>NC_134456.1:175485669-176109078 GCF_047948215.1 Lycorma delicatula | reverse complement strand
TCTGTTGAAGTCAGTCACCTGCTAATCAGGCATTTTAATCGTTTGAATCAGGTGTGACTGTACTGAAATACACATATATAAAATTTTGTATAGATAATGTATGAACAGCGCAGGTGAAAACCTATGAAAACATAGTTCCAGACAAAAAAGAAAAACAGCTGTGTAAAAAATAACCAATAAGTATAAAAAAGATGATTAAACCAATAAAAATAAAAGATCATTTAAATTAAATAATTTTTCAGTTTTCCCACACGGTGTATTATACAATGACAATAAAGTAGTATGAAAGCAATTCAAAAAAATGTTTAAACAAATTTAAAGCCTGTTTGGTAAGAAAAAAAACCTTTTATTTCTCTTTTTATTAATGTTAATGAGACATTTATCGTTACACAGTCACTCTTCACTGTAAACATCATGTACTAAAAGTACTTTGAAAATATTTTTGTTCTTTAATTTTAATGATCTACTAGATCTGGTTTAATAAATGTGGATTGGACATTATCAGTTTTGCTAATATTACATCTTCCTTTTTCCAAATACTAACTGAGAAATACCATTGCATTACAGAACCTTCAGATTATAAGGAATACAATTACTTTTTATATCCACTTATATTTATTAGATAATTAAAAAGTAAAATAATATTTACTTGTCTAAAATATTCTATCAGCTTTGAAAAAAAAAAATAATTTTCCCTAAAAAATTTTGAATTATTTAAATTTCTATTCTTATGCACTCTCCTCATTACTTAATTTTCTATTTAATCATCTCCATGACGATTTTTTTTAAAATTCATTCAATCTTTCTTTAACCTCGTTTCTTTGTCCATGTTTTACACTCATACAGAAGTACACTCCAAACATATCTTTACTAGAAACTCCGACAATTTTAATATCATCTTACTACGTAACTTTCATTCCATATTTTTTCAGTTCATTGACATTCTTATTTTTATTTTGTATTTTTTTGCAGTCACACCCAGAATTTTTTTACTTAATCATCTGCACATTTCTAAAATCTTCTGTATTGTAGATATTTACTGGCTTATTATGTCTTTTACCCTCATCAATGTTATTTCCTAATATTAATTGTCCTAATTTCTTCTAATTTTTAAATCATCTGTTATCTGTTAATTATCCTTTGCTCTCTCTCACTCACTCTCTCTCTCTCTCTCTCTCTCTCTCTCTCTCTCTCTCTCTCTCTCTCCTAAAGAAAAAACCATGTAATATGCAAACCTTTTAAAACTTATTTTCTTTCCTCCTTTACTGATCCCTTCATATTCTTTTAGAACATTTTTCATCATTATCTATATATACATTCAACAAGACTGAGGATACACTTCTCTTCCTCAATTAAACCACTAGACATTCATCCTTCATTATCATTATTTCTTCTGACTTACCAGTTCTTATTAGTCTAGTTGAATTCCTAGCTGCCTCCTCTCTTCCTGAATCCATACTCTTCTTCTGTAACCATCCCCCCATTTTTTTACTCGGTTTTCTGTTCAGAATCTCAAAAGAATCTGTGTAGAATACAAAATTAAACTGAATGTGCTGTGATCTTGACATTATTTCATAATACTTTTGAGGGTTATTTGATAATTTGAGGATGCTTTTGAGGATTATTTCGTAATGCTTCTTGGAATTTTTTTAACAAAATTTTTGGCTTTAACCCAGTGTTGTGGGTCACAGTATACAATTTCATCATTGTTTTGTAATTCTTTTTTAAAATATTTTTTTCCTTAGCATTTCAATTCTACTGACAGTTCATCTATTCTTTGTTTTTTCCATTTTTCATATCTTTATTGCTTGTATAACTGATTCCTCTTCTATTTCAATCTGATCTTCTCTAAAAGATCATTTATCTTTCTGTTATATTAGTGTTGATCCTCCATGCTTTCCTCGCACCTTTTAATATATATTCCTCTTTGTATAACACATTTCCATCTCTACTGTAAATTTCTTTAGCGCCTCTACTTATTATTACATATTTTACTTTTTTTATACAATATTTTATACTGACCTTTTCTTTCTAAAACTTCTACATCTGAGTATTAATTCTATATCTATAAGACACATCTACTTTGCTTTTTATGCTAGTCTTCTTCATTTATTATCCAATTTTTTGGAGAGTCATACTTATTTTAATTTTGTGCTGTTTTTTGTGATCACACCCAGGTGCATGAACTGTTTAATTTACCTTCATCCTTTCTATTTTTGTATTTTCTTCTGTCTCCTATTCTTTTTAATCATCTTTCTGATAACCCATCACTTCTTCATTCTTTTCCTCTTATTGAAGCTAATTTTTCTTCTAAAATCAACTTGTAGATATGATATGCATTTTTAAAGAGTTACTTCCATTTCATCGTTTAAATAGCTTATAATATCTCTTGAGAGAAATTTTTATTGAATTTAACTCACTAACAGATTGAATGAAATATATAATGAACCATTTAATTGAATTAGAGTTTTTGGACATGGGATTAATTTTTAAGGTAGATAAAAAATTTAATTTATATTTTATTCTAATTTAACTTAATTCTGAATGATAGATATGAACACAGTACTAACTGCTGTTGTAGTATATTTATGAATTCTTACTCCTGGGTGCCCTGGGGAGCCATGGCCTCTTCATAGGGGTGCCACAAAATATTGTAAAAGCTTCATAATTAATTGAACCAAGACATTTACAATTATTAATTTAATGTTAATAAAGTAAAAAAATAATGAAGATACAAAAGTTTTATTTATTTTTATCTCATACGAGTAGTCATACTTTTACTTAGGGTAGAGTGCCATGGTAAAAGTTTAATTGAAAATGGGCACCATATCTTGGAAAGGACACTGCAACTTAGAAAACTTTGGGAACCGCTGAATTAGATAATTCTAACCGCTGAATTGAGAGGTTATTTTGATTGCCAATCAAAATAACCTCTCAATAATATATCTTTTGAACTGAAATATGATCAAGTTGAACAATTTAAAAAAATTCAAGATTACACCTTCAAAATTCAAATTTTCGACTGAACACATAAGTACACACCAATATTTAAAATATTAAATATTTATTTTATATTTTATTTTTATTTTATTTTAAAACAATATTTAATATTTAAACAATATTTTATTTTTAAACAAATATGCACATTTTATTTGATATTAGAAGAATTAATTGTCTTCCCATTCTATTTTGTATTATTAAATTAGAAAGCAGAATATTCTAAACTAACTAGTAAAGAAAAAGTATTACTCTTTACAAGAATAAAGAGTAAACATCCTAGAGTAAATTAAAACCTAAAACTTTAAGTTATTTCAACAAATTTAGCAAAATTATTACCACCAATTTTGTTGTTTAAATACTCACAGTCTTTCTTATAGCTCTGAAGTACATAAAGCATCAGGTGTACTCATATAACAGCCACCAATCAGAATTTCTAATAGTAATGATGTTCTATTAATACCATATTAAATATACTATACTAAACTATATTCTGTTAATATATTAACTCTATAGACTCTCTCTATTAACACTATTAATACTATATTCTGCACCCTTACAATGAACAGAATAAAGGTGCCACTTGTATAGCTGAATATTGCTTACATTACAATGCAATATTACTTGGCATACTGATTTGCAACAACGTATATGGTTTAGTGAGGAAAAAAGAAACTATTTCACTCCTCACTTTCACTAGAAGGGATCACATCGCATAACAGAAAGTTATTCTTGAAAACAATAATCCCACCTTCAAGAATTACTTCTGCCTCATGTCAGATTGAACCATCAGTTAAGATATCTAACTGACAACATCATTATTAATAGTATGTGATGAGAGTAGCATTTATTAATGATGTTGTTTAGTGATATCTCAACATTATGAAAGTTTCTTCAAATAAAAAAATGAATTCACATAGTACTTTTTTAAGAACGCAATGCTGCTTTCCTTAATTACAATATAAGACTAAGCATAACAGATATCTTTGTAATTATTTTTTCTATCCTTGTGAGAGTTTGTTTCTCTTTCAACCAATCTTGTTTTTGTTTCAAGTTTAATAAAAACTTTTTTAAAGTTTTTATTAAAATTTAAATTTTTAAATAATTAATAATAATTTAACTTAATTAGAATATTTACTTTTTAAATTGCTTAAACTTAAGCACTTATACCATGAAAATAAAAAATTTTGGCAAAATATTTAATAAAAAATGCAATATTATTACTGGAAAATGTGTATAATAAGTTGTTAAATAACTGAGCAATAAACAAGCTTAGCAGAAGGATTATACATAACCTAAAATGATTAATAAATTTACTTGAACTAGGACAGTAAAATTCATAATATTACTTGGCTGTCTAATTGGTAGGGCAATTAGTATACTAGCATGTAGATCAAAACGTTCTGGATTTGTTTTTCAGGGTTCTGACCATTTCATTAATAATTTTATTCACACACTTGCATACAAGACTATTTTTTAATACAATCATCACTGAAAAAAAAAACACAAGGAAATCAAAACAATAAAGAAATAATCGCTGGCTTAGATTTGTGGTTTTTCGGTTATGCTGAGAAAATTAAACTGTTTATAACATGCAGTACTCTGATACAAGGAATGTAGTAATTCTTATATTTTGTAATAAGAGCTCTTGAATCGTTCCCAACAGCAGGTGCAAAAAGAAATGAAGTTTATAATTCCTTAAAAGTAGTATAGAATCTTCTATTGTTTTCATCAATACAGATCTTAAATTCTTGTAAATATTACATTTACACATTGATTTTCATATAAACTGAATAGTTTTATGTAAGCATTTGATTTATATGATCACGTAAACCATCATTCAGTTACCACTAATAATGTGATTAAACTATAGCTAATAAAACTGCCTGTACACACTTTCAGAAAGTGTGGCCTCTCCTTTTTTTCTAAAGGTAAATCCTATAAATTTCAAAGAAGTAAAAGAAGAGTCGAAGAATTTTACTGCTAACATGGAATAACTAACCAGAATAGAATATAAATGGATAATATTATTTCTGTCATAAAAAATAATCATATTAATTATGTTAAATATAATCTAATACCAAGTTTATGAAGAAAGAAATTCATCACTTGAATATTATCATATTAAATTCATCAATATTATCAATTAAAAACATCTTTTATAATCTTTTGAATGATTTTTCATCTTTATAGTCTTGTACTCTGATTGAAAGTTTTTGCATTAATCTACCCCACCTCCCCCATGTATTAACTATGATCATTTACTTTTTTTTTTTTTCAAGACAAGATTTTATTGCCTTTAAAAGAAAATTTTACTGTTTCATAAAAAACAAACTTGGAATGGTCGGTAAACCTATGATACAAAAGCCAATTTACATGACTATGTTTTAAATATTTAACTATGTTCTAATGGTGGTTATTTGAATTTTAAAAACTCTTTGTAAGTTAGAACGTAATTAGCTCCCTCTCAAATCAAAATAATGCTTGATATATGACATAATGAGATCGTGATAAATTTCAGTGTTTAATTTTTTATTATTCATCCTAGTAATTTATGTTAAAATTTTTATATCCTACTACTTGGTAGGTGGTAATATTTCGGTTATCTGATTTGTAAAACCTTCTTTACATTAAAAAATTTTTTATTTCTAAAAGAAGTACTATCCATAACTATTGTAATACTCATTGCTACCACAAACACAATGATTCAATAACAAACATTTAACAATACAATTAAAAGCATTTCAAAACACTGTATGCTAATGTCTTTTGAAATAATACTGTATGCCAGTGTGTTGTTTGAGGAATAAACACCTTCACTTTCCAATTCATCTTAACAGATAATTGTAAAATAACATATAATAATTAGTCAATAACTTTTAAAGAAATGTATACTTTATAATGCACTCTATCATGAACATGATTTATTTTCCTAGAGAAGTTAGGTATAAAATGAAATAATTACAATATCTTATATTAGTTTAATGGTTTTTCTTGACTTTTCCAACATTTTTTCAGTTTCTAAGATATATGATAAAAAAATTTTGTCAGTAAACATATGATACAAAATCATGCGATATGAACATATTATCTATGAATATTTTTCATGATAATAATAAGCTATTACTCTACTAATTTCTCTAGTAAAGTGGCAAATCTATGATTTTCATCCAAGAGATTATTGATTTGATTATAGTCAAGCAAAGAATTTTTCACATACAACAAAGTTATTTTTCACCATCAGATGAAAACAGTTATGGTAACTGTATACTAATATCAGCCCCTGTAATTATTGCAGTAAATAAATAATAAAAAAGAAACGATCATAGTTCTGACCAACATTAGAAAACATTTTTGGTTAATATTATAATGTTTTTCTTAACACTTCTCTTATAGATGTATTTGGTTTTAAGGTTATATTACTGATAATTAGAAATCATTAACATCATGTAAAAAATTCATATATATATATTTATTTTACAAATCAGTACAAAAATAGACTTATTCTTCAATTATTAACAAAAACATAGAAGAAATCATTATATATTAATCTTTGTGAGTGAAGATAGAATTCTCTGTACCATTCTCTACTTTTTTGGAAGTGCTTAATTTTTTCAATAATTGATATGATAGTTTATTCAAAACATATTTAGAATTTCATTTAATACTGTTTTCTTCAGGGCTAATAATTTAGTTATTAAAACATAAAATTATAGCTTACAGGAGCTGATGAACTTATTTCAATAACATGTACAACATGTATTCTGATTCTACTATTATATGTATTCATAAAATATATCATAATTTTTTTTCCCAGGTTAAAATTAATTTTTCTTCTTGTCAAAAAAGGATCTTAAGAATCATGATTTAAAAAATACTTATTATTTCTTTATCATAGTTATTCTTATTTATATAAAGCTACTTTTTATTTAAAGCCCGACTCCACAGAATTCAGATCTAAACTCACGAAAGATTAATATACTGTATTTAAATACAAATAATTAATTTAAAGATTATTATAAACAAAAACAACTTATAGTTAATTAATAACACTCTAAGTAAAATCAAGTAGAAATAGAAAAAAATGTTCCAGTCATTTACCAACCACAAGTACTTTGTACAAAACTGAAGTAAAAATGATTTAAGTATCTTTGGTAAAAATATTCATACCAGATTAATATTTTATAAACATCATACATCTTTGTTATTCCTATTACATATACCACACAAGAAATGTTAAATTATTTAGAAAATAAAGAAAATTAATGGTTAATTTTACAGAGTGTATGGAATTCTGTAAAGGTAAATAGATTTTTGTAATAGAATATTTATAACCCATTAATACTTTACATGAAATCAGAATAAAAATATTCTGATTTCAGTATCTTTGGTATACAACTATAGTTATTAATGTCGAAGACACCAATAATGGAAATTATATTATGTTATCAAATAATCATACATGAAATGCACAATTTTTCAGATCAGATCAGAGTATCACATAAAAAATATGTTGGTTTATTTTTTACTGATTCAAATATGATGACCAGAATTTCTTTTATTGTTTTCAATTGATCTTAATTCACATGTTGTATGCATTGAGAGCTGATTAAAGTTTTTATTTGATACTTCTGTTTTCACTTATTTTTATTATTAATGTACAAAAATAGTTCTGGCCTGAATCTATAGAAAAGAAAAATAGCTCTGGTAGTGAACGGTATAACTTAAAAATAGTAAAATTTCTCAATGTACAAACATATTTATAAAATATATTATATTAATCAATCTAACTCCTGGTTGTAAATTATTACACCAAATACAACGTTCAATCATTTTTTTCTTTTTGTTTTGGAATGTTTTTAATACATACTCATTAAATGTAAAAAAATGAAAGAAAAATTTAAATATACTTAAGTTTATAGGTGTTACATAAAGAAAAACTTTTGTCCACACAAGCATAATAACCCAACATGATAGCTGACCAATGGTTACATTATATTATTTAGTAACACTGAAGAATCGCCTAAGTAATAAATTTGAATTATTATTATAAAAACTGTTTTATGTAAACAAACCATAAGTAATGTTGAAACATTATTATATTTTGCATTGGGGCTGTTGACTTGAAGTGAATGACAGCATTCATAATAATAATCAATTGCTGATATGGATTGAAAAAATCACTCTTTTTTATTAGGTAATTTACTTTTTACTTTTTCTAAACTTAACTGCATATCTAAAGCAACTCTTACAAAAACCATTCATATACTGATTATTTCATCGAAATGTCATATAAGTATGTGAAATTATAAGTAGCGAAATCAATATGAGTTACATGTGCACACACATTAGTATAAGAATGTAATGTATGTCTGAATGGAGGAAAAAGCCTAAAAACTTTTAAATTTAATAATTCTTTAACAAACTAAAATGTAGGTATACACAGCGACAGAAATTTTTAATCTTGTCTAAGATTAATACATTAGATAAGAACAATGGTTGATTACTGTACTTCATATTTCTAAAAATCTTTTGTTTCATGATAGCACTGTTTTTATTCATGTTAAATTTTGATGTTGATATAATGATACATTCATGGTAAATCTAAATGATATAAATATACTAGGCAGAAATTAAGAGTGTGTGCAATACTCTTTGTTGATGTATAAGGGTCTAACCATGACCTGACTTTTAATTTAATTATTAAAACTGATTAGCAATATTAATACAGTAATTGAAAATTATATTGTACATAAATGAAGCACATTACAATATGTGTCATAAATTAAATTTGCTTATTATTATATGAAAAGATAAGTTTTTAAAGCAGTTATTATTTACAATGAAGTGGTTTAACAAATAATTTACAATTAGGTTTCTTAGATTGAACAGTAAAGCCAGATAATAATATTCATCAGAGCAAACAATAATTAGTACAAATTATATTATTACTATTTGTTTAAATTTAACTGTAGGGGGTTAAAATTAAGCACACATTAATAATTTATAAATTATACAACAAAAGAAATAAATTTTAAACTGTAAAAAAATATTAAAAAATAAATTAATGAACTTACAGCAATTGTTTTGAATAGATGTTTTGTAAATAATCTCCTATATTGCTTATTGAAAAGAATCTTCTGAAACATGAAGCAACTTTTTTCTTCCTCTCAATACTTATTTTTTAAAGATCTTTTTTTTATAAGACTACTGATAATAAAATTATCATGTTAAGAAGAAGCTGCATGATCATTACAGAAGAAGCTTTTCAATTAATAACATAAAGTAAGAGTTTTAAATTAAATTATTTTATAATTTGTAATTGTATTCTGTTGTGGACAGTGTGTAACATTACTACCTGGTTTGTACAATTTTTTTAAAAAATGTATTATAAATTAATATTCTTTAACTGGCTTTGGATCAAACAGAGGAAAACTTAAAGAGTTAGATAAAAATTTGTCATTATAACTTTGTGCTGACTGCAGTGGTTTATATTGAAGATATGTTGAACCATATGGATCACAGGGTGTTCCAGCAATTAACTGGTTAGCGTCACCAGAAAATATTCTAAAGTTAACATCATTAAAATCTAAAGAAGCCATTAAATGAATTGGCATACGATCAGTAATAGCCCACAATCTGCCGGATTTCTCAATTCTTAAATCACTAGGATAAATAAAACTTTCATCATGTTTTGTTAAAATTACTTGATTCTCTGGAGTATATGGCTGATCAAGTTTCCAACATCCAATCGCATTTTGATCAATAAAATTTTTAAATAGAACTCCATTATAAACAACTTGTGTCGTTATATGATGATTTGGTCCTAAATCAGGGAAATAAAAGAAATCATGATAATACATTTTTCCTATAGCTTTTGTTTGATCTTGCAATATCTTTGTTGAAACGAAAAAGTTACGGTAGCTGGATAAAGGATGAAATAATAAAGTTCTAAAACCATCTGGCTGTACTGCAGTTAATTCCATGGCAAAAATACCTTCCTCTTCCCATTGATAATTTAATCCAATATTGTAATCTCCACCAACAGGATCAGGAAGAAAATAAGGATGCTCAAACCTCCATGAAAAGTCTTTTGCATAACTGTAAACAATTAGACCGTAACCTAATTCATCAGATGCATATACATGAGTATCAGAACAGTTACGGCCAACATCTACAACAATGTTTGCTATAAATGTATCCTTGTTAGTGTCTGTTGGTTGTAGCTGATAATAGTGAATTTGTTCATTTGTATGAAGATCAAACACATGAAGACCATATGGACAAACTTGTTGTGTTGTTTCACCTGTAAATAAGAGAAAATTTGATTTTAGTTAAAATCTACTGATTAGTGGTATTGCAATAACTAAACCAGAGGAACACTCATATAAAGATATCTGAACTTCTAGTCAAAACTGAAATTTATTTATAACAAGTAGGATATTAAAATTTAAAAAAATAATTTGCTATGTCCAAAAAGAGTATCTGTGTAATTTGATTTTTTCTAAATTATTGTAAGATATTTATTAGAAAAGTAAATTTAATTATGTTAACACAATTTAATAATTAATTTAACATAGTTTAATTTTGTTATGAAATAAAAAAGAAAAAGTTAATCCAAACAATTTTTAATGATGGATTCTCTTGTCTAGGTATAAGCTTCATTAATATAAGACAGTAGGTCAAGATGTGAATTTATTTAGTGTCTTAGTATAAAAATCTTAATTTAATAACTGTTTAAAAATTAAAAAAAGTAAAAATCATGTTTATTGTAACCTAACTATTTAATTATATAATTAACTTTTTTTTTAATATAAAATTTTAAAAAGCTCTACAATAATATTTCCACTCACCTTTGTGGTTATATGCATTACTCATCTCAGCATAGTATAATTAATACTCAAATCACAATTATTTAAAGCCAGATCATTATTATTTTGAATATTAATCTATTTAAAACATGGGGTCTTATTTCTTTTAATATCTCTTTTTTCAGCATCAGTTTCAAAAAAGGTTTCTTAAGGATTTCTACTGAATCAAAGTGAGTTCATTTTAAATTATCTAATCATATAAATTTCCAGCTCCTGAGTAGACCCGTTATACATAATGCATTGTTCTTGCCAGAAAGAGTACATTAATTTGTTGCTTTACACAACTAATTACTGACCTTTAAATTTATTTTACTTATTTTTTTTAATATTTCCATAATTATTTTTAATATAATTTTTTTTTAAGCTATTTTTCATTATATTATATGAAAATTATGCAAGTCAAAAATATAATTTTCAATTAAGTCAAATAAACAAAAATAACAGCTAGACTACTTTATTCTGACATAGACTGCAAAAAGTTTAATTATTTCAAAACTTTCTTAACTTTTGGAATGACACATCAAACTGGCAAATGTTATGAACAATTTAACTTCAAAATTTTTTTTAGTGACCACCATCATTGAAAATGAAACTGTTTTGAGCAACTGAAAATTCTTACAATTAAATTAAAAATACTTTTTTATTAAATCTGGTCCAGTTGATTATTTCAAAGTTTATATTTCTTTGCCACAAATTGTCATGGATAAAATACAATTAGTTATAATTTTCTTAAACAATAATGTAATGAAAATAATTTAGTTCTGTTTAATATAGTGAATAATAACACAATATTCGTTTTATTATGAGATAATACCCCGCAACAGCTGTTAACAACCACTCAAAGGCTAAGTAGCCTATAATTTATAGAAACTGTAGAAATTTCATAATTAAAGTAAAAATATTAATTCATCTGCATGATATAATCTAAGTTTAGTGTTCTCCGATTAATTACTGGAAGTAGGATAAAATTATGTTAAAAAAAATCATGTAATTTTGGGTAGTAACTCCAACTATAGAAGAGTCCTCTTCACTACAATTATTGTATCATTTAAAGTTAATTTTTAGGCATGATCTTTACAAAAAGCATGACAAAATAATGGTTCATATTAGACTAGATTAACAATATTTATATCAAACAATTTTTAATTCAATTAGAAACAGATTAGTCTGATCTAAATGAATTATACCAACAGGGTCACTGATTGTTGCAATGTGTGTTGAAATTGAAAAATATGGTGGTGCAAAGTGAACCATTTTATCCTTGAAAAAAAAAAGTAATATTACACACATCTTTCTGGACCCTCATTTGAAATCAACCATATCAATTGTAATTCATCCCAGAACATTTTGTTTATTCAAATATATTTCTGTACATCAAATTATAGTATATTGTATACCAAATATCAGTACAAGTGTTAGTACAAACATTCATACAACTGAGCTAATCAAATCTACTACAACAGTTTGAGTTTAATAAAATTGTTTGTATTTTATCAACCTACAATTTTATAACAGTACATAACAGATCTGATAGGTACTTAAACACATAAGAAATGATTAAATTATAATTTTTACCAATTCCTAAAGTGCCAGAATCCAGAACCCATAATCTGTCACACTCATCAGCTCTCATTCGATAAACAGTATTAAGTCTGTTTTTGCATGGTGCTCCAAGCTGGTTGAATTCCCAATCTGGATAAGGAATTAAAGGTGCATTATCAATTGGAGGTGGAGGTGAATGTCCATAAGGTTCTTCAATAATTGGAATAAAATTCAGAGTGCTGGGAACACCTGTACAAAAAATAACAATATTTCTAAAAAATAAACAAGATTGTAACAGCATAAGTTTAAATTAATATTAATTTACTTTCAACGAAATGAGATGTGTAAATTTTATTCAATTAAAATCTTTTTCTTGCCTACTTCTTATAATATTCCTTTATTTTTCAGATTTTCAGATCTATCTTTGTTCATTTTTCCCATTATATAATTCATAACCCATACATCAAAGAATTGTTTTACAACCATTTTTAAGCATAGGAGAAAAACAAATTAGAGAAAATCTTTATAAGGGATATAAGTTATTTGTTCAACAAATGTTTAAATCTCTATTAAAAGATAATCCTTCATGAATCATGTATAAAACTTAGTTATTTTTTAATGTGGTACTCTTTAATACATCAAATATTAATAAACAACATACTGAAATGGGGACCTAAATGATTTATTAAAATCTTTATCATTTTATATTTTTAATAAGAATTTATTTTTAAAAAAATATTAACATTCCTTTGAAAAATATGGTAATTAATGGCAATCAAGTAAAAAAACTAAACAGATATGAGCTAAATAATGTAACTAAGCGTTATAAAAGCTCTCTATATATTTGTTTACATAGATATGATTATATATTTGTCTAAATTGATATGATTATCATTTGTTATGGATGGTGATATTATACCCCATCCTAAGAGCATGTTAGATGAATCAGACAGAAAATTTCAGAAAGTAAATTTATTAACAAATAATATCAAATTATTTATTAATTGTCTCAATTAAGTTTTTTTTTAATTTTACTCAATTAATTAGTTTCATAAATAAATAGAGATATTGTTTTATAAATACACTGAATGCTAGTTATTTATTTAAATTTAATGAATAATAACTAGTAATTTAGCCATTATTTAACATTAGTTCAGCAGATATTTGTTTTAGAATGATTTCAGTTTTGAATAGCTACAAATTTTTGCAATATTTAATTTTGAATTATCAGATGCCTTAAAATATTTCTAAATTAAAATGTAGTCATCAAACTTTACTTTTTTATCTTCTCTGTTCTTACTTTACAGTACTAGTTTTTAATCTTTTTTACATTGAAAAGAATGGTATGTAATATTTTCATTTTTATTTTTTTAATTCTCTTTTCCTAAGGGAGTGGCAAGGGAACATACATGACTTTCACATTACTAGATTTTTTATTACTCCAGAAGGTGGACATTTTTTAAAAAAGTACTGTTCAAATTTTGCAATTATTTAGAATATGTTAAGGAGACTAGGAACGACTCATCAAAGTTTTTTATTTGTTATTGAAATCATACACCTATGGTAGATGTTTTTTTTATTAAATTCTTAATTTTTTATTTATATCTATTTTTACTGGAGGAAAAGAACTTATGAGTAATTATGACTCAAAAGTCATAATCAACAAAATGAGGTATACTGACAAATTTTCAGAAAAAATTCGACAGGATAAATGTAATGAAAAACAAATAATTTTTTTTAATTCAACATATAGCAAATGATAACCATGTAAAGTTGTAAAAGAACCTCCACAAACAAAAAGAATGAAACCAACCAAGATTGCATAATTCATGAAACAGAAAAAATAAGTATTATGAGAACAATTGCACAAAAATATAAGTTACGCACATGTATATTTATATAAATTAAGCATGTGAATTACATATGAGGAGTAGGAGTGTAAAGTGTTTCCACTACAATCAATCATTGACAAAAAAACCACATTAAAATTGAGACAAAGGTCTGACTAATTTTACAAATTTGAAAAGATTGTTAATTTTGGTTATAATATCACTTAAAATAATGTTGATTCCATTTGCGACTTTAAATCTACAATACAAAGCAATATTTAGAAAGCCAATATAATTACGTTCAATGATTTTCTCACTTCAGTAATTGGTTTATTCTTACAACTAGAACTGTCATTATCATCTTATGATACAGTAAATGGATTTCATTAACAGCAAAATATTATAACAAATGTTAATTGGTTTTTCCTTTATATCACAAATGCAATAATATAGTTTTGTAATCTCATATCAACAAAATAATAATAATAATAATTATTTATAAAATTAGCACAACAGATGTTACTTTCTCTCAATATTTAATTCAAACATATTATTTCCACATAATTATATACACTACTATCTTAATATAAATAATTTAAAAAATTAATTTACAATTATATAGATCGCAACAGACACAAGTATGCAAAAATATCCTTGAACATTAGTAACACAAGATTGTATCACAAATGAGTAATATATCAGATTTTGTATTTCTGCAGTATAAATTCTTTATTTGTACAACCACTTGATAATAATGAAATCAAATCTCCTATATTTACTATTTACGTATTTCTTGTCTATGCAATATTGTATTCATATTATTTAAAATAAACTAAAAATTTTGTTTATGAAAATTATTTATTCATTGAAACTACTAACTTTAAAAAAAATATTTGGAATTGAGCTGCCAGAAGATCTTTTCAGAATAATGTACTTTTTGTTATACTCAAAAGAGTTAAATATTAGTTTCTTGAAGAATAATTCTACATAATTTGAAAGACAGTCTTTTTAAAGGAATTATTTGCTTTATGAGTTGGTTAATTTTAATAAAATGCTTTTGCTGTTTAAACTTCTTTTAATCTTTTTTGTTTAAATAATTAGCATACTTCTTGATAACTTATTCATTTAGTTTCTTCAACAATAATTACGTTAGGCAATAGTCAAATTTTATTAGCTATGATTCAACAAGTTTTTTTTTATAAAATAGAATAAATAATTTTGTTTTATTAAGATAAAAGTTTGGTAGTAAAAAAATATAAGTTCTGTTTTGCTTTTATCAAACAGAATGATTTAAACAAAAGAAAAACTAAACCTGAATTAACTATATAATAATTCAGTATTATTATAATTATAAATATATATTATATTATCTATTTTTTATATATTATAATTTATTTTGTTGTTATATAAAAACCAAATGAAAAATAATTTAATTAATGAACTGACAATAAAGAAACGATAAATTATTACACCTAAATATTATGATGAATTGTTAACTATTATTGGTACCCAGATGCAAATACTGATTACACCTTCCAGTTACTTTATTTATTCAAGTAATTCATATAATATTCTTCTCAACTGATCTTCTTATAAAACAGTGTTCATGTACCACAGTAAGTAGTACCACATTAGTATAACATCATACCACTTAAGAACAATAAATTTAATTTCTACATGTATAAATTTATGTTCATTTCATTTCAATCTACAATGACCAGGACAGCTCAAATGTGTGCTGAAAGTATGAAAAAATAAAGGTATTCTATTATACTAATAGAAGGTAGTATTGGCAAAACAGAAATCACATACTATGGTTGGTTTTCAACACCTAAGAGAGGCAACTTTCCAATGTAAAGTTGTATTATGTATGAGGAAAAGGTTTGAATAAGTAGCCAGTCGATTCACGTAATTACTACAATAATTCAATTTATCTAAATTATTTTTTTTAGAATGCATACAACACAATTAATTCAATCTTATTGATGCCCTCTGGCAATTTAAAACAACTATAAAGTAATATTCATATAATTTGAAAGTTAAATGTATGTAACACAGTAATGCATATTACATTAACTTGATATTTATTTTCTAAAGATTATACAAAAACTTGATAATCTGTATAAGGAGCTTCCCATATATAAAATGTCAGTTGAAACATCGTAAGAGTATGAAATAATACAATATTAAAAACCAGTTAAAAAACCTGTTTATTCAAGAAAAAAAAAGCTTTTTTAAGAATTTCATCGTAAAAGGAATTTAAAAACAAAGGAATTAATAAACATTACTATTTATGTAAAAATTATATAATTTTCTTATTAGTACTTTAAAAATACAATGATTTATTTTCTTTTTTAAAAGAAAGGAAGAAGTAAAAAATAATGTCTTTTAATAAATTTTATTTTATATTGAAACTCTACCTGTTCACTATCTTATTGCAACATAGTTAGGACATAGGTAGTATCCACTACTATAAGTACTGTTACTGTCATTTTCAATTACTCTTTGGTGAAATAAAATTACAATCAATAAAAATGTGCAACGATAGCAATTTCTGCCAGAGTAAACTCTGATTTTTTAAAAAATTATATTACTTTTTTCATTACATTTTTATCATAAACCATCTGAACAGTTTTACATACTTCTTCATTACTTATCATTTATTTTTGTATAAGTTATTGTTAACATTCTATACATCTACTTTATGTAGTCTTTACCTTTCTTATAGTTCTTTCTTTTTGATACTAACTATTCCCAAAGGATGGCCTAATGCAAGATCTACAAATCTATTCTTTGAGTTAGAATCTATTTAAATCTTCTTTTTTCTCTTTTAACTTTTTATCTATTATTTTTTCTAATTTGAAATTTGTGAGCTGCAAGCTTCACCAACCTATCTAAATTTCTTCAATGCTTTCCTCTAATTAAACGAAAGCTACATCCTTTTCTTCTATATAATCCATACTTCACTTTTATAAAATATTACAAATAAAAAAATATTTTCAAGAATTTCTTTCTAATTCATAAATCTATATTTAATAACAGTAGACTTTTAAATCACATCCTTTTTTACTTGAGCTTCACATTACATCCATTCACTATTTCTATTATGAGTATAAACAAGATTTTTCATTTTCAGATACATGTAGAATCTAAATAGTAAACTCATCATGTTTTGCAAATCCTTGTACGTATTATTGATCATTTCTTTTTTCATTACTACCTTATCCATTACTTTTATTAATTTTTCTCTGATCGATGAGTCCACACCATACATCACCTTATTTCTTTTAATTTTTCAATGAAGTAAGATAAATGAAACAAAATTAATTTGCTTGTCTTGTAAATAGATTTGCATAAATTTATAATTTATTTTTCATTTGTAATTTAAAAAAAAAAGACAAGCATATATTTTGTTTCAATCCTCTCATTGAATATTATTTTAGACTATTATTGATATGAAAAAGAATTGGAATCTATTTTTATTACTTTTGGCTGGTAACTAGAGTAAAGGAATTTCCACCCATGGACTAAAATCCACCAGCTTTGATCAGTAAAATAACAGATCTATAAATGGATTGAAACAGAATGTAATGTGTGGGGCTCAAGTAGTGTTCTCTCCACCAGAAAAGGTTTTTTTCACTTTTGATCCTGTATGAAATTACAGATTTTACTCATAATTTTAAATATTTTATGTATCATTAAGTGAACATAACACAATTTTATAAGTTATGTAGTGGTAATAAGTTCAGATTATTAGTCTGAATGAGCTAATGAGATGGTCCCTCAAAGCTCAGTAAAAACTTTTCACTACGAGTATTTTGTTTCAAACATTCATCCAATATTTTAGCTTTAATTATTTACTATTATTATTTAATTTTTTTTTATGATAGTATTATAAAGTAGGAAATTTTTATCAAATAATTAAAAAAAATTAATTTGACAGAGAAATAACATTCATTAAATTATAAAAACAATCTACCTTTATCCCATCTTGGCACAGAAATGAATAATTTATCTTTCCAGATTTCAATACCAACAGGTAAATTATTTTTAGGAACAAAAGCCTCTGAATTGATAGCAGCTGCTCTTGCCTCTGGATTTGGAAAAACATAATCCAGCTGATTCCAGAAAAATCTTGTTTGAAGACCAGGAGGTGGCGGAGCTGGATCTCTTATAATCTGACTTTTGATTAATAGTAAGGCTGTAAAAAAAAAAAAAACAATAAAAGATTACAAAGCATTACAAACCAAGAAAAATATATAGATTACACGTAGATAATAAATTCAACAGAATTAATCACTGAAAGTGCCATATACTGAGTCTGAGCAGTGATTAAAATCATTTGTTCATCATGTTATACTATTTCGATTGTAGTTTATTATCAGTATTTAATATTATGTTATTTTTATTAGTAATAATTAATACTATAAAATTGCATAATTATATTCAATCACATTTAGATACAAGGTATATTAATGAAATATATTAATGAACAAGATGTTACTATTATGAATAATTTACCATCTGTTTATTCTGCATTGAATTATTACATTGATAAATTAAGATGCCAGGTTAAGGGGATTTAAAAAACACCCGCATACTTATAAGATTAAGCTTATTATACTCATACCATTATTACTTGGTCATTTTTTTTATTTATTTAATTATTTTTACCTCCAGGACCACTGTTAGGTATTACTTCAGAGGACGAGATTAATGACAATTACTTGGCCACTTAGTTGATTTCATCAGATCTTTATTTCTCCATTGAGGCTCAGGATTCCTCACTCATTAATTGTCTCATTGAGGATGTTTATCTCCAACCCAAAAGACCTGTATACTTCTATGAGTTTTTGTGACATAATAAATATTATGTATTTTATATTACAGTGTAATATTATAATTCAGTGTATTATATATTTTAAATAGAAACCGTACCCAAACTATACTATCATTTCAATTGTCTTGATGAGATACAAATACTAATGTAAAAAAAATGGTTGCTCTAATTTTAATAATTAAAATTAGCTCTAATGAAAAATAAGCTTTAGATTTCATAATGTTGTAATACCATAAAAAAATAAATGCTAAATTCTAATTTAGCATTTACAGAAAAATAAACAAGGAAATTTGAATTAAAGAATTCCCTTTCTGCCTAATGAGAACTTGTGACCCATTTTTAAGATTGTAAATATGCCTAAAGTATGATAACTATTTTTCTATGTTGGAATTTTTATTAAATCTGCAAGCATAAAATTTTGTTTGGAATTAGTAAAAGTTAATTAGAAATAATATATACAGATTGAGGAGAAACCATAAGATTATAAGGGCTAGATTACTGGGAACAGACATGTCAATGTTGTATGATTTGGATTTACTCCTCAAAGTTAACAATAGCTGTAATTAATTTAAGTATAGTATGGATAAAAATTGAAATATGACGAATTGAATTGAATTGAAATATGATGTGTAAAGCGCACTATAATTTGAGTAGTTACTGGCAGAAAATGATTCTTTTTGATGGTTTTCCCACTAGCAACAATGTGATTGAAATTCTTATAATAATAATAATTGTAATTGGAATATCATATAATATATATTTATTGTCACAACAACTAATAGAAGTATAAAGATCTTCGGGTTTGGAGACAAACATCCTCATTGAGAAATAATTAACAAAAGGCAGTGAGGAATCCTGAGCCTCAATGGAGAAATATAGGTGTATCTACACGTGATTGAATGTAATTATGTAATTTTATAGTATTAATTATTATTAATAAAAATAACAAAATATTAAGTACTGATAGTAAACTACAATAGCAATAGTATAACATGGTGAACAAATAATTCTAATCACTGCTCAGACTCAGTTGCATATGGCACTTTCAGTTATTATTATTAATAATAATAATATTAAAATACTGAAATTTAAATTTCATTTTATATAAGCCGAAAGATTGTTTGTTTGTCACTTTGTTTGTATGCTCTTGCATCAGACGAGAACCAACCAACCGCTTCTTTCAAATTTGCAGGATACATTCCCAGGCAAGGTATATAAGCTATATACCGAGGCCCTATTCCCCTTGTGGGTGAAATTACAAATCAAAAAATTCATTAAAAAAAGAAAAGATTAATCCTTTTACTTCACTGTTATATTTTGGTCACTATGGTAACAGAAATAAGTTTTGAATTTTTCATAGCCAAAGGTTTGTGTACTTTAGTTATCAAAGTTATGTTGTGTATGTGTAAGACATGCCCCCACTTAATGAATGAATACGGTGAAGTATTCAGCTTTATAGAAACCTGGTAAAGAAACTAAATTATAAAAGACAGACTAGTAGTAATTTTGGTAACTAAAGTACACAAAACTTTGCCGATGAAAATTTCCTAACTTATTTCTGTTGCCATGATGACCGAAATGTAACAGTGAAGTAAAAGGATTAATATTTTTTTCTTTAATGAATATTTTTAATTCACTGCTTCATCCTCAAGGAGAATAGGGCCTCGTTCTATAACTTAAACCTTACCTCGGATATCCTGCAAATTTGAAAGGAGTCAATCGGTTGGTTCTTTTGTGATGCGAGAACATACAGACAAACAAACTTTTGGCTTATATAAGATTAACTTTAAACTTCAGCATATAAATATTATTATTATTGTTATTATAATTATGAATATTATTGTAATTGTAATTAGCTTAAATTAGTATATTTAGCAAACTTTTATGAGTTTTGATTGCTTATTTTGGCTGTCGAACTGGATTGCCAAAAGTTAAAAAGTATGCCTTCAAGAAAAAAGTAACCTTTCTTATTATTCAAAGTCTGTTAAAAGAATGAAGTATCTCGATCCTCTGAAATAACTGAAGTACGTGATTCTCGGTTAGCTGCTTGCTGACCGAGAGCGCAACACCCAGACTCGAGTTGCAATGAACAGAAATAAGTTAAGAATTTTTCATCGTCAAAGGTCGCCTGCGCTGACCTGAGCCATAGGAGTGAAGGAATCTGAGCCCCTGGCTAGACGGCAAATAAATTTATAACTTTATACAATTAATTTAAAAAAAAATACCGATCCATATTACTGTTTTGATTGAGAATATAATTTATTTACTTTTGTAGCGTGTTTAATATTTTTAGTCAGATTTTTATGTAAGATTTGTAGCAAGTTTTTCACGAAATTGGGAAAAGCTATTTTTAACGATATTTCACAAGGATTTCACAAAAGTGTTAAATGGAGATATTGGAATCAATTTTAAAGATTCTATACGTAAAATTTCATCTAAAATCATTAGTTAGCCCAATAGTTTGCATTAACGTAAGTGGAGTACCACATTGCCTTCATGAGGTCAAGAAAGTGAAAAATATTTGATCGGTCATAGATCATAAAGAAAACGTCTCCGGTATATGTTTAAGTGAAATTTTTACATTTCTTTAATATCACAGGAATATTTTTATATAATTTATCAAGAACCATATATTTATTTATTTTTGTTAATACTTACGATAATATTTATGTACATTAAAGATATGTATCGCGTACCCTCTAAAGTAATTATTTTTAGTTATAATTATTACTAGTGTTATGAATTTTAGATTTAGGCACTCCTACACAGAACACGTAAAAATCGAAAGATAAAAATCAATATAATACTTCAGATTATTCCGTGTGATTATGAGTAATGCAATAAATTGCATCCTAACGTCAGCAAGCCAAGACAGGTTCATTAAATTGCCTCTTGTAGTTATCAAAGTTAGATAACAATGAAGGAAATTTCATTTAACTAGGGAACTGCATTACACGGGCGGTATTTTTATTTATGAATTTATCAGAGTTGATATTTAAAAACACGTTATTAAGCTCGATAATAACATAATAATAATAACAGTTATAATAATAATCGATAATTACATAAGCGTAATATTTATGTAATGTTTGAACAAGCACTCGTTTCCACTGTTATAAAGTGAATGCAGGAATATAATTTATTTTTTCATTATTTAGCATACTACATATTATGCAATACACCGAGAGGTAATATTTAACCATTACCAAGATTCTGTCGTCCTCCAAGTACTGGATACATTTCCCGTATGTGTATTTTTAAAAACACCTTTTGAGTGAAACACTTGATTTTAATGTACTTTAATACTTTTAACATAAGGAAATTCTCAACATTTGTAGCTTGTAGATAATAACTTACTAAAGTTATACATTAATTATTTTTTAAAAATGTTTAATTTCCATAATCTTTCATTTATTTACTTTGTATTTTATAATTACCATCTCGGACGTTCTACTAAACGTATTTTAATGAAGAATATAAAGATGAAATGATACTTGAAAAAATGGCAAGAAAATCAGTGTGGAAGCTAGCTTGCTTTCCTCTACTTCTGGGAAGATCGGTATATCCTTTACTTGGGATGATAACAGTACAGTAACTTTGCACTGATCAGCTTATGTACATAACTATATTGAAAAAAAATAATAATTTCTTGCAAAAATTAACGACCCAGCAAAAAAATGTAGTTAATACAAAGTTAATTTTTATTTTTAATTTTTTGTAGCGGGCAAAGTCGGAGAATCTGTTTCTGTCCTCCCAAAAGCAAACTTATGCTTGCTTTAGCGAGGAATATTTGACCTCACATTTTCAAATGTATCACTTTCAGATGTAATGTTATTTCATTAATTCTACCTAAATTGTATAGTTAACGATGAGGGTCTACTGACGAGAATAAAAAATTACCTTGAGGCTGGTGAGATATTTTTAGGTACAACTGAGAAACTATTTTTATTATTAAGATTATTTGAAATTTTTTTCGATCTATCCTCGGAGATAGAGGTATACAGAATTATTTGTTGTTCTTACCCCCTACCAAATTTATATTACATAATAAAAATAAGGGAGTATCATTTTCATTCTTAAATGTTTTAACTAGGTGCCCGTACCTTTAACATAAAAAATTACCGTTTCTACTGCCTTGAGTTTCCTTGAAGTTTTTAGGGATAAAAAATTTACTTTATGTTTGATAATCATAAGTTTATAAATTAAATCAAAATTTTGTGTTTTCTATTGAGTAGTTCAGGATATATTTTTACTGATATTCATGCAGGAGGTTACGAGCAGACGGTTTATTAGTTATCAGTAGTAGATCGTTAACATTGAATGCAGTCATGACCAATATTACTACAATGTTACAGCGTAATGTAACAATATAATAAATAGCTACTACAAGTGTATTTGCACAGTTCATGGAATAATCCAATTAAAAAAAACTTTAAGATAGTAATCTTAGATACACTGCCTTCAACACTAAAGAAAAATAGAATAATGAATTCACTTTATTATTATTATTTGTTTTATTATCAACTTATATCAGTTTAACTTGTAATTAATTCGAATTTATGAAGAATCAACGCGGAAGAAAAATTCTATTCTTATAAGGGGTAGTTTTGTTTGATTTCAATATCTACTTCCACGCAGTAAAAACATTTAACAAGTAATAAAGAACATACCGATCTGGCAAAAATAAAGTCTTTCATGGATATTTAAAAAGATGTAACAGGTATAAATTAACATATCTGGATAGTCAAGTTAAGATAAAGATGATTATGTGTGTGTGTGTGTGTGTGTGTGTGTGTGTGTGTGTGTGTGTGTGTGTGTGTGTGTGTGTGTGTGTGTGTGTGTGTGTGTGTGTGTGTGTGTGTGTGTGTGTGTGTGTGTGTGTGTGTGTGTGTGTGTGTGTGTGTGTGTGTGTGTGTGTGTGTGTGTGTGAGTAAAACAACTTGTAAGAAAAAAATAGCATGCTTATTATCTAGAAACATGAATAATATAAAAATTGCATTAATTATTTAAAAGAAGTTAGAATTAACAATATTGTGTCTTTAAACTAGACTAAGAAGTACAAAGGAAGTTCAGAAACAGAAAATGAAAGCTATCTATTAACTAATAAATAATAATCTATAAAAGCTGACAGCATAAGTGAAAAAAACTATTCCTGTTTTCGAATTAATTGACCTACAAAAGAATTTTTTAATTTAGTTTAATTATTACAAATTACCAAAGAACTAAATAATTACCTCATTATTATTCAGCAGTTATGTATAAATAGATTTTTTATTTATATTTAAGTAATTATATTATTATACTTTAATATATTAAAATAATTTTTTTTCTAAATTTTATTATTATTCCTAATGCGTATGTTGCAATCTGTTCAACTAGAGAACAATAAGCAACCCCCCTCACGAACAGTGAGATGAGGATGATATGTATGACATGTAATAAGGGGTAGTCTTGTACAGTTTCAGGCCGACCATTCCTGAGACATGTTGTTAATTGAAACCAAACCACCAAGGTGTTTCAATTTGGATTAAGTTTTAGGGTTGATGATCGAGTTTTTTCATAATCTATGAATTTTAAAGAACTTGAAAATTTTCAACCCTCTCTCAATAAAGTGTATCTGTCTTTTCACGCGCGTGCGCACACACTAACACACCATATTATTATAACTATAATTATTCTTAATCATAAGCGCTTGCGCACACACACTCATACTCACTCACTATTTTTGTTATTATCATTTCTCTGCCTCTGGCCCCGTCTACCGCGAAGATTCGTCAATCGCATGAAAATGTTGTTTTAATTACCTGATCTAATCTTTCCTGATTAGTTTTAAGCTCATTCCATCCTTAGTTTTAGTTATCCTTTCTTCTTGAAGGGCCGAGAAGATCCTTTAAGGTGTGGTCCGAATCTCCGTTACCGGACAGTTCGGGGCTGGGAAACAATTCCTAGGTAGCTCGTACGCCCTCCCAACATTTGGCGCTGGTTTCTGAGATGTAACATCCTAGGACCGGCTGATGGACTAGAAGACGTTGCTGAAGAATGTATCAAGACCTTCGCAGAACCGAGTGAGATTAATGAGTTTTATTATTCATTTCTCTCAATAAGTTAGACGTCTTCTCATTCCTCCAGAAGTACATCGAAGCTCTGATGTGATGAAGTGGAAGATCGAGAGGCCTAATCATTTTTGGTTAATGCAATAAGGGCGAGAAGCGACCCCCGTGTTCCCCTTATTCCTGCCAGTATTGGCCGCGGTGTGCCGAATTTAGGCTGATTGACCAACTGAGTGCCCAAGGAAGGTTTTACTCTTTCTGCGACGAAGCAAAAGCTGATATATTTTACCATTTTAAGTTTTTATATACATGTATATTACGTATGCCTTCCGCTGAAAGTTTTTAATTTTGACGAAGCATTTGTTGATGATTTCATTCATCGTGTTGTGTGTTTAATACATGTTCTACGTGTTGTTTAACGTTTTATTCATCTACGTGTTATAATAATATCTGTAACGACGACATTAGGTTCTTATTGAAAATAAGGTGGCAAGAAATGCGAATCCTGCAAATATGAAGTTTTTGTAAAGCAGGTAAGAAATTTGTGCAAAGTTTGAGAATTAGCCTTTCACATTGCTTGTGCTAATTTGACGGAAGCAAATCTGCCACTCATGATCGATAACGTATTTGTAAATATATGTGTGACCCATGAGCCAAGGTTAATAAAAAGAACGATAGTACACCTGTAGGTGAAACTGCTATTTGTTCTAGATCCGGAAGCAGCCAGGTAGCTGAGGATGCAGTAAAGAAAACTGATTTCATTGACATTAAGGTTGCAAACACACATTTGAATATTAACCTTGATAAGACTATGGTTATTTTTTTTTTTGTTATAGATGAGTCTGAGAAATGCCATTTACGCACCCCCCATAAATGGGGAGTGTCGGACTCGCACGGGTTCGGCTAGATGTTATTAAGAGCCTATGTATACCCGCACCCTACTGACTAAAACTCATATCGCACCGTTTCTCCTCCTCCGGGGTCGGTCCTGCAGTTTAAGCATTGCGCGGGCCCAGGAGGTGCCTTTAGGATCCAGGGGTCAAGAGTCTCCGTGCTTCATCACCATCGCCCATCCGCACAAGTGCAGATGGAGTCCATCCGCACTGTGGAGCCCATCCGCAAGACGGTTCCACAGTGGGCTGTCCTTCGCCCCTTCACCTTCAAATCACTTTCTTCGCCTGAGTCTCAGGTCTTTTGTATGGAACTCTGATGGTGAAATTGTGTGATCGGCTTAATTTGCTGATTGGCAACCACTATTTTTGTTCTGATTCTTCTCCTGTGATGCTAAAAAATGACTTTGAAGAGTCAAAAATATCAAAGATCTGATATTAATATCGACGCTAAGCTGTTATTTAATGAGCATGTATCCAGAATTGTGTCTCGTCCTAGGAAGAACTTAGGACTAATTTTCTGGATTGGTAGTCATTTTAAACATCCTATAACATTCCTGCATTTGATTTATGCGATCGTTCATCCATTTCTGGAGTAATGCAGCATCATCTGGAATTACGAACGCAAGTCTACCATTGAAAGTACTGAGGCCACCCAGAGGTAATTCATTAATTCCTTGGTTATTAGATGTTTTGTTGATTCAGCCCCTTATGTGCAACTGTGCAGATTCTTTCAAGTGCCTTTACTAAGTCAGCATAGTAATAGAGCTTCTGCATGGTTGAATTGATAGATCAACTGAGCTGGGTAATCTGAGAGTGCCTTGTGGAGGGATAAGACAATTTCGGCAGATTAAGTACATGGAGAGTTTCTCTACTGCTCCTCTGTCCTGGACTGTTAAATGTGCAAAAGAGATTGTTAACTCTGTGGATTTCTTCGCTTTGTCTAATCAATCATTTAAAAAGAAGCTTCAGATATTTAACGGCAATCTATGATATTTATGTTCTTTGTTACTTCATGTTCTACATATTCTATGACATTTAATACTTTTTGTTGGTTGTAAATATGTATATTTTTCTTGGTGTTGCTTATATGAAACGTTGACTTCGACGTCGCTTGTTATTAGGTATAAATATTTAATCAATGACAATGATGAGGTTTTTCTTCATATTATTTCTACTGTCTAATTTTATTTTTGTATATGTGCTTGTTATGAATTAAAATTAATAAATATGTGATGTGGCATATTAAGGCTTAAGGTTGTTCTGTCATACTGTTTCCCCCTTGTTATCTGGCTGCGGGTCACAGTTGTGGGAGGAGACGGTATGGTGTAGGGACAAGTGGGAGCTCTGCACAAAAAAAAAAAATATTATTATCATTTTCTACCTTATAATGGAGATACTCTTTCTGTAGTGTATGTTAAATATTATTTATTATTATTTTATTATCATTATTTCTGTAATATTCTTTTATTTAAGTTTTGATTTTATATTTACTTTTACTAATTCACCTTTATCTATAAATGATGATTATTTAACAAACAAAATGTTCATTATAAAATGTTCAGCATAAAGTTCTAGGTTTAGATTCTTCTTTGTAAACAGTTTTACAGTTAGAATTTTATTTCAGCAACCGTATAGCATAGTTTTTCCTTTCTATACATTATTTGCGTGTTAAATGTCTATGAGTATGTTTTTTACCTTGATTTAAGTGATTGTGTATGGATCCACTCGTATAACAATTTTTATGTATTTTAAAATAGTTTATTTATTTTAATGAATTGTTATACTAAGATCGTGACATTCCTCCGATTATATTTACATAATAGCAACCGATAGTATTAAACACTTTAAAGTGAAAAAATTGATAATTATTTCAGTAATCTTGCGAAAATTACTTGTAGATTTTTTTTTAACAATATATGCAAAATCTTTTATAATCTTTGAACAGTAATAAGCTTATTATTAATACTTTATCAAAAACACATTAACTATTTTGACCAATTCTGTTTTGAAAATTAACACTTTTAAGAAATACAAATAAAGTAAAGTTATTTTTCAATAATTTGCTTGATGATGATAAAATAAGAGCAAAAAATATATACTGTTGTATCGCATTTTATGAAAAAATAAACCTATTAAAATTATTCAAAACTGTATGAACTATTTTTATAAATTCATATTTCAAATTTTGCAAAATAGGAATCCTGTTAAGATTCATTTTAAATCGATTAGATTTTATCTAACGAGTTATATGACTCATATTTAATGATGGAATCGGGAGCCTTATCACTCGCTGCCTAGACAAAGTTGTGCATAAAAGCAAGATTTCGTGAAAAGTGGTTGGTTACATTACGTGACTAGTCTGCTTTACAACAGCGTCGAAAGAACATCCAATACAGCTCAAATTTTAAAAGAAAATGTGGTTATTTATTTTCTTTACTGATCGACTAACCAGAAAGAATACTTAGACTCTTAAAATGAAAACAAAGTGTATCAAAATAATATTTCATTAAGTGCTTTATTGATAAATTAAAAAATAAAAAACAGGCTGTTTGCTTAACTTTCACAGAATTCGCATTGAATTGAAAATTTTACCCTTTTTTCAGTAATTCTGTAGAATATCTTATTAATCTATAAATCTTATTTATTTTCTTCTTATTTATATATTTTCTTACATAAATAAAAACAATAACACATTCCACAATGAATAATAAAAAATTACAACAAACTTGATTTTACGTTGTTACATGGTCTTAAAAACCCATAAATTATTTATTTTTTTTTAATTCTTCGAAGGCAATATTTTGTACTAACTGAAATAAGACATTTTTTTAAAATTATCCTACAGTTGTACGATAAGTTAAAAACTATTTCAACTTACAATACTAATCTTAAAAAATCAAATCGGTAGGTTGAATAAAAAATAACTTTTGGGAAGCTATAGAGCTCCAGTTTTAAGTATCTGGAATTTTTACTACCCTCTAACCCTTTAATGAGAATTAAAACTGTTTTCAATTTGATTAAGACCTAGTTTAGAATAAGAAATAATTTTAACGTATTGGTTGACATGGATGTAAATAAATTATTTGTTAAAATGTAAGAAAATGTATAAAACAGAAAAGATATACAGTTGTAAGTACGTAAACAAGACGAAACCTAGTATATAAATAATAAAAGAAAAAAAAATTTATTTTTGGCGCCACCAACATAAGGGAAGGTTTACAACGTCGGAGTAATGCAATAAAAAACATAGAATACGAATATGTACAACAAGTATTGTTTATATAATTAATAATGATATTGGAGACAATAATTAATGTACAAAAACATAAATATGTATAAAAATTAAGTTAATTAAAGAAAAGGAAACAAGGTATTACAAGAAATTAAAAGAAGAAGAAGAAAATTCTGATCAAAAATAAATAATTTAAGTAACTAACAATATTATGTCAAGTATTGAATTGGTCAAAATTAAAATAAAAATATAATTGTTATAAATCAAAGCTGTTTATAATTATTATCTTCTAATAAATTAAAAAAGTACAACATGAAAAATTTCCATACAAAAAACCTTCTTCGAAACATAATATTCGCCCCTTTTGTATTCCCGTTTTCAAAAATTTAAGAGAATCATTCTCGTGGTACCAAAGTACACATACACACACACACACACATTTATATATATATTTGTAGATCCATAGAAAATAGAGTTACGTTTATTTGAGAAATAATGAGTTTCTCATAATAATTTTAGTGGTGCCCTTATCTCAAAACAGTATACAAGATAACAGAATACAAAATAAACACTTTTTGCCTCTTGTAATTTTTTCTAAAAATTTATTGTTCTAGAGATATAAGCAAAAAATATGCTCAACAAATGAAGCAGGAATGCATAGCAGCTAGCGCACGTCTGTAGTTGTATGCTGCCGGTATTGCGTTGCATTTCTTTGTTGTTAATGATGGAATATAACAGGTCAGACTCGTGGCTTTTGCTGGATCAGCTATCGGGGACCGCCCCTGGCGATGGGGTATGCTGGCTAACTTTGGTTGGAGGGTACTGGGGAAATACAATACCCAGGGTGGACAAAACCAGTGAAGATGGCCAACTGCTCTGAAGGCGGAAGAGGAAGACTTCCCAACGACGGAAGGGGGGATGAGTATGGGAGATAACACAAATGAAATCCAGGGTAGATAGAGCTCTGTAATCTGGGAGGAAACAGGCTGTGTAAGAGAATGGAACTCTTAAAAGAAAATCAACGAGTCCTCCAGGTTGAGGGTTGGATGTAGAGTATGCAACTCCACCCTTGAAAATAAAAGTGCTACGAAACCGAACGATGAGGCTCGGATCAGGATTGGAACTATGGTTAACAAAAATGGACATGTCAAACAAAAACATACGAGACTGGAAACGGAAACACTCTATAAATATTGCATCCTAGAATGTGTAAACAATGTTGAGAACAAGGAAACGAAATGAAAATTGGGGCATACATCTTCAAAAATGTCAGAAATTTCATGTACCTGGCAACGGAAGTTAATATTGACAATAAAGGGCCCGTGGAGAAATAGAGGGAATACTTGCAAGGACAAAATATAAATACGGTAATAAAGTCACGAAGAATTTGTTGGCTGGGTCACGTGGAGAGAATGACAGAACAGATTGCAACGAGGGATAATACATGGAGGAATAGACAGGACTAGGAGAAGAAGCAGGCCGAGAACGCGCTGGCTCCAGGATGTAACAAAGTATCTGACAGCAATAGAAGCGAGAAGATGGAGAGTGATGGCGCGAGACAGGGAAGATTGGAGGTGAATCATGCAGGAGGCCAAAGCCCACGCCGGGCTGTTGCGCCAGTATAAGAAGATAATAGGTCAGAACCTGTGCGCGATATCTCTACCTAATATCATTATACGACAAGTTAGAACCTGAGCGTCAAATATTGAATTTAATTAAAATAACAATTATAATAAACCGATACACGAATTTGTTACACGCATATACATTATAATTCATTAATATTCAAATATCTATTTAAATAGCACAACGTTTCTATAAGAAAAACCTTATATCATTATCGTATCTAAACGACTAGTAAATTGAATTGTAAAGTTACGGAAATAACAAAAAAAGCTACATAAAATAATTATTAAAAAACAAAAAACCCGAATATTAATTGTACACATCTACCTAGAACAATTAGGAAAAACGAACATAAAATCGATAAACAAATTTTTCTTTCTTTTCTTACAGGCATTTTTTCAGGAAATTTAGTCTGCGGTGTGATATTTAATATTATTTTTACATTTTATATTGTATTCGGTTGCCTGTTAGTCTTAACAAAGTGGAGACTATTAAAATCACTATTCCATACAGCCTACTTAGGCAGCCGACTACAACGTAAAATGTAGAAGTAATATTAAATCTCATACCGCTAACTTACTGTACCCTGAAAAAAAGGCTGTAAGAAAAGAAAAAACTTCTTTATCGATTTTTTGTTCGTTTACATGAATATTCTAGGTAGATGCGTACAATTAATAGTCGGGGTTTTTCAATAATTATTTTATTTACCAATTATATTTGCATTTTTTTAGCAGTTAGAAATAAAAATAACAAATTTTTAAGTTAAACTACTTTTACAGAGAGGAAAAAAGATAGTTTAAAGTGCTGATAAGGAAAGGTGCAGAAAAAAGGATTTTCATGAAGAAAACTGAATTATAAAGGAATGAAGAAAATCAGAAAATATTTATTATTATTACTGATCCCTATTACTAGCCAAATATCTAATGATTTGGAGTATTTCTTTAACCAAAGTCTCAATAAAAAAAAAAAACATGTGTACTAATTGACCAGTGAAAGATTCATATATATTCTTAATAAAATGTATGACAGATTTTACTATAATATTTTATTAAACTAACTGGTGTTGAAAAATATAAGTGTAGTAATATGTTCTCTAAGAACACATTGTTTTGAACAGATAAATAAAACGAGGAAAGAGAAAATAATCATTCTTTTTTTGTATTTTCCATTAAATAGTTTCCAAGACTTACCAATTTATCCAAGTAATTTTTTTGTAAAAATTTCCTTTTTTATCAACCTTAAGAATAATTCTCATTACACATTTGAAAAAAAATATTAATAAGAAAAATTTAGAAATGCAAATATTTATCTGTGAATTAAACTTTTTGCAAGTTATTGTGAATAACGACTAAATGATTGATGAAATTTTGTATACATTTTTACTTTTCAAATATGATTCTCATATAGATAAAACAAGAGCACATTATATGACGCATTACAACTATAAGACAACTCAAATTCTGAAAATCTTGCAAGTTTTTAGAAGAAATCCTACGCATAATGGAGATTAGGTATTCAGGTCAGATTATCGCTTAGCTGTTTCTTATGCAACTGATAACTTTCTTTTTATAACTTCACAACTAGCACTGTATCGTACAAGCGAGATATTTAACATCTACAGTTTTTTTAATAGAATAGAATAAAATATTGAGCTATATTCTGGCCCCCAGTTTAATTCAACTTTAGCCGTAAATCCTTCTGATATACGCTACGTAATCCATTAAGCTAGCGTATCTTTACTCTTATTACAGTACAACACTATCCAAAAAAACTTCTAAATCAGTTGAAAATACAAGGGTGCAAATTTTACTTTTTAATTTTTTGTGTAGTTACACGGTGTTAGATAACTGTTCCACTAAGAGGCAAGGCACAAAGGAAGACCAGAGTCCCGGGTGGAGGTCCCTCTAGGGGGACTTCCGCTTAAAGGCAAGACATTAGAAAAGACCTAGTTCCGGCCGACCGGGTGGTACCCCGTGCTGGGAACGGCAGATTAGAGGTCACTCGGGAGGTTAGAGGCAAAGGCACCCTTGGGATTGAGTCGTGCTTCTCCGGCCTAGCTCCGGTCCCATGGAGAAGAAGCGATAAAAAAAAATAAAAGGTAAATGTTCAGTTTTCTTTCGATGATTAATCCACCACTTAAGCTTGAAGCTTACCTGGTGAATGAATCTTTTAAAGGTTAAATTGTTTCTTGGCCAATTTAAAATTAAGCTTCTTAAAATTGCTTTGCTCTTGTGTCATTTCAGGTGTTATAAATAAAATAGCCTAGATTTTTTTGGTTAATTTGCTTTCAGTACTAGAAAAATAAGCTTAGAATCATAAATTTTTACTACTAATTCTACTACACAAAAGTGTCTCAAATAGAACATGGATAATCATTATTTTAATTCCAGTACAAAGCTTAATTAAAAAAATAATAATAATGTATATACATGATCAGATGAATTGATTGTTATATTAATCAAGAAATTCAAGGAATGCTGTTTGATTGAAATAATAAAGTTAACAGCTTGACCACAAAAAACTGATAACTACAATAAAAAATAAAATTTCCAGTATTTTCTGTGAAAATTAATAAATTCTTGAAGCTTGCTCATGCGCATTCAAATGAACCATACGGTTGTTATCTGAAAGTATTTAATGATCAGGTGTTCTTAAATGTATTCTCGTAGATAAAATTTTATTAATGCTGAATGACGTACAAGTGTCAAAACGGTACTATAAACAATTGTAATAAAGAACAATTCTAAAATATATAGAAATATTCTTGAAAAAGTTTGAAGAACGTTTTTATTTAAACTCCACTAAATAGTAAAAAAATTGCATTTTCAGTCATGAAAATAGAATTTTTTATCTGAATAAAAATAAAAATCACTCATCTATACAAACGAAAAGGGATTCAACATTTTTAAAATCATTAAGGGCCATTTATAAGGATGAGCCCCTCCCGCTTTTATTATTAGTCATTATTTTGATATCTGAAAAAGTTAGTTTTTTAATTTTAGTGCATTTTATTCTTTTAAAATTTTTTTCAAATATATTTTTATTACTTTAATTTATAATTCGTATTTTGCTTGTTGCAGCAGCTTACAGCATCGTTCAATTTGAATAAAAAAATTTGTTGATGTTAAATGACATATTTTTAAACAATAAGCTTTTTTACTTCTTGTACGAAGTAAAGGAAGTATTACCGAAAATTTTCGGTTTTCAGATCTCAACAGAAATAACCATTTTGACCATCCCTGAATACGTTTTGACTAGTTTCGACATGACGTCTGTACGTATGTACGTATGTATCTCGCATAACTCAAAAAACGATTAGCCGTAGGATGATGAAATTATGTATTTAGGACTGTTGTAACATCTAGTTGTGCAGCTCCCCTTTTGATTGCAATCGACTGGATCAAAAGTGTCCAAAAAGCCCAAAATCCAAAATATTTTGATTTTGGACTTTTCTTAAATGCAGTAATAAGCCCTCATTGAGAGCTTTTCATACGATATATCATAAGTGGTACTTATTTTCATTGGTTTCAGAGTTATAGCCAAATAAAATTTCAATTAATGAAATACTTGCATCTCACAAGGTGAAGGCACATCGGTTCAAATCTGACTTCATCTTCTTTTTTTTAATTTTTTTTTAATTTAAATTTATTATTTTATTAATAATTATTAACTTCTGATTGTAAAAAAAAATTACGATAAATAATATTCAATAATAACAATAACAAAAAAATGAAAAAATATCAGAAGTTACGTATTAATGAAATAAAATTTTATGTACTTTCCATTTAAAAAAAATGTATATATGTATTATGTAATAACGTATATATGTATTTAATAGACGTACAAGGAAGTCATGCGGTGTCCACATCAGATTTGTTCTACAAAAATTAATTAAAATTAATTAGAAGTTCCTTAACATGTTTAAATGAATAATAATGATAATAATAATAACACTAATAATAATAATACACCATTACCTCTATCAAAATGTAGCGTATCACCATTTTTTACGCTCGCGAGTGTGTATGTTTATATATATATATATGTATATGTTACATTTTAGTATTAGAATGTACATCAAGAATAAGTTATCATTCCTACATCAACGTTGAATCGTATTAATCTTTTAACGTACGCACTACTTCAAAAGAATTCTGGTAAAAATCTCTTTCTCAGTTATGAAAGGAAGTTTATGGTAATCTTCCACGTAAGCGATATTTACGATTGGGTAACTGGAAAACGGATACGCCGATTTTCATGAATAAAGAATAGAATTATATTTCCGGTCTAGAGAATTCCACTACCGAAATCATATCGTGTTTTCCTTTCTACTCGATTACTCTTATCTTCTTCCTCTTTTTTCGTAACAAAAATATTTTATTTAATTTTTTAATAGATAATTATGTATATAGTTTTCATTTTATGAGCTTTTAACACTCATAAAAAATAAAATAAAATAATAAACACTGACTGAATAAGAAATTAAATACAAAACATTAAAAATATTAAATTAAATAAAATAATAAGCAGCGACAAAAATGTAACGCGTACACGAAGGACCTCGTAAATTAACAATATTTGAAAATTACACTGTATCTTATTTTCTCATACAGTTTCAAAATCTGTAAGTATAATAAAATAAGTTTCAACATAGCCCAATAAATTTATTGCTGACGGCTAAAACAAATCAAAATGTATGCGACTTCATTTCACAACCGCATACACAGAATTATTGCAGTGCATTAAGTAGGACAATCTGTATTAGATCAACATAAGAATGTCTTAACCTTGAAAACAAAACAGCTGAATTTATACCAGAAAAATTACTCACTTTCGGAGAACCAGTTAATTGGCTATTTATCCATTCATTCAACAAGCTAGTATTAACTACTTTTTGACATAACGTATTAAACAAGTATGATAAAAACTTAAATAAATATCGGATGTAAATTCAAGCACATCTAACTACTTAAAAATTCAGATAATCCACTTATAGGCTGCTCTTTAATATTAAAAAGAGAAGGAATTAAAGATGAAACCACGATGTTACATAAATACATATAATAGTTTTGTAGTACATAAAGTAATAAAATTTAGAATTTTGTGTTTAAAAACATCCAAATATGTTAATTTATTCTCCATAAATTCTTTTATTACAATTCAAACCGTTTAAAAAAAATTATTAGCAAAGCTGACGAGAAATGCTATCAAGATTTTGTAACGTTGGAATTATTAACGGTAGTAAATTAATCTATCTAATTAAATACCATACTACGCATAAAAATTAGATTTAAGTACAAACTTGTTAAAGTTTGAAGTAAAATAAAATATAAACGTAATTTAAAAAAAAAAATAATTAATTTAGTTCAAAGCACCGATCTATTCAACTAGTGTACAAATAAGCAACCATCCAACGGCCCAATGAGATGAGGATGATATGTATGACATGTAAATGAGGTGTAGTCTTGTACAGATTCAGGCCGACTATTCTCGAGACGTGTGGTTAATTAAACCCCAACCTCCAAAATACACCGGTATTCATTGTCTAGTATTCAAATTCATATAATAACAACTAACTTTTACTAGGATTTGAACCTCAGAACAATCGATTTTGAAAATCAGCTATTAAACAACTAATTTGCGACGACAAGTTAACCACTAGACTAGCCCGATGGGCTAATAATAGATATATGAGAGAACATTTTCTTATTACCTTACCTATAATTATTAAAGTAGGTAATTACATTGTTACAGGTTTAGATTTATTTTATGATTCACGTGTATTTAACCCAGTTATCAAGTTTAACATTAAAAAAGATAGCATTTGAAATAAAAAAGTACCCTTTACTGAGGGGAGTAAATTTTTTTTCTTCAGAAAAAGGGATTTATGGATTTGTTGATTTATACTGCTTTAATTATTGCTGTTAATAATTTTAAAGCATCTGGGATGCGGACAACAGCAGCTAGAGTCGCTTTCTCTGAGGCTAAAGATGTTCTGTATACGATCAAACTCTTTGGTGAACAAATTAAAGATATCGCTTGTCAGACAATACCATTTGCATGGACTTGGGATTCTGTATTGCGATAGTACGAGTATAATCGATCGATTGACGATCACAGTGAAATATGTTTCAATTCTCCCTTTCTCTAGAAGCTTGGCATGTAAACTTTTTTTTTAAGATAATGACAGTTTCCTACAACTGTTATTGTAGTGCTGCTTAACATACATATAAATTATATTTTTTTATAACTGTTGAATAATAAACTTTTTTTTCTTTTTTTTACCACCGGAACCACCGTTAGGCATTACTTTAGAGGACGAGAAGAATGAAAATTTTTGTAGCGTGTGAAAATGCCATGCCTGACCGGGATTCGAACCCGGAGCCTCCGGATGAAAGGCCGAGACGCTACCACTCGCACCACGGAGGCCGGCAAAGTAATAAACCTTAAAAAAAAATCACTATACGTTTGGAAAATCGTTAATCAGATTGATCTTAAAAGAATTATAAATAAGATTTAAATAAACTATTTCATAAAACTAACATTTTGTGAATCTGTATTTTTAGAGCAATTAAATTTGACTGTCCCCTAAATGTAATAAAAAAAAAACGGTTGGCTGCTTTTTTTCTAAGTTAATAAAGAGATAAAATAAGAAACAAATACAAATGCTATTTTAAACATTTACCGCAAAGGATATTGATGGTTTTAACAATACAATTGTACATTTTGTACGATCTTTTTTTTACGGTGTCGTAACATACTAACAACTGCCAAGCAATATTTTTACTCTTCTAGAATGAAATGACATAGTAACAACATAATCGCTGTCCTCTACAAATGAGTTATTTAAAAGTCATCATCCAAGTCGGCAATAACAACAGTTTTTTTCAAATGGAATGCCATTAGATCCAAGTATGAATCAAGTTAGCATTATGTAAGATACAGAAAGTTATACATTTTTAAATGTAGATTAACTTCTATTTTAAGTATCATAGTAAATACTTATTACAATTTTATTTTAGAGAATCTTCATTCCATTGACCGTAACTGGTTGCAAACACGCGATTTGGTTCAGCTTAAAGTATTCGACATCAGTAAAAAAAATGAAAGTAATTAACTAACACACATTTACAAAACATGTTACAGTAAAGTTTATGAAATTCTTTGAGATAATTTTAGTTTTTTACTTATTTTTAAAAATATTTCAAGAATACTTTCTATTTTTAAGAGGAATTTTGATTGATTTTTTAAGCAATTATAGCGATGATAAATTAACCATGATACTGAAAGTTAAGTTCGATTTATGTAATTTTCTGTGCATACCACAACGACTTTCAAATTAAATATTTTGTAATAACAAATAATACGAAATTAGGTTATGGAATTATGAGTACATCCCAAAAATAGTCAAACCTCAAATTACATTCCGTTATTCTTGGTAAATTCTATTCCATAGCTTAATGAAAAATTTTCTTTTATTAATAATTTGCATCAAGTCTATTACCGACATGTAGAAATGCTTACACCCCAATATTTGAACAACCTATTGATTTCTAGTATCAATTCTAGCGCTCTGTTGTTCTGTTCACAACCATTGAACTAATAACCTAATAAATTGTTTTTTAGCTAAATTACGATTATTGTATATAGAATATTAAACAACAGTTATCACCAGTGGAATATAGTCTATAATTTCTTTTCTTTTTTTAGATTAAATGAGTACATCAACATTAAAATTTCGTTCCATATTTTAGTGACGAATTTGCCGTTAACTTTTGACCAAGGGCATCTCTTAAGTATTGTTTAGCCTTTTTACAACAAATGAGAGTAAAAAAATGAAATAGATCGGCCTTCTAGTTGGTGATTATATACTACGTGTCTTATGGCGAAAATAAACATTAGCTCACCGTAACCGGTCAATATTCCAGTTAGTAAGCAGATGCCGACTCCTTACTTCATGTATTCAAAAATTTATAACACTCAGATTTTATAACTTTTAATTAGAGATTGAATAATATATCAAAAAACAACTTTCTCTCATTTCATAAATATAGGTTAACTAAATCGATTTAATTGCATATTTTTTGTTCTGGTTTTTTGACATTCTTTTACTTTCACTTATTTATTAAGTAAATAAAACAAGAAGTAAGTTAAAGCGTCTATAGTTCATGGACATCAAGTGTTTTGTATACGTAAAATGTAGTGTTAATTCTTAAACGTACGTATTATAGCAACCTTGTTATTAATGTACTAATCTAGTCAATTTCATGATTAATTATAGAGTTTTTTCAAGTACTTAAGTTAGCCTAATTCCTATATAAGAATAATTGAGAATAATACTCGTAATAAGCAATGCATATTAATTAAAGAAATAGATTTAACCGCAAGGTTACTGATAACGAATGAGCAAAAGGTAAAATTTATTACCTTTGGTAAATTTTTCATTATTAAGAACACATGCCATTTTTTTTTTCAAAATCAATAATTAGTAATAAAGTTCATTAGTTTATTTATTTTATTTTTTACCATTATATTCTGAAGAACTAGATACAACTTTCCACTAAACTGGAAAGTTTCCCAATCTTTTTAATTTGTATAATTTCTGTATTTTAATAAAATAAGATAAGACATTAACATAAATTACGTAAAAACAGTAATATCAACCAGCAGAGTATGAGCCATGAAATATAAGAAAATGTTTTGTTTTTTTTTACCTTATGTTTATACACGAGTGTTCATGGAAAATATGAGTAAAATGGTTTAACAAGGTTTTTTAAACCTTTTTTTCATTTAGGATATGTTAACGTAATTTTTCCGATTTTTCCTTGCAGTTTCTCACAAAAATACCTTGAACAGTAGAATGGCTTCAGGCTGTTTGTTATTACTCTTACTACAATCCATTACAAAACATAAAAAAATGAAAAATCTATATATAATTAGAGTGTGTAATGGTTCCGTCGAAAAAAAAAGGAAGAAATTATTACATGATCACCAGAAGAAGTTACTCTGTAAAATAAAAATCATATATTATGAAAGTCGAAGCTTTTGATCAGAAGTAGAGCTTAAACCTACATAAAAATAATCCATATGGAAGAACTAAAAACTTCTTTCTTTATTTTAAACCGATTTAAGTTATGAAACACTTTCTTTATTTCTATATCATGTAGGTAGATAAGATAAGTAAACTAAATATTGTTTTACGCTAGTTTTGCAGTTTTTCATTTGAAGTAGTGGTAAAAATTGGAAATTTTTGTACCACTTTATAGTTAAAAAATCCGAATTCAGACATGTAAGTACTTTCTTTAGAAAATAGACTTTTGGAATCCTACGAGCAATTTTCAATCTTCTTTTACGTAGGAACTTTATATTAGTTTTACAATAGTAAATTAGAAAATAAAGAAAGAACAAAATTATTTATGAAATATTTTCTTATTTCTTAATTATTGTATTGTTTTATATCTATAGATCTGACCACTTTTTGACTGCCTACTCGTTTTTAATGACAGCCAGAAAGATTGATTTCGTTTTGGCCATGATTTGAACTTGAGAAGGCTGTATTTCAAAAATATTCCGGGGATCTCTTCCTTTGGAATATTTGCCAAAAATAACTTATTACGATTTTGTAATAAATCTTCACAGTCGTTTTAATAATTACTAGGGAAAAATCGGACCTACGAACCTCCGCGAATATGTTACATGGTTTGTGTTTTATTACACGTGATTCTGTTAAATGTTTTTGCCAATTGTAACTAAATAACGTTCATGAATTTAGCGTACTAACAACAACAAAACTTTAACAATGAAAAGCTTCAAAATCCTTAACATTTTTTAGCTGTTTCTAAAGTTGTAACTTTTTAACGCAGCTCTAAGCCCAGTGTTTCCCTTTGTTATTTCCAAAACGTTAATATAATTTTAGATAAATCGTTCGTAACAAGAAGTATAAATCGTTCGAACGAATGAATCAATCGAGCTCTGCGCGCAGCCGCCCGGCGCACCACCATTAAAATATTTTAATGTCTAACATATTTTTCCAAGAATTTAATTTTACTCTACTACTATGTACTTTTCTTACTTCAGAGACTGAAGACCTATTATCATAATAATATTTTATCAACATATATGTATGAAAAAAATCCTATAATAAGAATTAATGCTTATAAGCTATTTTCTATTAATAGATAATAGCTTTAAAGTATTTTCTTTTTTAAATCAAGGCTAAATATAAGGTTACATGGCCAATTGGTACACCGCTTATACTAATAATTATATTTTTTTTTTAATAATAAAACATGCAGTTTAAAAAATAAAATATTTAGAGTAATTAAAATAAAAAAATAAATGGTAATATAAATTGTATTAGATGGTAATTTAAGGTATGTTTATCATTAATTTACCTTTCTTCCTTTACCTCATATTATTTGAACTTCTACCGGCTTTACAGCACAAAGATTATGTATATATTTATTTAAAATATGTATTTACCAAAGTGTATATAAATTTCTTTAATCAAGGTAAAATATAATTATTCATACATTTACTTATTGTCAGTTACAGACAGATAGTTGCTGGTTGCAATTAAATAATGTTAAGCTAATTTCATTTATTTTATGAAACGTATTCAATCCTGATTATATAAAATAAAAAATTACAGTAAAATAAAGCAGAAACTAATTCATTAGTAGGTAGAAACTAATTAATTAATTGATTAGTACTTTGATCAGCATATTTTTACTTGAAATTCGGTGACACATCAAACATCACTGGAGAACATACGGTTAAAATCAAAAGATTAAAAAAGACATACGGTTAAGAACATATGGTTAAAAATCAAAATATTTAAAGAAGAAGATCACTGTGCTCACCAGTGTTTACTTAAATCTAACAGAGGTAATAGTAATAATAATAAGACGTACATTTAGTTAATAACGTTCTGATAAGGGTTTAATTACATTCTGATGGGTAATTCTTAGATTTATCTTATGTACACATCACGAATATGAAATATATTATACAGTAGCAGTCATATCGTATGTTTACAGAGAGTTAAACAAGATTCTCAAATTTTATCAGTTTTCACTATTGAACAAATATTATATTACATTAAATGTATGTTAATGTTTAATACAAGATAGTAGACACCGTTTGTACAGAATAGTTCAAACAGATTACCGAACCTTGGACTACTTTAGAAATAATCGACAAAGCTGATTAAGAAGTCTAAGATTTGTTAAAAGATTAGGCCTCAACAAATATACAAATACCTGAAATTTCAAAGGGTATTAGTCATGTAGCAAAGACTACATTCCGTCTGAATAGGTTAATTGATACCTGAAAGAAAAAATAGTTATCGGTATATAAAGATTGACTTTAGAAAGGCTTGTGATAAAAATAAATGAAAAGATTTTGACGGGTACGAGAAAAATCTTGATAAGTATAATGTGATAGACTATTAATTATTATCATTCTCTTAGCTATACATTCATTCCGAATTATTATACCGGAGATAATAATATTCAATATAACATTGTCATTGTAATTTAATACGATAATAATTTATATAATTTATTCAATCTATATAAATAAATGGGTAAATTGCTTTTCATATTTTAGCTTTTCGTTCAACAGTAAATTATATTAACCGCTACTCTCGATTTTCTTTTTTTTACTGAATTCCTGTATTTACTTACAATCAGCTACAAGTAAGTCGTATGACTGACCATCACTTGAAAGAGGACCACCCAATGATAATCCTCAAGTAATACGGAAACAATAATATAACATTTGATAGTGCCTTTACATGGCCATTCGAACGTCCAATCATCATTGAAAAAATAAATTTAAAAAAATCATCATTGAAAAAAATAAAATAAATAACTTTAAATAGAACAGTAAACGAAACAGTAATATTGAAACAGCCAAGAAACAATAAACGTGAATGCCAATCCGCCAAACCAGATCATCATAACGGGTCATCAACAAGATCAAACACACGGAGCCTGTTTAGCCTCCTAACGTCGTTTAAACTTTATTAAAAAAAAAAATGATTGAGAAAAGATAGAAAATCAAATCAGACAATTTGAATGATTACTTCATGAGCCATAAGAAGGAACTTTCAGTGAAATACTTAGTATTAATTAACAAAATACGAGTAATAACACTGAACTCCATTATGTAAGTCCTCAAGCTTTCCTTTCATTCGAAAAGTTGTGATTTAAAGTTTTTCATTACAAAAAAATGGTAGGTTAGTTAATTAAAATATAGAATTTCTTTGGTAAAATATTCACTTTAATTTTTTTTTGTTCAGAGATAATAGGATTTATTTTATAACAAAACTTTCTAGAGCAGAATACATTTTTTTGGCTTTTAATCCGTAAAGTTGATTTTTTAAAAATAAATTAATTATCCAGTAGATAAATAAAAAGAAAAATTGCTTATATTTATACCAGATTTAATTGCTGCCTACTTATTAAACTAATCTCAATATAAGCAAAAAAATCTTTTGCATTTAAACTAAAACATTTAAATTGCTTTTGAAAAAACTGATTTTCGTATAAAATCAGTGTTCAATTGCACAAATAACACTCTTTCGTTTGGACAAATACGTTTGTATCAAGGAACACTAGATGAATAGCATTCAGGAAAAAGCATCAAACATGTTGTCAAAGATATTATGTTTATATGCGCGCGCGCGTGTGTGTGAGAGAATGTGTGAACGTGTCTAATTAATTGTGTCTTTTTATAACTTCGAATACTACAATATTATAATTCAACTTATTAGTAAATGTCTTAGTAACAACTTACTATAGAAAGTAACAACAATTAGTGCAACTATCCAAAAGTTATTTAAGGAAATAATGATTTATATTATCATTTAAAGTAATAAAATAATTACAACATATTCAGGAAAAAAAATAACGGAAGTATTAAACTAACTTACCTGTTATAAGTACAGTTGATAGGAGAAACAATTACTTCTTTACTTATTTATTCAAGTCACGATTTCAGGATTCATCATGCCGTACTAAGCAGCTGAAGATAATTAAAAAAACTGTAAACGATTAATTTACCTTAGCATATCAATAATAAGTAAGTATGAAGATAAAAGTGAAATTACGCGAAAAAAGATTGATACGTCTTCTTTTCCACCAGAAAACCCGATTAGTAATAAACATCATTAAATTACTTTACTTCATGCAGCGTAAAATTATACTTTAGGCCGTTTAAAACAGGTCGTTTAGCTTAGTTTAAATTATACTTCAAGGCGTTTAGTTTAAAAGGTTTTAATAATTTTTAACTAATGGAAAAAATTCAAAAAGTAAGTATAAGGTTGTATTTTTAGGTTTTCACATAATCTAAAAATCACTGCACGCTAAATGAAAAAAACTAAAATATATCGATTATTTTTCACTCCCAAAAATTATAATATTGTAATTAATTAAATAATAATTCTAAAAAAAATAATAATATGGACTTTATAATCTAAATATTCTTATGAGAATTATTTATCACCTAAATTATATCAGCACTATGTTATATGTCTATTCACGAAACGTGAGTACAGCTACAAAGGAAACAAAATTATAATTTTATAAATTATAGCGATCTAATAGACAATGCCACCGGTTTTTGATGCGGTGCATCAAAAACCGGATGAAAGATCTTTCATCGTTGATAGATATTCTTGGCATTCATAAGATACTTTTAAGTGTGTGATCAGTTACACTTTAAAAAATAAAATACATAATTGATGTAAAGATTTCCATGTTTTTATTTAGTAACCGAGTATCAAAATATGACAATTTTAATTGAACAGGGAAATTTACCCTTTTAACTTTTAAAAAATATGTAAATTTACGGGTTAGAAATATTGAATATCTACGAATAGATTGTTTCCGGAATTGGGTTTCATACTAACCCTTGATGTGAAGAAGGTGAGTAAAAATACTCAAAACTTCCTTTTTCTTTCTAAAACCAATTTATCGTCAACTAGTACAAGATTTCAGATAGTGGTTAAGGGATTATGTTTTTTGCATTTAATAAAACAAAAAGATTTTCTCAGTATTAAATGGTTATAATGACGTTAATATAATTACTTTACTTCTGCTATAACTCGCGAATAAAACTTTTATGCATTAAAACTGAGAAAATAACCTAGATCAAACATCAACCAAGTGTTTGAAAAATCATTTTTTTACAATATTTGTTCACTTGTAGGTAAGTAAAGGATAATGCACTACAATAATTATTCATGCACATAACATATTATACCGGTTTCATTCTCCTAACTTCAAAGATTGAACGGTAACAAAATACTACAAAACAATAGCAAAACGCTAAAAAAAAAACCTGTTTAGAATCTATTTCAAATATTAAATAAACTTTATCTTTTCAGTTAAAATTAATATATTTGTTTTTTTGACAAAATTTTCTCATTATTTATTGGCATGGGTAGGTGAGATTTAGCAGGACGTTATGGCTGGGTGTCCTTTCTAATATTAATCCACTAGAAGGAATATACTCAAAGTATTGAAATTTATAGCGCATGAAAATGTGAAACAAAAATAATGAATTAGAACCGGTTCATTGAAAATTGGAGAGTTACCAGCCCACTATAACAGATCGGCCAACTCATAATTTAATATAAAAAAACATAAATGTTAAAAAAAAAACAACAAAAACGGATTAATTAAATTTAAACGTGTTTAATTTATTTGTGTTTTTTACTATAACATTAAAAAAAGTCTGATGTGGACCCACATAACTTCCTTGTACGCCTATTAAATTATATACACACATTTTTATTTTAAATGAAAAGTACATAAAATTTTATTTCATTAATAACTTCTGATGTTTTTTTAATTTTTTTTATTGTTATTAATGAATTATTATTTATCGTAAAAATGTTTTTACAATCAGAAGTTAATAATTATTAATAAATCAATAAATTTAAATTTTAAAAAAAATTAAAAAAAGAAGATGAAGTCAGATTTGAACCGATGTGCCTTCGCCTTGTGAGATGCAAATATTTCATTAATTAAAATTTTATTTCTCTATAACTCTGGAATCAATGAAAATAAGTACCATTTATGATATACCGTTGAAAAGCTCTAATGAGGGCTTACTGAAGTTAAAAAAAGTCGAAAATCCAATTTTTTTTTGGATTTTGGGCTTTTTTGGACACTTTTGGTCCAGTCGATTGCAATCAAAGGGGAGTTACACAACTAGACGTTACAACAGTCCTAAATCCAAAATTTCAACATTCTACGGCTAATCGTTTTTGAGTTATGCGAGATACATACGTATGTACAGACGTCACGCCGAAACTGGTCAAAATGGATTCAGTGATGGTCAAAATGGATATTTTCGTTGAAATCTGAAAACCGAAATTTTTCGCTATCACAATACTTCCTTTACTTCGTACAAGGAAGTAAAAACACATGTGCTATCGTCAAATATATAAGTTTATGTATATATATATAATTATATATTTAAATTAAATACGCTTTCACACTTTTATTTCCAATAATTCTTATTTTGTATTATAATTTTATTTAACAATCTTAAGATTGTTTTAAACGATTGATTTAAAAGATAGATACCAAAACGATATAAAACTATATTCTAGTCGAACGTTATTTAGAGGAAAAAAATCAGTTTCTTTTGTACATTTTAAATAATAACATGAGCTAAATAAAGCATTTTATATTATACAGCTCTTATATATTAGTATTATATAGCATAATACATAAATTTTTATATTTTAAATGTATGCATTAATTGTTAATTTCATTTTTATGATTAATTTTTAGAAAAAAAAATTCTTATTTATATGTTATTATTATTTGTTATAAATCAAAATCTTTATTTATTCTATATTTAAAATTAAAACTTAATTTAATTTATTAAAAATGTTAATTGTGTTTTGTTAATTATTTCTAAGTTATAATTAAAAAAAAATTAATGAATGAAATAATCACTTATTTACTTACAGAATATAACATTAATTGCCGCTAATTTTGACATATCGAAAAGCATAAACAACCGGTAGGTAAACGACCGTTGTATATTCTATATAAAAGAGTTTGTGCGTTATATATATAGAGAGAGTTGAAATTCAAAGAAAATTGTAAGCTATCCCCACTACTCATCTGGTTATCAAGTCCTCTCTTCTAATTCTAATAAGACATGCGAGGTGGTTAGCAAAACGAAAGAAGGAATGAACGAATGAATACAACTTTCTTAGCAACGAGATCTGCTACACAGGTCAAGGTATCGCACAGGACAAGATTAAACACTGGGCTTTACTAAACTCAAACCTCAGTATCTGCGTTTAAGGAACTGGCGATTCCAGTAAAAATATAGAGATGGGGAAGCAAAAGAAATAGAACGAGATAGAGTGAGTGAGAGAGAAACAGACAGATAAACAGAGTTCCTTAAACAAAACCGCGTTATAAAAAATTCACGTAATCGATTTTCGACGAGTGTTCAAATTATATATTTTCATTTTTTATATTTTATAGATTTAATTTTCACATGTTTTGTTTACTGTATAATCCACTTTCATTTTCTTGGACCAAAAATTCCACCGTTCTTAGTAACAAAACTTGCCGAATTTTTTTTACTGCTAAGAAAAGTATTTGCACGATGTTAGTTTTTGAAGACTAATCCCGATGTACCCTTAAAATCCCCCTCATGGAAATGTTATCATAATGGCTGCCAGGAAGAACTTGTGAATTTGAATTTCCTTAAAGTAGTGATTTTGCTAATTGTTAATCGGGTTTTTGTTGTTTATAGTTTTGTTTTTAATGTGGTAAAATTTTCCTTAAAAAATATTTTCATATGTTTTAGACGGTTTTTTTTATTTTTTTTTTTTTAAAAAGCAAATCTGAACTGTGATTTCACAAGCGGCATCAAAACATTTCTAGAGGCCATCTATTATTCAAAAAGGTCATAATGAAAGTATTAGTTGTAGCTGCGTAATGTAGGTGTTCAGCTCCATTTTAGATATTAAAACAATAATTAATAAAACCGCAAAACAGTTAAATAACTTTCGTATAATTTCCAATCACAAATACCTCGTAAATATTAAACAAAATATTTATTTTAACAAAAAATAATTATTTTAATCAACAATGGCCCTTGGATCCGTCACTGGTAAAATAAAAGAAACCAATTATTAGAAATGATCTTTCTCCTAAATTTTAAAATGTGGTGTGAAATACATGTTTCAATTAAGACAAAAAATTTTAATTTCATGTTTATTTTTTTTTTAAATTTGCTAATTTCGTACGCAGATATCTTTTAATGCCTTTTCGAAAAAAAGATACTGTATTACTTTCGGTCGCAAGGGTGGAGAGGTAGGTTGAAGATGGATTTCTTCAAGTTTTGAGGTATGAAAAGTACGAAAATACCATTCTCTTAAATCGTAGTTTCCTTATATATTTATTTATAGGCTTATGAACAAAGGTTTGCGGCTGGAAAATCTGTAAAACTGCTCAAACAATTTCATTGAAATTTAGATGTGCTGTAGTAGTGTATCTAACTGTCGGATGTATACTGGTTTTTATTTAACTTTTCTTAGGAAGATCCCAGTATTGTTATTTGTGCTGTTTTTTTAAGTTTATTTAACGTTATACTTTCACCATTATAGCTAATTTTTTGCTGCACCAACATAGCAATGTTGGTTATAGCAATGTCTTAAATTTGTCTTAATTGGAAAGATTACCAAAAATCTAGATTAGGATATTGGATTTTACGTTGCAAATGTCAAAATATCAACTCCTTAGTTCACATAAAAATTAACAGATATTTCTGAAAGATGTACGTACTGTATTTTATTGATAATTTGGGACGTTCTCAGCATAAACATTTTGAAAGTGATCCAAAAAGCTTCTATATGAGTGACATCTTGGCATTACATTTTGGAAAAAATTAAAAAGGATTAGGGTTGGTTTAGGTCATTTTTAATTTTGACAAAATGTTGCACAAGATTGAGCTTTAGTTAGTCGATCGGATTTAAGAGTGGGGATATTCAACATTAGTTCTAAACAGTTTTTGCCTCTTACCTCAAAAAGTTTTTCATCAAATATTTGGCTATATACTCGTATATAAACAGGTGTATCATGAAGTTCCCCAAGAAGAAGAAGGACTTTCATAACCTTTTCTATTCATGAAAATAATGGAAAATTTCACCTAAACATTTGACCTAAAATGCTTCGTTTGCGAGTTACAGCTGGTAAAAGATTTCGCTCGGATTTCAGCTATCCCGGCGAAATGAGGTTGAACAAAACTTTAGGTCGTACTGAAATTTTTAGAACGTTAATTAAGGTTCAGAAGTAGTGATTTCTTATGGTTTTTGACCTGAAAAATCGAATAAAATAAGTTTCAGAACCGTACCTGTTGCAGTAGATTTTGAGAAATCTGGGGTGAAAACCAATAAATTGGTGTAAAATTCCCAATTTATGTATATTAAGGAATTTCACTGTGTGGTGCCATTGGAAAATAATTGGCATAAATGCAGAGAAAGCTTTTAATTACGTATATTTGCATGATATGAGTATTTGCAGTTATTAAATTTTTTTGATTCGTAGTCAGTAAGTTGTGTAAAATAGTTAATATAGATATTCCAATGTAGTCAAATTACTCAAATTCCGAGGAACCCCACAAATCCAATACGGCAGCCATTTTAGGAATCGAACGTCCTCACTATTACCCAGAAGTTTAACTGCGAACCAGCTCACATGACTGCCCACCCTCATTTCATGTTTGGTATTGAATCGTCCTAGCCCTGATAGAATATTATATATCTTCATACGGAAGCACTCAGATGAAGTCTTCACCGCCTCTTAAACGCTATTCAACGCTATCCTGGAGAAAGGAGTGTTTCCGGAAGTCTGGAGGGAGGCTGCAGTCATCCCTCTGTGACTAAGCTCAAACGTGACTTCACTCTGGTAGAGAACTACCGTCCGAATGCTTTAACATGCGCCTTTTGCAAGGTGATGGAGAACATAATAAATAATAGACTGAAATGGAGTCTGGAAAGAATTAGATTCTTCTCCCAATACCAATACGGGTTCAGAGAAAAGAGATCTACCATAGATCACCTAATATCTATAAAGACGGATGTGTGTGAGGCATTTGCCTCTAAGGAGCACCTCCTTACTGCTGCCTTTCAACCTCAGATTGTTTCGCTATCTTCAAGAACTAGGCCTGTCTGTTCCGAGGATTCTCGGAAAGGAAATAGGATGCGGCGCTCCTTGGTTGCGCGCATCTCTAAAGATTGAATATTTACTATCTGGTAGACGTAAACGGGACCCACGTTAGAGTTTGCTAGGGACCACTTTAGCGAGATGACTAAAAAATACAACGAGTACACACACATCTGTACTGATAGCTTTGTCTCGGCCGACGGATCTGGCTGTTCAGTAATACTCCCTGACAACGAGATAATGTATAAACTTAGTGCCTATTCCTTTGTGTTCTTTTGCGAGGCCTACGCAATTTACTCTGCCTTGAGAGTTATTGAGGCCCATAGTGACGACAGCTTCCTCATAGTAACTGACTCTACGAGAGTACTTGAGAGATTGAGCTGTAGACGATCTGAACACATTTTGTTCAAAAAATCTATAATACCTTCTCAAAAATAAACAAGACAGTGGTATTCGTTTGAATCCCGAGCCATTTCTGCATCCTCGGGAACGAACGGACTGATGAGGCTGGCAAGTGAACGGCAAAAAATGACCTCCGATCAGAGTTAACACGTAAGAGTGATTTCAGGAAGACAGTCCGTGTCAAACTAAGTATACAATGGAATAAGTTCTGGCTGCCAAGTCCCACTGCCTTTCATGGCATCCGGGAGAACGTGTTCGAGAAACCTTTTTTTCCCAAACAACAGAAGAAACCAAGTCATCCTAACTTGACTGAGATTGGACACACACGCCCATCAATTGGGCTTTCCTCAGCAGAACTGTGAGCCGTACAATGTATAATGGTCCGTAAACCACTTACTCATAGATTGCCCAAAGTTCGGGTCTATTCGAGAGCAAATAAACCTGGCTTCAGATGTGAAGCATTTACTCAACCAGAAGAAATATATCAAAAGTCTGTTGCAGTTTCTCTGATAGTGGGATGATATTAATTTAGCGATTTTGCTTACGTGAGATCTCTTATTACCCCTTTATTATCCTTGATCTAGTTTGTGTTTATTGCTTTATGATTTATGATCATGTAGTTATACTTAAGTCGATAATGACTACTATCGTTGATGTGACTATAAATAAACGAAAAAATAAAATAAAATTAATAAAATAGTCTGCGATCATCCTATCACGTTATGTTATACAAAATAACAATCTTACTGAGAGTAGCTAATATTTAATTATATAAATTTAATATCTGTTATATTTAATCCGTGTAATTTGTGTAAAGGAAATTTTATTTAGACAAAATGACAACACCAGTATTAAAAAAAGAATATTTAACGTGATTCCATTTTACTAGATTCATTACTTAGTATGTACGTTAATATGTATGTTAATAGATGATTTTCAAAGTGAATATCTGTTTTCAACCATTTTGTCCAAAATACAATTACCTGCTTTAGAATTAACTCAAACAGTTACAAATTGGCCGATGTTAAGCAAATGTTATTGAATGGTTATTTAGATAAACGTGACTGTTTTACATTAAACATGGAAATGGCAGAGTTAAAACAAGAAACGAACGAAACACCTTTTAGTTTTTATGAAAGTGAAAGGATCCAAAAATGATTAAATTTACGAATAGCTTATTTTACAAATAGAGATCAAATTAGCTATTGTAAAATCGTTAGGCAACCTTATAAGTACTAAAATTTCAGTTCACAAAAAGGAAGCTTTAAATATGTTAACCAATAATTTTCAATTTAAAATAAGTAGATTTTATTCTAATAATAATTATCAATCTGTAAAGAAAGGTGCTCCTAACCAAAACCAAAATAATTTTGGATTTAACCAATACCGAATTCCGCAACATTTCAGCTTAAACCAAAATTACCTCCCAATAAATTCAGTTCCTCAAAGATTACCTTTTAGAAATCCGAATTTCTTTGTAAGACCTCAGTTTAATTAAATACAGCCAAATTTTGGTCAGCAACCATCCTTTAAAAATCCCAACCGAACCAGAGACCTCAGTTTAAATGGACTCTAGATAAACGCCTATGAATATTACAACGAGAAATTCAGTAGAACCATCAAACCAGCATCCCAAATTATACCAAATAATAGGAAATAATATTAGTAACGCACAGGCGGTGGATGAATTTACATTGAACAGCGGAACAATATGCTGATCTTTCCCAAGAAATGGATCATCTTAATTTACTAAACAAAATTAGTTAAGAAAATAATAAAACAGCTGAAGAATTTGAAACCGATCATTTTTTAGGGTAAATGAATTTAGGAACCGTTTTATAATTATGTATTTACATTCGGAAATCAACGAAATGCCATATATCACAAACTAGATTTAGGATATTCATACTGGAAGTATTATTATTCTTTTGTAAAGAAATTTATTGGTTTTGAATAGTTTAGAGTGTCTAGGTAAAACTCCTTTCGAAGTAACCTCGGCACATGGTATGTCGAAAGAAGAAGAAAAGATTTACTTTAATTTCATTATTGGGAAATAAGAATAAATATTATTTGTTTGATTTTCATAAAGATTTTAATTTGCTATTAGAATTAGACAACTTGAAAGAAATAAAAATTAGTTTACATTTTGTTAATAATAAGTTAACTTGTAGAAATATAGTAATGCCTGTATACTATTTTAATACAAATGAGGAAACGCAAACAGAGAGCACATCTGTTAAAAAGGTAGCAAGTTACATTAGTACAGGCATTAACAACACAAAATATTAAGTTTCATGTAGGAATATAAGATACGATGAATTCGTTTTATCTTATGAAAATATGTAAACTTCAAATACTACAGTGTATAATTAATTTCAAGAATTATGAAGCTAATTGTACGGTAATAAATACGTCAATAGACAAAAAAATAATAAGTACCAATTTTATAAATTTTAGTCGAATCATTAAGTAATTAAAATTATGGATCCGTAATTAATAATAATAATAAAATGAAAAATATTAATAATAAAAGAGTAGTAATTTTAATACGATTAATCGCGGAACGAAAAAATTAGATTTATTGACGATCAGAACGGAACATATGAATTCGGAGTAAAAACAGGCAATATTAAATTTATTAAAAAATTATGCAGATATATTTCATTTTGATGGAAACGATTTAACGTTATACAACTAAATATAACATAAAATTCCAACAAAATATGAAGTACCGGTTTATACAGGAAAAATTACCGCTATCCTGAAAAATATAGGAATGAAGTAGAAAATCAAATACAAGATATGTTTAATCAAAAAATTATTTGACCCTCATATTCACCCTGGAACTCACCAGTTTGGAAAAATACCAAAAACACTGACGCTTGAGTAAAACAAAAATTTAGATTAGTTATTGATTTTAAGGGATTACATTCAAAAACAATAGATGATAAATTTCCGCTTCCAGATATAACAAATATTTTAGACACGCTAGGAAGAGCCCAATACATTGGATCTCGCCTCTGGATATATAAGTAATATTACGCTATACACAATAATACACTCTAATCAACAACCACTGGGTTTTATTTATACTTTATTCTTTATATTAGCATGTAACTTGTATCATTATAGACACACCCGAACTTTCTCATTTCGTCGAATAGACAACGCAATAAAAGGTGATGTATATTGAAACCGATTCAAAAAGTGTCTTAAGTATTTGGACAAAATTATTTCTTAAATTTTAGCGCATTTTGTTGGAACCATATTTTTTTTAAGTGGTGACTACAGTTGTAAAGTCAATACATTAAATAATACATTTTTACATAATTATTTATTAAATTTTTGTTGTCTAATAAATTCTGCAGTCGATTTTTCTGGTTTACTTTTTTTTAAAGGACTCTAAAATTTTCAAGCTAAAACGAAGGTAAAATTTGTAGTATTTAATTTAAATATGTTTTTATTTATGGAACGAAAAAAGTAAACAAAAATATATACTTGAAGTGTTAACAGAAAGTCGAGTAAAATCTAAGATCTTAAAACATTGCTCAATGAAAGAATAATTGGCTACATAAACCAATTAAAACAAATATAAAAAACAAACGATATCCATAAAATATTCATTCTTTAATACGATTAAATGTATTTTATATATGAGTATAAAATACCTTAAGGAATGAGAAACGTCAACTCATTTAGGAAACATGACAAAACTATTTCTTTCCTTAAAAAAAATAACTCATTCGTTCTCTATTTATCATCTAATAATTCTATATAAGTGCAAATTAACACAAAGTAATTCGGTTAATTCGTCGAACGTTCATAACGTAAATAATTAACAAAGAGTATGAAATAATAATATTAATTCTACTGAATGCAAAATATATAATATATAACAAATTTTTTCTCTAGTATTTTTAATTAATAAATTTTTTATTTATCTTTGATCAGAGAAAGTCGATAAACCATAAAATAATGTCACTCGTTATTTCTTGACGTACATACGCGATCTAAAACTGAAACCATTTATCTGATGATTTAAAAGACAACCGTATTAAGATATTTTCAAATTTAAAGAAAAAACTAATTACATACTAATCTTAGCCTATTTTTAACCGAGTACATGATTACGATCTGACTGATTTAACTAGTTTTATAAATGAAAGAAGTAGTAATCTTTAACGTTTAATTAAAAAAATTACATTTATCTAAAGAATATTTTTATTTAATTTTTTTCGTTAAGTATAGAGAAATACTGTACCGGAATTTTTTTAGTTTACTTACCTTCAATTACGTATAAGTTAATTGATCTACTCGTAACAATAATATCGATCATTGAATGAAAAGTCTTAACAATAAACCGATTAAAATTGTGATCATATAATTAAAATATTATATTACTTTCCCGTCTAGATAGCGCTGTAGCAAAACGATTGCTCTAGAAGGGAAAATATTGTAATCGCTCCAATTCGGGCATATGCGGTTTTCACCAGATCTTGACGTTTTGACACCTAAGGAACCCCAAAAACCGAATGGAAATTTTCCGGTTGTTAATATTTGTATGTTCGGTGTTGACCTCTAAATCACGTTATATCTCCTAACCTACTGGGCCGATTTTGACCAAACTTAGATTACTTCTATATATGGGGCACTGGTGCCATTAAATTTTCACCTTAAAAAGTCAAGCGGGTGAGGCTGTATCTCAAGATTTCGCCAAATTAACGTCATATTTTTCTTAGGCACATTTATTAACAATTACAAAATAACAATATTTGCAAAAAAGATTTTTGAAAAATCGCACCTCCACCCTAAAAATGCTGTTTTAGTCGTCTGCTACGTTGTGATATCACAGATGAGCGGTAGAATTACATAAATTAATGTTTAAAGTGTAAAAAATTAATTCGGTCTGGCTGGGTCCCGAACTCGATTACCCGGTTGACTCGGTACCTGGAGCATTAAGTCTCGCGGTCTGACGATGGTACAAGCAAAATTTGTTCTATGTAAGTTGTGAAATTTCATTAGTTTAGTTAGTGCCGACTATCGCCACTAGTACCGCTATACCCGCGCGAATTAAATACGGCATGCGCGTGCGCTTTAGTTAGAATTACTGAATTAAACGAAAAAGTATTATATTTACATAAAATAATAAACACTTTAAATTAAGTCGTGCGTGTAAGGCGTGCATCAGGAACCACCCCCAGTTATTTCCCTTCATGCGACTAGAGCCGCGTTCCGGGAAGTCCTAAAAACTGTGTTGTGAGTTATATACATATAAAATTCCGCTTTTTATAGGACAACAGAAACTGCTTCACCAAACAATTGCATACAATTTCTGTTCTTTAAACTAAATTTGATTGATTGACACCATGTTAGCTTGAATTGTTTGTCTGTGTTTCTGTTTCGGAGTAACTTTATTAAATACCACCATTTGAATGAAGTACACTCGTTCTTTACACGTATAACTACTGACTTTTAATGAAATTCTTAAACTCGGAGTAACTATTATTCAGAATTACACTTGAAGTCAATAATCTTAACAAACTTCTATGTTGCAACTAAGAAAAGATTTGCTATTTTTATGTTTCTCTTTAACTACCTTCATCTAGGAATGAGCAAAAAAATAATACATTTTTAACAAAAGCTACTGTTCAAAAGGAACTTCTCAACTAGGTTTCAAAAGCATAGCTTCTTTGATATTAGTGTTCTCGTTTCAACTCTTTTAATTTAATCTCAAGAGGCGGACAAGAGGCAAGCCAAGACTAGGGTAGAATAAACCATACAGATTGTTCGGTGTAAAACGTAAATGGAAACAAAGAGATTATCATAAGATAAAACTACCTGGGGGAGGAAGACTGCTGCCAGAATTGATTACTATAAGAAAAATAGAGGTTGTTAATAAGCAATTTTTCGTAGATTTCCTGAAGATCTCCTTATGAAGACTTACCCAAAATTTAGTTCTTTAGATAATCGAGGAATTTTTTTTTTATTGTTATGATAAACATCTACAGATCGACAAAAATTATTTTTTAATCAGGAAGAAGAAATGGGCAAAATAATCGGTGAAAAAATTTCAGAAACTGCTAGAAATTAAATCCGAGAAAAAATGTGATAATTAGTGGACTTTTCGCTATCATAAATATGTATAAAAAATTCTATTTCTAATAAAATTCCTAATAATTTTTACAGTACAGATCATGTTTATTATAAAGTTTCTATGCTTAGGCAGTTACTTTTTTCCTTTGATATACTTTACCAATGAGATTATAAAAATTCCTCACGTGCTATTCATCTCTAAAAAACTAGCACAGTAACACCTGTAAAAAAATTCATTATCTCGTAAATTAATGAGATAAAAAAATTAACTTTACTCTTTTCTATTACTTATTAATTATTATTATTATTATTATATTATAACTTATTATAGATATTATTCTGTTTATTACTGCTTAAGCTATAAGATCAGATCATGCATATATTTCTTTATGGAATATATTAATTACTGATTATCATGCTAATATGTTTATTAAAAAATTTGCATTTTTAAAATTTTGTTACATTTTTAAGTCTTTACTCTTTTAAAAGAGCTGATTTTATCTGGAATAAACTTACTACAAGACCACCTGAAGAACTGATAAAAATCCAAAAAATACAATCAAAATTGATCTCTTTGATCGTGAATATTGTTTGAATTTACATTTAAAAAATTCATAATGAAAGACTGAGAACCGTCTATTTTTAAATAAGTTAAATTATATACAGAAATACATCTGCCAACCTTGCAAACTCACATTACTTTTTGCGTGACAAATAAATATTTTTAATTAGTTAGTAACGTATTAACAACGAAAAAACATAATTTTTCGAGTTGTACAGTATTCGATTTTAAGAACGGAAATGTAATTATGCATTAAAACAAATAAGAATATTGTATTTATGTCAGAATTCGCTTTAATGTTTTATTTATTAAAGCTCTGTAAGTTAGTCGACTAGTTGATCAACGTTCTAGTTTATAATACGAGTATGATGTGAGGGAAAGGACTGGAATTTCTTTCATAACCGGCCTAGTTTTATTTCACATTCTGGTAAACTAGCCTTGTTGTAAGCGGACAAATGGTGAGCATTGATGCGTACTGTTCGATCGATAGCTAGCTAATATGAGCTGTACGATTCACATATGTATTTTGAAAGATTCTAACAATTTAATTACTTCAATGTTTTCAGTACTTCATTTTTATTCTGTTTGTGTTCATTACAGTTAACATATTTTTTTTATTTTTAATCCCTAAATACTCTCCTTATAAAATAGATCTTCATTCAAAAACTAAAACTGAAGAGATAAATACATCACTAACCTAACAGGGAATATTTTTAAAATGGAATAAATAAGGGAAAAAACTTAAGTACTCCATTAGAAAACTATTACAAACATGCATTAACTGTTCGGCGACTCTTCAGATACGGGGAAAAACTAATAAATAGTGTATCAACAAGTAGGTTACATCGAGGGGTTTAACTCTGCAAATCGGACTTGAATTGAAGTAGAAAAGTTTGATATACGTAATTAAGATCAGTCGATAACTTCTCTGTCAAAAAAAACCGTCAGTACAAACAGTTACAGATGTGACGAAACTTCGTAAAGTTACGCAGGTTAAAAGAATTTTCATAAAGATTAAAAAATGTTTATAAGACTAAGAATTTTTTTAAGCGGATAAACGCTTCATTTATGTATTTGATTAGTTACACTACATCTATAATTCATCAAAAAATAAATTATTTAATTATTTCGCCTATAGAATTTCTAATAGAAATTCACCTATTGAATTCAAAATATGAATTAATTATTTTAAAATAATAAATTTTAATTATTATTAATACATTATTATTTTTAATACATTTTTAATTCTGAACAAAAAACTTTACTCTAAACAATATGGTTAACAGTACAAATAAACAGAGGCGAACGGTACGATTACGCACACTAGTCTGCGACTTAAATTAAACGTTTGACGTATGCCCAAAATTTAATTCACTTTTTTATTTGATTGTTAAAAAATAGATACTAAAGTAGTTTAAGGAATTTTGCTAATATAAAATTAACCCACCAAACGTTATATGAAAATGAAGTGTGCTTCCGTAACTTGTAACACATAATTTTTACCAAGATATACAAAATAAATTATGCATACTAGTTATTTTACATATATTTTAAGTATAATTACAGCCAAAATTTATATTAAAGAATTATATTTTTACGTGAAAGAGAAACCCGATACTGTAGTAATATATTAAATAAACAAATAGTAAGATATATCAACCATCTCTATTTTTTTGTTTCTTTTTTGTTTTTTGTTTTTTATATTTATATTCCTTTACACTGCAAATCTTTATTTTCTCACTCCTTATTTAGTATACATCCAACACTGATGAATCAGGTCTTTTTTTATTACTCTTTTACACGCGCTCTCTTATTCAGAGTATAAATATATTATTCAATGTTTTGTTTCATTACAATACTTTGTATTTCAAACTGAGATTCCATACTTGGATTACATCAGATTTATAACCATAGGCCTTCAATACGTAATGTTTTTTATCATTATATACCTTGGTAATCAATGATGTTAAGAATCGTAAACCTTTTTTTAATTTTTACTGTCACTTTGCTCACAAATCTTTTAAACCAACACCAGTTCTTTAGTTATCTTTCTTTTATTTCAGACCAAGCTAACTTGAGGTACAATTGAACTCAGTAACCTAAAGAATAGAGGTAATATAAATATTTAAATCCAGTTAAAAGGGAATTTTTAATTTGAGCGTAGCTCCTTCAAAATAACATAACCGCGGCTTTGTAATTATCTAATCGGTAAACATTACCGCACTACTAAAACTGTTGAACAATGAACAACGCAAGCCGTTAGTTTTTTTTTACTGTAATGGACCGCTATTTTTTTTTTTTTTTTAATAACAAGAGTAATAACAGATTTCATTTAAACTAAATAAAACCGGTTTTGGACGAGTTATTGTAGATTATTTTGGGTTATTAATTAAAAACCTTAAACTTTATAATCCTTCTAAAAGAGTATTCTTATCACATATGTGATAAATTTTTAATGTGATCTTAAAATTCATTTTACATTGACATTCGTGGTAACGATGGTCGTTGATGCTATAAGGGATGCTTTTTAAGGTTGCAACGTTGAATAACATAACAAATTAAAATCAAAAACGTAAAAAAATACTTGTACTACAACTGGAGAATGATATTAATGTGTAAAACCTTTCATTCTACTGGTTTTTAATTTTTTTTAATAAGGGATAGTTTTCACCCTTAAAAATAAAAAGCAGGAATCGGCAATGTACAACTTTTAAAGTAGAGGGTCTAATTAGCTTAATTCCAGATTTTCATAAAAATCCATGTTTATGGAAAAAATTGGGAGATAAGACCCTGTTTTTACCGCTATACACTGTACTATGGAGTTTTTTAGTTTCATTGTCTCATGACTGCTAGGTCTGATACTAGACAGTATAAATCACTTGCTATGCCCTTTGGTTTTGACGAGAGGTAAGGTTCAATAATAAATAAAAAACCTAAATTGAACTGATAAATCAAGTTTTGAAGCGGCGGGCATTGTGATTAGATGTAAATAACGGAACTTATTTCGTTCTAGAATCTCATATTTTATGTTTACGGACAAGAAAAGTATTAAATTACATTACAATGTAATGTAATTATCAAGAAATTGTGTTTTTATTTTATTGTTTCAGATGCCATCCGATAATCTAGATGGATGTACGAGCCTACGGATCTACCTTTAATCTACCTACATAGCATTATATTGCAAGAGAACGTTCCAAGAAAGTAAACTGATACCGTTATGGCCAGTAAGCTAGATTGCAAGGATAGTTGAGTTTACGACTGGAGATATCTCCTACAGTAAACGTTTCCTTCTTCCTTACAGGTATAAATAAAAAGATGTTAGTGACCTATTTCTACCAAAAAAATTAAGGAATTAGACAAACTGCTGTTGGGAATATGTAGACTGCTACGAAAGGCTATCAATGAGACTTTTTGAGCAAATCAAGGGAATTTTAAATTGTGGGAGCCGGGGCTCCAAATTCGTAGAATAAGGGAGACACCTAGAAAGAGATGTAAAGCATTGCAGGAAACTCCTTGACTGCAGACAGGCTGAAATGTAATCCGATAAAAGAGGAGTGGACGTCAAGTTGCATGAAGAAACGAATATTGAGGTTCGTCTTTTCCTTAGGAAAGAACTTTTAGAGAAGGGGGACCCTTTATGAGAAGAATTCTAAATTTTTTATTTCTTTTACCGATATCTCAGTTGATAAACAGTCATCTTATCTTGTTTGTTCATGTATCCGGTGATACCCGTCTTATTGTACTATTATTTTCGCAGCATATGACAAGAAATTTATGGGTATCAAATTACATTAGATGAAATATCCTTCTGCGATTTGTCGGGTCCGTTCTTCTGTGCAACCGTTTAGATCTATACTGTTTTAAGATTTCAGAAGTATATATTTACTCGTAGTAAATGTGGTAATGGAAAATATAAAGAGTTCGTTTACAAATAACGAAATATAAAATAATAGTAAGCTAATTTTCAAACCGAAACATAGTGCGTCTAATGATATCATTAATAATGAAGGTAAATTGGATTAGCTTATTTGTTATTGAGACTACTTGATTGCGGTTAAAGTTAACATTCTGAATATAGAAAAACTAAACAAACATTCTATATTATATCTAAATGATATATTATTATCCACCAAAAATGTGCAATTACACTGACAATTGTAACAGTCATTCTTTCAGTAAAATAACATTAAGCCTTCAATAATCATCAATTACACAAATATATTAGCCCTTTATACCTGTAATCAGGCAAAACAAATTTAAAAATTAGCGATAAAATAGGATATAATTTTTCTGACATGTTCTAAGTGACCCTGGTTTAATAAAATTATAAATAAAAAATGGCATTATTTTTCGATCATACTCGAAAGAGAATTATTTGAAATAAAGCATAGTTTTCAGTAGTACCCCCATTTATCTGATTACCAACAAACATGTTTGTACCTGTGTACAAAAAGATTACACAAGTTTTTTCGTTTTTGTTTTACTAAAATTGAGTCATAGATTATAACATAGCTATTCGTTATAAGGTCGTACAAAATTATGGCGAATTCAGTTAGTTACCTACATAAATGTTAAAAGCTAACATAATTACTCACTCAATAAAAAAACGACACAATGCGTTCAAGCTATGTAAATAGCCTAAAAAAGGTTCTGAACCTTCAGGTTTAGGTAATACAGAATTTGGATTTAGAACAAACACAATGATCTCTAGTGGTAGGAGTACTGGGAAAGAAATGTGCGAAAACGTGCCCTACGCATTTGCCGCTGGATTCAATAAATATTTTGTTACTGTGTTAAATCATATTTTATTAAGCATAATTCACAATTGATTTAGATACATCGATATATTTATATTATTTGTTACCTTTCCATATTAATTATTATGTACATATTATTATATTAGTTTCGCTGTTTTAAGTTCCATTTGTTAGAAATTGAAATAACGTTTTAATATATATTAGTTTAACATCTTTTTTAGGTAATGAATTATATCTTTTAACTGATCAGTAACACATTTAATAAAAAACAAGAAAGTACTTAACAATAACATTTTATAAGCAAACTAATAAATTATAACAGCTGTTGAACTCAACTTGGATTTTTTCCTCTTGTTTAACCTCCGATACCACCGTTAGGTATTGCTTCAGAGGATGAGATGAATGATTTGTAGCGTGTGTGAAAAATGTCATGCCTGACCGGGATTCAAACCCGAACCTTGGATGAAAAACCGAGACGCAACCACTCGCGCTACGGAGGCCAGCTTGGAGTAGCATATTTGTAAGTTTACATAAGAAAAAAGAAAGGAGTTACATAAATAGTTTATCATAAAAAAAAAGAAAGAAGGATATGAAATTGAACATAACTGTGCGTCAAAAATCCCAAGGATTATTATCACCTGTGTTATATAAAAATATAATTATACTTAGTAATGAATAATAATAACAATTACAGAGCTTACATAAATAAATTGCTTATCAGAAGTAATTGATTTATAACAAGCAAATGCATGCACTATTTTAATATTGTTTTTAAAAAATTGGGTAGCCTGATAATGTACCTAAATCTATTTACTGTATTCATATTTGATTAAATATTTATATGTGCTTAATATATTTATACTTGTTTAATGTACACCATATTGTTACACGCTTAATGTTCACTGGGTGGATTTCTTATAATAATGTTCGTGATGCTTTATGAAGTATCCATAGGTCAGAACAATCACATGACAGTAGAATTTATGTGTAAATTATCTAGGATAGGTTAAACCTCTAGATTATTGTACCTAGCATCATAAGATCTAGGATTTCTTTGGTAATGTTCGTGAAGCTTCAGCGTCCAGATGTACCCATTGACCACAGCATCACATACCAATGAGAATTTTTACCTAGATTGTAAGTTCTAGGATTTCTCTAAAATTGTTGTTCGTGCAGCCTCATGCGTCAAGATGTATCGAGCTTTGGGAGTCCAACCCCAAACAAATAATGGTTATATCATCTTGCTGCCTTAATGCAACTAAATTAGCCTTTACCTGGTAGCCTAAATAGCCAATAGTATATATGTTTGCGTTATATTTTGTACGTATATTTATGTTGTATGTATATCTGTAATGTATGTCTGTTTATGTATGTAGTTAATAGTCGTTTGTAAATGGTATAAAGTAAGAGCAGTATAGTGCAATGGTTATATTGATATGTATCTAGTTGATAATAAATTAACAGATTAAATCATAACATGATATTACAAATTATAACATGAAATCATAATATAAACGTATTAAATTAAATAATCTTGATAAAGATAAAGACGTGATAAAGAGCCCACCTCCCCTTCAGTGCATGATTTGAACGTGTTTTTCAGTGCCGTTTATCGTTGCTTCTAATGTGATAAAAATTCAGTTTGAAACTTACTTTCACTTAGGGATTATTTAAACAAATGTTTTCTTTTAAAACTCTCAGAAATAAATTTCAGGAGGAGAAAGGTCCAGAAGTTAAGAAAAAAAATCAGAAACCTCAAAACATGTATCGAGTTCCTGTATGGATTATCGCTTCAACGCCTAACATCCAATAGTATCATCGTTCATAAGGGAATTCGCCCCGAGAAAAATTGACAAAATATCGATTTTTTGTTTTCTGCATATTTGAATTCTCGCGATATTTCCCTTTAGACTGATATATAAACTGAACTTTATGCCTTTTTTCTATGAAAAAGCTATATTTTCCTGTACTCTTGTAATTTACTTTGACTCCTCATAATTCTTATTTTATGTTTTGTGTTTATATTTTTCCCCCACAGTTTGTGATTTTGTTTTATTATGTTCCCTGTGAAGAGATTAGGTTTTATGTACATTTGAGTAGTGTATCGAAGTAAGTTTGTTTTCATGTGATAAAGTTTTACAGTATTTTTTAAAAACAGTGTTGTCATTTTGGTACCGTTTTTGATTTTCATTTATTTATTTGAGTGTGATAAAATATTAGTGTTACTTCTTATTTTTGTTACAAAAATGCCTAGAATTGGCCCAGTGTATTAAAAAAAGAAAAAAATAAGTAGTGGATCTAAGGAAGAACTTAGCGCTCAGTTATAGTCATATGGTTATAATACCAACAGGTTTAATGATGACTTTCAGTTTGACATAGTAAATCTTTCCTAAGTGAAATAATTTGTTTTATTTAGAAAGAACTGATAACATGCATACAGCTATATGGGCTATCTGTTTTCATCTCGCTTCAAGTAATGATCAACCTTCACATGAATTTTATCCTAAAAGTTAAATTGATGAAAATACAGAAAAGCACAACTAAAATGTATGGAATACGAACACAAACAGCATACGCATTTGTCTCAGAATGTAATATTTGCGTTAAACCTATATATAGGGATTTGTTAAATTCCGACTTACTTGAAAAATGTGTACACGGCGGAACTCAAAATGCCTGCAAATCACTCAATAGTGTTGTTTGGTCACGCATGCCAAAAAATATTTTTGTTTATCTAAATACTCTGGTGCTTTCTTTTCTTAGGTGACACAGGAATGCATCACTTCCGGCTCGATATTATCGGGTCGGCAAACCCGATAATATCTCTGTGTCAATTGGCGAAACCAGGCCAAATGGATAATAGTTGAGAATTTTATACACTATTTGGCAAAAGAAAGGATTGCCGAGGGCATTTAGAGTGCCGCCTGAGCCTTCCCGTGTTTTGTTTGTTTTGTAATTGGTAAGTGTTAAGTTTTTGTTTTTGGTTTTTTTTTTATGTAATTGCGTGTTGAACTCACTCTTTTACTTTCGGGTAGGTAATGGTTCCTTTCCATATTTTTTTACTCAGTCTTGTTTGAGACTAACGTGAAATGTGTTTTTTTTTTAGTTTTTTCTTTTTTGAATAGTAATACACCGTTGAGAATTTCAAATGTGGCATTCGCATCGGCGGCTTTTTGACTGAGGCAAGTACAAGGCTGAGAGATGCTTTAGCGACATTTTGAAGATGACCTCTGGTGAAGCCCAAAAGGGGTAGGTACGTAAGGGGTGGCGTGGCAACTGCAACTGTCACATGGTGGGTGTCTTCCCCTACGGGGTCAGGATGCTCTCTTTTTCTGTTGATAAGGGCAACCTCGGGAATCACCGTAAAGTATTACTTAAGAGGATGAATGAGAATGATATGTACGAATGTAAATGAAGTGTAGCCTTGTACAGTCTCAGGTTGACCGTTCCTGAGATGTTTGGTTAATTGAAACCCGACCACTAAAGAACAACATTATCCACGATCTAGTATTCAAATCCGTATAAAAGTAACTGTCTTTACTAGCATTTGAATGTTAGAATTCTCGACTTCAAAATCAGCTGATTTACGATGACGATTAATCGCTAGACCAGCCTGGTGGGTAAATAATACTCTGGTGCTAGGAGTATATAAAACTGTCAGCTGTTGTTACAATTTGGGTAACATAAGTAAATGCAAGATTTTGGGTAAAGTTGGATTAAAACCAGGACAAAATTCAATAACCCGATTGAAAAAGATTGATGAAAAAAGGATTAAAATTTCTGAAAAGAAAATTCAGGAAATTCAAAAAACCAAGAAAGATATAAGTGATGCAAGGAAAAGATTTGAAGAGGAGTATGAAGCTGCTGAAGATTAAGTTCAACCCTTCCTACGCTGCTGGTATGTATTGAGAAGGTATTGCGACTTAAAATTTTATTTTTCCGAAAAAAAATGGTTATATTCATTTAGGTGCATGTTTCTTGGCAACCAATTTTTTTTTCATTGATCAAAGCTCTACATTTTAATTGGAGTTTATTGCAAAATATTCAAAAATACATTTTTAAAAAAGATTTTTTTTTTAAATTGATGTTAATTTTCATTAACATCAATTTAAAAAATTGATGTTGATTGGTCGGGGAAAAAATTCTAAAAAAGTTATTTTTCACTAAAACAGAAAACGGTCTTGTTAAAATATAGAAAGAAGTAAAAGTGATAAAATTAAAATAAACAAAAAACATGATTGAGTTATCTAAAACGGTTTTTCAGAAATATGTGCCTAAACTTTGCGAATTTAACATTATTAGTATAGGAGGGGGCGGATCTCCGTAAGGCTTATAAAGAGATCTAGAATTTCGTAGTATTACTTAAGCCTTCGGGAGAATTTTGAGTTCTGAGAACCGGTAATTTGGTTTGGGTTGTATCTCATCGAAAAATTAATAGTCCTACTTTTTTTTAGCGTAAAATGTGAGTATTACAAAGAGGTCTAGAATTTCGTAGTATTACTAAATACTCACATTTTACGCTAAAAAAAAGTAGGACTATTAATTTTTTGACGAGATACAACCCAAACCAAATTACGGGTTCTCAGAACTCAAAATTCTACTGTTTTCATAATTTACATAACTGAAGTGAAATTTTGCTTCATGGACTAAATAAATTTTATATAAAATAGTCATCATACCATTTCTAATGAAACGGATAAAATATCGGCAATACTCCAGTCGTTTTTCCTTGTCATTGTATGCATCAAAAACGTTCGGTATGCTTAGAGTTTAAATAGTTTTCTCGCTTTCAAACACTATTGTAGTATACTCCACGCTGACTGTAAAGTCTTCAAAGTATCTACAAGAATCTTGAGGAAAACTCCAGATCTCCAATAGTCTTTCATCAGTCAAAACATTTGAACTTCCAAATGTATACGATCGGCAAACATCCTGTCCCCTAGAAAAGAGATTTTAAATGGTAAGTGATGGATTTATTTGAGACTTTTAGCATCTGGATAAACACGAGGAAAGTGTTCTCAACGTTTCGCATACAATGCAACTTTATTTCAATTTTACGATAAAGATTCTTTGCGACTGTGAATTTAACTATTTAGCTTTTTACACTTAACCTTTTACATTGCCTAACATGTGAGTAGGTCGATTAAATTATTTTTTATTAGAGTTACGATGTTTTTAACACATAAATATTTTTAAGTGTTCAGGTCTGTTTTTGTGTTGTATTTTATTTTACTGAAATCATTAGTAATTGTTTTGGAAAAAAGAATTACTCCGCTACTTAAAGAAAAAAACACAGATCTATTGGTTCTTTAATAATACCTTTCAGTAGTGTGTTTTCTTCTTTTAATGTAGGTAAACTTATTCTGCCGGCCTCCGTGGCGCGAGTGGTAGCGTCTCAGCCTTTCATCCGGAGGTCCCGGGTTCGAATCCCGGTTAGGCATGGCATTTTCACACACGCTACAAATCATTCAGCTTCATCCTCTCTGAAGAATGCCTAACGGTGGATCCGGAGGTTAAAACAAAAAAAAAGAAGAAAAGTAAACTTATTCTAATGTTACCTTTATATTTAAATAAAAAACATTTTTTCGTTGAAAACACTTTGTGGCCTAGTAAATTTACCGGATCAGTATATTTAAGTGACCTAGAAACTGTGATCAATAACTAAAATAATATGCTTACGTTTACAGAACCTTTATTTTATTCTTCAGATGGTTTATTCTCCAGATTTCAACGTTCAACGTACATTATTAAAACATTTTTTTTTCTTCGCTCTCCACCACAACCCTGTCTCATTACAGACAAGATGATATTAATAAACCTATTTTATTAAACTTCTTCTTTGTAAACTACCCTATTATTTATAATTAAAAAATAATGCAAACAAATTTCATAAAAATCCGTGTTCATCTGTATAATTCTAAAGTACCTTTTGTCTAAATATATTGGACATTACGTAGGATAAAACTTTATCATCGATTGAGTTATGAAGAAAATTTTCTTTAAAAAAAAATCAATAAACGTTTTTTAATAATTTAATGCCAAACTATCATTCCAGATTATAAATTTACTTTGATTTTCAAGCATGATAATTCACTTAACACAGTAATGATCTCTCTCATACAATTGCGCCCGCCCAAATACACACACACGCGCGCGCACACACACACACACACACACACACAAAACACGCTTATTTATTTTTTAATTGTAATATTAACTGCTTTAATCGCAAATATGTCATTTTACATGTATAAATTATATCTTTATATTGCACGTATGGTTTGCGATTATGTAATACAATAATAATATGATTATATCTATTTATTAACAGAAACAAATATATATTTTTATTCTCTAAATCGGGTATTAATTAGTATTATTAACTACCATAGTAATATGTTAATGGTCATGGAACTTTTTTTATATTTCATCTCATTTTTTAAAAAGAATACTAGATATCATAATAGCAGTGCATGTATAAATGTACGCGCTTACACTTTACTTTTGTAAACTACGTTTCATTTCCTTTTTTTGCCGCTAGAGCGGCAAAACAAACAAAATTGTAGTATTTGTAGTAAATAGAAATACATAAAGATCATGAAGATAATTTACTGTTGCAATAATTATATGTTGCATTAATTATTCATTGTTTAGTTATTAATCACTGTGATTTTAGAAATTTAATCGCAAAAAATCATTGTATATTTTATTACTTCCTGTTTGGATCCAGCCTTCCATCAAAACATAAACCGGTATATACACTGCAGTTCGGAGAATTTTAATTGCAATTTTATATTAAATGATTATAGAAGGCTTTTCTACTTAAAAGTATTTTTTTTAGAAAATCAATAAAATGTTAAGAATTTTTAATAAATGTTTACGTTTATTATCAGTTTCATGAGTAATAATGGTAATTAAATTAGTTTCCGGGATTCGTGTTTATCACGCTCTGTTATCGTATATCTTACATATCTATTACTATATCACGCCAAAATGGCGACGTAGATTTAAGAGAAAGTTACTACATTTATTAACTTAAATCAACAACAAATGATCTAAACACTGTAGACTACAATCTAAAATTTTTTTCCAGAAATTCCACTTTTCTCTAGTTTAAAAAAGCTATGTTTTTATCATTTGAGATTAATTTATGATGATAATAATTTAAATATATAAAAATTAGACAATTTTTGTGTATTTAAAAATTAACTTATACAGATTTTTACCTAACAGATTTTGACATTTTTAAATAAGGGCAGAGTGGGAACTTCGCCTTACTCGTGATCGGACATTAATTTTCAATGTTTCATTTAGGATTTCACGCACCAAAATGTTTTTAAAAATTTCTATTCGCAAACTTTTTACCTTCATTTTTTAATTTTAAACGGCACTAAATTTTTTTTAGGTGGATAATGGGATTAAGACTTTTCCCACGTACGATTAATAACTACGTTATTAATTCTAGATCTCTAAAATGCTAAATTTAACTTGTAATAAGTTCTTGTCCAGATGTTATTTTATGTTAAATCTAGGATTCTTACGGTTTCATAAAATTTTTCTATGAGAAAAATATTTACTTTATACACCATGATCTGAACATCACACGTTTACGGATTGTTTAACCATTGCGAACGATAGTCAAAACAACTTTACACAATTTATTTATCTACTAGGTCCAATCAGAGTTCCTTAGAAGTTAGGATTATTTACACGGTTGATTATTTAGTTTCTATTCATAGAGTATTTTTTAATTTAAATTATATTTACAGAATAATATATTTGTTATAATACTATCTTCGCATAATATTTAAATCACTGAATAAGATCAAACCTCTACTAAATCTGTGCACGCTCACATTTTTATGTGTGAAATCCATCCCGTATGCAATTATAACCATTCCGCACATGTTGATAACAGTGACAATCCCACATGCTGAAGGTTTGGGCATAGAAGGTGCTTTACTTTACCTAGAATTGAGTAAAAACTAAAACAAGATCCTATTTAAAAAATCTGACAACAAAGTTATCATACTTTCCTGCCATTAGTTTTTATTCTTGAAAAATACATGAAAAAATTTAACTAAGATTTATTTTTTGGGGGTGGGTGTAATTTATGATAAAGTTTTACTGTAAAATTATCAATATATGTTTCCATAAAATAAAATTAAAAAATTAATTTAAAAATATAGATATTTTTTTATTTTTTTCTGCTTCTTCCACATCCTCCAAAATTACCATAAAAGAAATTTTTTTTGTCTTTTTTACGTTTACTATATTATGTATAAGGAACTAAAAAAATCCACTGAAAAATGTACAACCAATAAAAGTTACTTATGATTTCTTTTTTGAAAATAGGGATAAAATATGATGAAATTTTATTGTAATATTAAAATTAAAAGTTTATTAATTAAACTTTAAGTTTTAAAAAATTCAAAAAATCGATTTTAAACTTTGAACTTTTTCAATTTTAAACTATTTTAAACCTTTGATCGGCACCCGTACCCCCAATATTACCCGAAATATTTCTTTTGTCACTTGCACTACTATATGCATAGGAATACATAAAAATAAATCCGGTTAAAAAATATGCAATAAATAAAGAGAGCTTTTTTAGATTTTTGAGGAAGGGGAACATTTTTGAACAGATCTTTATTTTAGATGGTAAGATAAGTATGCACGCATGTACTGAGCGTAATATAAAGTTAGCAAAATTTTGAGGAAACTGACCCCAAAAAAACTATCTAACCCTTCTGGAAATATTAACCCCATAACTTTACCAACAAATGGCCCCATATAAACAAGTCTGTAAAAAATCAAAACCGGTTAATCCAGTCAAGCGTTATTAAGTTTAAAGCACGCCAACACACGTACAAACATTACTACCACTTTTTTTTTATTTTTGAGTCTCTGTCTCATGAAACGTCGAGAAATGCACATAAACCACATCTAATTTTTACTTCCTTGTACGAAGTAAAGGAAGTATTGTAATCGCTAAAAATTTCGGTTTTCCAGAGTTATAGCCAAATAAAATTTTAATTAATGAAATATTTATATATTTGGGAAGGCACATCGGTTCGAACCAGACTTCACCTCCTTTTTTTAATTTTTTTTTAAATTTTAATTTATTGATATTATTAATATCAATTATTTTTTTTTTTTTTTTTATTAACCTCTGATTATAAAAAAAATTACGATAAATAATAATTCAATAATAACAATAAAAAAAAAATATGAAAAAATATCAGAAGTTATTAATGAAATAAAATTTTACGTACTTTTCATTAAAAAAAAAAAAAATGTGTATATATAATTTAATAGGCGTACAAGGAAGTCATGAAATTCTTTGTGTCCACATGAAATTTTTTGACTTACCATACTTTCCCTACTTGCAGCATAGCTCTATGCTACGATGACAGGAAAGTAAAAGTAAAATAATATTATGAAAATAATATAATATGCAGCATATATGTGTAAGAAAAAATATATCTATAGCATAACTAATTAGAAAAAAAGTTCTTTATACATAAATAATCTCAACATAATTTATAAGTCTGTTTAGGAACGCTAGCTACAGCTACTAGGCTTATCAGACTGTTACAGTATGATGACGTGCCCAGTACAGCGTAGGATCCGTATGGAGACGAATGTTGTAGTAATTAATAGCTTAATTACTCAGTTATAACAATTATTTGATGTCAATGCATACAGGTGATAAAACTGTAACCTCCGGTGGTTCCGGAGGTTAAAAAAATCCTGTTACATTGATTGCACCTCCTGGAATGCTATGAATTTTGATAGACCGATATAAATTCCGTAAACAGAAATAATGATATTAATTCTTGTTATAATGATAATATCATGTAAGACTATTACGATGTAGGATAATTTACGATAAAAAATATTTAATGATAACAATACTATTATTATGGTTAACCTGCTATTACAGTATATTTTATATGGAAGATAATTTAATTTTTATAAAACGACGTAAACATTAAAGCTAAAAGTCAATTATCTTGAAAAATAATAACTTTGTTACTACTGTATCAGTATAAATGACTATAATATACGCGTATACTATTACAAATATATAAAACACTTGTATTATAGTTACATCATAGGAATATTATTGCATTAAAATGAATTAATTTTCTTAGCGGGTAATTTAATTAACTTATACGATATGTTTGAAGACTTACTACTCCCTTCATAGTTAACCAAAAAAATCTGACAACAAAGTTAATACATTAGTGGCATTATCTATTTATTAAAGTGAAAAATAATTATAGGTGAAAAAAGTTACTTAAAGTGACTTCTTAAGTCTATTAAAGTGACTTCTTATTATGACAAAGTTTTATTGTAAAATTATTATTATTATTAACTCGCTTCCAGAGACAAAAATACCTTCAGTGCTGTCCTGAAGGCTGTACTCGAAGAAGCAGCCGTAGTCCACAATCTGGAACCGCGTGAGACGCTGGAGATCTGAGATCTAGACTGCGTCACAGGGAAGGAGAATGTGGAAGCAGCACTGGAAAGAGATCTCGGAGATATAGGAGACTGCCGAGTTAGTGTTACCAGTGCTAATGCCAGGGGGCAGAAAGCAGCAATAATAGAGATTGGAGAGAAGCCTGCTGCCGCGATGTGGATTCCGTGTCGCAGCAGAGCCCAAGTTCGGAGGCACGGTGCAGACGAGGGGTTCGTTGAATCTGCTGTGGTGAAGTGACGATTTTTAGCTGTTACCTCACTCCAAATGACTCGATAGCGTACTTTCGCCGGAAACTTGACGCGTGGAGGATGTTATCCTCACTGCCGCTGGTGGGTTGGTGGTAGCTGGGGACTTCAACTCCAGGGTGGTAGAGTGGAATATGGCGCATACCAACTCCAGATGGAAATACAATCTGGACATGGCGGCACGTACTGGAATCGTGATCTTCAATACAGGGAACGCGACGACGTTCCGCCGCTCAGGTTATTTGGAAACCATTCACGACATTTCCCTAGCCTCCGAAGAGCTGGTCACGCTCGTCCACGAGGATTATACCGGTAGGGACAACAATATATCTAATTTAGAGTCCTAGATTGTGCACGAGTGCTAGTAATGGGAAGAATCGTGAACGAGTCGAATCGAGAATCGGTTTGCAGGTGAACCGATTCTTTTTACGATTCTTAACAATGAAATGGATAAGCGACGGGAAACCAAATCTTGCTCAATTACGATTCGATTCGATTCATAGCATTCATTCTTATGCATAGCTTGTAGTGGGGGGGGATCCTCCTACCATACCAAATTCTAGCCTGCGTTTATTTTATTTATTTATTGTTTTCCACACGTGACGCATAACTTATTACATCACCATCACTAATGTTTATTGACAATCGGCAAATTTATTACTTCTGATTATAAAATATTTTCATTTACTGTGCTATTTAAATGAGTTAATCTTAAACAATTAAATTTTATCTTAAACCCCATAAAACTTTTTTATCTTCAACTCAGCGAATGAGAGCCAAATGTTTTTTTTTTTTTTCAACTCGTTAAAAGTATTTAGATCTTTTTTTTTCTTGTTAACCTTCGGAAGAACCGTCAGGAATTACTTCAGAAGGTGAATAAGGTTGATATGTATGATTGTAAATGAAGTTTAGTTATTTAGTCTCAGGTCGACTAGTTCTAACCCACCGGGTTGGTCTAGTGGTTAACGCGTTTACGCAAATCAGCTGATTTCGAAGTCGAGAGTTCTAAGGTTCAAGTCCCTAGTAAATGCTTTTATACGGATTTGAATACTAGATCGTGGATACCGGTGTTCTTTGGTGGTTGGGTTTCAATTAACCACACATCTCAGGTATGGTCGAACTGAGAATGTACAAGACTACACTTCATTCACACTCATACATATCATCTTCATTCATCCTCTGAAGTATTATCTAAACGGTAGTTACCGGAGACTAAACAGGAAAAAGAAAGAAAGAAAGAAAAGGTCGACTAGTTCTGAAATGTGTGGTTAATTGAAACCTAATCACCAAAGATCACCGGTATCCACGATCTAGTATTCAAATCCGTATAAAAGCATTTACTAGGGACTTGAACCTTAGAACTCTCGACTTCGAAATCAGCTGATTTGCGTAAACGCGTTCACTACTAGACCAAGTAAAAGTATTTATAACTAGAAAATTTATCTTTAACTAATTTTTCTAAAGCTATAAATGACAAAATGCTTGTACCATACCTTATTTTTGAGCATCCATTGTTCCGTCTTTGTTTTTTTTTATCGCATCGATGTTATTTTATATTTACTTTATGTTTTTACTAATACGCGCACAGTTACTTACACAGACACACACAAAAATTTTGTTTTTAAAAATTGTTGGTTCTATTATCACAAAAAAATAATGAAAAAAAATAAAAATTAAGCAAAATAAATAATTAGTTAATACCTTTCAAATAAACTTATGGTATTTTACATATTTACATGTAGAAATATAATTTTTTCGAAATTCTTTGATATAAGTCTGTTTCGCCTTTCTGTTATTAACTGTCCTGCTTTTGAAAAAATTCGTTCACAGGGAACAGAGGTTGCAGGAATGCAAAGTCTAGTTTGCATTATTTTAAATAATCTTGGATAAATTAACCGCCTTTCTTTCCACCAAGAGAGAGGATTTTGTGTTCTTGAGATGAGCGGTTCATTTATATATTTATCTAGCTCTAAAATTCTTGCTACTGTTGGGTTTGAATTAGTTAAAATTGGTGTTACTTTTTTATCTAAATCTTCTCATGCAGTTGAAATGGAGGGTTCAATAATTTCTTGTTCGGTTTTAAACCTATCGCCTCGTTCAATCTGAATACTTCAAACTTTATGTGAAAGTTTTGTGTAAGGATTTTGGTAAGATGCTTCATCTTTAAAGCCTTGTTTTTTAAAGGAGGATCTAATAGCATGCTTTCAAGCAAAATATTATTATTTTCAACATCCTTAAATCTATGTTGCAGTTGGTCTAACATTTTGTTACATACTTTAACGATTTCAGAATTCTGAGTAGAAAATTTAATCTTAAGTACATGTCTTGTCATCGCTCGCGCCAATAAATAGATTTTTGAGAACTTATTTCAATAGTTATCTCTTCAAACATTTTCAATAATTTGCACATTTCAGCTATAACTGTCTGTCTACTCATCAAATGAAATATTATCTAGAATAGGATTCATCAAAGCGATAGTCGAAATTAGTGGTTCTTTTGTTTCTAATAATCTATTAAACATGTGCAGGAGTGAGTTCCATCGGGTAGGCACTTCCTGTTTTAATTTTAATTCTTTAAAATTCATTTGTCGCTGCATGTTTTGTAGTTTGGAGGCAGCATGAGAATTTCGTTTAAAAAATTCGACAATTGCCTTCGATTTTACCACAATTGTTTTTACTTTAGACGCTGCTGCTTGGACAATTAAATTAATTGTATGCGCTAAGCAAGGAATATGGCGTAGCTGACAATTGCGAATAGCAGCTTTTAAATTTGCTGCATTGTCTAACAACCGCTCCTATTTTGTCAGTAATAGCACATTCATTGAATTTACCTTGTAATTCAATGGCAATGTTTTCAGCCGTATGTTGACTGCAGATTTCCATACAAGTAAGCAACTGGGTTTTTAAATTGCAATCATGGTCAATGAAATGGATAGTTATGGTCATATAATTATTATTTGAAACTGATGCCCAAATGTCAGTGGTGATTGCGCATGCTTCTATATTATATAATGACTTACGAATCTCACAAGAAATTCTATCATATAATTGGGAAATTAAACTAGTTGTAATTGTTTTCCGACAAGGAAGCGAATACCCAGGGTTTAACATATGAACCCTGAAATTTCTTGAATTCTTCATCCTCAACGAGCGAAATAGATTGATATTCTTTAGTTATTAACCTAATTAATTGAATATCTAACGCTCAGATTTTACTTTGAGGGACAGGTTTTGTAACAAAAGTAAAGAACAACTTTTGTGTTTCTTTTTCAGGACAAAGATGTTATTGGAAGCACAGAAGAAGGATTAGGCGATTCAACAAGGTATGTTAATTTAAGGGCTAATTGCTGCGATTCATTTGGTTCAGTCGCAGTAGACGTAGTAGGATTTAAGTTATAATGCATTTCTGAAACATAATCAGGACAAGGATTTTTTTGTCTTGAAATATCAACTCCTGGGTGTTTAATTTTAATATGACGAGATAGATTACTAGTCGTCCCAGCGGCATAGGATACTGAACTACGTCAAAAATTACACAAAGCTTTTCCAGGGCTTGCTTCGGAAAAGCAAGTCCAGATGTGATTTCTTTTTCTGAAGCTCATGTTTATAAATTTAAAAACAGAATATTCTTTTTTAAAAGTGCTTATAAAATATCTACTTACGTAAAAACTAATGATTTAAAAAATAATACCGATAAACATTTAGAAACAAAATCGTCTTCTGATTATGTAAAGTAAAAAAATCTTACGAAATTGAGTAGGCCCAAATAAAAAAAATATAAACACAAACTAAAAACACAACTCTAAATAGAACACGCAAAGATTATTCACCATGAAAACAGAATTGACTGTCGTCTTTTATCCGTCTACTAAGAATAATTGTAAAATATATCTTGAGCATGACAGTGTGCGCAAAAGAACGACAGTAATTAATATTGTGCAACATAGTATCCCGCCCGAATGAAATTAAAAGAAAAAAGAATAATGATGTCATATAGAATGTGTGCATAACAGTTTAAATTTTCCCTTCTCAGTTTAGCGATGAGGTTTGTTGATATAAGCTTGTTTTCGTAAAGGAATCGAATAACAGATGAAATAAGGAGAATTGTTGGGTAGATGGAAGGGAATAGAGCATGCGTATTAGAATTGATAGGCTACCAAAAATCGTATTCAACCGAAAAATAATCAGATGTTTGCTTACTTAAGAGCCGAATAAAGATGAAAAGAGAAGAATCGAAGACATTTAGTATGTATGCATCAGTTGAATCGAACAGCAGTACGAAGAGATGAACTGCTAAACTTGGCTAAAGAAGAGAAAGAGAGCATGCGCATTAGAGTTTACAGCTCTGGTAGTGGTGGGAAGGAAAAGAATCATTGAATCGGACGAACGATTCTTTTTTACGAATCTTTTCTGAGAATCGAATCGAAAGAATCGATTCCTGAAAAAGAATCGTTCATCCCACCACTAACGAGTGCGCTCGGGGCCCCCACGGGTGGTGAAAAGATACAACATCAATAAAATCGACGAGAAGAAATTCAAAAGAAAGATCTCCTCAGGGGTGGTAGCCTCTGAAAACATCACCAACGGAGGGACGCTGGCGCTGAAGCCGTAGTTGCTTCAACCATCCGGCTTATCCTTCTGCATGCGACGCTTCCACGCCCCACAGGGAGCCGAGGCACCGGAAGCGGTCCGTGTACTGGTGGACACCGGAAATTGCGGGATTGCGCCGAGAGTGTCTTCGACTAAGACGAGTGGCGCAACGTGCAAGGAACCGCACAGACGCAAACGCCAGGTCAGCCAAGTATAAGACGGCAAAGAAGCGGCTCCGTCGAGCCATCAACGTGAGCAAAGCAGGCTGCTGGAGAGAACTGACGGAGACCGTGGATGCAGACCATGTAGAGTTTCGTAATCACTAGCTCCACTAAACAAGGCCAAAGTGGAGCACGTCGTTAAGATGTTGTTCACGGCTCACTCGGTCCGTGCCGAGCGGAACTTTAGCGACGTGAGCGACTTCCCGCTTTTCTCGATGGAGAAGCTGGAGGGAGTTCTACGGTCGCTGAAAGGCGACCGTAAAAAGCCCCTGGTTCCGACGGTATTCGGACGAGGTGCTCAAACTTGTGGGGCGCTGCAGACCCCGTCTTCTTCTAAACATGTATAATGCATGTCTGAAGGCTGGGTCATTTACCGCCTGTGGAAGACCGGGTGACTTGCGCTAATTCCCAAGGGCAAAGAATACCCAGAGTTGCCGTCCTCCTACCGCCCATTGTGCATGCTTGACACAACTGGAAAGGTATTGGAAAAGCTGTTAAAGAAAAGATTGATTGCGGCGATCAGGCAGGTGGCCTGTCACCCAACCAGTACGGTTTCCGGTTTCGCTTGCACCACAACTATGCTTAGGAAGACATTAATACAATTTCGGTTAAAAAATATACAATAAAAAACTATAGCTTTTTCGATTTTTGGAGAAGGGGAATTATGAATCAAAATTTGTATTTTTTTAAAAATGCACGCATATACTGAGGTTAATATAAAGTTGGTTTATGTTCAAAAGTTCGATAAAATTGACCCCAAAAATACCCCCTTTTCAATAGAAATTCAAAATTAATTTTAAAAGTTATTTTCTTAGAGAGGTTTTTTAAATAATAATTTTGAGTTTTTAATTTAAAATATGAATGACCTTCAAAAATTTCTGCTAGCTTAATAAAGCATTTTTAAAAAACAGATTGTGAGAAAAGTTTTTTTGAAAAAAAAATTAGAAAAAGAAGCGGTCATTTTGGTGAATAATAACATTGAGCATTCATAAAAAAAAATCTGATGTGGATACCATATTACTTCCTTTTACGCCTATTAAATTACATATATTTTTTATTTCACTTTTTTCATTTTTTGTTTTTTTGTTTTTTTTTTGTTATTACTGAATTATTATTTATTGTAAAACACTTTTTAGAATCAGAGGTTAATAATTATTAATAAATCAATATATTTAAATTTAAAAAAAAGCCTATTCTTCAGCTCGTCAAACCGTACTTAACATGCTGGACGGTGTACATCATGCTTTTCTTCGGCTTGCCACAGGTGCGTTTAGTTCGAGCCCTATCGCAAGCTTACTTGTAGACAGTGGCGAGCCATCACTTTGGATAGACGAGACCGGCTTTTGTTATCTTATTTTGCCCGTCTCAAAGGACAGCCTAACCACCCAGCTTTTGACCCAGTTCTTAAGAATCCTAATTTAAGGAAGAATGAGGACCGTCCACGTTGTACTTCGCCTGTGGGTGTCCGTACACAACGTCTGCTGCAGCGTATAAATGTTGAGACTCCCTCGTTCTTTCCATCATGTCCGTACTCGAATCCTCCGTGGAGAATAAACCGTGTAAATTTTACATTTGACCTTACAACATACGATAAACGATCAACACCACCTACTGTTTTCCGGCAGATGTTTCATTTTATTCTCAACAAGTCGAACCCAGATGCGGTGATATACACTGATGGGTCGAAACATGATGGTAACGTTGGTTATGCTTTTGTTATCAATGAAAAGACTTATATGTTTGCCCTACCCGGTGTTACGCGTGTGTTCACCGCAGAACTACTCGCTGTGGATAGGGCTCTAAGTATCGTTAGCCCTAAATATAGGAGCATTCTTATTTGCAGTGACTCGTACAGTGCTGTCCAGGCGTTGGAAAACTTTTATTCCAAACATCCTGTCGTCATTGACATTTATGATAAAATCGCTGAGTTAGATAAACGCAACAGAGAGGTAGGATTTTTGCTGGATCCCTAGCCACGTTGGGATTCTAGGTAACGAAAGAGCAGATTCTGCTGCCAAAGAAACGTGTATTCAACCTCCTTTCACCACCCGAGTTACTACTTTTAGTTTTATCAGTCGTATAAAACAATCACTGAGAACAAGGTGGCAAAGTGACTGGGCGACTACCGTCGATAATAAACTCCGACGGATTAAAGATTCAGTGTTGCCATGGGCTCCTCTTGCAGAAAATCTCGTCGTAAGATGCCGGTTACGGTTAGGACATACGAGGATCACACACGAATACCTAATGTCAGGAGAAGCCCCACCCTTATGCACACGATGCAACTGCCGCATGACTGTGCACCACATTCTCGTGGACTGCATATGTTATGCGGCGTTCCGTCGTCAGTTTAATATACCCAGAAACATCCGTGATATCTTGTTCAATAATAACGGGATTTTGGACCGGATGTTTCTTTTTTTGTATAGTACCAGGTTACTGCAAAGAATTTGATATTATCATATATGTTTTTCTGTAAGAAGAGTTTTTTTTAATAATTTTAACCTTTACTTTCAATTTTGATCTTTTTGATTCTATGTATTTAATTTTACTATCCGGGGGGGGATTTTTGCACAACCCATCGGAATTAGGTAAGTTTTATATAGTTTATTTATTCGATTATTTTAACTTTTATATTTTATCAACTTCGTCTGTTGTATTAGTTTTGAGTTTTATTTTGCCTTCTTGGCTTTGTTAATACAAATAATAAATTTATATTATATGATTAATATTACGTTTACACCTTATATAGTTTATTATTTTGGAGTTGTTTTAACCTTTTGTTAATAAAATTCCGGGCGATGATAACGCCCAGGCGTTTTTCGCTCACAAAAAACAAAAAAACAAAATTTTTTTTAAAAGTTAAAAAAAATAAGGAAATTAAGTCGCATTCGAACCGATGTGCCATTCCCTTGTAAGATCCAAATATTTCACTAATTAAACTTTTATTGAGCTATAACTCTAGAACCAATGAAAATAAGTACCACTTTTGATAGATATATCGTTGAAAAGCTGTCAATGGGGTTTTATTAATCCAGTTAAGAAAAGTTCAAAATCAAATTTTTTTTAATTTTGGGCTTTTTTGGACACTTTTGGACCAGTTGATTGCAATCAAAAGGGGAAGTGCGTAGCTAATGTTACAACAGTCCTAAATTTCGATATCGTACATCGTACATACGTACGTACAGATGTCACGCCAAAACAAGTCAAAATGGATTCAGGGATGGTCAAAATGGATATTTCCGTTGAAATCTGAATACCAAAATTTTTCGAGATTAGTACAAGGAAGTAAAAATATGTATGAAGGTAAAACTGATAACATGCTAATATTTTAAGTTTAAAAAAATCAATCGATGTTAATAAATTATTCCAAAAAATAAATTATGCCAATCAGAAAGAAATAAGACGTCAGAAATTCTAAGTAGTTGTTCATTACTTAGTGTAAATATTGTTAATATGCGAATAACGAATCTATAGAAAAATAAAAGCCAATTATTAATCAGAATAATCATAGCGAGATTTTATAGATCATTTCACCAGTAATATGACAAAACTGGATCGCTAATCGGAAACTGGAGTAACAGGATATTACTGTTATTATTATTATTAGTAATTAAAATGCAACAAAAAAGAGAATTAAAATGATTATGTAAATGTGTTGGTGTGTGAGTGAAGGGAGTGTGTGTGAAAACTATTATATTTCATATAAAATAGTTATTATTTTGTTTAACTAAGTTCAATAAATTTTTTACTTCGACATTATAGCATAATTACAAAAATTGAAGTAAGTAATGGGCAAATGTAGAGCTCCTGACGTCTTATTTCTTTTTCGTTGGTATAATTTATTTTTTGGAATAATTTATTAACATCTAATTATATTCATTAATTTTCATTAAGATTTAGGTCTTTATTGAATGAAGTCACAGTTCACCATCTACGAAATACCTAAATAGTTTGTCTATATACCTATAATTATTTGTTTTCAAACCTTATCAAAGATTTATAGGATAATAAATCCGCCTAAAAGTTGAAGTTCTATAATTTTTTTTAACGTTTTACAATTCTAAATTAAGATCTTCAAAAAATATTTTCTAAATTAAGAAGTCATTAAGTTAGCTGGGTAGAGAGTTTTCAAAATTAATCAAACAAGCAGAGGATTTCATTTTTTTAAATTAATTTTCCATAAAAAGAAGAAGAGTACTGTCGTTTGAGATATGTTTTATGAAGTTGTAGGGGAGAAGTAGTATATTTTTTTGTGGGTGACTGATTTTAGTTATGGTATTTATTTTGATCCTTTGTTTTTTTTTATATGTTAAAGAATAATTAGTCTTAGAACACAGAACTGAATTCATACTGAATATTACACTTTTTTTACAGATTTAAAAACCATTCTAGAAATTATTTTATAATATTTTTTATATATAAATTTTATTTAATCTTTATGTTTTAGGTCTGTAATTATTTAGGTTTTATTACGTTTTAGGTCTGTAATTAATTTTTTTGTAAACTCTTTAATTATTATTTGATCAATTAATTATTATTCTATTTATTTAATAATTTTATTATTGTTTATTAATTTTTTAAGTACCCATTTGTAGTTTAAAATCACCCTCCAAAAAAAAAAAATATGTTGTGACTGTAGTAGCTTGAAGTCTAAACTATTTTATTTCACTGTTATTTTTTTTATCGGGGGATATAGATTAAATTTATTAAATAAAATAAAAAATATTATTTTTGTTTTCCATACTTAAGTTGCATTAATCTGACTAGAACAATTTGTAAAAACAATTTACTGTTATTTTTATTACATTGTGATTTTAATAATTTCTGCAATATTGCATATGTATTAACGATAACCGCCTTGTGGTTCTAGATTTAAATGATATTAAGTACAAATGAACAACCAGCCAGTTAATTCCACATCCGTTTTGACTCTTCAGAAAAATTATTTTATTAACATTTCCTTTTATTTTAATAAGGTACGTGAAGTAGTAAGGAATAACAATAATTTTCAACTTTTTTCCTTCGAATATGACCGTCTGAGAACCACATGAAACAGCATTTTGTATTTGTTTTTTTTTTTTAGGGACGTTTTCTTTCCTAGTCTTCCAATAGTTCTTTATTCTTTCGCATAGATTTTGTTTTCACTCTTCTGACCAGAAATTTGTTGATTTTTCTTAAAAAGAGCTATTTTTTCAATTATATGATATATGGAATGATCAGCAACATCACTGCTAGTAATTTTTTTTCAGACTTAGTTCGTAATGCGCTTACAAACATATTGGATGTATGAATTTGTATCTTAAATTGTATGTTAAATTTATATCTTAAGCAGCTGCTCCAGCTAACAAACACACTTTTTTTCAGCGCTAACTGAGTGCTGAGTTACTTAAGCACAAATAAAAGAGAAAGTTTGAAAATTCGTCCTATGAATTTTTAACTGAATATAAGCTATCTTAAAATCTCTGACCACATTGTAATGCAATACTTTAAAAGATTATAAACCTGTTAGAATTAATGGAGGCGAACGTATAGCACAAAACCCACTGGGTTAGTCTAGTGGTTAAACTCGTCATCGCAAAACAACTGATTTCGAAGTCGAGAGTTCTAATGTTCAAATCCTAGTAAAGGCAACTGCCTTTACTACTTGTATACAGATTTGAATACTAGATCGTGAATACGGTGTCCTTTGGTGGTTAGGTTTCAACTTACCACACATCTCAGGAATGGTTGACCTGAGACTGTACAAGACTACACTTAATTTACTTCATACATATCATCCTCTCATTCTCTGAAGTAATACCTTACGGTGGTTTCGGAGGCTAAATAGGAAAAGAGAGAGAGAGAACGTGTAGCACAACATTCAATATTCATTTAGTTACAAAATTCCGAAATTAATTTTTGTATATTAATAAAATAATTTTTTTTTTGTATTTATGATTTTAAAACTTATTTCGTGTACATTATTTTTAAGAAAACCGTCTATAATATTTTAATATAATATTCTATAAAATATACAATAAAACCTTAATTAATGACACTTCATCAAATAAGACATCGATTAACCGAGGTTACTGTTTCTTACCCCACTTTAAATCCACTCTTCAGTAAGAAAATTACACACACTTCATTATCAAAACAAATTAGAATAACCTGTAGTAATTTTTTTCCTACATTCTTAAACCGGTTCCAGAGTAGTGAAAGGACCAGTGATAGAAAGGAAGGAGAAGTGTTGCATCGATTTAAATTAAATTGCAGTCACACCACATATTCGTCTTTAAAGTAATTTTTAATTATTCAAATAGAACTTTTATTAGCGTTGGCCTAAAGATTGAGTCCCAGCTTCCGAAGTGGGGACCCAGGGACGGCGGACGCTATAGCGGGCGCAAAGTAAGATCCGACCGGCGGGCCGAAACGGGGAGGCCCGTTAGAGTATAGGACACTCCCCTGGGCTGTGTTATACTTAACTGTAGGATCCGGCCTAAGAGAAAAGGTAAAAAAAAGAGAGAAAAAAAGACTTTTATCGAAAATTAATTTTAGAATTTATTTACGCTTTTACTAATCCGTATTGAATAGAGACCAATATAAATCTGTACCTATAAAGCAACTGGTCCTTACTGACTGACTGATTCATCAACGACTAGTAAAAACTACTGAAGTTAAATTGATGAAAGTTTATATACATGAAAGGATTTTTTTTTAATTCAGAGTTTAAAGGGTTAAAATAGTGTAACATGAAGTTTACTTTTTTCATTTTCTGGTAAAAAATGAGGATAACTTGATTTTTTGTGTGTGTACCTTCATGGGAATATCTAAAAACTTATTTCTAGATTTTTTAAATCTGGAGTTTAAAGGGTAAAAATAGATTTTGAATTATTTTTACGCGGCTATTTTTTTTTTAATTTCTCGATAACAAATGAAGATATAACTTGATTTTTTATGAATCTAATTTTCATGTAAATATGTGAAAACCAATTTCTAGATTTTTCGAATAAATGCACACTAAGAGAGGATATTTTTTTAATTCTGAGTTTAAAGGGTTAAAATGGAGTAACAATGAAATTTATTTTATTTTTTTTTAATTTCTCGGTAACAAATTAAGATATCAATTTAATTTTTTTATGTTTAATTTTCATGTAAATTTCCAAAAAACTAATTTCTATATTTTTTAAATTCAGAGTTTAAAAGGTTAAAATGAAGTTTTGAATGTTTTTTTTAAATCCAGCTATTTCTTTTTTAATTTCTCGGTAACAAAAGAAGATATTATCTTGATTTTTTGGGTGTGTAAAATCTTCATGTGAGTATCTAAGAATCAATCTCTAGATTTTTGAAATTCGACCTTGAAAGGGGTAAAGAAAGATAAAAAGATTTTGAACGATGAAAGAAAATTTTCCCCATTTTCGATTATACTAAATATATTTGCTAGATAGCAAATGCTCTTCAGATAAATATCTAAAAACCATTTATGGCTTTTTGAATTTTAATATTTTAAGGGATAAAAAACTTTTTTTTACATTCTTACCCTTTTATGCTACCGCTATTTAATTAATCTTTATGATATTTGTTAACAGGTGATGATAATCTATGTTTGTATTTCTGATTATGTTTTTCGCAAGAGAAAAACATTTCGGATTAAGCGAAAAATATAAGGACGCATGATAACCAACAATTTAAGAATTAGATGATTAGTTGTACAAAATATTTTGTATTATTATATTTTTCTATTTTTCTGAAGCGTAATGTAAACCTGAAACTTAGGCGTTTTAAAAGGGCGCTCTAATTAAAACACCAAATCCAAGGGAGAGTAATCACTCTCCCTTAAGAGCAATAAACATAAATTCTATTCCCTGTGGCGATTTAGAATCAGATAAACGAAGAAAATAAACCAAGAGAGATTTTCTAATCCGCCTCTGGTAACAATCGGTTGAATTAAGGCAAGTTAGAGCTAGGTTTTATAAAAGCAGAAGCTCATTTATCCAAGGATTTCAGAATACGATTAGTCAACTACTCCTTGAGAAAATTAAATTTTACTGAATAAATAAAAAGCTACAACAGTTAAAATTAAAACGAAAGAAACGATATGGTTTACATCGAAATGTTTTTCGTTTTTTCTGTCAAAAGTACTACTATGAGTATTTACTTCTCTTATAAATTTAACTAGTGAATTTATAAAAAAAAAAATTCTTAGTCGTTACTTGTTACAAGGTTTCAAATCAAGGTCAACCCAAAGAGTAAAATCTATTTACAGAAAGTAGTAACATATAGACTTGAAAAAATAAACTTGAAAAAAGGAATTATATTCTTTACGTGTATGCAAAATTCTATACTACTTCGGGAATACACCGATTATCAACACTCCTTACATAATTGAATCATATAAATTTACTTATGGTAATTTACCTATTACTTATTATTTGCCAATTATTTATTTACCTGTTTTACCTATTATTTATGCACGGTTTGGTAACAGTGTAACAGATTGTAAATATTTGTAGAGACAAAAACATATTATTAATAAACAAAAAAACTTCTTTTCTTTTTAAAAATCAAAGTTTCGACATTGCCATATATTAGACATATTATTTTAAGGATTTCATTTGCAAGATGTAATTTAAATTTTCACCTAGTTATAAAAAAACTTGAACTGATAATTGAAATGAATCTCGGACTATAATTTATACTTTTAACATTAACATCATTATAACTAGTTTTTTAGTTAGGATATAATCTACACAGATTAGAATAGTCAAAGACGTTATTTAATAACACAATAAAACCACAAAATTACGCCATTAGTCAACAAAACAACACGGGTCAAAAAAAACGGAAAAATGCTTTATGTATTATTAGAGTGCAAGAAGAGAACAATGGATTTTGTTAAGCAATCTTGGAAAAATTGATGTATATTTTGAACTGCATCTCCAAAACGGATTTACTGATTTTTCATAAAATAGCGTATAGCGTTTTCAAAAAATAGAATTATAACAGCAAAACATTTAAAAAGTTTAAAATATATCTATTTAAATACACATAAATATTTTACAAGCAATTAAAATAAGTTTGAAGACTGTTTTATTAATCAATCGATGTAAAGACTTAGAAATAAATTCAAAATCTGTAGTTATATATATATTTATATACGAGCATAATGTAAATGTAGATCTACAGTAAATGTACGTTAATAAATATGCTTTAAATGCAAATTTATAATAATATTATATTGTATTCATCAAGGGAATATAGGCATTTTCAATCTAGATATCCTGTCGTTAGAAATCTATATCTACTCTTCTGCTACGTTCATTTACTTTTAATATAAATGATTTGTCAGAATTTAATAAAAATTCGTAGTGTAAATTTTTTTTCACTACTTTGTTAATTTTAACATCTATCTATGAGTTATGTTTAATAAACATCGGTTTATTAAAATAACTCATGATAATATGCTTTCAATATCTAGAATTTTTAATTTGAATTGAAATAGAATATAATTTAACAAAAAATATAATATAAATATCATACTTGTAGTTTAATAATAATCGTGTACAAATAATTTCAAATAGGATTATTAGTAAAAAAAGATATTGATTTAGGTGACATAATGAATTAAAAAAACTGCGAGTTCACTAATTCAATTAGTGAACAAGAAATGAAATAGATTTTCTAAAGTTTTCCTTCAATATAAAATCAGATGACTAAACAAACAGCTAATACTTCTAACCATACCGTTATCAAAAAACCACAGGCCAAATTGAAAATTACCACAAATACAAAAAAAAATTACATCACTTATGTAATTCTTCTCATCTCATTCTTCATAATGATACGTTACACGGTACTGTGGTTGTAAATAAATACAGATGAACCAGTAAGTTACAGATAAATAAAACTACTGTGGATTCTAAAAGGATTCATCTCAAAATAATACAAATGGTTTGACATACAAAGATATAAATTAATTTGTTGCTTAATATTACATCTTCCAATTCTTGTGATTGTTACCACAAGTTATTTACATGCCAATCACTTTTTTAAGTATGTAAATCATGCTTAGAATGTGAATTAAACCGTGTTTAACTAGATCATATTTGTATTATTTAATGCATGTACATTACCTAAGGAAAACGGAGGTGTTAGAGTTGTTTTTTCTGAAAGAAAAAATGTTCAAGACGTTGCCAGTCCCTGTGTAAAACAGCGTGGATGTACAGAGCTTAATATCTTTTTTATTTCAATAACTTGGCATACTAAAATGTAATATTATATTTGGCTCACTGAAAAAGAAAAAGACTACTTTAGCCTGAGCTCCTTACTTTTTTTTATAATCTGACATAAGGCTTTTTATTCTCGAGTACGAGTTTGTCAGTTTTGGGAATGATTTTATGTCAAATCATTCATAATCGTTTGCTTCTGATCTAATATACATTAATACTATAAAATTTAATGTACATTTTCAAGCTAGAGCGAAAATCAAAAACTTATTCGTGTTGTCAGTTTCCTGATATATTCAAAAAAAACTGATAAATAAAAATTATGTTAAACGATAATATTTCAACGTACAGAAAATCATGAAGAAACTTGAAGTTTAAATAATGTATTATTAAAATCATATAAGCTTAGCATTTTACCGATAGAGATAAGTGTTATGAAATAATTTTATAATCACAATTACAAAATAGAGTAGGCCAAACAATACTGAAAATAATTAAATACTTTCCAAGTTAATAACCTATATTTCCTGACGGATAACATTCATACAGACCTTCTAGAAAAACTGGTAATTTAAAAAATAATTCGATTACTAATAAAACTGATTTTATCGTAATAAAATTGTTTCATTCTATAAAGGTAAAATACAACAAAGGAAATACAACGCAATTAACAATAACAGTAATACTAAAATAGTAATAACTAAAAGTGCAATTTAACTTTCAAGCTACACAATCAATAAATAAAAGAAAACATTGCAAATAACTATTGTAATACTAATTATAAATTACAAGATTTAACCAATAAATTTCTTACAGGATTTTTTTATACGACTTCATTAAGTCGGTGCCGAATGTCTTCCTGGAACAAAGTTTAACTTACATTTATATAAAAGGAGACTATTTAGAATTTAATCAGCACTCGTTTAAAATTGTGACAGTATTACTACATTAGTATTCCTAAAGGCTTTTGTACTATTAATACACACCAATAAGTATGAAAGGATCTTCATAATATTACATTCACACCATTAAAATGGAATGTAAAAATTTTAAGTGGCACGTTAGCCTTTACCGATGAATTTAACATAAATAATTGGCTCTACAATATTGCTAAAAGTCGAGAGTAGTTTTATTTTATTTCCAATCACTTTTCCATTCATATATTTGTACAACTAAAGAAAATTATTATTTTTTTACTAAATTTTGATCTAACTCGAATGTACGTTGTTATCAAACGGAGATAAACTGACGCACGTTTCAATTCGTTTGAAAAAATGGTATTTTTCATTGCTTTTCTATTTCATTTTTTCTCTTTTTTTTCATTTTTTCATTCATTTTTTTTCACTTTTTTTTTTAAGAACACTTTCTGTAATTTTTATAAATAATATAAAATCTCAGTAATGAAGTAAAACTTTCAGCATAGATTAACATAAAAATAACTGTGGAGTAAAATAAAACCAACCTCAATTTTTTAGCCGGCCTCCATGGCGCGAGTGGTAGCGTCTCAGCCTTTTATCCGGAGGTCCCGGGTTCGAATCTCGGTCAGGCATGGCATTTTCACACACGCTACAAATCATTCATCTCATCCTCTGAAGACTGCCTAACCTCAATGTTTTACCATTACGCAAAGCGGTCATTAAATTTCAAAATTATCCGTAAAGATACAGTGGATCAATTGTTATATGATTTTTAATGAATGATGGTGCATTAAATCTTAGTCGCCTTCTTAGATTTCCCAAGTTACAGAAAAGTGTTTTTAATCTTTAAAGTGATTTTAAATAACTGTATATTTTATTTTATTTTTAAAAATTACAATAATTAATAAAAAATACTGCTTTAACATTTTTTTGTGTAAATTTTAAGTTAAAATTATTAAATAATAATAAACTAAAACATCGTATTTTATTTTGATCTACATTTCATGTGGTTTTCACATTTATACCTTAATAGTATGATGAATTTAACAGAAAAACTTTTGTTAACTCATTTACTATGTTACTTATGAATAAATTATAGGTTTTATCTTTAACCCATTCCCGTATTAAACAAGAAAGATGATTCGAAAAAGGAAAGAAAACAAATAAACCAGTTTTGAAATATCAGAAGACACATTACTTTTACTTTAATATTACGCAATCAAATTAAAAAATTTCAAAAATATAAAATTTATGCCAACATAATAAACCATAATGAAAACAAAGTAAACAAAAATGTTTTTATATCCTGCTTATACATACAAATAAGTATAACAGAGCTTTTTTTCTCTCTAATTAAAACCAGAACAATTCAGTAATTACAATCACGCTAATGAATCCCTTTTAAGAATAATGTAATCTTAATTAAAAAAATATAAAGAAAAAACTACAGAACCTTATTGGGAGCTATGTACGACTTAAATTAGAAGGCAGCAAGCTCACACTTCTCTGTACCGATTGGCAACACCATTGTTCTTTCTTAATTATTACAAATTACAATACAGTTGGAAAATTATTAGATAACTCAATAATGATATATGTTTTTGTATATTTTTGTCCAGTTACAACAGCAAAACCAATTAAAAAAAAGGATTTTTTTTAACCTATAGAAGATTCTACAAAGAGGTATCTCTCGTATCTTAGACTACATTTAACTAATTACTCATTTTTGCTGAAACAGAAATATTCAGTCACTATAAGCAAAAAATACGAGTAATAGTTATCGCAAAAATGTAAACTACAAAAATATAGGAATAGAATTTGTATATAAAAGTTAAATAAAATATGTACTGAGTATAATTCGTAGGTAAAGCGACCCAAAATGCTCTGAAAGGAAAAGTAAGACGCTCGGCAGAAATGGAAGTAAAATGTTACTAGAAAAAATCAATAAATACAGTAACTGAATATTAGAAAATGTAAGAGCACGTTTTCTAATGAAGAAAATCAGGTAGTTACTTAAGTCGTTTTTAGAATATAACATTAAATGAAAAATGTCTTAAATTAAATAATGTTAAATTCTGGGTGGATTATTAAATATTACGAAAATAACTATTAAACACTAAGAAAGAAGGTAGGTTACCGTGTAAAATTATTATCAGAAAAAAGTTGCAATTTTATATTGACTTTAATTTTGGTTTTCGGAAATTCTTTTCTAAGACTCATCAAAAACTACAAATGTAAATTAAAGAATGTTTTTTACAAAGAGCAAGGTAGAGCCACACAATAGTCTGGTATTTAAAGTAAAACTACAATAATACTATCATCCAAGTTTATTAAAAAAACTTCAGAAATTTCAGAAGTATTAGAGCCTAAGTGAAACAACATGAACAGATCATGTAGCAAATATCAAAATGTTAAGCCCACCGAAATGCAGATTTTGATACTAATAACATTGCTGTGTGTGTAGTAATATCTTATGTATGTTGATTCCATAATTTTTTTTTATTATAACTACTATTAATTTTTTTTAAATGATAAACTTCGTTTTATTAAGTTTCAAAAAATTTCATAAAAAACTAAAAATTAATTATATCTTGATTTCTTAAGGTTTTACGTTATCTGTTAATAAGTTTTTTTGTATTTGGTTTTAATTTGTGCCGATTTATAAAAGTTAAAATCTAAAAAAAAAAAATAATTGAAAAAGTATTAGGTTTATTATTTATTTACTTTTTTTTACTTTTTACTTTACAGTTTTATTTTTATATAAAATTAAGGATAGATCTATAAAAATTTGTTCGTATAGTTAAAAGTAATTGCAAACGCGAGAATACTGACTAAAAAAGTAATCCAGAAAATGCATAAAAATTCTACTTTGAGCAAATATGAATCCCTTACTACTCTGATAACGGATCAATGGAATGGCTCTCTAATATCAATATTTTAAATTAATTTAATACAAAAAATTCTGATGTGGACACCATATGACTTTCTTGTACGCCTATTAAATTACATACATACATTTTTTAAAAATGAAAAGTACATAAAATTTTATTTTGTTAATAACTTCTGATATTTTTTTTTTTCGCGATCACAATACTTCCTTTACTTCGTAATGATGACTATAAAACAAAAAATGAAACATATCTTCAACGTTTTTACGGATACGATGTAATTTGTCGTCAAAAAAATCTTCAGTTAACGTTATACGGAAAACTTTTAAATAAGACCGTCAACGGAACTTATCTGAAAGATAAAAATGAATCATTCAAATCGGTCGATACGAAAAAGAGTAAGCTAGAACATTCATGAATGAAAAAAATGCAGCTGAAATGAGCTTTCCCTTATTTAAAGACACCATTTAATTACATCATTTATTTAAGTATGCAGATATATATATCTATACCGTTTAACTCCATTTCATACAAAATGTTTTTTGCTACAACTTAAAATAGGAAAAACCTAGTATTGAAGGAACAATTACGTTTTATAAATGAATTATTTATTTTCAGAATTACAATTTACTGCCTTTCTTTTGAAAAATTAATTAGCCAACTATTATTAACTAAAAAAAATTGGGTAACACTAAATTTTTAATAGTTGCTATACTTGTACTTTATACTAATTAATCGATACAAGTTCTGTAATGTAACCGAAATAAATGCCCCACTTTTAATGTATGGGATGAGGTATTAATATTTATACATATTCTGCTTAAATAGAATATTTGAGAAAATTTTACTACCTTAATAAATACATATTCCTACTCTAATTAAAAATATTATTAATTTTTTCGTAATGTTTACTTCCTTATACGAAGTAAAGAAGTCATTGTAATAGCGGAAAATTTCGGTTTTCAGATTTCAACGGAAATATCCATTTTGACCATCCCTGAATCCATTTTGACTAGTTTCGGCGTGACGTCTATACGTACGTATATATCTCGCATATCTCAAAAAGGATTAGCCGTAGAATATTGAAATTTTGGATTTAGGACTGTTGTAACATCTAGTTGTGCACCTCCTCTTTTGATTTCAATCGACTGCACCAAGAGTGTCCAAAAAAGTCCAAAATCCAAAACATTTGGATTTTGGACTTTTTCGTAACTGCAGTAATAAGCCTTCATTGAGGCCGTTTCAACGAAATATCATAAGTGGTACTTATTTTCTTTGTTTCCAGAGTTATAGTCCAATAAAAGTTTAATTAATGAAACATTGGATCATACAATGGGAAGGCACATCGGTTTGAATCCGACTTCATTTCCTTTTTTTTAACTTTCTTTTTAATTTAAAGATATAGACTTATTAATAATTAATTATTAATCTCCGATTGTTGAAAAACTTTTGCAATAAGTAATAATTCAATAATAAAAAACATGTAATAAAAATATATGTAATTTAATAGATGTACAAGGAAGTCATGTGGTTTCTTCATCAGGTTTTTATTAATAAATTTTCTGCCACTTCTATTCAATTCATTCTCAAAGGTCTTTGAACGGGTGTAAAATCGTTTACCTGTAGAGACCCTATCGATTGAGAAACTAAATAGACACCTACCTTCCAACTATCAATAATAGATAACCTACATTATCCGACAACGTAAGCGTAAGTAGCATTTTTAGGTCTGCTAAATTATTTATGTTTACAACCGTATTACATTCCTGTACAGAAAGCAATCTATAGCAGATCGCTAGTCCAGTTTCAAAATTCATCAAATTAAGAAATTAAAATATTTAAGTCTCCTACTTTATTTTATTACAACACTGACTACATTTTTGTTTTTGTACTTTTTTATCGAATCAATTAAAATACTGCTTAATTTTAAATGTAAAGATTTTTTTCTAATACTAGTTATCAACAAATGTAGATCAAGCTGAAAAAATTCTGTTATAAACAAATTTGAAAATATACGAGTTTTTTATCTCTTTATAGAAAAAATTATATTTATTTTCATAAATATTTTTACTCAAGCGTTAGATTGGCAAAACTGATAAAGAGATTGAACGTCTTTCATTTATATTGTACTAAATTACAAAAAATGCAAATAGATAATAAACAAAACTTAAAATACACAACCATTTCATTACATACTTAAAAAAAAAAATCTTCTGAATGAAAGGCAAGGGTATTTCTATCTTCAGAATCATGGAAAGGTCAGATTTTCAAAAATGCATTTCTTTAGAATTTTGGTTAATATTATGGGACAGAGTGTACCGAGTACGTCAGAATACCGAGTATGTAATAATATTACGAAAATGTTTTTAAATTTTTAAAAACGTGCTTTATACTTTTTAGTCATACTTTAATCAAATTATTATCATACATTGCATGAGTTTAATTAATAGGATTGAAATTTCTAATATTATAAAATATCAAACAAATTTTCAAACAAGCATTTACTACGCAAAGAAACGAAATAGAGATGATTTTCACCTGTAGACAAACATGAAACCGCCAGGAGCTATAAGCGTTACGGAGCCGAGTGAATCGTCAGGAGCTGTCTCAACATACTGCACGCCAAAAATCATGTGTGTGTGTGTGTGTGTGTTTGTGTGTATGTGTATATATATATATATATATATATATATATATATATATATATGAGTGATGGCGAAATGCGGTCAAATTCGAAACACAAAAACTCCCGTACCAAGTTTTTGTAATTTTTCTTATGTCAAACGGCTATCGGATTTGTCATGCAATGTCAGGAAGTATTTTAAATTAAGGATGCAAGATTTGAGGACAAACATGAAGAAAAAATAAACATTTTGAGTTAAAATAAAGCAAGTAAAAAAAACGTTAGAATAAGATGTAAATTCTACTTTATTCAGCGGCTCGCAGAATTTGAATCTTATACACAACTGAATTAGAGCAAATTTACTACATCTAATCTGTGGAAAATCTTGTTCTTTTTCATTTACTTCACGGTATTGGTTCTTCGGCAGTCTTCTTTTTCACCGTATATGCCGAAGACAAGATATGATATAATAAACAGTAATAAAATAAGAGAAATGATGATCAAACCATTTCATAAACCTCGAGAAGTTGTGTTTACTCGAAAAAGTGCTTAAAGCTGAAAAATTAGAAGATAAAGACCAGGTCGGAGACTGACAACTTTTGGAAGACTCATAACCGTGTTGGTAGTGGCAAGAAATGCGGTAGTAGAGGATTACTAAAGAAGAATTTGATGGAAAATGGATATCAATAAGCGGCGAGAGCTGTAGGAAGATTACAAAATGCGTGAAGTTTCAGTCCAGTCCACAGCCAAGCCGTGAAAGTGTGCCGAATAGAGTAGAGTTTACTAAAAGTATCATACCGGTTCGGTCAATCTCCAATAATTTTAATAAAATTATTTAAATAATTTCTCTATTATGTAACACGTACATTTAAAGAAGTCAATATTTGCCTCAAATTTTAAAATCTCGTCTTGAAGCAGCACCTTATTTCCATAAAAATTTATTGCCGCACATTGAGGTTATGTTTTTATTATTATCTACTACACTGCTATTGCCGATGTTGCTGCTGCTCTTACTACTACTACTACTACTACCACCACTGTTATTACATATACGATTTTCAGGAAGTTGATTCATATCTTTATATCACGCAACTTCACCGAGTCATTCAACAGTTAATAAAGTTCACAATTTTTATACATATATTTCATTTTTTATTAATTTTTTGCTAGTTGTCTTTTCACCTTTTTATTCCTTTTTCCTCCTCCGTTTCATTATTTTTTCAGAATTTGATACTGTCCTACACAGTGATTCTTTCGAAATTTATTTGATATCTTAAACTTCATTCTCCTATTTAATAAAAATGCTTAGTTATCTTTGAACTACCGCCGTGTTACACGATTGTCCTTGATTTATTTACCATATCCTCTGGAAAAATTCTGTGAATCATTTAAACAGAACATGAAGGTTGAGACTGCTTTACCTAGAAGTTCTTTTATACTTCATCAGAGTTAGTTAATATTTTTATAGTTTTCATTAATTTATTTGTTCGAAATTGTGACAAATGTTATAAATTTTTATTATTTTTTTTCTTAATAGTAAGTGTTTTGTTTCTATGCGCTTTTATTCTTTTTTCTTTAATATAAATAATAAGTTGATTTTTTCTCTACATTGCTGGGACTGCTCAATCAACTACATAATATGCAGCCTAAATTTTTAGTGAATTTTGAGATAATTAATTTTCTTTGCGATAATGGTATTTCTGATTTCAAAAGAAGGTAACGGTATTTCCGTTATCTTCTGTACAGATAAATAGATAAACCTAGAATCGATTAATACCTAAAAGCTTAACATTGATTAATTACGAAATAAAAAAATAATAATAAAAAACAAAAAAAAAATACAAAAATATATTTGATTACATATAAAAAATTATTTTTTAAAAAAGCTTTTATTTAACTAATATTAATAAGAAAGGAAACAAATTAGAAAAACCCTCTAAAAAGTCATATCAAATTTCGACACCGTAGTGCTGTATTGTCATCGAAGTTACGTACGTGTACCAAATTTCATTGATTTTCATACGATAGATCAAAAGATATAGCAGTTGCAAGATTTGATTATAACTAAAGCAAGTTAAATAAAAGCTTATAAAAAGAGAATGGAAAAAATCTTAGGGCTAAAGGCTCCATCAAATGTAGGCTTCCGAATAGCTTTTAATAAATAAAAAAAATTCTTAAGGTTAATCCTGTTAAAGTAGGAAATATTCTAGAAGAATTAAAAAAACTCATGGTAGATATAGTTTAACTACGCTAACCAGAATGGATTTCCTCTTTTAAACTAAAAGTTTTACACTAAACAATACATAAATCCCCTTAGAAAAATTAGTGAGATGTGTCTAATATTTCTACTTGAAATTCCGTAGCATTTAGCATGAGTGAGGTTTCACTTAATTTACTTCATCAAAGTAATCCTTTAATCAGGCATCTTGCTTAAGTATAAAAATTCATTATTTTTTTCCTTTTTTTTTATAATTTTTTTTACGGTACTTTATTTTATTTATTTAATTTTTTGCAATTTTTTTGCAATTTTTTTGCGATTTTTTGCAATTTTTTATTTTTGAGTTTAATTTTTCAACAAAAATTTTTTTGTTATAATAAGATATTTATTATTGTATATATTATATTATATCATTCAATTGATTAATTATTATGTTACAAAAAAATAAAAAAAGATAGTTAGTTATATTATAATATATATATTATATATAGTAATATATTTATTTAAATATAACTATTTCTCCCTTTAATATTTAATCTTATTAAATATAATATTTTATTTTATAAGTGTTATATAAATTAAAAAATGTATTATATAACTTATACCTCTTTATATTTAAATAAAGATTTTAATTTAATATAGATTTTTACTTTAATGTAAAATAGTTTTTGTAAAGATAATCATCTAAAATAAATTATTTAATTAAATGCATCAATTAGATATTTAATTAAAATTGATTTTAATTTTATTAAATACTTAATTTATAAGGATTTAATTTAAATTGACTTTTAATTAAATTAAATAGGATCTTATTTAAAATAATTTAATGCATTGAAATAAATTTTAAAGTTTAAAAAACCTAAGGAAGATAATTATATTAGAATAAGTATATTTAAAAATATATAATTATTAAAAAAAAAAAAAAACTCATAGTTTAACTCTTATTTTGAGATTTAGTTTAATAAGATAATTACATATGTTTTATTTAAATATTTATGTTTGGTTTCTTAAAAACAAATTTATTATTATAGTAATAACATTTCTTTGAAATTAAGATTAAACACTCCATAAAATTTTAAGTTTATTCCATCTATCTTGAACCATTGTTTTTTGGTTTTTTTTTTTTAGTTTATAAATTGTATATTCATTCGAATAGCTTTTTTGTATTATGTTACGCTAAACGTGTAGATTAATAAGGTACTAAGTTTCCATCAACTCTTTTTTACTTTTTCTATTGAAATAGTTATTTTTTTAGTTTTTCCGAACATTGTAATTTAATGAACATCATCAAGTAAACTTTTCGATTGCTTGATTGGCTGCTTTCTATTGATCGAGTGAAAAGTAAATAAATCAATGAAAATAAATAATAATAGTTATAAATTATAATGTAATAAATTATTCTAACATAAGAATACATTTGAATTCAAATTATAAAAGAAATAGGTATACGAGTATTTAATAATAGCCATATCCTGTTTGGTTTTTAATTAATCGAAAATAATTAATTTTTATGATGTAAGTCAAACAACTATTATTTTAACGCAAAAAAAAAATACAATACAATAAATAAAATAGTTACTAACAGAATATTAATAAGTTTATTATCTTTAGTCATATCAACAAATATACTTTTTTTACTTGCTTTATATTAACTCACAATGTTTTTTTCAATTTTTTTCATGTTTGTTCTCAAACCTTGCATCCTTAATTTAACATTCTTCCTGATATTGTCGATTGATGAAATTTTGCACAGTTACTAAAGTCGGGTGACAATATAATATTCAACCATTACGTTTGCAAATATTCTTACTTACGGGGGTAAATTAAGGGTGCAGGTGTAATAATTTAACATACTTCCTGACAATGCCTATTGATGAATTTTTCACAGTTACTAAGGTTGGATGACAATATCCACTATTAATTTATCAAACATCCCCCGTACGCAGGTAAATTAAGAGTGCGGGTGTAAAAAACTATTTTGTAATCCAAATTGACCTACTAATTAAACTCACGTTTATGTTTTTGTATGATAATAATGTATGTATGAAAATAATTTGATTAAAATGTGACTAAAAAAGTATAAAACAAGTTTTAAAAAATGTTTGTAATATTATTTTAAATACTGCATTGTACGAACAGTTACGTATAAAACTTTACGTTATTATACCTCTTTACTTCCTATATTCGAGAAGTAATATTTTTTTACTTTGAAAAAATGTATAAATTTCTTTATTAATGCAACTAACATTAATTACAACTAAATTTTTTAGTTGTATGAACGAGCATAATTCAACATTATTGTAATACAATTAAAACTTTAAGTGGAGATAAAAATTCTAATGAAGAAAGTTACACTAACTTTGTCAGTAGCAATCATAATTTTTCCATTTGGCAGAAAAAAAAAAAATACGGGTTTTCACTGTCTACAGTAATGATAAATTGACGTTCACATACTGTTAAAAGTTAAAACTTACATACACGAATAATTTTTTTTAAATTGAAAAAATTGTAAATAAATTAATAATATAATTTATGTAGTAATAATTGTTTATAACATCAATGCGTCACCGCCAACTGTGGTACCAAGGTACAACTTGTTCTAACAGCTTGTTGAGTATTATCCTTAGGTCAGTGAAAGGAAAACATTCTGCTTTTGGTAATACAGAATATATTATTAAAATAAAAAACTTGTTTTTTTTTTTTTAAATGATAATTTTATCTAATGTAGAATGACCTATTTTTTATTAATATACCGATAGTATTGATATTGTTTCAAGTGAAATTTAAAATAGAAACATTTTGCCGACATATCATCAAGGCTAAAGAAAGAAGTATGTCTAATTTAAATTAAACCAGCTTCATTAAAACCAGTTATAAAAACTAAAAAAAAATTAAAATTATTTCTTGAATATGGATATCAAATAAGCCACCACGAAGAACCAGATAAAGTTTAGCAAGAAATTTATTACTAAAAATTAAACCTATGAAAACAAATTACTCACAAAATGAAAATAAAAACCACTTAAAGGTGAAAAAAATAGAAGCAAAAAAATTCATAAAGAAAAAGGTTTTGTAAAGATAAGATACGAATGTTACAAAATGTTGGAATTGTTTTTTGATCTTATCTTATATATATATATAAATTAATATTTTATTTGTTTGTCCCGTATGCGTTCCTATGCCATTCATCCGATTGCGACGAAATTTTGGTGAGTTTTTGTGGGCACGCCCGAGAAGGTTTCTGAATCATTTTTAACCCGCTAGATGGCGCCGGTGTCGAGATATTTGCAAAACAGACTTTCTTCTTCTTTATACATAAAAGACAATGTTCGTTTGTGTGTCCGTTATAGACTAAAAAACTACTGGACCGATTTACGCACGGGGAAAAAAGGAAAAACAGATAAAGCGAAAGGTTAAATTTTGTCAAGTTCCGTAAAGTTAATTTTTTTAATCTTTTGTCAAACTTTCAATTATGTTCATTTAATCTATATATATATATATATATATATATATATATACATACAAATCTAGCAATAGTGAAGCATTGCCGGGTCTACTAGTATATAATAAAGATAAACTCAAAGATCACAATTGAAACGATCGAATAAAAACTAAAAATTATTGAAATTAACGGTACAAAAGAAATTTCCAAAAGGACAAAACTGAATCGGAAAGAACATATTATTTTTCTTTCCGCAAAAAAATAAGAAATATGTATTTATTTAACTCAATGTTATTTTCTTTTGTAACGCAAAATGTTAATATCAGTAAAACAAATTTTTCCACATGAAAATATTAAAACTTCTATGAAAATAAGAAATAATGAAGAATAATAGTTTAATATTTAAAACCCTTTTGATTACCGAATGGATTTTGAGAATGTACTGCCTCGCGAAGAAGGTGAAGCTCGTCCCCCTAGTTGTAACTACGATATTCAAATACTGCAACTAAAATTTTGATGTTGAAAGTGATCTTCTTCAGTAGGGTATCGGATATCTTTCGTTGGTTGCCAAAAAGGAAAAACATTTTCTGAACGAATCCATTAATTATTGAAGATATTTCATATGGTGATATATTTCCACTTTTGTTACTTTCTTATCGCATTTTTTATTTATTTATTACGATAAGATGGGTCTTATTTTAAAGATTACTTAAATTGAAAGAGAATAAAAGTAATCTTAGTTTAAATATGATGTAGGTGGATTTTCAACATTCCATATTCTATGTTTAATCACTTCATTATAATAGTCAGTAATCAAATAATAAATTTATTTGATTAAACCAATGATTTAAGAGGTTATAAAATTATACTACCATAGTAATAAGAAGTTATTTTTATTTCAGGACATAAAATTAGCTATTTTACTGGTTGGATCACACTAATAACCTCCTTCATTTACATTAATTTCAGTTTAACTGAGCTCCAGTATATGTTACTATTGTAGATCTACTAGGGAAAGAAAAAACTGACTTTGAGATGCCATAATTTTATAACTAATAGTTAGAAAACAACGTAATTTATAGAAAATTAAAATGTCCTGTTGTTTATTTAATTAGAACTCAGTTTAAATAGCGTGAAATATTTCATTTGTTTTTCACGAAGACACGGTAAAATATTATTTTATGCCTTTTTTATACAAATTTCGGAGCTGTATAACAAAGGAATATTGTAAAATATTTAGTTAATATACTTCTTATAATAGACTTATTCTTGGAAAAACTTTAGGACATTTCGATAATCACTTCAACGAAGGTGTTGTTCCTTCAAAAAAATTACCTTTTTTTCCCAGTTGTTGTACAGACATTGTTTAAAATTTTAAAATAGAGAAGTTACATACAAAAAAGGCATAAAAATCATGTTTTCCTGCATCATAAGCGAAATATAGCCTACCGGGGTAGTGTAGTGGATAACTCGTACTCATAAATCAGAAGTTGAATTTCGAAGTCGAAGGTTCTGAGATTCAAATCCAGTAAAGGTTAGTTGCTTTTATACGTATTTGAATACTAGACAATAGATAGCGCTGTACTTTGGTAGTTCGGGTTCAATAACCACAGGTTTCAGGAATGGTCGGCCTGAATCTGTACAAGACTACACCTCATATGTCATACATATCATCCTCATCTCATTTGGCCGTGGAGGGGGGTGCTTATTGTTCAGTAGTTGAACAGATTGAAACGTATACATTACGAATATAAATAATAAATGAAAGGTTTGTTGCTTAAATGGTTTTATAATTAAGTACAATAATAAATTGAGCGTATCAATACAAATTATCGTTGCTACAACGGCAATTACGCTTGACCGTTTACCACCAAATAATAACTCAGCAGCATCGGCATAAGGAGGTTTAAAAGTAATTAGTTTGGACACAGGTATTAGCCCAATTATACCTATGCTATTAATAAGATATAATACGGAAATACAAAATGCCCCTATCATTATAGCTTTAACAGGTTTAATAAAATATTTTTTTAACGTTTATTTGTTTAACAGCTTAAATTCATGTATTTTATTTCCGTTAATGATATTACAGTACAATTATAAATTATTACATCACTATGGTAATGGCAGTAAAAAATGGAAGTCTATTCACCAATGCACATCATGCGTAGTTATAGCAGAGCAACCTGAAAAAGAATTCTAGCCTAATTAAAAATTATTAACTAATTAAGATTTTAGGTAGATTTCATAAGAAAGCTACCTGTTGTAACGGGTACCATGATTCGACTTCCGGAAAATTTCGACATATCTTCGCGTTTCAAATCCTCTGACCCCAAAACCACCGTCAGTCCAAAATTTTATGCATACTCGTACATTTATAAGTATATATATATATATATATAAATATTTCACTTTCTTGTGGACACGATAACTGCCGTAATTTTGTGCCAATCACTTTCAAATTGATACATAAAATATAACGAGCCAAAATCTCGGTCGAGTTCGTTAATGGGCAAAATCGGACCATGGCAGTGGAAATGGGGAGGGCTTTGTCGAAAAAACAAAATATCGCTATAACTTTCTTATTAAGTAAAATATCGAATTTGTTTAAAGCTCCTAATATTCTTTGGATAAAGGCCTAAAACATATTTAAGTAATTTTTTTGGATATCACCAACCATTGGTCCAGGGAAATAATGGGGTTTCGAAGACAAAAAAAATCATACCTCCCTTAATAGGCACAGTATCGGATCGGTTTAAAGTGATCGTTAGTCCTCTAAATATTACCTAACAATTTTTTTTTATAGACCAACCCTTACTGCAAGGGATGACCAAAATATTGTTGGAATTGTAAGAAGAGATTTCCCTCCCATATGCTAAACATGTGAAACTTGTTTGCATATGAAACCATTGTCGTATTTAGCGAATTTGAAGTGAACGCATTTAAACTGCCATGACTTGTACTGTGTATATTTTAATTTTTGCAAGTGGCAATATTTTGTGTAGGTAATGTAGGCCTATTGTACTTTGAAATCATATTCTCAACATCAATGTTGTTACATTTATACAAGTTTTTAAATACAACTTTTTGAAAACATTGTCTTTTTTATTAATACAAAGAGACAAACCTAGAATCTTCCACTAATTCTCAAATAGGTATATTGTCAAGCAGTTCAGGAAAAATCATAAGGAAGTCTTGATAAATTTAGCAATAGCTTGTAGCCTAATGAGAAAATGAAAGTAATGTTTGATACCAGCTCGTACAACTCGAGTTCGCCTACCCTTATTTTGCCCCGGTGAAATCTACCTCTGCCTTCCGGCGCGCCGAAAGGAATCATACGAAAGGAATAAATACTTTTATTTTTCTTTTAATAAAAAGCGACTGAAGTATAATAGATAAAATGAAAGAAAGAAATTTCACGAAATAACAAAAATAATTTACTGAAAACTGAGCCCCTTCTGCTTCAAGTCATATTATTACGGATTAAGAAAAGTATAAAGAGATAAATTACATTAGTGAATTTTTTAATGATTTCTTCGACATATCGAAAGGAAATTTAACCAGTTAGGTCCATCTTTCTTATAACCTTGGAAATTATGAAAATTATTAATCGCACTTCAAACATAATTAATTGTTTACTTGCGAAGGGCGACTTGTATAACATTCTGAAATACTTCAATAAAATTGCTCTTTTTTCTAATAATATTTTGTAGATAAAATTTATCAATACTTCCAACAATAAACTTAAGCCCGATAGCAGCCACTCTAGTCTTCTTTTATGATGATATAAAATATTAAGAATATAAAAAAATCAGGCCTGATTGGAACTCCAAACCAGAACCTTCCGGCTGAAACAAAGAGTAGTAAGTTATCTTTCTACAGATCACAAAGTTCTCTGACCACGAATCACTAAAAGTGTCCGTGAGTGTTGATCAATTTTCAAAATAATGTTTCCACTTGTTTTGCGGAGACTGCATCTAATTTTCAAGATAAAAAAATTGTAGCTAACAATATAGATGAATTACTTAATTTTTTTAACGTTTCTTAAGATGGGACAAAAACAATTATGAACAGCTTTTGTTATCGTTCAGTATAGTAACTGCATAAGTAGTATTAAAACAGTCCTATTAGACGCAGTAATCTGTAAGAAATCTGAAAGATGCAAACCAATTAATTTTTTCTTAACTTTTACAAAAGCCTACATTTAGTAAAAACGTATTGTAAAGTATTTTTTTATTTCCAATTCCAGATAATGTAATCTTTGTACGTACGAGTAATAAGGAATCCACTTTATTGTTACTCTTAAAGTAGTAATACAATCATTGTTATTAATATTGTAAATAATAATTGAAATAATGTAAATAAAAATATAAAAAATTGATTTTCCGTTATTAATACTATAACAGCCTAAAAGTAGTCCAAAATGAAAAATCAAAGCAAGTGATGGTCTAATTTCGTTTAATCCTTGTAATTACTAAATTAATTATTAATTTTGTATTTCTTAATATTTTCATTTACTAGTTTCAATAAACAAGCGTGCAATCACAAGAAATATTTTATTAAATGATTATAATATTATGAAATAGCCTGTAACTAGAAATCGAACTCAGGACAAGCTAATTGAGAATTTTTTTAAATTAAACATTTTATTATGGAAGTTTTCCAGAATTCCATTTAAAATAAAAATTAATGAACTGAATTTCATAATTTAAATAGGATTATACATACGTTTTCTTTTTTGCTTAATAAATTCGCCACAAAACTATGAAAATTATATTCTGTAGCGTATAAAAAGTGCTATGACTGACGGTGGGATTCGAATCCGGGACCTTCGGATGATAGGCTGAGACGCTACCACTCCGCCATAGAGATCAGCATACTTAAAACTAAAACTGAATTTTCTGCTTGTTACTGTATAAAAATAGTTTTTGGTTTTTATTGTATAATAACAAGTTCCTGTTTTACAAATTTTTTAAGTATCCTTAGAAATAAGAAATGAATTTTTTAAGCATGATCATGAGAAGATCCTCATAATCTTGAAAATAATAAAACTGGAATTGTACTCGCATATAAAAATGTAATAATTAAAAAGAATTAATTGTGGGGTGATAATTTTATCATTCACTAAGCTTTAGTTGCCTGAAGAAGGTTGGCTAGACTGTATATGTATGGCCTACTCGTCTAACTCTAATTTTGATCAATACTTAGAATAATTATTGTTTAATGAACCAATAACTCTATTTCTAAACTAATAGTTATCAATGTCAAATGATACAAAAAATCATTTTTTCGGTTTTTTTTTCAGCAAGTGTTAGAAATTTGAAATAATGAATATTTCTTCAGTGATAAATTTATTAAAATAACATCAAAATCAGATGAATTTTCAAACATACATTTCAAGACATACACTATTCCATAATACGTGCTTTCCAGAGGGTCTGTAATACAGAACGATATAATTAAAATTAAAATATAATAATAATAGCTAATGGGCGCTTTCATTTTTAAGATCCTGAAATCTATAGATTTTAATAAATTTAAAATACATTAAGCACTTTGCCTTTTCAGTTGCAAGATGTCTTTGTAAGCAGAGCCCCTCTTTAGAAAGATTTTTTTTCTGCTGAATTCATTTATTTACAATTAGCTTCCGTATTGAAGGTAAAAGTAAGTAATATAATAGACTATTACTTGAAACAGGATCATCCAATGATAATCCTCAATGAGTGCAAATATAATTAATGTAAATAGATACAAGAAAACTAGTTACTATGAAATAACTTAATATTTTATAATGTCTGAGAATATAGTTATAGTTGCAGAATTAATACTGTATACATGTCACACCATTAATAAAGTCGGGTACATAACAAGAACACAGTAAATGAAATATTAACTTTATGATCACCATGGATAAATAATAAATGTAAGCAAACATAAATTTGAAAACCAAAAATAAAACAAAAGCAATTATAAGAAGTGGTATTTCCAACAAACCTTATCATCATATCGGTCCATCAAGTACATGGAGCGTTTTCAGCCTCCTAACATCCTCATTGTTGTCAAGTAAATTCAAATCTAGATGATTAACATGATTCTCCAGCCTGGACACATACTCACAACTAGGCATCCAACTTCTTCTCGAACATATGGAATTCTTATGTAATTGTGTATCTCAGTATGCTCATGAACCACGGCACTAGTGATACGTTCCGTAGTATTTTATTCTGGAACCATTAAATGATCTTCACATTACTGTTACTGAGTGTGTCCCAGAGTTCAATTTCATAGTACCATACATATAGCAGGTTCTGCTATACAAGGGTTCAAGAAAGCCCTATATAGCAGAACCTTGTTAGATAAACAATGTTGAGATCTCTTACCCATTATCCAGTGCATCCTTTTTTCTCTTACATGCGCAAGTAACCTCTTTTCTCTCTTACATCTCTCCAAGTTAAACAGCAATCAAGGTTTAAGCCCAGACACCTAACTTTACTGCCATGAGGTATTCTGACACCATTTAAATGAACTTCAGGACAGGCTTCTTTTCTCATCGTGAACATTACATGGCTGGACTTTGCTGGAGTTGCGTTTATTCTCAATTTACGTAGCCAAACGCTCATGGCATCCAGTCTGGATTATAATTTCTCTGATGCTATATTCAGGCTACCATCAAACGTAAGATTGCCGTATCGTCTGCATATGATGCAACTGTAACACAGTCTGGATTAAATAGGTCAGCAGTGTAGTTCAGGAGTAGGACTCTCCCATAGCTGAGCCCTATGAAACTCCTGAATTATTGTTGAAAAACTTTGACATTTCTTGACTATACCTAACTCATGAGAAGCAACCATCCAGATAGCTGTGTATGGTTAAGTAATAAGATTGTGGCAAACAGGATTTGAAAAGAAAGCCTTGCAACAAAACTTTGTCAGATGCTTGAGGCACGTCCAAAAAGGCCGCCAAACCTTTTCTTCCAGCTGCAGAGTAATTCGTTGGTTGTGTAAACTGTATACATTAAGTAATGCCAGATAACCAATTATTAATGATCTTTTCCTTTATTTACTTTTTAATTTACATTAAATTAGTAAAACATTATATTAAATTATGACATTTAGGTTAATTACACATTTTATAGAATAATAAACATTCTGGCTAGCACAGATATACATTTTCATGTTAATTCGTTCACATTGTAAAGAAAAGTAAAATTCACACCATTAATAATTCTAACAATAATTAAGACCAGCTGGTTCATTAACAAATAAGAAGAAAGAAGATGACAGGAGATGTTTACATTAAACAATAGGACAAAGAAAACATATTGCCCATCAAAAAAGAAGTTCTTTTTGCTTTTAAATGCATGAGAATATAAATACAATTAAGTTATAATATAAAGTACATAAATGTTATACTTGTATAAATATAAATTATATCATTAATATGATTCAGTACTACAAAATAAACCAAGTATATTTATTTTACATTTTTTTAGCAATATATGATATAATAGTGATCACAAATCAATGACAATGTATAAAAATAGTAGTACAATAAGAATAATGTTCATAATATTACTAACTTTGTAATAATATATATTATGCAAACTGTATTATATATATATATATGCAAACTTGTACCTATAATCTTTTAGCGACTAGGATTTCTTTAAATAAATTGTTCATGATGCATATATTGCAAGAAGATATGTCAAATGGCCTGAATTACCGTGGTACCTTTGGCTATAAAGTGTAATATTGATGACTTACTGCACATTTAATGACTTATTAGATCTATCTTGTATCTATTGTCTTCTAGCAACTAGGATTTCTTTAAATATGTTGTTTATGATGCACCTATTGCGAGAAGATGTGTCCAGTGGCCGAAAAGTTGCACATTTAATGTGATTTATCACATCTAATATATACTCTCTCTCTCTCTCTCTCTCTCTCTGTGTGTGTGTGTGTGTGTGTGTGTGTGTGGTTTTTTTATTTTTATGTAGTATGCATTGTGTGTATACGTGCCTGCACATGTGGTATATGTGTAGTTGTAAATGTAGATCAATTAGTCTACAGAGTAGAGTGTCAGGAGTTTAAGAACATATGAGTAAGATATAAATACATTAATATAAATACAGAATAGTACGTTATAATAACAATATATAGCATTAATAACCATAATATAAATCACAATTGAAAGCAAATTAATAGAATACAATAAGTGAGTTACAGTAATAAAGTATACCAATCAATAAAATTATTATTTTAGAAATATTCTCATTAGTAACATGTGAAAGGTTTTTTTTTTAATAAACAATATTTTATTAATTGTCAGCTACTGACAGTAAACACAACTTATGCACAGGTCTTCGGAGCTGACCATTAGCAGTCTTTAAATCGATAACTTGAACTAATTGGTCGGGATCTGGATAAACTGTAGTGATAATTCCGCATTTCCATTGCATTGGTGAATAGTTCTTGTTATTTCTCTGCTAGAGATAATGAAAATAGTTCTTAGACCATCATTTCCAGATGGATTTGACAAATTTCTGGAGTAAAAGCCAATGACCTAGGCAAATAATTTCAATTTCTTTGTAATCGGGTTCAGGTAAAGACATAAGTGAACAACTGATAAGAAAATGTCCAGATGATAATGGTTCTGGGTCCCTATGATCTGTAGAAACAGTAAAAATGGAACGAGAATTAAGACAGGTTTCAACCCGAGTTAAAACCGTACACAGTTCTTCAAAGTTCATGATTGTTTGTCCTACTATGCAATGTAGGTGATATCTAACACTTTTAATTGCGCTTCCATAAGCCACCAAAATGGGGCGAAGGAGGTGGAATAAATGACCATGATATGTTCTGTTGAATGAAAAGAGTTGAATGTTTGATTTTAAATTTTCTGAATATAAGAATTTAAATAAGTCATACAAAATATTTTTGCAGAACAAAAATTGGAACCATTATCTGAAAATATTTGCGTAGGAATACCTCTTCGTGAAATAAATCTCTTAAGTATTGCTATGAATGACTGTGTAGTCAAATCAGAGACTAATTCTAAATGAATTGCCTTGGTACTGAGGTATAGAAAAAGTGCAATATATGATTTACTTAAGGCTTTGGACCGCTGCTTGACATGACGAATTGTAAGTGGACCTCCATAGTCTCTTGCACAGACAGAATGGACAAGAAGGTACTACTCTGAAAGTTGGTAACTGACCTAGTTGTTGCATTTGAATTTTTGCGTTAAAACGAAAACAATTCAAACATTATTAGCGATTGATAAAATGCTTGTTTTAGCATTTAAGATCCAGTATTTTTGGCGAAATGAATGATGCATCAATTGTATACCAGAATGTAAAAGATGTAAGTGCTCAGAAGTAATAATTAATTTAGTTGTATTTGCCTTTTAATGTATGATAGCAGGATGTTTAGCTTGGTAATATAATAAAGAGTGTTGTAATCTACATCCCACTCATAATAGCCCTAAGTCATCCAGAAATGGATCAACTGAAATGATTTTACTTTGATTAGAAATAATTTGATGTTCTTAAGAGTATTTATTTCAACACTAAAATGTACATGCTGAAACTGTTTTATGAAAATGATAAGGGTTTGATTTAATTCTCTTGTAGTTAAATGACCAGTGATTCATTCAATCTGATTTAATTTAAGATTGTGCATAAATCAGAAGCAAAAGCTAAATGTACGAATTAGCTTATATAAAGATGAAAATTGTTGTGTATAGTCAACTAAAACAGTATATACTAAAAATAATACATTTTTATGTTTTTCTATAAGACATTACAGATCCTTACTATAATTATTAAAGTTTACATGAGTATTTGGCCAGTGAGATGAAAATTGTAAGAGCCAAGGAGGACCGTGCCACCAAAGCAACATATTTATTGCAATTAATTTACTTGGATTACAGCCCTTACACAATACATCAGCTGGATTTTCCAAAGACTTAACATAATACCATTTAGCATTTGAGGTATCTCTTTGAATTTCAGTAATTCTATTACTTACCTTACAAGCAGATGGATGACCATGAATCCAGGACAGTGCTATTGTTGAATCTGAATACAAATGTATTTCATCAATATCTATATTCAGAGCATTTATTACCTTCATTATAAAGCATGAGAGTAGTAAACAATAAGATAATTCAAGCCTTGGCTGTGTTATTTGCTTTAAAGAAGCAAGTCTTGATTTGGAACAAGGTAAATTACATGAAATTAATTAGAAAATAAAGTTTGAACATAGATACAACAGCCATACACCTTTATGGAGGCATCTGAAAATCTGTGTATTTTGGGCACCATTGTTGGATTTAATTGGGTGACTTATATTAATTAATTCAATAAGTGCAAATGACTGTATAATTTATACCATTGAGATAACATCGTTGTATGTAATCTCTCATCCCAATTAATTTTAAGTTGCCATAAAGATTGCAAAAATATTTATGGTAAAAAATAATAGGACCAATGAGATCTAATGGCTCAAATATTCCTGCAATAATAGAATGAAACAGAATGAAAGAGTGGCAGGAGTTTCAACATTTCTCCCCACACATCGCAGAGCCTAGACAATGTCCCTTGCTGCTGTATGATTCTGTAATCAGACATATTTCAAGGGTTATTCATTAATAGAAAGAATAATTATTTTAGTAAAAGTTTTAGTACCAATAGACTGAGAAATTTTAAATGATAATGTGTCTGTAGAATTGTTCCATAGAATGCCTAAGTTATGTAACTCATGTTTCTGGGCTAAAGGAATAGAATAATTATGCACAGGAGCAGCAATATTATATTTATTAGAGAGCCACTGATGAAATGGAAAACTATAATGTTGGATTAAATTAGAAACATCAACCTTTAGTTGGATAGCTTCATCTAGATGTTCAGAACCTGAAATAAAATCATCAACATAAAAATCATTTCTAATAGCATTGCATGCTAATGGAAAATCTCTTTGCTTTTCATTTTATATTTGAATTAGGCATCTAGTGGCTAAGTATGAAGCAGAAGCAGTGATCTGCTTCTGTTGCTATGATCTGGAGATTCACATCACAAAATGTATTGTAAATTAATGTCATAAGATTTAATTAGTATTTGGCGATAAATTTTCGCTAAGTCTGATATAATGACATAGTTATGAATTCTAAATCTAAGTATTATTGAGAATAAATACTGTTGGACAACAGGTCCAATAGTGTATCATTAAGAGATAAACCATTAGAGGTTTTATCTGAGCTATCGAAGACAACTCGCATTTAAGTAGTTAGACTTGTGTGCTTAAATATTGGGTGGTGAGGTAAATATATGTCTGATTCATTAGTTAAAAAAATTGTCAGAATTAAGTAATGACGTATGACCTAATCTTAAATATTCTTCCATAAAGGAGAATAATCTCTTTTATGATTAGAATTGTTGCATAATCTTTTGTTCCAGATATGAGAACCTATTTTTAACGTTAATGAAAGAATCACCTGGTCGGATTTTATCAGATTTACATGGTAATGTGATGACAAATCGGCCTTGATTGTTCCTAGTGGTATTAAGTTGGAAGTGTGTTTCACATGAAGAAGTTTCATTAACTGAAATATCAAAATCAGTTTCATGAATATTCCAAAAATTTTCAGATATAGTTGAAGGATCTAAGTTATTGTTGCTAGTAAAAAGGGATGTAACAGTATTCTTATGTGTAAATTTAGTAGGAAGACAACTGCTAAGAATATATTCTAGCTTAGTCTTTTGCATAATAGGATATCTTGAATCTCAAATAAATTTATGAGGTAAATAAAATAAAATTAGCTAAAATAATTTATTGGCTAAATAAAATTGGGCTCCAATTAAAATATCAGTATTATTTGATATATCAAATTTAGGATCTGCAAAGAATAGATTTTGAGGTAGATTAAGATGAGAAGTTCCAAATGTATGTAATGGAAGGTTACTTTTTTTTCATTTGTAAACAGTGTTGCAGAGAAAATAGTTGAGTAGGGGAGAAAATAGAGAAGAGAAAGAAGGTAAAAGAGAGTTAAAGAGAATGAAGCCCTGAATACAGGTGAAGAACTGACTGGAGAGCGAAGGGGTGATAGACCTTTGGAGCCGTAGTTCATCTACGCTTGTGTAGATGTGTGATGGTAATGAGGCACGGGGACTCTTGACTCCCAAGCTCAAAGACACCCCCAGGTTCGTATAATCAGACTATAATCAGATTTGGCTAACGCATTATTTATGCCTGAAATAGGCAAATCTTCTTTATTGAGTTGAAGCCTCAATTTGCAAGCAAACTTATATGTGCAAAAGTTTATTTGACTGCCCGAGTCTAACAAGATTCATTCTACACAAATGAGAATGATCAAAAACATCATCTATGTTACATACACCAGTAGACAAAATTACATTTTTGTTTAATCGTGAACAATAGTCGTTATTCTAAAGTTATCATTACTTAATTTAGAATCATTAGTTTTATCGATATGAACAAGTGTATTGTGTCCTTGACATAAATCACAAACGTTATTTGAGTAACAATGATTGTTACTATGACCCTTGTGAAAACATATGAGACAACAATTATTATGTTGTAAAAAGTCTCTTCGTTCATCATTGGATAAGTTTGAAAATTCTTTGTACTTTTGTAATTGATGATTGAGATTACAAAATAAACAATGTTTAAAATTAGATCTAAAATAATAACTAACATTATGTTGTTTATGAATCTTGTTAGTATTTGAAGTAAGATATTTGTGATAAAATTTAAATGCATTGTTGTAATATTGTCCCTTAACAGTCCCAATACTGAATTGTGAGTTTGTAGTAATTAAACTAAGATTTTCCAGAACCTGTTATCTGGTTGCAAGAAATTCTAGGAACTCTTGAAAATTTCAACAGCCTTTAATTGATAATTTTTCCTTACATAATAATTACACGTTAATATGGCCAAAAAACAAAGTAAAACTAAATTACACAAATAATATTATATAGACAATGGTGTTAACGTAAATTATGAACCCAGTTTCAATGTAGTGAAGAAAACTGTAAAATAATATTTTCGTTCATTCATCAGTCAGTTATTATTATTATTGAAGACCACCAATGAAGATTGAATTTGTCAAGCTGCATTGTATTTATGTGTCACAATATTAGAACTTCACATGTAGTTGATATGTCACATAATTATTTAATTATCCAGTCTTACCCATATTTTTTAACATCAAGCTCAGAGGACCAAAAATAATGGGAATAAGACCAGATAATTAAATAATTACGTGAAATATCAGCTACATGTGAAGTTCTAATATATATATATATATATATACATACAATGCAGCTTGGCAAATTCAATCTTCATTGATGAGCTTCAAAAATAATAATTGACTTCTTATGAATGAACAAAAATATTATTTAATTATCCAGTCTTATCCATTATTTTTGGTCCTCCAAGCTGGATGATTAAAAGATATGTATAGCAATTTCAGCCATGGAGTAATTTGTTGATTGTGTAAACTGTATACATTAAGTAATGCCAGATAACCAACTAATAACAATGATTTCCTTTATTTACTTTTTAATTTACATTAAATTAGTTAAACATTATATTAAATTATGACATTTAGGTTAATTACACATTTTATAGAATAATAAACATTCTGGCTAGCACAGGTACACATGTTCATATTAATTCGTTCACATTGTAAAGGAAAGTAAAATTCAAACCACTAATAATTCTAACAATAATTAAGACCAGTTGGTTCATTAACAAATAAGAAGAAAGAAGAAGATGACAGGAGATGTTTACATTAAGCAAGAGGACAAAGAAAACAAATGAATCTGGTATTTCCTGCAAAGGTTAGCCAGGTTTCAAGACCATTGTTATCTGCAAAACTTTCCATTCCGATGGGTAGTGAGTTTTCCTAAAGATTACATTAAATAGTTGCTGTATGTAATAATTAGCTTTACATGATAGTACAGATATCATCATATGGGAAATGTAGTCAACCAGCCTTTTGTATGTTCTAAATCTTAATCACTTCTTGTATTATCTCCACCATCAAGAAGAGTCTCAAAAGGAGATATAAAGGGATCGATGTATTTAACAATCATTAATCTCCTCCTTGATATAGCTTTGCATCCGTATGGCTAGAACACCTTGTCTAGATGAGTAGTAAACATCTCGACCTCTTGGCCTCTTTGCTGTAGTTATAGATCCATCCATTAGCTGTCTTTAATGGAGGTAATGAGGTCCCTCGTTTAATAAGCTATCCGCTTAAATTTTTTAATTTCCTTCCATAAAGAATGATCATCTTTCTTTAGCGAAGATAAACGTTCCAACTCTTTCTATAAGTGGTTCATTTCTGTTCGTATTTATTAATACCTTCAATCTGCAGACCATCCTGTTCATTACCTCTCTATCCTCTGGCCTTCCGAACTGTTGCCATCTCTTTCAAAATCATCTGTTTGATATAACTAAGTCCATAATCTCCCTGGGATAGTCAGCACCTTATCACATTCCGTTTACTTCCAATAGAGTAGTGCGCCATGCCATCTCTTGCAAAACAGCAGTTAAACAGTGGGAGTTGGTTACGACTTCCAGTCAGTTCTATTGCTGTAAAAGAACAGCGATCCCTTTCTTCTTACTACTAATGATACTAATGATAAAAAATACAGGCGAGTGATCCAATGTGGAATCGCAGCTTTTCTTCACATCAGTAATTAGATGACACTCCCGAGCTGATATAAAAACCCAGCAAGTCAGGAATCTTTGTTGGATCTGAAGACCAATAGGATAGTTGAAGCCCAGAGATAACATCTAGTCGCATCCTTTCGGCAGACACCTTTACGACCCTTCCACGTTTAGTGGTAAGCCGTGATCCCCAGAATACATTTTTCACATTCCAGTCACCTCCCGCAATTAATCGGCACCCGAATGAGCTAAATTAGAAGTCGATACTTAAAAGCTAAATATAGAAGTCGATACAAGATTTCCACCGTCTAATATCACAAAATATAGAGCTATTGTAATGAATATGAGTTTAATCGGTTTATACGAGTAGATAATTATTTTTCAACAATTTTACGAAAATTGATTACATCGATCTCATATTTTTGTTTAAGTGTAAAATAATAATAGATAAGTTGTTATTAAAATTTTATTTAAATTTTTTTCAATAAATAAGGTTTGAAATTTCATAAAGTAGTGGCTGCTATACTTCCATAAGTAATGGCTTCTGTGTTCAGCTAAGATTGGTTTTATGTAAAAAATAATAAAACACATGAGTTGAAAGATGAGAATACGTGATTTCAGTAAAAAATATATTCCAATCTTGATAAAATTAGAAATGTTTCTTCAGAGAAGAGGAGAAAAGTATCATGTTTCAATTTACGTGTTGATAAATATGCTGCGAAGATGATAAGACAGAAAAGTAATGTATTATATTATTAAGTGAAACTGTTGGTCGTAGGTTGTAATTTTGATAAAATCACAATAAAAAACAAACCTTTTTCACTTAGAGTACCTTCAATTCTTTTTTTTTAAATATTATTTAGGAATAAGACCTATTAAAAGTATCACCATCAAACTAAATAATAAGGTCAAGCCCTAAATTTACGTAATGGAAACTGAATAAAGTGTGAACAAATTTGGCCGTTGCAGAAAAAAAAAACACGTAAATTGATACAGTGATATTTTTGATACATATAAATATTTTTAACTATCGTAGTCCAATATGAAATAAAAATGTTTTTATAGATGATGTTGTTAAAAAATTAAAGATAACGATCAAAAGGCAAAATGATAATACAAAATATTTTCGTAAACGACCAGCACCTAGGTATAAGGAACAATGAAAGGGCAAAATGCTCACAATGAAATGGACACTGAAATTGTAAACGGTTAGTCAGACACTAAAATATTCATTAGATTGGCGAATTAATGCGGTCACTAGATTGAGAAATTAAAATAATTATAGACCTTATATATAAATTAACTGTATCTGCTTCTGCAGATACAGTTAAGCTTCTGCAGCTTATCCCACAAGGCGTTATTAGATGGTTATCTGGCACATATGATCAACAACATTTGCGGTCAGGAATATTTATTTTATAGTTGTAGTTAAGTATTTAAAATGCAGACACATAGGTTATGACATTTATTGTCCAGAACCAAAAACACAAGTTTAAATTTCGAGGTATCACGGATTGTCATTTTAATGTATTTCTGAGTGAATTCTGAGCTATTATTTTTATTATGTAAAAAACTTAATTTTGTAAAATTCCACCACATTTTTGTATAACATCTGATTAAGATAAGTGCGGGACTGATATATCCTTTTTGTGTTTGTTAACATATGTTGGATTATAAATTCGTTCTACACCCAACCCAAAAAGATTATAACTTTTCCAGTTTCTTTTTATTTCTATTCACTAAACCGAATCTGTACAATCGAATGAATGTACCATCGAGTTGTCATAGTTTCAATGACTCGGGACATACCTATCAAATAAACATATAAAAGAACAGATCGCCAATTTTTGTTTTTTTTTTCTTTTACAATAACAGGTAAAAAATACCTTTTCCCATTTAAGATCTGCTGACCGCCAATATCACAAAATTGAATGACATTGGATATTCCATTCGGCCTTATAACTGCAAATGTTACCGTAATATTGACCAAAATAGAATTGTTAAATAACAAATTACTGTGATACTTGTAAGAAAAAATTTATAAAATTGAGATGAATTTTTTTACAGTCGAGGTTAAAGGCTCCTTTTTAAAATAAAGGCTTATTGAAGTTTTATTTTGAGGTTATATTACCACACAAGACTACAAACCCATTTACAGGTCGGCATTTGCCCTTGTCCAGTCTTTAAGTGATCATTCCGGACTCATTTACATTAACTGTATCCTAACGAACAAATATCACCTATAAAGTAGGCATTTAAATCCATGTAAATTTAAAATTTATTTGATGTTAACCATAGTTACAAGCCATTTTTTTATTATTGTTATTATTTGCCGTCTGTATTACAATTTATTCAAAATACATAAAACAATAAGTAAAAATATATTCGGTAAAGTAAATAAGCTCAACGACCGTCGTCTCTCTTAACTGATCACAAATTACGTAATAATTAAAAGGTCTTTAAACAAATAAGAGCTCATGATATATTTAAAAAAAAAAAACCAAGAATAGGTAACAGGAAAAAAGAAGAAAAATAAGAAATTCACGGAATCGGTCACCAGATCCAGAATATTAACGGTATTGCCATGCGAACCAGTATCCAGACATTATTAAAAAGGTTGAGAGAAAAACAATTTTATTTATCGTAGAGATATTCTTGATAACTTCTGGTGTATTCAGTGATCTCTTGGTTAACTGTACGTAGTTATAGATCTTAATATATGAACTTGTCGCTGACGTACAATTATGTACTTGTTGCTAAATAGGTAACTAACATTTCCTTAAGGATTTTATTTTTAGATTCTCTCAAGAACCATTACGTTCGTAATGCTTGAAGCTCTCCACGGTTGGGCTTCATAAGTCCAGGCAGATCCACAAAATGCATTCTAAAAATGAACATTGGAAGATAATTTCCAATAAGATAAACTGCAAAATAGAACAAGAATGTAGCTTAATGATCTAAAACCGCTAAACATTGTTTAAGAAATTTAACGTTTAAAAATTAATAGGAAATATTTCAAATTATATTAGATAACTAATGTATGCATTGAAAATAATAAAACCAGCTGTAATCCTAGACTCTAGTACGCAGGAAAATAACTTTCAAAAATTAATAATATGTTTTCACTAAGTACTAATGTACTTTGTATATATATATAGAATAGAATAGATAGATATATAGGATTTTAGGCGTGATACGCAAAATCACGAATGACAAAGACAACTAAATTCACGCAGCTTTAGAAAAAGTATTTTCTAAATTTTATAAAACTGTTTAGAAAATGAATTAGGTGTTTAGAAGAAAAATTAAGCATTGATTTTTTTCTCTAATTATAAAGATTATCAAAAGTGCAAAAAAAGTTTACAATTTCATTTATGTTAACTCGAAAGAAAGAAATTTTTTTTTAAATTAAATTTCTTATTAATCAAAACTGTTGTAGTTGGTTGACTTTTTTTATTTCATGTTGTTTTTATAATGGAATAAAGAAATATAGAGAATACATTTATCTATTTCATGAAAAATGTTTGATGATTTCCCACATTTATTAATATTTAGCAGCTCTATAATTCTAAAAACCTGTCAATCTCACGTTCAAAATATTTTTAGAAATATCTGATTATTTTTGCATCAGTCCTACACTAGTTTGATGCTATTTTCCATTATTTTCTGTTTTATGTTAATTTTTTTAGTCTCAAAATGTAGTATACTATATTCTACATCCTAATTTATCTTATTCACAGAATGGACGAAGATTAAATCAATTATTATTATGCTACTAAATTTAAATGACTGAATCAATGTCAAGATGTAAAGGAAAATTTCTTAAATTAGATATATCTTAAATACTGATGGCATACGTTATATCCGGTTTAACAAAACCCAAACATACAAAAAAAGCTCATGCGTAACAAAATTAATTGTTATTACAAGTTATTAAAATACTGTGGGTGGAGAACGTATTTAATTTGTTTTAATTTAATTACAATAATAAAGAAAAAAATAATACGTAGCTTTATACAAATAACCGTGGATAAATAAATTACGATTGGCATCAACAAAGCCGCAGGAACCTGTTTAAACATGTTGAAGCGTTGCTAAATGTAACGCCTCAATTTATACAACTATCATTACAGTACTGTTTTGCAGATTAACTATTTTCAGGCTTTAAATCAAATAAATGAATGAATAGTACATTCAAACGCACAGTAATAATTAATTTAAATTTAATCTTTTAATTAAAGTCAAATCCCATACATATGTAAAAGTTAGTAATACATATTTTATACAAATGCTATAATATTTGTGATCACTTATTTTATTCAAAAAATAGAAATCCTTTTTAGAAGTTAATCATTAATGAGTTTTTACTAAACAGACAAATTATGATATCTTCTATTATCATTAATTTCTACAAATCAAATTTTATCAAGGTGGGGTATTGTGGTAATAATATAATTAATATATTATTATTCTAATTAAATACCTTGGAACGACAACTATCAACGTATTTGTTGAACACAAATAGTAAACAGTTGATAAATGTACGAACACTGTAAAAGACAAAAATACGAACACAATCAAAAATAGAAAAAGATTTGTCAGTACTCTGTTGATGAGTAAAGTAGCTAATCAATAAGTCCAATCACAAACAATTTAATTTATGTCAATGTTAACTAAGAAACAAGGATCATTTATGGTAACCTGTTTTAAAACAAGAATACACTCATTGAAATGTGTCTTAATTTGTTACCTCATTAATTAATTTATGATAGTTAAATCAATTTTTAATCGATTCCCTAATATCACATATTTTATTATTCGATAACAATAATAATCACCTTAGTACTCATTTTATTTTGTCAGATTCATTTAAAAAATAAGTACTATGGTGAATGGATGAAATTTAAAAAAAATAATTGTAATTTTAAATTAGTATCAAGATAGCAATTTTTATTTTTTTATTGAGTATGATAAATATTTAAAAAAATTTTGTAAATATAAGGAATTCATTTTTTTCGGATAAATTAACATAAAATTACGCTAATGAGTTTACAAAAAGGTTTTTATTAAATACTCAATATTTTCTATCGAGGTCAGTCCGAGTATGTAACAATTTTTTTTTCTTCAACCGAATTAAATTGCGTATAAATTCGTTTTACAATAAATATATAAATACAAATTTTAGCTCACTATTGCAAGTGGCCAAGAAGCTTACTATTATATGGTAAAATATTTTTTTTCCCCATATCTTGTAATAAAAAACTTTAAATAATAATAAAGTTATAAATAAAACGAAATAACACATATTTGTTACAACATAAAATACATATTTGTAGCACTTAAAACCAACTTAGAACTTTGCCAAATATTTAGAGTATTATCACCATCATCGTGATATTTTGTTTTTTACTTTCATGCTCTTAGAAAACAAAAAGACGAAAGGAAATGAAATCTTAAAGAAACTAAGATAAGATTAGATTTTACAATTTTCCCACCAATTAATAAAATATTATTTTATTTTGGCGATTTATATCAGTTTTTGATATTTTTTATAATATTTTCGAATGTGAAAATACTGCACATTTAAGATAATAAACAATTTATCCGATTTTGTTTAAAAAGTTTTCTTAAACTAGTATTACTGATGATGCTTTATTTTTATTCTAGTACAGTATTACAGAACACAATATGTTATAAAAAAAATAGACATAAAATGGTATGAAAATAAAAAACATCCAATTTTATAAATAATTCTGAAGAGAAAAAAGGAGGAAAACAAAATGAAAAAATAGTTTGAAGATAAACGAATTTATTAATAATTTCTTTACAGAGAAGATTTCTGCTTCATATTCTTTTCAATATTGAAATAAAATTCAGTGGATGTGCCAGATATCTAATAGTTGATTCTTACGGAACAGTTTGGAATGAAATCCAAATATACTTCTTGTATAGCATCTTCTACGAAAGGAGTTTTTAAATTACAATTTAATATGTGGTTAGAGGTATGGTAAATTGGTGAATATACGTGGAAATTCTAATCGGAAAGCTTGGATTACTTTAGTTTGTTTTCTTTAACACAACCAAAATTCTGAGCACCATACATTCAGGTAGGCTTAGAAAAGATTTGTAAGATAATAAGTTCTGTTTTAAACGATAGGGTAAGTTGGAATGAAAGAACCAATTTGCTTTATGTGTGTGCTCAACATAAAAAGTTTTGTTTTTATAAGATGCTGCCAGTTATGTCATTCCTTCACAGATTGAACCTGAAATAGCAAACGGTGAAATATATTGGGGAATAACTATATTATTTAAAAATAATAACGGTATCAGATTTCTGTGTAAGGAAAACGTAAATGTGCTGATATTTTCAGTTTAGTCATCGTCTTTCAGTTTTAATGATATTTTTAAACTACACGAATTTTTAATTTATGTTTTCTTAAATTTCGCAAATTTCAGAAATTTTGAAAGAAATTATTTAAATCTTTTCCTAATTGAACCAATTTATAACTATAAAAAAATGTAGTTAATAAGAAAAAGATTAACTTTAGACTAATACTGTGTTACACATCAGATGTTTTGACCATACCAATTGTAATAATGTTAATTGTATAAATAAAGTTCATGTTTAATTTATTAACCTATGATTGAAAAAAATTTTGCAATAAATTAGAATTTAATAAGTTATTAATGAAATAAAATTTTATGTACTTTTCATTTTTAAAAAATGTTTATGTGTAATTTAATGGTCGTACAAGGAAATCATGTGGTGTCCACATCAGGATATTTTACTTATATACCTCTTGCTCTTGGCAGCGTATTTCTATTATCTGTACTACTAGATATTAAGCATTTTTTTCTTTTTTAGTCGACGCTTTTGTCTAATATTTAGATCTAAATATATTTAGCCGAATAAGACGAATCAGTATTGGAATTAAAAGAGATGGATTATTAAACTGAATGTACAGTGCATGTATTATTTGTTACATCAGAAATTATTTTATATACCAGTTTATATATATACACGTTTTATTTTGGTTGGTATTTTACATTTTAGTATTTACGTTTTTACATTTAGTATTTACGTTACATTAGTATTTTTACGTTATTATTTTTACATTAGTATTTACGTTTTACATTTTAGTATTCTTTATACACACTTTTTGTATTGAAAAAATATCATAAAAGCTTTTAATATGATTTACGGATTAATACATATTAAAAGTATTTAATGTTTTTTAATAAGTTTTTTATTTCTACGAAATCGAAATCAAATGATTCATTTCAAATGCCAAGTGACATTACAGTATAGCAACTTAAAAAATTCAAACCATTAAACAATAGAAGCCAAATCATTTAAAGCTTATCAGGTGGGGTACCAAATAAACGTTTTTCACTACGTCATTTAATTTAGACCTAACTTAAAATAAATTTAAACTCTGTAGAAATTCTTTTTTATAAAAAATATTTAAAATGTTTACGAAGAAAATTAAAATAATATTAATAATTTAAGTAATAAAATAGATTAAAAAAATTGTAGAACATTAATTCTTTTACAGAATTTCAACACTCAATTTTCATTTATAATGTATAAAAATCTTTTTCCCAATCCTGTTAACGACACCGTAGATTTAATTTTTTATTTATATTATTCATTTTAAATGTTTTACATATAAGCTTTAAATATTGATATTAGGGTATGCTATATTTAAACTTTTTTTAATAAAGTAAAACTTAAGTGAGAAAACTTAAACGATAACATCATTTCTGTACGAGAAGATCCTCCCTTGCTCCCTATGGGGTGATTTTAAATATGCCTATAGCAGCGTTTTTCAACCTGGGAATTGCGACCCCCATAGGATGGCGTTGATGTGAAAGGGCGGTCGTGAAATTAGACAACAACTTTACAAATAAACAATATTGAAATCATTTTAGGAGAAAAAAAATCATTTGTTATAAACATTTTAGTTACATTTATAAATACACATGTAAAAAAAAATTAATTAATGAGATGGTTGCGTTCGTTTTTCATTTAAAAGTTTCTCTATTCGTGGATCTAGCAAATTTTATACGTGAAAAGCAAATTGTTCTCAAGTAATAAAAGACGATTCCTATATTTAATTCTTAACGCAACCATAGATGAAAAAACCCTTTTCACAGAGGTAAAACTTGACGAAAAGGATTAATATTTTCAATGCTTCTGTGACTAAATTTCTTTACTCACTTCGACGATCAAGCCAAAATTAAGCTAAATCTTCAGGTGTGAATTGTAGTTAACGTTTTATCTGCAGAAATTTCGATGAGCTGGTCGTCAATCTCAACTGGTAATTTAGCAGCTGCAACGACGTTTTCACTTAATGGATTCCGTATCCGTCTCTTCAAGAAATCATTTTTATCTTCCAGGTAATTCTCCGCCAACTGAATTTTTAGCTAACCCAAATGCATTTTCATGCTATCCAAACTGTAGTAAACAGTTTCGTCTCCATTAAAATTTTTCTCAATATAATCTGAAGTGAGTGGAACCAAACTTTTTTCGTTGAAGTCGAATATTCCATATATTGAGCATCTTAATGAAACATGAACTTTTTTTTGTCATTAACAAAATGTTTTTATCACGGTGTTGTAAATTCACATTCAATCATTTAAATGCGAAATACATCGCTAAATAAACCAACAACAACATATACTCATTATTCTGTAAAAATATTGATAATGGCGTTTATCCTGGAAAAATATTACTAGTTCATCTCTCAGTTTCAATAACCAAGTTAACACTTTCCCCCGCGATAACCATTTGACTTCTGCATGGAAAAAAGAGATCTTTTTTTCTTTTCGCCCATTTCATCGTATAATTAAGCAAACAGCCTATTCTGTAATGGTTAGCTTTTAATAGTAATTTTAATAGTAATCATAGTAATGATTAATTTTTAATAAAATTAACAATTTTTACAGCTTTAAAAAGAATTTATTTGAGATTTTCCGGCAATATTTTGGAGGCAAGAGCATGTCTATGAAGGAAGCAGTGCGTCCATTCCGCCCTTGCTATAAGAGAATCTTATAATTTTTTTCAGAAATCCACTGTTCTTTTCTGTTATCGCCTTTGAACCACCACTGCATTCTGCAATACATTTTGTCCAATCTACGTTATAGTTTTAGTAGCTTCATAAAAAGCATCAAAAAGACATTGTCCTGTAGCATGACTAGACTAGGTATTGATATGCAAAACAACATATCTTCTTTGATTGATTTGTCCCTATAGCATTCATATCTCACAAAACGTAAGAACTGAGAAATGTTTACCACATCTGTTGATTCATCTATTTGAACACTAAAAAATTCATTTGAACTTACTTGTAAATTATCTGACCGTGAACATCGGCAACTATGTCATCGATTCGTCTTGATACTGCGTCGTTGAAAGGGGAATTTGTTTCAATTTTTTTGCTTCTTCCATGCCTATATTCAAACACTGACTATATCAATTGCAGCAGGCATATGAGGTTTTCTGCGATTGTTTGGGGTTTGGCAACTTAGCTACTCTTAATGCTACTAGATAAGATGCTTCGAGTGTATTTTTTTTATTTTTTATTTATAAATAGAAGCTTGTTCATTTCTCAATGTATGTAATTTTCTTTCGAAGATTTCCAAAAGTTTGCTTTTATGATCCAGATGTTTATTTTCCAAGTGTCTAATTAATTTTGACGGCTTTGTGCTTTCATCGGAGAGGTCTTGAAAGCAGACAACGCACTGTGATTTTCCATCCAATTAGGTAAAACCATAATTTAAATAATTGTCATTGCGCAGTCTTGTGTTTTTATCAATCGATTCACTAAATTTAGATGGATCACTTCGTTTTTTTCACAAATTTATCCATTATGCACAAGAACCTAATTGAAAAAAAACACAGTTACACCGTTTGACCGCACACTAGAAAACCGAAATCTCAATTATAATTATTTTCAATGAAACTATCCTTTAAAAAACTTAAATAAAGGTACCAGACGCACGTTTCACAATCGAAAATAAACTGAAGTTCTGCAATCCCTTACGCCTATTTCATACTTCTGGGGGCACGACGTGTCCAAACGTACCATATGCATGTTCCAACATGACGCTCTCACAGTGAATATTATGCAAGCAGACAAAATTACAAGGAGCACGTATATATCAAGTTGGAACCTGCAAATTTCTCGTGTTTGTACACTTCATACATGCGTGTTCATACACGTCGTTATTAACACAGCTCAATTTTAACTAGGTTTCATTGCGTTGGTGCTGGGAGGTCGTGATATATTCATTATATGTTTTCTTTTACTTTTTTTGGGGTCGAAGAACTAAAAAGCTTGAAAATCACTGCCTTATAATGTAATAATACAAAAAAATAAATAGTGATTTATATTGCCAATTAATTATTCATTTAGCTAGATAAAATTTTTATCTTTGTCAAAAATCATGAGATTTTATTTATTTATTAATTAATTATGATTTACATACATATTTATATTTTTCAAAACGGTACAGGAAATTGCAATGTATGATAAAATCCTTATTGAGACCGGAATTTGGATCATTCCGGTGAAAAGGTGACGACACTTTTGTTTACCCTTTAATTATATTATTATCGTACGTTTTCATTGTAACATTAAGTTACTTTGTAGATCCCTTGTTCTGGAAAAATTTTTTGACGTTAGTAAGTAATTTAATTAATATTTGAGAATCCAAAATAAACTGGCTAGACTACTGCTACTACGTGTTCCTGAAAACCCGCTAAATTATACAATTATTTTTTATTTTAAAAATCTGATATCTGTGAATTTTTAAGACAAAATTAAAGTTAAAATTTCTCTTTTCCAATTTCCAGATGATATATAAAAAAAATGTTGATTACGCAAAAAATTTATCAATAGTAACTTAATTTTAATAATCTAAAAATGTGAAACAATAATAGTTCGAAATTAAAGAAATAATTATTGGAATAAAGAGATTGTTAATTACTTTATTTATGTGAACATGAAAGCATATGACATTGTTTTAAATACTATATTACAATGCATTCAAAATATGTGGGTTGAATATCTTGATTGTTTAATTGCTTAAACGTAGAGTAAAAAATTAGAGCATAGCATTGTTAATAGGAATAAAACAACATATAGTATTCATGGACGAATTTCATAATACTTTAACATGAACCTTTTAATAACAGATCTTCGTAAATATTCCATTAAAGTTCTTTATAAAACTTAAATTTAATAATATTTATGTAAAATATTATGAAATAAGATTATGTGTAAGTAAAATGAATGAATATTTCCTAATTACTAAAAATTTTTTTTTCATGAAATGTTATGTTATTTACGTTTTATAAAATCAAACTAACTGGTTATCTCGATTTGTTTCAGTTAGTCCACGGACCATGAAAGAATATCTTAACCAACATGAAACTTGAAAAGCAAAATTATTGTTAGAAATTTTAACTTAGAATTTTGATGAAATCGGCAATTTTCTATATATATATAAAATAAATATTAATTATATATATTAAACACACAAACAGAGTGATCATTTGAAAAGTTACCACATTAATTATTCAACAGCTATCAATCCCATTGTATTTCTGTTTGCAGGCTTGTATACCATTCTCAGAGGGAACATTTTAAAATTATTTTCAAAGGATAGGGTAAGTTCCAACCTACCCTATCTTAATCACTACACCTACCCCAACGCAAAAATCTTAAATAGCAATGGTAACTTTTAATTAAATTAATTGACAACCCGAAAAGAATAATGAATTTTCGTAAAAAGAAAATTAAAATCCGCCCATCCCTTCGGTCGGTAGGTGCAAAAAACCATTTGGGGTAGTACTGTTTTGAAATTTCAGTCCAAAAAAATAACTGTAAAATTACGTGATATTACTTCTTAACCTATTTGAAATAATCATAATCTGTGGATTAAAACTGTGAAAATTATTTTTTAAATTACCAACACAAAAGTTCGCCCTTAAATGTTTTCTAAATTCTCAAGGCTTACAAACGTATTTTTTTAAAAAATAAGACGATGTAGATACTTCATTGGAAGGCCCTTTGAATAACAAGTAATTTGGTACAAATAAAATAAATATTGGTTCACTGGTATTGAACTTATGATTAAAAATGTGTTTTTTTTTTATCAAGATGACAAATTACCATGAATTTTTATTTAATTTTCATCCCTTCCAAAAGTGACTATATATTTTTGCTTTTTCTTACCTATATATTTTGCTTCGGTAAAAGGGTTATGGGAATTTTTCCCATTTGTATTTTCTAATACAGTGAGTGTTTAAGCAATAATAGAAATGGTCTGCCCGTCCCATTCCAATAGTCTGTGGTAACAAAAAAAATATCTTTTACAATCTAAAAAAACAATATTTTAAATTTAAATCCATCTAGCAAACTACCCTTTGCTCTTAAAATATAAAAATATTAATTTCTTGATAACCCTTATACCTTAAGCAAATTAGCCCAAAAATGTCATCCCCTTTCTAGAAAAATACAATTTTGTTTATTTAGAATTATGGCTGTATCTTTGTAAATTAAAACAATTTTAAAAAGTAATTTTTTAAATTTATTATTACCCCTTAGGGATTATTTTCTTGAAAAGTAATTTTACTTGAATGCTTCTCTTTGAGCATAGGGAGCCCCCAAAATGAACAATTTTTTTTTTACTTGCCTTATAACTCCCAAAGTTTTTTCAATTTTTTTTTTTCATGTTTGTCCTCAAATCTTGCATTCTTAATTTATCATACTTCCTAATATTGCCGATTGATAACATTTTTCACAGTTACTAAGGTCGGGTGGCAATACAATATTACACCATTACTTCTGCAAACATCCCCCCGTACGGGAGTAAATTAAGGGTGCGGGTGTAAAAATCAGGAAACCGATTATGCCGGGTTTTAAATCCAAATTAATCTATTAATTAAACTCGTACAATATATGATAATAATTTGATTAATGTACGACTGAAAAGTATAAAGCAAGTTTTTAAAAATCTTTAAAAGTTTTAGCAATATTATTAATATAATCAATATGTTCTTTTGCGCGTACGGAAAATTTACGGTTGGTCATACCGGTGTATATCATATCACAATCTTTACAAGACTACATTCACCTTGTTTATGAAATTTAGAATCGTCATTATAATTATTATTAACATATTTAATTAGTTTATTATTTGTAGTATAAGCCGGTTTTATGTTAATTTTTTGTAAAATCTGATTTTTGACTACATGGGGTGTATTAATTTTTTATATCCATTTTATCAGTTTTTTCTGGTAATAATTTTGTACTGTTTATCGTATTAAACTTATTATTTATTTATTATATTTATATTATATCCATTTGTATGAGCAATATTTTTAATTATCTAAATTTCTTTATTTAGGGAAACTTTATCATATATTAAATAATATATAGCTGTATATAAGAGTCCATTAACAACAGCCATCTTTTGAGACCATGAATAAAATGAATTGTACTTATTTATTGTATCCTTTGAAGAAGGTTTAGAAATATATCTAATTATATTTTATTATTATACACTTTTATGTCTAAAAAATTTAAACAATTGTAATTTTCTCTTTCCATGGTAGATTTCATGTTTTTATCAATTTTATTAAATTTATTTAATGTAGTATCGAATTCATTTTGATCATTATCACTGAATATAATAATGGTATTATATTTTGATATGACTTGGAGATATGGAATCTTAAAACAGTCACAAGATCGGAGAAGAAGAGGAAGATTTCCAAGCATCACTAAAGAATATGAGGAGGAGACTGCTATTTGCCTTAGTTTTGCGAATCAACATTCCTCAATCAGGAAGTTGGAAATTAGTGTAGGATCGCCGCTAAGCGGAACCTTGTTCACAATCGCAGTGATCAAATCAAAGAGCTAAGTAATTTTTTTTTATTTCAAACACGTAGAATAATTTACTTTAAAAATTAATTTTAATTAAATCGCTGAAAACAAATGAAAATTGTCTCCTTGAATAAATAAAAATACGAAGTGTGCTTACAAATTAAATAAATAGATATAAGTATTATATGACTTACTGATTTTAAGAAAAGTATAAAAAAATGTATATATTGAATGCCTTCCTGATCACGGTATGATTTATAGGATTCTATAGGTGTAAATATTTACAATTTCATTCAAGCCTTTAGAAAACAAGATTACTTGTCATTCGAGAAGTTCCGAGATAAGTTTCAAAAAAATTAATTTACTAATGTATTTTAAAATAATTATTTTATAGGTTTGAGTAAAATTTAGTTGATTTTTCTCCGCTAGAGAAGCGATAGTAAATGATTTGACAGTACATTTTATACAAAATTCTATTAAGTTTTTACGGAATAGGAATATTTCAAATTAATAAATTTTAATGATAATTGGTATTTACTACAGTCTTATCCTCTCTAATTCGAATCTCTAGAATATTTTTTTTCGATTTAGGGGGTTTTCTATTTAGACAGGTAAAATAATGAAACTCAGAAATTGTACAGTAAGATTTCATAATTAAATAAAAATTTTTTAAATCTGTAATAACCTTACTATAGTACTAAATTACGTTAGAAAAAACAAAATGTATATAATGTTATGTACAATTTTTTTTAAAATTATACAGTACAATAGCTTTAATTATTTCTTGAAAAAAGTCTAAGTTTTTTTTTGTTTTCTTCTGGCAGACTTGAAAATCAATGACATTTTTCAGTCATTGGCAAAATACCTCATTTTCTAGTTCGTTTGAACCTTCGAAGAATGTTCAAAAATTATTTATTGGCGATTTCGCAATAAATTTTTGCACTTTTACTGTAACTGTAATTTGTACTTGTTCCGTTTCGTCTTCTTTATCGGAATATTTACCAGTGGTTAAATGTATTATTGAAGGTTGGAGAATAAGAGGAAGACTTCCAAGTATCCCTAAAGATTATTAGGAGGAGACTGCAATTTACCTTAGATTTGCGAAACAATATTCGTTGTTCAGGAAGCTGAAAATTTGTGTAGGCTTGCCGCTAAGCGGAACCTTGTTCACAATCGTAGTGATCAAATGAAAGAGCTAAGTAATTTTTTTTTATTTTATACACGCATTATAATTTACTGTAAAAATTAATTAAAATTAAATCGCTGAAAACAATTGAAAATTGTACCTTTGAATAAATTAAAAGTTAATAATTAAACTATTCCTTTTTGTGAACTCCTGTATACTGGTTACAAATGTAAATTTCGGCCTTCCGGTGTAAAATATCCACTTTGCATTTTTGGATTACTTGATGAATAATTAAAAATGAAAAAGAAACAATCATACAGAAAAAGAAAGGTAACTTAAAGAAATATAGCTCAAAAAATCTACAGGAAGATAAATATGAAGAGAAAGAAAATGTTAATAACAAGGGAAGACTAAAAAAATTAAGAGAAGTTGGATAAATATAAAAAGGAAGAAAACGTTAAAATCAAAGAAAGGATAAACAGGAAAAAAGTGTTGCAAACCAAAGAAAAATAAACAGAAAGAAAAAATCGTAAACAAAGAAGGAATAAAATCATTCAGAGAAGATGATAAATAAAATGATGAAGAAAACGTTTTGACCAATGAAAGAATACAAAGATTAAGAGGGGATGATGAATATAAAGACAGAAAATTTGAAAACTAGAGAACGTGCACACAAATTAAGATCAGAAGAATTATATCTAACCAAAGAGAAATTAAATGATTGGCAACAAAATTTTGTATGATGTGTGTATAAATATATATTGTCACCTGAGAAAGCTTACACAATTCTAAATTAATCGTGAATTAATTTATAAGTTTACATAGTTTATTGGTTAACCCAAGAGATGAATAAAGATAATATTTGTAAGTAAAATAATGTCTTGTTATTATTATATACATATATGTATGTATGTATGTGTGTGTGTGTGTGTGTGTGTGTGTGTGTGTGTGTGTGTGCGCGCGCACACAGTATTAAATCGAAGTTTAATTTTTAAGTTTAATTGACGTATCTGTAGATTGCCGGTGACATATTCTACGCAAGTCTTATCAGGTTTAATGCTTCGTAATATATTTTTAACTAATATATTTTGTAAATAACAGAGTTAAAAATATGCCACGGTGACTTTTGACTTTACGTAGCGGACTGGATTGAAACCGGAATAAAATTCTTTGATTTATTTTTTGTTTCCTCATATTTGCTGAATTTTATGTTTAAAAATTGTCGGTATGTCGTAAATTGTTTAATAACTTGTATGTACATAATCATTCAAGGAGGATGATTTTTCTTAGCTTATAGAATAATTCGCACTGCTATATTAAGCTATTATTGTGATCCTTTCCCGGATCATTATGAAATTTTACGTTAACTATTCTGTTATTGAGCGAACCAAAGTGGAGTAAATATTTTTCATAACATTATTTTTATTTCAAATAGCGACTGCTATTTTCTTTAGACAACGTGTATGAGAAATTTGGTAGAGAGGAAATTTCCCCCGCCAAGCTGTCAACACGGGTTCTTCACCTTTATAGTATGTCTTGGATACATGTGTTAGTGGATACATGTTAAATATTTATTTACATTTAATTCCTTTGTTATTAAATATTTAATCTTACAATGGCTTTTTATAATTATTTAATATAAAAAAATGTTACCATGAGACTCATAATTAAACAAACAATGTCAAAAATATTAATTATATTCCTACGTTAAGTGCAGGCCCCAAAAGAAATTAAATATTTTTTTTTACTTTCGATATATAAGGGTAATAATCTTTATATTTTTTGAGAAACGTAGTTCACAGCCTGGGCAAAAGGTGAGAGTAATTTTAATACTAACTGAACTTTTCTTCTAAGAAATTCATACTTCCATCAAAAAATATTGGGCTTTGAACTGAAGTCTTCTACTTCCAGAATGGTAATGTCAGTTTTGTTCGATACATTGTTTTAATGTTTCTTAAACCAGAAAGCTTATTATTATTATTTTTTTTTTTTACAAATTTTCCTGGAGTTTTCTGTTCACGTTAAATCAGTAATTTAAAATTTCTCATTCGTAATCAGATACCTCAAAGTCCAATATTTTGTCATGATATAAAACTTAAAGAGAAATACAACTTTAAACTAATTAATAAACATAATATTTCAATGAATAAATTTGAAATAGTGTAAAAAATTTCAAGAAATTTCTGGAAGTACGAGATATTGCCATGTATTGGTTATATTGAATGCTTATTATTAAAAGAAGTTTTTATGTAGTGTGAATGTCCAGTATTCTAAAAAACAGTTAACGTGATAGCGAATTAATTTTAATTTTTTTTTAATTTATCTTTTAAGTGATTATTCGTATAATTTTCCTCATATCTTTTATTTCATGAGTGCAGAAATATTTATTTTCAAATGTATAAAATCGGTTGCTATTCGTTACTCAATTTAAATGGTAAAACTATTTGATAAAGTTAATATAAACTGAAAAGGTAAGGTATAAACTGAGAGAAATAACTGAAAAGGTAAGGGATTCTGTATATAAATTTCCTAACACTATTAAAGAAATCATGAGAAAATTTTTAGTTACCCGTAGTAAAAGAAAAAACATCACAGAAGTATTTTCAAAAGAAATAAAATAATTGTAAAATTAAAACTGAATGAAGGATTTGAAAAAGAGATTGATGGGAAAGATTGCACAGATATAAAAAATATTATGTTAAATCTCAATTACATTTGCTGGTTGAAAGTGACAACAAATGAAAAGAAATCGTCCAAAGAAGAATAGAAATTTCCTACACAAATATTAACTATAATGTTTTCCTAGTAACTACATTTACTGTATTGTAATACAGCAAACATTTATACACAGTTTTATACGCAAACATTTTTGTTATTAGTATATGAGCATATTTTTTGATAAAATCGTATATCTACTTTTATGTGAAATTGATTTTTAACTCATTTTCGAAGGTTTTATATATATATATATATATATATATATATATATATATATATAGTTGATTCATTTATCAAGAATTGATAAATGAATCAACTATATATATAGTTGATTCATTTATCAAGAAGACCCAACAATATTCCCACCGTTCAACTTTCATTAAGTCCTCGACGTGTATAGAAATAAACCGTTTGTTTTATTTACTTATTTTTAATTATGTATCATGAAATTATAAGTAAATATTTTACATAAAAATGTTTTTTTTAAATCTTAATTTTGATTATTTTTTTCAATAAAAAAGGAATTATTTTGTCTTAAAGATACAAATAGTAACAATTATTGAATTCATCATTGATTGAAACTACAATTCACTGCCGATTTTTTACCAGGTTTCTGTTTTTCCCGCAAAGATATGTATTGCCTTTCATATATTCCTAAACGGAAAAAGACTCGCTGTGAGGTTTGATGGATGATTGGGCAAGCCATTTTATTGATCCTAATCTTCCAATTCAGCGGATTTCATATATTCAATCAATACAGTTATGCGTCTGGTTCGTTGCCTGGCACCTTCAAGCTGAAACCGCATCCTGGTATCCAGAAGGACATCCTCAATAGGATGTCCTATTAGTTTTTCCTCATCACTTGTCAGTTTATCAATTTTCCACTTAATATTCTTCCTATACATTTATACAAAATTAAAAAAAAAATCTTTCAGTTACAATATGAGGATTCCAATAGGCTTATTTTTTGCGTGTTATTAGTGAACAAAACAATTTTAATATGTTTACTATGAAAAAAATAATTAGTACGTTTATATTTTCTTATAACCTGTCAGAAAAATATAAAGAAATTGATAGTTTTCATTTTTTATATTTTTTTAATCGCAATCCAACACCGGTACGAAGATTAGTTACAACACCGAGTACATCATCTTGTCTATTAGGAAGTGTAATTCTTTAAAAATCCAGAAAAAATTTTGAAAATTATTTCTGTCTGGCGAAAGTAATTCTTGCTAGAAAACGGTGTTGATATTCAATTAAAAAAGCTCTTGAATTCTATTAAAACAAATATGCAAAAAAAAGTGTGTATACTTTCCGTTGATAAAAATACGTTTACATGCATTTGAAAAACTGATAACACAGTTGTAGGACTTTCCGTCACGCGGCTTACCCATGCACAGGGGTACTATTGACGAAGTGTACCAACTTAGTCACTAGTTTAGAGAATTTTTTGGGGTGAGGATGCGATTTTGCAAAAGTTTATTTTTTTGTAAATCTTATTACTTTTAATTGTTAACAAATGTGTCTAAGAAATATAAGACCTTAATTTGCGCGATTATAGAACGGAAATAAGGAAGCCGTAGTTGGGCAGGGGATAGACAAGCGGTTAGTACTTGGTTATTACTGCTGCTCCAAGTGAATATTCAGTTGAATCAAGAGATCCATTCTTTTGAACAAGACTGGTGAACGGTTCCCAGTGCCACTTATAATTATAATATTATTTTAATATTAATCTTATTTTTATTCTTAAGGGAAATTTTTTATTGGTGCGTCTTTCGAGGGAAATTTTGTTTACTTAAGTTTTGATATATAGTGCGTTGAGACTCGTTCGTGATCTTCTTAGGACCTAGAAACTTTTTTTTAAGTCCTAATAGATTTTAAATAGGAAAACAAACTTCGGCTTCTTTCTCAGTACCAGAGCCCATGGTTGCAAAACCGTTGGGTTCTAGACCAAACCCCCACGAGGTCCACCACTCCACCAAAACATGAAAATTATTTCTACTCCAGAATACAAAATGTCGGATTCCGAAGACAGAAAATGTGACCGGAATGCTGTAAGACTCCAATAAGAGCAGGGAGAATATCGAATAGTGCTAGACAACATAAACATTTCTGGGGACTCGGCAGTCGGGATTCCCGGGTCGTAACTCCGGATTGACCTCTTGGAGGAAACAAGTCTCTGTACAGACAAAAGGCGTATGTGAGCACACTGGAAGTAAGAAGCATCCCAAACGAAAAGGAGACACGGGTGTTAAATCCCAGTCACGGAAGATCACGATAATTGAGCATGCAGAACCAAGCTCTTCATCGGGAATGGATATCCCGGCACACATAGACCGGCGCAAAGAGAAAATGGAGTGCTCCTCAATGGGCACTAAATCGGCCCTGAAGCGCCATTAGTCGGATACAGAGGAAGAATCCCCGACCAAGATGAGTAAGCGGACACCAAAGTCACGGACTAAGATACCAGTGACAGGAACAACAGACTTGAAAGCGATGACGCCCAGGGAGGAGAAACCAAGGATGAAGGCTCCTAAAAGAAAACTGGAAAGCAGTAGTGATGGTTATATAACCGAAGGCACAGACATGGACCATCTGATGGAGGCAATAGAACGGATGGTGGAACTGTGCCAGAAAACCGTAAGTACCAAGAATGAGATCAAGGATTGCGCCCGTCTGATTTGTTCCAGAGCGAAAGAACCCGAAGTAGTAGTGAACGAATTATACGGCCAATCCTACCGCAGGATGATGAACAAGCACACCCATACGGTTAAGGTGAACACGGAAATGATAAGAGGATTATCAGCGAAGGCACAGAAGAAGATCTCATGGAAATTTTAGATAAGAATTGGCCTAATGAGGCCTACCAGGCAGTGGAGGAGATGAAGAAGTTGCCAACAGAGGACACGGAGAGAGCAACGGTATACATTCTAAACACCCTGGATAACAAAGGTGGAAGCTTCGCCAAGCACGTATGTGCCTACTAAATAGGGGAGGAAGAAGATCCGGGTTGGTACTTAAAGACTTTTCCTCAGCAACCGTCATAGGAGAAGGGGTGGAGGAACTGGGGTTTTCTACAAATACGTCATCACAGTGGAAGACAAGGATGGAAGGTTGGCGGCCGCAATACTGAGGGACTTACGAAGGGTCGAGAAAGAAGGAAACGTCTGGAGTCGATTTTATAGATTTTTTGTAAAAAGATACTAAAAATTAAAATTAGAAAATATCTTTGGAAAGTCGAAATGTTATCAAAAACCTTCAAAAATAAGCGCATAAACAGGTCTGGATTCTTCGATTCGATATATACTTCGATTGTAAAATAAGTTAAAAATTAAATGCCTTCATATTTGTTTGAAATTCGATCAGCTACATATATGATAAAATAATATACAATTAATTTTAAAATAAATAAAATGGATTTCTGTAAAAAGTGACCGTTATGCTAATAATATTTTCAAAACTTATTCTGTATTCAATGACAGTTCATACAACATTCTTTTCATTCGACATCACAATGAATACGTATTCGCTGATTCACTTAATAATGCAGCATTAGTCACGAGTCAATTTAGTTCCTCAATTTATGTCCTCCAGACGTATTACCGTATCTTCACAAAATACAAGCAAAACAACTTTTAATTTATAGTGTTTCTTGGAAAGTGTTTGAACTAAGATGTTATTTTAACAGTTACCATAGGGTATGTATATATATATATATATATATATATATATACCCTATATGCCATACACACGCGCGCGCGCGCGCGTGTGTGTAAAACAACAGATAATGTTATTATTAATGTATTCTTAAGGTAACCAACCGTAAATATATACATTACACTTTGTACAGTGCCAGTACTGTGTTTAACTTAAAACTTTAAGATTTGCTATTGTCTGAACAGGGAAAAATTTATACAACTTTCACACACCATGTTACAATCATATCATCATATTCTTTTCTATTTATTCAATTCCTAGGTGTTTCAAAAGTACTATAGTAATATATGAACGCATTTAATAATTCTATTTTAAATTCTAATTTAAATTAACTGAGAGGGTATTATTAAAATATAATGATTATTACACTACCCTAACAAAGACCCCTACCCTATTGTTTTACTCAATAAGCTGAATTGTGTATAATTTATTGTTTTCCACAGAAAAAATACACCACTCAGTCGCTATAGTGAACAGAGGGGCCGAGCGGTGACACTTGCAGAACTGAATATCGCCTAAATTTCAGTGAGTATAACTACGACATACAGCTATGTATTCGAGCTCACTGTATAAAGTAACGGGAAACCGCTTCATTCCTTACTTTCCTTGAAAATCCTTGCAAGGGATATTTGTTATTCATTGGAATGGTTATGCCATTTTTAAAAACCACTTATCTCGCGTCAGGTCGCTTACAATCATTACAATGATACACGTAAAATATTTATAAGCTAAGAGGTTTTATTTTCTTTATACAATTAAATATTTAAATTCCAGTTGGTCTGTATTTATAATTTAGCATTTTTAAAGCTGATGTTTACCATTAAATAAATAAACAATTTAATTTCCATCTTAAAATTTTATAGTCAATCCAGTATCTCTTCAGATACATTTTTGTTTCTACAATAATCATCTTTAAGTGATAAAAATTTCATTTGAATGTTAATTTAATTTTTGAAGGTTACCAATAACTTTATAATGCTTTATTTTTTTATTATTTGTAATTTGAAAAGAAATGTTGAGTCCAAAATGGAATTACATTAACCAAATAGTAAGAGCGTGTCAGCACAAACCGACGGAAACAATTCAAATTAAAATGTAAATGAGTTACAATAAAAATAAGGATATAATAAAATGGAAATCTATTAAAAAAATAGAAGATTAATAAGACCCGTTTAATAGTTATGGTACCCAAATCAATCACTAAAAATTCACCAAAAAAGGATTATGTTAAAAAAAAACCACTAACAGAAAACACTAATCATTTTTAATGTCATTCATCAATAGTTAATTAACACTTAATTCCTTAAAATTCAGACACGCACGAGCGCACGGGTGCGTAGAATACCTGCTTAAAAAAAATTTTAACAAAAATACTAATACTGCAGTCAATAAATCAAATACCATTACAAGTGTAGCAGATAAATATTTAAATCTAATTGCATAAAACAATTGCTACTACAATTTTTGTAATCACTCTCTCTCCGTCACCCTCTCTCTCTTTCTCTCTCTCTCTCTCTATATATATATATATCCCTATCTCTCTCTCAAATACAAAATAGTGATTATTTTGAATAAAAATATAAAATAGTGATTATTTTTTATTATTATGAAGTACAAAGTACTTCAACAAGTAGTAGTTTCCCTTTTAATAATGCGTCTTATAGTAATCCAATGTACATTTTTTTGTTTCTTTAAGATCTTAGAGCTTCGTGACATTTAATTAAGTTCATTTATGAAACAGTAGTTTGATTTACCTAGTTTCAGAACGAGTGGATTTCAGATGAAACGAATGCCATTTCAACCATCACATCAGAAATATCAACGAACGTACAAGAAATTGCCTATTGGCTGGATATTCTTCGTGTGACTGGTGGTGCGTAGGGCTTATGTGGAAGATATGTAATTTTTGTTACAACTTGATAAGACAGGCTTTATTTATTTTTCATTCTTGTCAATACGTGGGATATTTTGTGAAATATAGTTAAATAAAAATATAGGATTTCATATGGGATATTTGAAATGCTCATTATTTTTTTTTCAAATAAAAAAATAAAAGATCCATACTTAGGCAAAGATCATGTCTGATAAAATTTTCTGTACTCCAAACTCTCCAATGTTCTATTTTATGATCATATTTCATAAAAAGAATACACTATTCCGCTAGATATACCTCTGAATTTAGATATTTCAAATATTCAATAGTGTTATAATTCTCATTGCATATAAAAATAAAACATACTACCTCAAAATACCTAGAGATATTTATAAATCAGATGAAAGTAGAGTTACATAACATTGATTTCAAAGGTAAAAATTTAGCCTTATATGAAATTCAGTTTAAATTACCTTCTTCTATAGAGTTGGTGAACTTCCTAAAAAATTGAAGTTAGAAAAGACGAAGTAAACCGGTGGTAAACTGGAACAAGAAAAGTACCAGTTTATTAATTTCGATATATATATATCACTCATATAATTGCTTTTAATCCCCATTACAAACCATATTCGAAGAAAATGGTATGAGAACTAGTAGAATCAGGCAAAATGCTTTTAAATTAAGCTTGTTTCCCTAAAGAGTTCAAAATTAAGAGTAAAAATACCATTTTTAATTACTTTTTAACCGAAATAAGGAACCATACTTGAAAAAAACCACATATATAATCCTGACAAAAAGAGATTTACAAAATCTGCGCTTCTTAAAAACTTATTTTAATTTTCCTATTGATTTTCAACCTAAAAAACCTTTTAAATGTTGGTTTCGAACCAAACAAAATATTTCAGTTTATTTTTATTTTTACCCTCGGTTTTTGCCTACGAATGCCTTTAATGTTGTTGGGCTTACATATTGTTGTGAGGCAGAATGTAAACTTGTCTTGCCATACAGCTAGACAAGTTGAGACATACAACTTGTCTTGCCATACGACAAGTTGAGCCAAGTATCTCAAAATAAAACATTTTTTCATCCTCAAAATATTATTTTAAAAATAACAAAAATTACATAAAAAATCTCGTACATTAATTATAATAGACACTGATTAATAGTAACAAAAAAAAAACTGTAATTAAGACTATGTCACGTATGAATCGGCTGAAAAAAGGTTTTAGGTGAAATGACCATTAAAATAGCATTTCACAAATTTTCTTATGCACGTGTGGGCAATGTGGGCTTTGTTTTGAATTAATTATATCAACATAAATAAATTGGTTTAACCAGACTAGTTAATAATAATTATAAACATTAATTTTATTAATATCAATATTTTTAAAGCTAGTGCGATGATTCTTGGAGTTTTGAATTTTTTAAAACTCGAACAGGAATAGATGTAATCGATTAGTAAAATAAATTATGAAATCAATCAAAGACGAAAACCTATAAGAAGGATTTCATTCAGCCCGTATGATTTATATATACATATATATATATATATATCCTAGCTTTATTCTTCACCAAATGTATCGATGATTTTTTTTTTCTAATTTTGTGGAAAAAGTTCTTCTGGTGGTCTCAAAATAAGTTTCCCATATAATTTAAGCAAATGATTTTTTTAACGAAAAACTACATCATCTACAAAGATAATCTGTAAATATTTTTCTTTTTTTATGACATTATTGATTATAGGATTGAAATGATATATAGCTTGAAGTCATTTATTGTATATGTGAAGTCATTTATATATTTATTGTATTTTCAGGCAAAAATTAAAAAAAAAAATTAACGGAAAGGTTGGATAAGAATTTTATTTATATTACCTCATTCCAAATTTATTTTCACGCTCGGCAGTAGTTTCTTTATGCAGGTTTCCTGCATTCCTTTTCTGTTTTCATCAAGATGCCGGTTTCTTGCCTTTATATTCCTTGTAAACTGCTTTTTTCATATCAACAGTACATTAACATGTACATCTACCTATGTCTTAAACAGAAATAAAATAAACCTTAAATATTACAAAAACCAGATTTTTAAACGTACTAAAAAGGAAAAAATAACGCTTTTTTAATCTTATTGTTTCAATTTAAAGTTAATGCCAAATCCTGGTCATTTCTTCAGATTGGCACAGATTTCAAAAAACCAAAATTTAAAGAATTGAATATGTATTATTTTTTAATCTTACTGTTTTTTTTAAAGTGAGTATTGTTGTATCAAATTTATTTAACGTTAAATAAAATTATTTACAAAGAAAAATATAAACAATACTAAAAATAAATCAAGTGAAATACTTTACCTAAATGAATATTAATTAATCAGGTTTTAACTGATTATAAACAAAGAAATACAGTCGTAAATTAATAAGAGGATTACCATAATAATGTTATAAAATAAATAATAAGAATTAAACCGGGTAAGGCAAGCATTTTATTAAATACATACTTGAAAATACAATAAAACAGGTTCACAAAAATAAGTAACTGGTTTCTACCACAAATTTAATGAAATGCTTTTACGCCATTTTAATGATATGTATTTATTGAATAACTGCCAAGTACAAATAAAAAATTAAAAGTACCTTTTAATCCAGCATTATTATTAACGTGTCATTTTTAATAACGTGCCCGACCTAATACACGCACTTACATATACAAAGCATTTAAATATAATAGGACAAATTAATACATTTTTTCAATAACCATTAAATTAATGTTAGTAAATAGGAATTTATTAAGAAATAAATAATGAGGACAACAATATCAAAAATGTTGACCTTAATCCATTATTTTATATTCTAAAGCAGATTTAAAGTTAATTTCAAACATTTTATTTCTGAAAAACTTAAGCTAATATCGAAGCGTTTTTATAAAAATAATTTTTTTAAAAAGTATTAACTAATTTCTAATTAACTAATAAGTATATCTAATTTTTTTTTTTTGTTTAATTAAAAATAAATAAATAACAATATGACTAGTATGACTAGTACAGAGCACCTTCCCTTACCATCCTCTCAGCGCCACCTCACTTTCTTCTGGAGAAACTGCTCCAGAAAAAAGTGAGCAAGTTTGTTTCCCACTATTATTCTTAATAGTTTAAGACTACAAATTTATTCTGGATCAAAGCAAAAATTCATTGTATCTGTAAACTTTATAGTGAGTAATAAATAAATCGTAATACATACCAAAATTTATTTTTGGAATCCTTATCGTTTACAATTTCTAAAAAAAAAAAAATAGTGTAAATTGCAACAAAAACAAGAAAGAACTGAAAAATAATAAGCAAATAACTTTGTTTTAAACTAACAATTAAAAACTTAATAATATATGTCAAAATATTCATTTTTTTCATATAAATTTTATTTGGAGTCTTTATTTAAGATACTAATATATTTTATTTATCAACGTGCATTGACATTTTAAAGAATAGTAATCCTTTAAAAAGATGTTTCACATTCTTTAACAATAGTATAATAAATAAATAATGTACAATATTTTGAAAAATTTGGTTTTGGATTTTGTGAGTCACAATGATCTAAAGTAAAGCTATCGGAGTCAGAGATTTACGGATAGTCTATTTTTTCGGGTCCATCTTAAAAAAACCTCTCAAATAAAGAATCGAGATTTTTTAAATTATTTTTGAACTTTCCATCTCTGCTATATGCCACTTCATTTTTTCCTTTTCTCTCTTACACAATACACATAGAGAATGTATACACCTTTAACTCGTTTAATTTAATAATACTTAAATATGATTAATTTAAGAATTAAATTAAATTATTTTTAAGTCCTGCGTGGCTTTATACAATTTGTATATCTTTTCTTCTCTACTGGTATTTGACTGTCATTACATTCTCAACTGTTAAGGATTCTTACAATGATCACTACGGCAGGGAAACATTCATTCTACTCTTTAATTCGAATATTAGTTGAGTAATTAAAATTCAATGCGAAAATTAGTGCTTAATTAAAATCTATTGAAATACAAAATTCTTACTTTTGTACAAGTAATATCTGAAACAAAAAAAAGTTTGTAAAATTACCAAAGTTTATACGTAGTACGCGTAATAATATCTGAAGTGGGAGAAAACAGAAATAATTACAGAATTTATCACTTAAAGAAATCTTGAGAATACGCCTTGTATAAAAGTTTTTTAAAAGATTATACCATTTTTTTTTTAAATTTATTATCTCTTATTTTGGCAATTAATAGTTCCTAATTCATTTTAAGCCAAAGTTTGTATAAGCTTAAATTAAGCTTCGTTATACAGTGCATTTTAGAATCAAAATTACTGCTTGTTTAAAGCATTTACCAAAGAGAATAAATCATACAAAATCTGATTTTATTCTTAAGTAGGCTGTTTCCATTCATACGTTTTAGATTTGATAATATAAAATTATAGAATAAATAATAATTCTACAGTTTCTATAATTATTATTTTCATCCGCTATATATTACGAGTACATGGAATAAATTGTTTTTATACTTATACTGCGTACAAATAGTATACTCCTCTGCCGTATTGACGAGTAAACATTTGAAACTAGATTTCATAGATTATGAGTCAATATATCTAGAAAAGTTATCAACAATAGCAATAAGTATAATTAGTATACTGCGGCAACTCACCAGTAAGTAGCACTTTTTTTTATCAATGTGTTTATTTAAGGTATATTTTCATAATTTTATAAAAATAACGGCAAAATATAATTTATTCTGCAGTAGGTTTTTTTGGTTTTAATATCTCTTTTAAAATTTTCCAAAGGAAACGCAAACAAATCAGAATACGGCCATTAAAATAAATTTAACATGAGATAAAATCTTTTAGTTAAGATTAAATAAAACAATCTGATTAAAAAAAAACGCAATTTATTTTTAATTTTAAATTGATTTTTTAACCGAAAATTTTGGTTCTGGAGTAGAGTAAAAACAAAAATCATAACTCAAACTTATTTTTCTACATTTTATTTATTTTTTATTTATTTAATGCTTTCTTGGTCGTTGAAAACAACGATGATCAGATACTTGGCATCAGAAAAAAATTAGTTAATAAACCTTTTTATTATATATCTTGTATACTTTTCTTTCCGTTTCATTTTATTTCTAATTTGATGATTCGTAATATTAATAAATTATTAAAAATTATAAAATAAAATAAATGGAATTCAGTGCTCTTTCTATTAATACTACCAGAAAATAAAATGCGTAATGAAGAATCGCTTAATAATCAATATTTTGTTTTTTAGTTTATTTATTTATTTATATTTTCTTACATTAAATATCGAATAAATATGAATACATTAACCCACATATATATTAAGTATACGTTTATAAAGAAAAAAATGGTTAAGTAAACCTTAGTAGAGTTTCCTTTTCCTAACAAGTTATACGAGATCATTTTAAAAAAAGAGTAGCGACTCATTAAACTATAGATCACACTAAATAATCAAAGCCATTTCAGTAGCCCATATTTTATTCACTAGCTCGCAATTAATAGAACGAATATTCATTAAAAAAGAAAAAACCTGAACAAATAATTTATAACTGGATGAACATTTTCATGAAAAAGATTTTATCTCCAAATTCAATTTAGTCCCATTAGAAGAATAGGCGTGCTATTTTATTTTTATTTTTTATTTAAATCACATCCTGCCTCCATCTCCTTTTCAACATCTCTTTAACAGCTTCTTTTTTCTCTCCTCTTTATTTCATTCGATTAATTATATTATTTATTTTCAATCATAGTTAAATTTATTTTTGTCTGGTAGTATTAAAACGGTTCATTTAATGAACCGAATGTTATGTTCAAACGACCGGCTATTAAAAATTAATAATACCGGCCGATAATGTTCGTTTTGATATTTTTGTATATTCCATGCACGCGGTTTTTTTTTTAAAATATAAATTCGATAAGAGAAGATTTTAATGACAGCTTCCTTATAATGCTCTCAATTATATATAACCCAAATATCCGTACGTGGAAGTTATTAGGTACGTTAAAAGATGTAATTCGATACCGGCACAAGCTATTATTACCATTATATTCTAAGTTTGGCTTCTCCATTGAGAAAGAAGTCGGTTTGTTATGTTATATAGAAATATAAGCGATAGAGTGAGAGCGATCGGCCGGCCGAGTGAGACAAGCTTGAGGGACGCCCTGTAGGGAGTGGCTGCCCACACGCACCAAGCCTAGAATTCCCGTCCTACGTCTTCTCATTTTGACCAAATCCAAATGCGCTTTTTACTGAACCAGGGACACTGCACTCAGACATCTCACACAGTACTCTGCCAACTGCGGTAAGCACAAAACAAACACCCTCCCATACATAACTTACGCTTGCGAACTATTTTACTCCTTACTAACAAAACTAAAACATTAAATACGTCATTACTTTAAAACATTTACAACGTATAAAATTCATTTTAGTTCTCTAAAAATAATAATGATAATTTAAAAATAGATTCAACATTTTTATTTAAGTGGCCTTTTATCTGTTTTTTCTATCACCAATTTTTATTATGTAAACATTCTCTATTGAATACCACCAAATAACTTTCTTAAAGATGGATTTTTTTACACGGACGAGTTAAAACATTGAATCTTTATTTAACGTATTTTTAAACATTAAAATTTGTTTTCTTTATTATTTTTAAGCGTTAATTTGGAAAATAACTACTAATCATTTACTCAGATTATTCATCGATAATATTATTTTTTAATCGATTGAATTTACCTAATTTATTTTTTATTAAACGCCAAGTTAATACGGTATTGTTTATTAACTTCGATAACATTATTTTCTGATTTAACAAAAATATTACATTTTTTTGCTTAATAGTAATATTTTTGCTTTGTAATAACAAATAAAAATTCCTTTTTAGCATTAAAATCTTTAACATCATTTATCAATCGATTTCAATTTAATTTACATCGGCGTGATCGAGAATATAAATCGGACAACGTTAGCGAATAAGGATTTTGACATTGTGAAGCTTCTTATAAAAAATTCCGTAAAGAAAGATTAATACCGCTTGGCACTAGTATCGTCTGAGGTTTGAATTACAGCAAGTCTACCCTTTTAAAATCTTGGGGGTAATTGAATAGCCGTTTTAACTTAATTTATTTTTTCTGTTTATATTTTTTTTAGAATTATTCTCTTTGAAAATCATAATTTTAAATTTTAAATACTCGACTATTTTATATAATACACACACACAGATACTAATCTTTTAACATCTTTTTATTAATTTTATTAACAATTAACTGTACTTTATAATGAATGAAAGTAGACATCCTAATAATAGTAATAATAATAATAATAATAATAGAATATTCAAAATAACTAATGTACTTATTCAAATCGATTTCATTTTATTTCATTTGAAATATCGATAGAATGATGAAAAAAAAATTTCAACATATAAAAAATTTATGTTTCTGACTAGTTTTCTTCAAAAAGGTAATTTGGATTATATAGCTTTTTACCTAAAAGTATTACCGACCTAAAATTTTGTATAAAAAACACAAAAAAAAATTGTCTCAATTGTTAAATATATTTTAATTTATTAATGTGGAAAAATAAAATATCTTTTGAGATTGATACAATTTTTTTGACTGCTTAGAAATTAATTGAGACGTCCAAAATTTATAATTGTTAATTAATATTTTTATTTGTTATAATAGATTTCATAGGAGTGTTAATGTAAGATTAATTAGTTTTATTTTGCCCACAAACCCATTCTTTAGAGTTCATTATTTATTCGGAATCTACTTTTTAAGACTATTACATTTTTATTATGTAGTTATTACTTAACGTGTATTAATTTTATCAGAACGCTTTGTTTTAAACTGCTTTATTTCTGCTGCTTTTTTCTTATTTATTATTGATCGGAATATCAAATTTTTTACACGATGGATTTTGAATAACTAAAACTAGAGATAACGTTTGTTTAACAGGGTTTAATGGTAGAGGTAAAATAAAACAAAAAAACAGACCTATGTATGGTTGATTTTTTTAAAAACTGTAAAAACTTACAGGTCGAAAAGAAAACTTCCTCATTTTTTAATCTAATTTTTAAAAATATCTAAACAAATGCTTTTTCATCTACACAGCTAATTTAATTTCGTAGCAAAACAGGGAAAAAATGAATAAATTATCAGAATCAATAAAATTGAATGAATAAATCGAATAAATATACCCCGATAAAATCAATTTTTTCAACATTGTATGGTTATCGCCGTAGAGGAAAAACGATAATTTAAATAGATCCTTTGGTCCGTTTTCCACACATATGTCTCGTCTCTTCTCTTCTCTTTACGAAAATAACTTCTGCTGTGTTCGAGTGTATTTAGTTTCAAAGAGCTTTTTTGAATATAAAGGAATTTTACTACTCAGAATACACATCTTAACTATATTTGTGACACAGGCAAGTGTATAAACGTGAACTTGGTAATGAAAGCAAGACAGAATTGAGTCAAACAATTTTGTCTGACATACTGGCATTTTAAAAGTGTACATTTAAAAATTACACGAAAATTAATTTTGTTCAAAATTATAATAGAATGCAACACGAGTAAGGAAACATTTAAAAAATGTTCTGAAGAAAGGGACGGATCAAGAAAATTTTCCAAAAAATTCATTAGACGTAAAAGCTTTTTTACTTTTTATTCTCTAGGACCTTCGTGGTAGAATACAATTGATTACAGAAAATCACTTACAGCATTACGCGTTGCAAAAAGTTGTGCTTTACAAAAATGTTGAAAAATTTTTAATTCTATCACCTCTAATTCATTTTTCTATAGTATTTTTAATAGAAATATACGAGCTAAAAAATGTCTAAAATTAGCACTTTCCGATAGAATAAAGACGGGGATCCGGTGAAGATTACAAAAACATTTTTGTGAGAAATATTTAAAATTTGTTTTTGCATCTCATGTTTATTTTGTAAAGTTTTTGATATAATAGAAACTGTCAAAAAAAAGAAAACAACTTTTATAGGAAGAGAAGTGAAATCCATTGCCCAAAATTAAAATTAAAAAAAAAATTATTAGTAGTCTTTAATACTTTACTCTTCCTTTCTTAGAACATAAAAGAGCGTGAAAGTAGAACAAAACAACAAAAAGAAAGAGTTTTTTAAAATAATTTATGCCATTTCTCTGTGTGATAAAATTGTAAAGGAAAATATTTATAACAGTTAAAAGATTTGAATTTGGAGACTATCACTTAAAGTTTATTAATACTGTTTAGCAATAAGTTCGTTAAAATTTCACTATTATTCTGATAAAAATTAATTAAAATTTAATCCAATTTAAATTTAATTTATTTTATGAAGGGTTAGTAATTTCAGTTCTGTTAAATAATAAAAAGTGTAGCTATGTTTTAGCATAAGAATATTAAAGAGTAAAAAATAACACAGTATCAGGTTACCAAGAGAATTTTCAGCAGCTACACACTCCACATAATTTTTATTTTCCCTTTCTGTTTATTTATCATATATTAATTCACGAATTTCGTCCGAAAAATTTTTCAATAATATTTTATAAAAGTCAGTTCTGATTAAGACAAAATTATAAAATTCTATAATTTATTGTAGGTATCTAAATTTTTTTCTTATGATTAAAAAAAAGTCACATTCTTGATATCAGTAGAAATTCCTAACACATCTGTTGAAGATTTAACATCTAAATCATCTAAAATCTTACTTTTATCTATCTACGTAGAACATAATCTAATTAATTTAATTCTAAAATTACACCTTATTTAATCTAAGAATATACAATTTTTTTTTCAAATCTGTTAACAATGCTCAAACAATAGTAGAGATAGACAATGAATTTAAAAATACAAATTTTAATAAGATTTCTGTAAGTGGTTCCCAGAACGTTAAAAATAAATAAATCATGAATAATGTAAAAATCTAGAATTTTCCCAAAATGAAACGAAGTCGGTAGTTGAGTATTAACAAACACTTTCATAGTTACAATGTAGTTTTCAGTTAAAATAAATTAATAATTAAAAATTGTTATTTTTAGGTTCGATTTGGGTTAAACAATACATATAATTCAAAACAAATTATAATTTAGAACTATTAATTTAAATTCAATTTTTTTAAATTAAATTTTTAAATTTTACACTTAAAAAATTTACAATAAATTTTTTTTATGCACACATTTTTAAAAATAACTTTTAAAATAATATACCTTATTACTCACCACTCTCTTAAATTTTAACTGATGTTACATGTTTTTTTACACGTTCATAAGATGGAGATTAATCGAATTATCCACGTGTGTGTACAGTAACTGAGTTCTGCTATTGGAAAATATTTTAAAGTACTATTATTATGAATACAAGAGACAAGCAGACACTATGTTTAAATAATAAAGTAATTAAATTTTTAAAATTAGTTTTTTTTAAATTTATAATTAGCTGTTCCCAATCAGTAAAGTACAAAATTTTATCGTTTGTTTTCCCGGATTTGAAGTTCGACAATTCGAGTGCAAGTCGACCATTAATATTTTGACAGTGTGAGCTATCCCCTATGATACTTACATCTGTCCACCGTTCTGATAACGGTATCTATGAGGGTAAGTCAATTATTATCCGCAATCTAGTTATAAATTTTATTGCAATTCCAATAGGAAACTTACATGAACATCATTTTTCAACATAATCCCCTTGCATTTCAACGCACTTGGTCCATCGTCGCACAAGCTTCCTGATGCCCTCACAAAAGAAGGTTTTCGGTTGAGCTGCGAGCCAGGAATGCACCGCTTCTTTCACTGTTTCGTCCGAGGTAAATCAACGGCCCCTTAATGCCTCTTTGAGTGGACCAAACAAGTGATAGTCAGAAGGGGCAAGATCAGGACTATACGGAGGATGAGCCAGTACGGAGGATGAGGAAGTTGAGTTTCTAGAGCGTTTCAGCAGTGTGGGCAGCAGTATGTGGACGGGCATTGTCATGCAACAGCTCACACAATACCTTTCTACAGCACTCCATGCGTTTGCTTCGAATTGCAAGCTTCAGTCTGGCAGTAAACACCTCTCTGTAACGCGCACTGTTTATTGTCGTGCCCCTTTCCTCATAATGTTCCAGTTCTGGCCTTGTGAGTCTCGAAAAACCGTAAGCATCAATTTTCCTGCGGACGGTTGGGTCTTGAACTTTTTTTGCAGGACGAATTTGGATGTTTCCATTCCATACTCTGCCGTTTACACTCCGGCTCGTAATGATGGAGCCATGTTTCGTCACCAGTGATGATTCTGTCTAAGGAGATGTCCCGTTCGTTACCATAGCGATCCAAATGTTTTCGGCAGTTCGATCCAAATGTCCAAGCGCGTTTTTTATGCAACTGTGTGAGTTGTTTTGGGACCCATCTTGCACAGACTTTACGAAACCCAAATCTGTTGTGGATGATTTCTCAGGCAGAACCGTGACTAATTTGCAAACGATGTGCCACTTCATCGATAGTTCTCTCAATAGGTCTCTCTAAGAAAACCATGTCACGTGCACGCTCAATGTTTTCCTCATTTGTGGTGGTAAACGGTCGTCCGGCTCCTTCGTCATGCGTAACACTTGTGCGACCATTTTTGTATTTTTCAGTCCGTTCGTAGACACTCCATTGCGGCAATACACTGTTCCCGTACTGTACCGAAAGTCTTCGATAATTTCGTCCCCTGATACACCTTCCGACCACAAAAAACGAATCACTGAATGTTGCTCTTCTTCGGTGCAAACAGAAAGCGGAGAAGCCATGGTCAACGGCAGGGCAGCGATAATGGAACTAACCTAGCAGCATTAAAGCTGAAAGACATAACAACAATTAAACCACGCATGCGTCATCTACGCAACACGACAGTACAACCAACATAAACAAAAATATAACTAAATGGCGGATAATAATTGACTTACCCTCGTAATTAACACTCTGGTCGGGAGATCCGAAAACGTAACTTTCTACAATTACGCTTGCTATATGAAGAAGAGACCCTGAACAAATTTGATCAGAACTTGTTAAATTTTCTGAAATACGATCTATCAAAAACTATAAGCAGAGTAAACCAGGTCCATTTATTAAATAAATGAACTGAAAACGTGTTATTTTTTAATTAATTAAGTAAATTAATATTGAAGTCAGTTTGGTCAGACTTTCCAAGGTGTTCAATTTAAAGGAGGCCCATCACTTAATTTAATTTATAAATAATAGTTTATTGGCAAATACGTAAATAATAATTTATAGGTAATCAAAATTATCTACATCCACTCCTATGCACTTGTCATTACGTTTGACCATGTCCCTGGCTACTCTTATTAGCAGTACCCTGTCTATTTCCGGATGGCATTGGTGATTTTTTCTTCAACTGCTACAGGGTGAATGAATTGCTCCTATTAGCAATTTCTTTTAAGTAACCCCACAGAAAGAAGTCTGGCCTAGACTGATCAGAGGATCTTAGTAGTCACAGTCTTTAGAAATGATTCTTCTACTGAAAAAATCCTGTAGCATCTCCAGAGTAGAGCGATTTGTCGGCAACTGGCGCTGTCCTGTTCTAACCAGCAATCACGCTCATCCTCTTGCAGTAAGGTTATGAACTGTTGGATAATTTCTTGGTAGACGGTAGTTTTTTCACAAAATAAAAGTTATTTTTATTCGTCGCCTTGAAACCGAACACTATACTCCTATTTATTTATTTTTTTGAGTGTAGGGGAGGATTCAAAGAAAATGTGCAAGTTTTCATTACCCCGACAACCAGAAGTTCTGACTATTAACATACCCACCAAAGTCAAACCACGCTTCATCTGTGAAAAACATTTGATCTAAAATGCCATTGTTGCCTTTAATGAAGTTCTTGAACCGTTAACAGTAATGAACCCTTTTATCATAATCGGCATTAGTTAACTCAAGGAAAACCTGCATTCGATACGGATAACATTTCAGCTTCTCCTCGATGCAGTGTGGGCTGAACCTAGTGAAATGTTCTTTTCCCGGCTTAAAAGATTTATGAGGAGGTCTTGTAACTGCCGCCTTTTTGTCCTGTACGATTTACATCTTTAAAACCCACCAGATTCTGTGACATTTCTGGTCTAACACCGAAACTGTTTCACGAAATGTTTTAAGTAGCCTTTGATAACACTTTTCACTGGTACATCCTTTTCAAATTTTTCCCCGCTCTTTTACCGACACACAACATGAAATTTCGTCTCTAAATAAGTTTCAATCACGAATACACATTCTTCAAAAATTAACCGCATTTTAACAAATAACAACACACGATTACGCGACCTTGTTCAAAAACCATGCTCGACACAGACTGGCAATACTCAAATGTGCAGGCAATAAACAGTGTTCCCCACTCCAGCTCCAGTCGTGTCAATATCTTCCACATTATTTTAACCACTTCACCCCAATATAAACATTTTAACAAAAATACGCATTTAGTATAAAGTACCGAGTGATGGGGTCTCAACTTCAAAGAACACCATGTATATAACAGATTTTATTACGAATTGGAGAAGGTTTTTTTTTAGTAAAGAAGTACTGAATGAACTGCAAAGGATAAAAACTGGAATGGATGGCTAAAGTTAAAATACATGAAACAGATAATTATGGATTTAGAACATAATAAACACTTTCAGATTAAAAGATAAGAAAGAAAGCAAAACAAAAAGAATTGAAGGAAAATATCAAGTAATTAAAATTCGATTCAAAAAACGTAAATTACCTTATTTAAAAACCAGATTACATTTCCCTTAAATATAAACTGTTTTCCATAAATAAACCATTTCATATAAATACATGGTCATTTTATGCCAACATCGTTTTATAACAACAGCAATTTTACGTTCTCGATCAATAAGAATTTTGTGGCGGATTCGGATTGAGTTTTTATATATATATATTTTTTTTTTAGATATTTATTTTTATTTCACGATATTACCTCACATATTCTATAAAGCTCAATACACCTAAATAGAGTAAAAACAAAACTTCTGATGACATTTGAATTAGTTACGACGTAATTTGTTTATTCATATACGTTAAAAAAAAATTTAGATCAAACAATTTCAAAATAATTTCTTATTTTTGTTTTTATTTTAATTTCTGGGTCACTAAATTTACGTTAGTATATTAATGAAAAAATTATTGAGGTAAACATTTAACTTTTCACTTGGAATTAGCAGAAAAAATATTAATTAAAATAATATTTTCAACAATTAATTTTTTTATCATATATAAACGATCTGTTTTAGTTGTCTGAATTCATTCAGAATTTCCAGTAAAACCGTAAATTATATATTTTAAAATTATATAACAAAAGATTGATTTATAAAATATAATTACAAGTAATAAATAATACATTTTCAGTTTTTAATAAGAAATCATGCATCTTACGATTTCTCTGTTATAAGATGTTTTTAATGCCCACAACAATGTTTCACGATGAATATGCAATATTTAAATTAAATATACATATTTGTTATAAAAGTAACAAATTTCAAATTTCGTTAAAATTTATTTCGTTTTTTGGTTCTGTAGATATCGTGGAGACAAATTTAGTTACACAAACGTTTGCTAAATTGTTGGAAGCAATTCAAGATTTAATCTACTAAAAACGAATAAAACATTCAAAAATTCCAGACAAGAAACGTTTAAAGTTACAATATATCCTTTAGAGGAATGAAGTTATAATTAGTGGTATTTTATATACATATTATATATTTTTTAAGAATAAAAGGTTATAGTGGGTCATGCAATTAAATCAGAAACGATAGTTCAATAAAACATATATATCGCTACTATACTAAAATATGTGTGTTAGAGATGAAACACTGGAACGTAATAGGATAGGTCTAAAAAATTCATACCAAACGGAGATAAACAAATTATGTTAATAAGAACAATTAATGAAATGCAAAATATTGCTACTGAATATTTGGATCGGCCAATTAACCTGTTCCAAAAAAAATAGAGTTCTTTAATTTTTTTTTATATTTAAAAATTTTACGCTAGTTTAATTCAAATAATACATAAAACAACATTTTTTAATATCGAAGTTTTAATTTAATTGAAAAAAAGGCAAACAATGCAGTATTATCTACCATAAAGTCAATAATCCAATACATTCATTAAACATTTGATTATCCACTAAACGTTTTGTTTATTTATTGAAAACATACACGAATTACAAGTATAAACAAATTAAAAATACGACTGCCTACCATAACGTGTTCGTCTGCAAGTAATATGCATATGAATTGTAAATAATAATCTTTTTTTTCTTTGTATTATATCTAATTTCCTCATTTCTGTTTTGTAAAAATTACAGAAGTGTAAACTACATGTTTTACATAATATTTATAGTTAATTTAAAAATACCATGTAAATAATCCCTTCAAATATATGAATCAGAGTTCTAATAAAAAAAAAGAAATATATTTAAAAAATAATGAATACTTTAAAAATGAAATTACTACTTTTTATTGTAGCATACTAATTTCTGTATAACGATTTTTAACATATACCATCATAACGCTTTCAGCCTCCCTTACCGCAAGAATTTTTAATAACTGGAACTGCTTTTTAGCAATCAGGTCTCAGAAAATGTTATTTTTGGCGTTAGATATGTATATTTTGAATGTGAAAAATGTGTATTAAGCTTTAATCGTGTCTGTTCATTTAGTATAACGTTAATTGTGTTCTATATGTATATATTTTCTTATTATTCGAATGTATTAAGGTGTGGTTTTTTAAAATAGAATATCTAGGTTGTTGTTAATGTTAAAGAATTCTGATCTGGTTCTTTAAAATGGTTGGCAAGTGTTGACTCCATGTTGTTACAGAGGAATTTAATTATGTCTTCACTGTATCTACGTTTCAAGGTGCGTTCCGTTTGTCCTATATGAAGAAATTTAACTTAATTGTACGTACTATAAACAATTATATATGTTTTATTTAACTGTATGTTGATGAGGAATCATATTAATGATTGTATTATTTTTTTTTTTTTTTTTGTTTTGTAGAAGAAATTGATGTGTATATATATATATATATATACAGATTGTGATATATATGGAAGTTTGATGTGTCCAGCAAACTTAAGTTCTACTTCTTTGCGTTTTATTTATGTTCAACGATGTACGAGTATTCTTTGTTTTGGTTGGATATCTTGACTTTTATTTTTATTTATATTTTAGAGGAATGGAGCAAGGACTGTATTTTGTATTTATTTGTAGGACCTGTGTATTTGATCGAATTGTATTCTTTTTTATAAGTTATTAAGGTGCCGCGCGCGCGTGTGTGTTGTCACGAAATGTGCTTCTAAAAAGTGATAGTATAAGTGAGTTTGGGTAGTTTGAGGGGTTATATCTGACGGTTTTGGTTTTCTGCATATTGCATTTTTTTGTAACGCTAAGCTAAGAAAATTTATTTCTTCATTGTGTTTCAATTCACTTGTAAAATTTAATTTTCGATCTTTTCGAACATTAATAATATCTTGTATCATCTTGCGACGCCTTTGTACAATAGATGGTGTAACCGACGTCTTCATTTTTTTTAATAGTCAGTATAATATGCTGTGAGAGTGGTTGTTGTTTTTTGAATAAGCGCTTGTTCCAGATAATTATTTTAAAGTATTTTTTAAATCTAAATTCTCTATTCTTGAGCCAAAATAAATAACTTATTTTTATCAAGAATAAGTAATTTTACTCACAAACCCTGTCACGTATCAATAACCGATTGTCATGTAAATATGTTTCAAAAGAAGGTATAAAAATAATGGAATAGACGTAAAATGAAAAACCATTTCAAGCCCAGAGATCAAACCATTGGTATACCAAATATAACAGTAATTTGACTCAATTTCTGAAGCGATCCGTTAACTAATTTTTAATAAATAAAATAGAGAAAATATATAAAACTTAATTAATGTAAGAGTAGAATAACAAAGAAATTAAAACAGTAACTCGAAATGACGTTGGAAAAATTTTTCTTTACTTTTAATTTTTTTTCATTTTCAGTAAACAATTTCTAACCGTCGGCTAAAACTTAATACTCTATTATCCTTCAAAATATTTTATACTTAATCTACAGTGCATTTAAACTGTCAGTTTACATCATGTTTTTTATTGAAAAATAGTTGTATCTTTTTTCAAATTATTTATTATTATTGATATCAAATTATGTTCTGAAAATATTAGTTCTCTCTCTCCCCCCCCCCATGTGTGTTGTGTGTGTGTGTGTGTGTGTGTGTGTGTGTGTGTGTGTGTGTGTGTGTGTGTGTGTGTGTGTGTGTGTGTGTGCATGTGTAACATCTATATCTAAATAAGTAAGAATCTGAATAATTCTCTAATAAAAGTAACAATAAAGATTTTATGGATATTAATTTTCTTGCAAAATACTGTTGTTGATTATGTTCTAAAGTAACTGAGATCATACCACCTTGGTGTTATTTTACTGGCTTAACTAAAGCGGAAATACTAGACATTATTTCTTAAATCATAAAAGTTGTTACTATAAAACAATTTCAGTAAAACATCAACTATTTTATATATGATTACAATAAAAATATCAAATTTATTTTCGCCAAGTGAATAAGTAATTGCTAAACTGATTAATATAACTAGTTTTTTCTTTTCCCGATCTCCATAAATTGTTCATAAAATCACTGTGTTCAATCCGGAGACGCACAAGATATATTTTCAGTAAAACTAAATTATGGACTTTACATGCTATTTTTATTTTTTCTAGCCGATCGACCGAAATCGTTTGAAACTAATAAAGTAGCTTAAAAAGAAAAGGCGCTTGAAAATTTGATTTTAAAAATATGCATCTTATAAGGTCAGTAACGATATGTTCGTAAAAATAAATACAAAATTAAATAAACAGAGTCATTTATTCTTAAACATAATATCTATATTCACGAAAATATTGCAAAAAATAATTAAATAAATTTTAAAGTCCGTTTAATAAAATCAGTAAATACAAAAAAAATCAAAATTATATGTTTAAAAACTATATTTAAATTGAATGGCTTGATAAATACTTCAAATAAATAATTTTAAAAAAAGCAGAAGAAAACAGCTCATGAACAAAATTTTTACTAATATTTAATATTGATTAAATACTGACTTTACAAAATTAAAACTATAAAGTTTTGTGAACAAGGCATGTAATTCTTCGTTATTAGAACACTCAAATTTCAAAAATAAAAATAATTAAATAGTATGAGTAAAAATTTTAAATCTTTAGCCATATGTCATTTCTGGGCCAGAGGATCGTCATCAGAAGTACGGTAGTCTTCTTAACCTTCTCTCTTTTATTGTTTATTTAATTTTTTTTAATGCATCCTTTAAAAATGTGTTCAATTTCCCTGTTCATTATTATTTTATATTAATATTATTTAAACCAAATAAAGATTTTTTTTTTACCCTTAAATTATTGTTACATTAAAATATAAGCTGGATAAATATTCTATATCAACGCCTTTTATCAACATAAACAAAAAAATTCAAATGTCTACAATAATTTACATAAGTAAATCTTCTGAAAGCTTTTTTTATCATCGATCAATAAAAGTAACTGAATAATTTCGTTTCTGTTAGAAACTAACTTATTTTTTCAGATAATTAACCTAAATATAATCCATAAGAATTAGCGGTTCAAACTTGAAAAATTGTTAAGTTAGTCTATGTTTAATTATAAAATAACAACGACTTCGACTCACCCTTTTCATTGCAATGTGGGTGAAAACTAAAAACTATTTATTACTTTCACAATATCCTTTCACGTAAGAGCAATAAATTTTTAAAATTTTTCTTCGGCCAAAATAGAGTTTTATTTTTTATAATTGTCATCATTTTTTTTTTAAATATAGCATTTTAATTTTAATGTCTGAAGTAAAAGAGAGAAATATAAATAAACAGATAAAAAAATTTTGAATAAAAGTGTTTTTTGGTTAAATACAAGACGTATAAGTATAAGGTCCCGGGTTCTAATCCCGGTCAGGCATGGCATTTTCATACACGCTACAAATCATTCATCTCATCCTCTGAAGCAATACCTAATGGTGGTCCCGAAGGTTAAAAAAAAAAAGTATAAATATAAAAATAATTTTTTCTACCTTTTTTTAAAGAAAAGAATTTCGATTTACAGATAAGGAAACACATTGAATACAGAGTTGGATTATTCAGTTATATCCATAAAGGAAACAAATGGAAATTATTTCTTTATAATTAAGTAGTCAAACATCGGAATTAACAAAAAAAAATTAAACTTTTTTCAATGGTAACGAAGAATACGGTTAAATCTAAATGTTTAATTAACATTTAATTTAAACATTTTTCTAAGAAAGAGAGAATTAATATCCATTCTTGTTCGATATTTTTTAGAAAAGTGTCTTTTCCATAATTTTTTTAAAGTAAAAAATTAAAAATCAGATACAGGTTCTAAGCAGTAATTACACTGAAACATTAGAAGTTTTAAAGTTCTGTAAATCTGTGCAGTACAAGATTGTTAATATCATATCTCTTCAGTAAAATTTTTCAAGAATTTACTGCTTTCATAACCACAAAGTTACAAAGACAAATATAAGATCAAGAAACTGCCTGAAAAAAAGATTGTGATAAACATTTCTATAATAAAAAAATATTCGTTTTTCACAAAAAAAAAAACGAATAAAATTAAAAATTACAATTTACGATGAAATATTTTCACGTTTATCTAGAACACTCATAAGTGAATCTGACACTATGTTGACGCACTAAAATTCGAGCTAAAGATATAACTGTTTGCTTTTTTTCATAAAAAAAGCCCAACTTTTATGACTTTTTTACAAGAAAAATTCTTAATAGTATGTCGGTGTTAAGTTTATGGTGTATCTCATAATTATAAAGAGTATTAAGATGTGGGATTTTTTTTTGTGTTCACGTAGAATACTACGCTGATGCTACGACTGTACAAATCTGGATAAAGAGCACTGGGTAAACAATACACAGCTTCAGAGAAAACAAATCTACAAATAAAAGTAATTTATATGGCAAAGTTTCCATTTTCTTCTTTTTTCTTTCTTTTTTTTTGCAAACCGTCTCATAGAAACAAATCACACAAATTCAATTACAGTAATGGGAAACTGAATAACCATTTTAGTCGTTTTAGTCTAGGGAACATTTAAGTTCTTCAAAAAATTAAACGCATAAAATAAATGACTAGTAAAATATAATAAATTAGAAAGTTATTGCCAAGTAATATTTAGATATGAAAGCAAGTACATTTCTGCATTAATGGAAAATGTATTAAAATTATCAGATTATTTTAAAATAATCAACAACTTCATTTTACTAGATGGCAACAAAACACTTCACTTTTATTCTTGACCTTCAAGATTTTCATTGAGGCCGTCAAGGTACTATATCGCTAGCTAATGATTCACCCGCGGCTGAAAAGTCTCGTCATCTTTACTTTCTTCTTCTTTGTCTTCAAATTCAGTGTAGCAATAGTCGCATTCTAGCTTCTGGATGATGTCAGCGATTTCTTCATTCTTCTAGTAACTATTCTGCATAATACAGTAAATTTAGTAATGAAATGTCTTCGTTTGAAACATCTGTACTTTTGATTAAATCATGGGAGGTTATTCTACGATCACCTAAATTTAACAGGTTTCACGAAGTTCCAAGAAGGTGAAGTGGTTTTGCCACCTCATAAACAGAATATTCCGTTTATCTGTATTTCCAATGATTTTTTTCGTTTTTCTTTGGCATTTTGTAGCTCTTATAAAAACTATTAAATTATATTTTTCATCAATTATTCTATTTTTAAAACCGTTAAAGTATCTTATGCTGATTTTTTTATACAAAAATAAGAACTAAACAATTCTTATTATTGTGTAACTTACACATACTTAAAAGATATAATTCCATATAAAAAGATTTTTCTAACTGATTATAGAGTCTGTATGAATAGAGGCTGAATCGTCATAATATTACTGCAGCTAAAGGTTCTTAATTCTAATATTAACATCTACATGCGGTTAAACTTTTATTATTAATAAAAATCAGATGGTGAATTTCCTAATTGATGTTACTAAGGTTTAATCCTTAAGGATTTTACTATAAAAGAGAAAGATTTTTAATAACACAAAAAGGAAAAACGAAACAACTGTACTAAATTTCCAAAAACCTTCCATATTTTTGAATAATTTAACCGAAAAAAATGTTTAACTGAAACAAAACACATAAAAGGTTTGCTCATAGATAATTCTTATTGACAGTCGCTTAAATCTTTTTTGAGATACGAAGAACAGAAAATGTTGCCGTTCCAAAGCACTTTGCCACACATCTGAGTACCTATTGATGACATCGTTAAAAGTCTCCTCGACATTAAAAAATAATCCCGCACATATAAAAAATTCTTAAATATAAGAAAAATGTACTGTATTTTTATAAATAAAACTAAAGAAAATATAAATACATTTTAAAAATACAAACTAAAAGTGAATCATTTATTTTATAATTTAATTCTTTTCTGCTTTAATATTTACGAACACTCAGTTCATTAATTCAAATAAGTTTCTTTTAATTTTTAAACTGAAATTTTCTTACGTTACTCTACTTAAAAATAAAACTAATTTAAAGTTCATTACTTGTAAATATAAAACATAGGAATACTTAGTAGCCTCACAATTTTTCCTCAAGTATAGTCAATAATTAATATTGAAGAAGTATCTTTATTTACGGTGTTTTTTTTTCAACACCGTCAATAAGTTAATATTCACGTTAAGGTTACATCTTAATATAACGTAATATATGTACTATTAATACATTTTGTATAGAAAATATAAAGTCACTGTCTTTTTTTTTACAATTCTTATCCTATTCGAAGTGGTTCGATGGTTGTGATTTGTGAAGAAAAAGGTACTACTATAGAATTTCAAGGTTGTTTTTACACGTAAAATATTTTAGTTAAGAAAGAATTGTATTAAAATTTCATAAAATGAATAGCCTTTTTAATAAATTAAACAACTGGCAAGATGTTAAACGATTTATGACGAATCGTTGGCCACCATGATTTTTTTATTATCGTCTACTAAAATAGTCTAAGGAAATATATAAAAACGAAGATAAGAATTTAAAAAATAGTAAAAATAAAGCTTATTTTGATTGTATAATTTATACATTAATTTTTTTTAAATAAGCTAATTACGTGGCATTAATTTTCTAAATTACAAAGTTCCCTTTTTTATTTTCTGATTTTATCTATTTAAAAAAAATATTAGATCTCATCAGTATATCTTATTAGATCTCAGACTTACCATTTCTAGGAGATATAATATCATATGAATCCCAATAACAAAATAACACCGGTTACTCGGGTTTTCAATTTAATTCCAAATATTTATATCTTAAAATGTATTTTAATTAGAGTCCTGTTGTTCTCATCAGAAAACGTAAAAATTAAACTTTAAAAAGATTTATACTTGTTAACTTTTAAGGTACTATTTGAAATACGAGTATGTGGAACATACCTTACGCAAGACAGTCATTTAAAATAATATGCTTGATAATAACTGGCGCGATTTGATTTTTTTTCATTTCTAATATTCATTTAGAAATTGATTAATAGATTACAGTAACTAATGTAATAATATCTTTAAAGAATATTTTGTGATTAGAAGGGACTTATTAGTTATTTGTGCGTTATTGAAAATTATTAATCACATTTTTTTTGTTAAATATTTAAACATAATTAAATTAATGTTTAATTAAATTTAAAAAATGTTTTAAATATCAAACAATAATAATAATACTACACCAACATGCCGACATGCTATTGGATAATAGTAAACAGATTCCGTGAACTAATTGGAGGGAACAGTATACTTCCTATCATAATGAACAGTACTAATTATGTTTACACTATTATACTAGTTACATTGTATCTTTGCCGATGAATCTTAACCTTCTAATAAAAATAAATACGTAATAAGGGTAAATCGGCTCCAGGGGGATAAACAACGGGGAACAAAAAAAATTAAGAAAATTAGAACAATAACATTGAAAAAACATATTTTTACATCCCTAATGACATGATATTAATAAAAAACAATATTTACGTCTGTACATTTGATATACAGTAAATTTTACAAGAAAAATCTTAGCCGACTCCTTGTCCAACAAGCACCATTATATAATTGGCAGTTAATTATTTATTGCATGATCTTACAGTACTTTTTTCTAAGCGACTTATTTTGTAAGATTTTTTCAAAATCACTTTGACCCCGTGGTAATACGTTTTCTTTCTTTAACAATATAATTATCCAATCTGAGCTGAAGACCGATTAGAACTTATATCAGTTTTGAACTTACTACAGAAGAGAGGTTACAGTGAAAAATTTGATAACTGTAATGTTTGTAACTTTAATTTTGACACCTTCACAGTATTAATTGCCAAAATAATTAGTAGCATCTGCTACCAATCATTTGCAAAATCGTCACCTTTTTTCTTAACTGAGTCAGTCTAGAAAAAGTATAAAATAAAACTGTCAAAACTAGCATAAATGCTCAATTTTGCTTTATCAGAAATCACTGAATCCATCGAATTTCCGTGGGCACCAGTAGATTTAATGCACTTTTTGCAAGTATTTTCAAAAATAAGAGTGTTATCAACAGTATTTTAATTTTTTTAACTTATAAAATCTACTTTAGCTCTGATGAAATATAATCATTCTTTTCCATCTTTTATAAAAAAGATGTATCAATACTCAAGTTTAGAATGTTGTTCAAATGATAATTAACTAATTTTTCTGCTCTATCTACTTTCTTAAAACTACTGGAGTCCTCGAACATGCTGTAAACTCAACGATTCCTATAAAAAAGTAAACCTAAGTAAAAACAACGTTATGTCAACTTTCACAGACTTCCTACATTTTTTTTTTTATTAAAAGGTTTATTGAATCACCTTACGATAAATTAGAATTAAAATGAACCTCTCTTGCTCTTAAAAGATCCCCTTGAGACAATATCACACACATTCAACATTTTCCACGATTGTTTTTTTTTTTGTTTTTGATTCTTCATTTAATATAGTCTTTGAATTAACTGCATAGCAAATACTCTGATGATTATTGATTGACTGAAATTCCGCTGATTGAAATTGTATTACTAGATTTTTTATTCTATATTTTTGGGACAGTTTATTTTTTACTGACTTAAACCGCAGAGATAAAAGGTTCTATTTTATTCATATACTGATTTTTTGTCTTATTTTCATGAATTTAACGCTGTAATGTAGTGATTTTTCAACCTCCTTAACGTTGTTCTGAATGTAGAGCAGAAAGCCGGTTACTATAACAAAAACAAACCGCGTACCCCTTACCCTTGTATCCTTTCATCAAAAAGAATATTAAATATAAAACAAGTTACAAAATAAATGTAACAGAAAAATCTGTAAAAAAAATTGCAGTTTAGAAAAGAATTGAAGAACCAATTAACTACTTTAATGAAGATAACTTATTTACATATAAACATATTTAACAACAAGTAATTAGTTGATAAACCACTAACAAATGTCAAATAGAAAAACTAAACCGAGGAGGGTAATTATGAAATTACACAAGTTTCAATTTATGATTCCTATTACTTAACTCCACAAATCCAATACTTGTTCGAATGGATGTAAGCGTGCGTACACAGGTTTGTAATGTAAAGATATAGGCGTGCAAAGGAATGATAATTTATTTGCAAACGTTTAACTATGTGCGCATATTTTATTAAACGATTTACATTCGATACTACGGAATAAAATTAAAACACGCAAATATATTTTTACAATTTTCTTAACGATCATCATTCGAACAGTAAAATACCTGTCAGACCGAAAGACGAACATAGAAATATTTTCGTTTAGGTCAGTTCGATTTCAAATTGTGAAGAGCTAAAATTTGATGTGTGGATGTTAATCGTGGGCGACTACCGAGTGATAATTAAGAAGGCAAGTCGTATAAGGAAAGGTTAGTAGTTAGCACAGCTGGGAATGGAAATGAAGTGGACCTGACACTCCTACAGGAGTTGGCACTGATATCCCCATCGTACACTCCCCGATCCGATAGCGAATCAGAAAGTCCCGTGGGAGATAGATCTCGTAATTATTTATTTTTTAGTAATATAAACACAACGGATTAGAAAGTCAATATATTATTTAGAATTCATACATGTGTTTTTTTTTTTAATAATTTAATGTACATTTAAAACAAATAAATGCCATACCAAACGAGTTTGCCAAATTATTAATTCAAAGGTATCACTTTTTTTATTCTGCAGGCCTATTATATTAGCTGACAAATAAAGTTAGGTGCGACCGTGTCACTATTACAAGCCGTGACAAAAAATATATTTTTACCAGTAAAAAAAGTCTAGATTCCATCGAAGATGAAGACGTATTTGATTATCTGCCAAAAAAAAAATCTTATCCATAAAATAGTATTTTTGGATAAATCTTATCCAAAAATTTATTTATAACTTGGTTGATCTTAGATAGACTAATTTAATAATTCTGTTAATATAATACAGGCAACTAACAAAAGAATATCTATGTGTTTGCAATACTTTATATTAATATGCCTCTCGATTAACTCCCTCACCACACTCATTCGCCGTAATGAATAGTCCCAAATTTTCATAATTAATAGAAACAAAAACTTAATTTAAATTTTAGGTTATTTTTTAATTTAGATTATTATATATAAATGACAACTATAATTTTTCTTCACGACTGTCCAGAAAAGAATTTATTTTATTTAGGGTGTATGTATATATGTAAGTTTGTTCCACAAAGCATCTCAACGGCTGAACCGATTTAGATTATGACCTCGCGTTGGAATACCATATATATTTTTACTTCCTTGTATGAAGGAAAAGAAGTACGGTGATCGCGAAAAATTTCGGTTTTCAGATTTCAACGGTAATATCCATTTTGGCCATCCCTAAATCTATTTTGACTAGTTTCGCGTGACGTCTGTACGTACGTGTGTATCTCGCATAACTCAAAAACGATTAGCCGTAGGATGTTAAAATTTTCGATTTAGGACTGTTGTAACATCTAGTTGTGCACCTGATATTCGCAAAAATGCTGCGAATTTTTTCTTTAAAAATCAGAATTTTTAAGAATCTACGATTAACTGAGTTAACTGATTAACTGACTAACTACGTTAATCTACGATTAACTCATCTAATTATGATATAATTATGCGAACCAATTTGAATAGAAACCGGTGTAAAACTTTAAACTCCAAATGTAAAAACGACCCAAATATGGATTTACGAAGATCTGAAAGTCGATTTGAAATTTTTTTTTGACTTATTATTTGTTTTTTAAATATAAATGTATTAATTTCGCGTCTCGAAATCCTTAGTTCATGATCTTAGACAGTCTCTTTAAGTAGTTTCTCTTTATTCCTTTCCTTATTTTTAAAAATATAGGTTTTGCCTTTTTTTTGTTTCTTGTTAACCATTTTTTTACTTTTTAATATTTTGTTGTAGTTGGTTTTTTAATGTTTTTAATCCCGCAAAGTATAAAATCGAAGAAAATTAGCAATTTTTTAATATATTAAACTGACGACTGTCATATTTACACAGATGGTTCAAAGTCAAGATTTCTGTATATATATATATATGTTTCTTATTTTTCTGCGTTTTTTTTAAATTAAATTTTCTTCTTGTTGACGAGTAGAAGGTAATTTTTAATTAATTACAAAAGTTTTGAAGTTCTGAAACCCTTATATAAAAATGTCAGTATAATAAAATTAAAAATAATTTACAGATTTATAATTATAAAAAAAATCTGATGTTTACACTACATGACTTCCTTGTACTCCTATTAAATTGCTTATAAAATTTATTTCACTAATAACTTCTGATTTTTTTTCATATTATTTTTTTTTTTTTTTGTTATTGAATTAGTATTATTATTATTTATTGTAAAACTTTTTTTACAATCACAGGTTAACAATTATTAATAAATCAATATATTAAAATTTAAAAAAAGGAAATGAAGTCGAATTCGAAGGAAATAAAGTTGAATTTGTTTTTTTGGTACTTTCAGTTTGTGAGATCAAAATATTTCATTAATTAAAATTTTATTTGGGTGTAACTCTAGAACTAATGAAAATAAGTACCACTTATGATAATCGTTGAAAAGCTCTCAATGAGAACTTATTGCTACAGTTAAGAAAAAGTCCAAAATTCATATGGTTTGGATTTTGGGCTTTTCTGGACACTTTTGATCCAGTCGATTGCAATCAAAAGGGGAGGTGCACAACTAGATGTTACAACAATCCTAAATTCAGAATTTCAACACTCTACGGCTAATCATTTTTGAGTTATCCAAGATATATACGTACGTACGTACAGACGTCACGCTGAAACTAGTTAAAATGAATTATTAACCATTAAATTATTATTAACCCCTCACTGTAAAAAAATTTTACTATGAATAATAATTCAATAACAACAAAAAAGAAGAAAAATATGAAAAAATATCAAAAGTTATTAATGAAATATAATTTTATGTACTTTTCATTTTAAAAAAATGTGTACGTGTAGTTTAAATAGGCGTACAAGGAAGTCATGTGGTGTCCACATCAGATTTTTTAATTTATAAGAACCCGTTCACTAATTATTCATAAAAATACAATTTTACTGCATTAGAAACCTAATAACTAACTAAAACTTCGTATCCTTAAAGTTTTCAGACTTTTGTTGTTTGAAATCTAACCAACAGTCCAATAAAATCTAGATGGCATAAGAAAGACATACTTCAGTTTATTCGCTAAAGGGCGGTTCTTTTCCGAACAGAAGAGTACATTATAGGATAATTTATGTGTCGAGCATTATATGAGTCGGACAAACGTATTGGCTTCTGCACAAGTATTATTTCACGGCACACAGTGGTCTAACGGTTATTAATAGCCCAGATCAAAGTAAAACAACCGTTAATCAGGATTCTTTAATTAAATGGCGCTACACTATTTTTCCAACTAAAAAATGTTTAATAAGACGCCCAACAAGTGGTACAGTATTACAAACGATTAGCAACGGTCCGGTAAACTGAGGAACAAAATGCAATGTTTTTATCTACTTCCACATATTTCTCTGCAACATGCGAATAAATAATCTTTAATGGAGAATAGAAAACGTGCCTAACTAAAATGTAAAGAACATAACCTATCAGATGAAATTAAATCGCAAAACTTAACGTACATAATCTAAAACTGTGCTCGGAGATATGTTTTCTGTTTCTTGATAATTTTATTTAATACTGATGTATGAAGTGAGCTTGAAACCTATAATCATCTTAAAAAATGCTCAATACAGTAACAATTTTTTTTCAAGTTGCTTTTCAAATTTCTACTTTTTTTAAGTCAGCAGTCAAATTAAAAACTTGCAACAACTTCCAATAACTTGCTTGTTTTTAATTTGTAGCTACTTTGAAATGTTAAAATTTTAAGAATTGAAAAGTATTAAATTTTTTTACATATTTTTATTGGTTTTTTTAAGTTTGATTTTTAAAATTACTTAAACAATTATTTAACATTTAATGTTTTTTATTTGCTATTATTTATTTTAGTTTTGTTTATACCCTTATTAAACTTATATCTATAAATATTACCCGTATGAAAAAAAACACACTTCCAAGAAATAAAAGGCGAGAAACCTGCGCATTAAAAAGAAGTAAGAAGATACAAATGCAGTAAAAATGTCAAAGAGATCACTAACGAGCATGATCTTTGACTCTCTGGAATGTGAAAATATTTTAATTCTTGGTCAGTTCAGTTACAGAGATTAATAACAAAAAAAGATACAAAAAAAATGCTCAACGGAATAGAGGAGCACCTACAGTATTAAATTTGTCAGTTGAGCGGAGTGTCCGATGAACGAGTGAAAGGAAGGCACACAACTGCTCTTTTAAATAAAACTGAAGAACTCTCAGTCTTGAATGTCAGAATTGTGCACTAATATCGAGCTTTAATTTCAACGCTCTTTAAAAAATATATCAGAAGCAAGAAGGATATCCCACGACAGAAAGACAGCTCAACCTAGACAGCTAATGGAAGGATCTCTACAACCCAGATTCCTTATCTTTCCTTCATCTTACCATAATTAGCCAGGCAACCGCCTATAGCCACCATATGCAACTCCCACCGAAAATGAAGTACATTGGATCCTGGATAAAACTTGGACCACATCAGGCGCAATCCTACTAGACCGAAAGGCATTAGCAGCGAAAGATCTTCAAAGGGTCTGAAGGAGAATCGCGTCTGGAGAAGGATTCAAATATTTTGCTAATCTTCCAAGTAATAACCCGATAAAAATATTTTTTACAAACACGATCTACAAAAGACTGGAACGAAATTCCAAACTCAGCCCATCTTAAAAACAAAATAAAAAATACATGCATAACCGCCATTAAAATATTAAATATCAGCCAGGTAAATAGAAAGACCTAGCAGTAAGGGACTTATGTCCAGGATTTTCAATAAATAGGGGGGATAAAAAATTCTCCAAAATTCTCGCGTTCGGTTCCGTTCGTTTTTCAGCACAACTTGCACAGCCAACAGTATAATTAAAACTAGGCAAGCATTCACGAATCCTTGTCTGTGCCTTGCTTTAAAAAAAAAAGTAATTGAACTTCCATGAAATTAAACAGTGTCATATAATTTTAAAAAGTCTTTAAAAAAAGATGCTGCAGAGTAAAAATAAAGCAAAATTTAGGCTAAAAGTTGGTTAATACAATGAAATCTATTCATCCATTTGAATTCAATTATATAATTGAAAGTAAATTGAAATTTCTTTCCGGAAGAATCATCTTGTGGTATTAGTTTTATTTTATTTTTGCAATTTTCAGTCAGCATGAGGAAAAGTTGGCAGAATCAGATCAAAACAGTGCACATTATTGATTCCCATTTTGATTAAAAACTCCCTGGTGTCCAGAAGAATTCTGTGTATGACAATTGCTTGTTATATGAAGAGCACCTTAAAGCTATCTTTTGGGTGGAGTTATTTTCTCTTATGCTACGATTTTTTTATGTGTACGTCGTTCTTTCCTACTATCTACCACTTTTTATTTCCGATTTTTAACTCTGTGGCTACAGAACAGATCCTGTTATCTTCATCCAAGAGTATAGGCAACTGCTAAGTCGATGTATCCTTGGTATAATCCATTGAGAAGTGGTTGTCTGTGGGGACCTTTCTAGGATTTTCGTACGATGTCCGGTGCTGTACAGTAATCTTATGGTAGTGTACTTATTATAGCGGCTGTGTAAAAGCGGGCTCCTTAGTTATTTGTAAAAGAAATAGGTGTATATGAAATACATGATTCTGTACGGTATATGAAATGAGGAAAATGAATAATCGATTCACGAACTAAAAAGCATAAGCAATGTGTAAGAATATAAAACTTTATAACATAATTTATTATACATAACATGTAATCGTTCCTTCCAATAAATTAAGTTATTGAATACATACAGTTTTTTAATCAATTGAAAATAAATGATACATAATTGTATGAACAGAAAAAATAAACTGTAAATATGCATATTAAATTTTACAGCGACTTAATGATATAGAAAACCAGTCGGACAAGCAATTTAATATTTTGATCCGGTTAATGAAAAAAAAAACTATTTGTATCAATTTGTTTACTAAGCTAGATAGCACGTCAGTTTAAACATAAATGAAGTATTTATACTATCTTCAAGCAATACTGTTAACACCGACTAGATGTAAGAAAATTGCTTAGTTATCTGAATTTGACGCTGTTAAAAATAAAAATAAAAATTTAATTAATCCGCTTTACAAATCGCTTGTTATTAGGTAATTATTTAATAAATTAATCGAGTTAAATACAATCAAGTTTCTAATTTATATTGAAATTTTTATCGTACATCCAGCAAAATTTAAATTAGAAAGATAATTAAAACCTCTCGGTATAAAAAATAGAAATTTCTTCGAACGATTTACAGACAACTTAAATAACCTCTTAATTTTAAAATATTATACACCAATTTCATTTTCACAAAAAAAAACTTATAGAATATTTAAATTTAATCAGCAAATGTATCTAACCTAGACTAAATTTCTTATTCTATCATTATGTAACTGTTTTCACGTAGAGTCCCTTAGGAAAATAGTTCTGAATCATAGTAAAAAAAGAACCTTGTACAGCTTTACCAACCTTCAATCCGCTAAACGTAGTTAAATTATCTTTGATTGACCAACCTTATTTCTTACAGAAAACTCAATAATCAACAATCATCAGTAACAACAGACGAAACTGAATACCGTACCATTTTGTTAGCTCAACAATATGAAATGGATTTCACCCAACCAAAAACAAAAAAAAAATCATAATAGTAATAATAATCGTAGATAAACAAACATGTTTACAAAATTTACATTACCTAGAAAAAGTTTCTATTTGTTCTTCATAATTATAAATAGTTGGAAAGAGGTTTTTAGATTGTTTTCAAAACTCAGCATATTTTATAAATCTACTATAAATAATAGTTAGAAGGTGATGTAATGAAATGTAATTTATTACTTTTTTTAATTATATTTTAAAAAATCAGTTGGACAAGCAACTTTAATACTTTGAAATATTCTAGGTTTTAGTAAAATTTGATACACAATTTGAAATGACTATGTAAAATTTTTATTTGAATTTATTTTTAAATATCATCGAAATTAGTAAAAAAAAAAAAAAGAATAAAATAAACAAACTTATAATTTGATTTTAATAAAATTATCTTCAAAAAAAAAACAGCTGAAAAAATAAATAATTTTGTCTAAAATAAATAATAGGTTTTTAGATTTAAATAATTTTGTGAAAATCAAATAACATTTATTTTCTTTTGTTAATATGGATTTTCATCAAGTAACGGCATCATCCTTCGATTATGGAAGCTAATTTCGATGTAGAATGAATCAAAATATTCTGATTGAGGCTGTTCTAAAAAGGGGAAATAATTAAGACCTAAGTTGATCAAATTGCTCAGATGTTAACAATATTTTTCAATTGTGTTTACTTAAATCGAACTAAGCTCTAAATAACATTTGTGAACACTAAATAGAAACGCGTTTTTTGTATTACACATAGAAAGTACCCTTTAGGCAAAAAAATAACTCGTAATTTACGTAACAGGACTGTAACCTGTCGCATAAAACTACTGCGTTACGAGATTTAGGGGAAGATTATTAAATATCACGGAATAGGGGCTGAATATAATAGCATAATATTTCTACTCCGGTATTTTAAGAACATTGACTTCAATTTATTACCAAAGTAGACGAGGTTTAGACAAAAAATTTTTGGAAGTTTTGATTATTGGTAAAATTGACGAACTCGCCGAATATATTAAATATCTAATTACTTATTTATTTAGCGATTTATTTCTTTTTTTTCTTTGTGGGACTGTTTAGTTGTAATGATGTAAATAATCTTCAACCCTTTGTTTCGATGCTAAGCACGCGTTAATTTAATGTTCTAGAAAATAGCTCATGTAGTAAGATGAATTCGTTGGCCCGCTTGACCTCACGTATTTTCCGTTTCTTTCCCGTTTTATCATGGTTTTAAAAGATCGGGAACAAATAAGTATCATCATCGGTTTGACAAAATTAAGAAAATTTATTGACAAATAAAATGTGAAATTAGAGACATTCTATTTGAAGACCGTTATGGCTTCAGAAAATTTTTGCCCGAATAGGAGATCATAACTCCCAAATTAATTTTGAATTGAAGCTAAAACTGATAATTGTATTTTTTCTGATGAAACATTTACCGTCTAGGATATATTTATTTTTGGATAAAGATTAAAGAATGTAGTTTTTGTAAAATAAATCTGATAAAAATAACTTGAAAAATGTGGATGGATAAAATTTTAACGCTTAAATGTGGTTTTATGTCTATTTGTTTTTGTTTTTTTTTTTTGGTTAAGAAAAAACTACCACGATAAAGTTTATTTTTGAAACTTTTTCATCTTGTAACCGTAAACCCGATCCTTCATTATAAAACAGGAACGTCGTATATAAAAAATTTTTTCCCTTTCTTAATTGTATTTTTAATAGTTAAGAGAGAAGTGTTATCCTTGTCATTTAATGTTATCACGCGCCCACGTTAGTAGATTAGTTAGGAAGCAACCTTACTAATCCTTCTACAGCAAGCCGATCTAACTTTCATATCTAATCACAGTTACTTTGTTTTTTCTAATTTTAAACCCGAATTTCTCAAAAATTTTCAAATCCTGTTCCCTTTTTAATATGAATGTAATTAAAAAACATTCAAAATATCTATAATGTATTAAAGTGTATATATTAAAAATAAATATATACACTCTATTTAAATATTTCAAGTTCTACTGCGCAAGTAACTACTTAAATACTTTAATAATTAGCTATACTTAATAATTATTAAATATTTTAATAATTACATTTTTACTCATTTAACTTCATAATTTCACTTTTTCATGTCATGTTACCGTGAGTGAAATTATAAAAAAAATCAATATTCATCTTCTTCGATCAAATAGTAACATCTTTCTTTATTAACTTTAATTTTTCTAAATGAATGATTTGATGTGATAAATTCACATTTGGAAATTAATACCTAACATTCTTCAAATCGGTACAAGGAACAGTTTGATAAATAAATGTAAAATAGTGTATAAGAATACTCTAAAAATAGAAGGTGAATCGCTGATGATATATATCCTTATAATAAATACAGTATATCTAAATTTCACGCTATTGTTTTACCGTCTCCGTAACTGCCTCAATCCCAAAAAAATGATCATTGTTCTTCAACCTAAGGTCTATGTTACCTTCATTATATTATAAAAATAAGCAACAAATTAAATTTTAGAAAAACAACTTTTATAAATTTTATGTATACTTTTTTATTATTTTTGGTAATAAAAAACAAATGTTAAATAAAAATATTATGCAGAGCTTTTCCACCAACGTCAATTTGAATATTTATAAAATAATAATAATTTTTTCCTGTGATGCATAATTATTTCCTGTGATGTAAAGGTTTATAAAACTGATTAATTAAAAAAATAAATAATTTTATAATTATTTATTTATCTTAGATAAATAAAAATTATAATTACTCGTAGAAAGACAGCAAACTGTAATATTTTGCAAATCTACAACAAAGTTTTTAAATCCTTAGCATTCTGTCTCTATTAAATAAAAAAATTTAATTAATTTTTATCATATTTGTTTTCAAATAAACATGAACAAATTACATGTTCATCGCATTATAATAGTCTCAAGGACACGCTGCTGGAAATGTACACTAAATACCAGGTCGTTGTATAAATATAAAATGTACGGAACCTAACTTAGAGAAAATTTTTAAATGTACTTGTAGAGTAACACGATTTAAATTTAATTACGTAGTCTAAAAGTCGATAATTTTCAGTTTTTTAATTGTGTGAAAATTTTCGAAATCTATATTAGCCTTTCCAAAATTTTCATTCTGCGATAGGTTCACATTAAATAGTGTTTTGTGTTGCTTATGAAAACGGAATGATATAAATTTAATAAGGCCTTTAATAACGGTCGATGTATAATAAATATAATGTAAATATGAGAGCTATGTATAACAATTTGGAAACAAAATTAATAACATTAGACTAGATTATTACAGAATTACTCTTTGTATGAATTTATAAACTTAAAAAAATCACATAATAAAACTGTACTAATAACAATAATAACGAGAACAAATTAAAATTATTGAATTACTTATAAAAACATATTTAAACACTCTTTTCTAGCTTTTTTTAACTAACTGCCATGAAAAATAAATCGGAGTTATATAAAGTTGTTTTTAAAAGTAAAAACAAATTAATTAACCGTAAAATCAGTCTTGTCCAAGTTTTAAAACGCAGGTATAATTTTTATTAAAATAAAGAATTATTTTATCTTTCATTATTTAAATTAATTTTCTGAAATTTATCATAAATAAACAGATTTAAAGCAATCCAAAAATAAAAATACGCTATTTAAGGTGCAAGCTGTTAATCTAGGATTTGTCAACGAAGAAAATTTGTGTTAATGGACAATGTGACATTTATACGAACGGAAAAATAAGAAATTCAATAAAGACTTTTAACCATAATTAAGTTCGCTGTAATGACAAAATCTATTAGCGCTTGCGTCTTAGTAAATAAACATACATGATGTGTACACATGGTGTGCGTGCACGCGCGCTCACGCCTGTGTACATACTATCTGTAAACTTAAATACTAATATGAGTATACAAGAGTTATATGAGGAAACATAAAAATAATAATAAGAAAAATATTTAATATTAATAACATTTACCGTTACATTTACGAACATTTTACGAACATTTACGTTCATTTTACGTTTGCTACATAATTTTCATATCATATTTCCACACATAGGTAAAAGCTTATATGATGATGAACTGATGGTCTAAAGAAAAAGAATATTACTAAAACTAAAAAAATATCAAGAGAATTAATAAATTGTGTTGTTGACAACTTCAATCGATCAGTTTTGGAACTTCTCACGTGTGTTTCTCTGAAAACCCAGTTCGAATAGCAATAGCTCTTTCTGCTGTCACTACTAGCCTCTTCTTTTTTTCATTAACTTTCCTTCACTTTGATGTTTACCAATTGACAGGTTATCATCCTGTCTTCTAGTCTCTCCCGTCCTCCTGGCCCCGAAGGGGAAGACACCCACCTCGTGAAGGATCCAATCCCACACCACCCCCTCCGTACCTAGCCCTTAGGGTCTTTACCGGAGGTTGCCTCAGTCAGGATGCCACCGATGCGAATGCTACATGTGAATTCCTATCGGTGGTGTACTAATCTTAAACGGATCCTACAGACAATATACAAATCTTAAACAAGACCATCCGATTGAGCTGAAAGCTACCTATCCGATGGCAGAATGAGTTCAACACACAGCGCCAAGCCCAAACAGACGAACACTAAACCTAATACCAAAACTGAGAAGCAAACGTAAATTGAAAAGAACAGAACATAGTATGAAATAAAACAAATATAAAAACCAAAAACATGAACAAAAACAACAGAGCACTAAAGGAAACACATTAACTTAACTTATTTAATGTAACTAAAACCTGACCAACAAACAGAACACTAAAGAGAACAACACAAATAACAACATAAACAACAAATAAAACTTACAAGACTAAAGTGAAATATAAATTAAAACAAACAAGATAACTCACAACTAAAAATCTATTCATCAATTCGACTAATTAAAATTATAATTTTAATTTTTTTATTTTAATTAAAATTAAAATTGCGGGACAATCACTTGACTTACTATCGTGCCCAGCCGGCTTTCTAAACTTGGAACAATCTGCACAATTAGGTGAGCCGCCCTCCTTTTTAACAGGACTATCAATACGATGTCCTTCCTTAAAATAGCGCGAACAAATCTCCTTCTCCTTATAAAATTTTGCCACATGCCCAAGTCCGAAATATTTAAAACATTAACCCTAATGTGGTCTTTCACCTTACATGAATGATAATTTATAAAGAGACGACCATTCTCCATAATTACGTTTATTACGCATCTCTTTATAGTAGTGAACTACTATATACTTTCTACCAGCCCGAGCAATAACTTTAAACTTAGAACGTAGTTCATCATATTCAAAATACCCAAACACTATATTTTGGGCCCACAGAGCATCCATGAAATCTTCTCCTGCTCACGTTGAACATCATAAATAATGAGTCGCGGCCGAAGAGGCTTAATGTTAACAGTCTTAATTGGATATTTACTTATCCTATCAATATCCCTTATATCGTGTTCGGTTCCTGTGGTCATTTCATTCCTTTAAGCATAACATTTCAAGAATTCTTTAGTGATTGAAATAAAAATTTGCATTTTTTTCTATTATTTAAGCCATTTTATTCCAAATAAGTCGTATATTATTCAGATTCTCTAATATCTAATTAATCGTTCGTAATTTTCCAACCCCCTCACTACTACTATGGAGGGAGGTTTTATATATATATGTATATTCCCCCTCCTAAAACTATATGTGTACATTTTGTTTTTGGAGTACATTTAATGTGATTTGAAACATCATAAGAAAAACTAATATTAAACAGTCTTTTGATATGATTGTGATTCATGTGAAGTATGCAGCTGAAGTACAGGAGACACCAGTCAAAGTTTTTTTTCTCTTAGAGTAACGATGTTCACTACACAGCCAACCCCTGTAGTAATAGAGAAAATTTGCTTGTAGCACTGATGAATATCATGTACACTTCGATGGGCTTGATATGTCGATGTCAATTATTGAGGATGGAATTTAACAAACGTAATTTATTTTTTAGTGGTCGGTTCTAACCAAAATATTTTAGAAGCAAAAATATAGTATAAAGATCACTTCACATAAGAAACAATTCGACAAGAACAAGAGTTCTTAAGCAGATATCAAGCGAACGTATTCATGTTTCGTGATCACAAGTAATTTACAACTAAGCCAGAGACAAAAAAGGATAATGTTAAACTTATACCGAGTATAATATTTGCATGTTTGTTCACCCAGCAGTTCTGTATCGTAAACTGCTGCAAGTGATACTGCATAATAATTAGTTGAAACGATTGCTTATAAGTCATTTACATGTGTATGTTAAATATATATTATTTATACGACTCGTATATTATCTTAATATTATCTTAATAATATTTTCTAATATTATCTTAATAATTATTTAACATTCATTAAAAAAAATTAATTAAAATTATTTAAGAAAAATATAAATTGAGAAAAATCAAACGAACTTGTTCCGAAAATAAGAAGTTCTACTTTCTGTCTGACAGCAAATTAGCGATAATCAACATAAAAAGGAAATTTTAGAAATTTATACATTTTTTTCTTTTAATGTGTACTTTGCAATCTGTTAAACTAATGAACAATAAGCAACCTTCCACGTCCCAGTGAGATGAGAATGACATAGGAGATATGCAAATGAGGTTTAATCTTGCGCAGACTCAGGCCGACCACTCCGGAAGACGTATGGTTAATTGAACCCCAACCACAAAAGTACGGTAACCACTCTCTAGAATTCAAATCAGTAGCAAATAACTTTTATTAGGATTTAAGCCTCGGTACCTTCGACTTCGCAAATCAACTGTTAACGATATGTGATGACGAATACTCATCAAAAATTAATCAACGTTTTACTAAAATTACTATTATATAATGAAGAATAAAAAAATAATTTCAAGAAAAGAAAATAATGCAATATCATTAGAAACTATTTATAACAACTTAATTCTTTGGCAGAGTTTTTTTTTCTTTTTAACCTCCGGTACCACTGTTAGGGATTGCTTCAGAGGGTGAGATGAATGATTTGTAGCGTGTGTGCAAATGCCATACCTGACCGGGAGTCGAACCCGGAACCTCCGGATGAAAGGCCTTTGGCAGTGTTACAACTAAATTAATTCACACCCTTATTTGCAACATAGACGAAAAAATGTTTGAATTTGTCTTTTACCTAAAACTAAGTAGTAATTATTTAAACTAAGTAGCTTTTACTTATTCAAGCAATACTTTCACAAGTTCATTATAGTTAGAATCACTGCTTGGTTCTCGATATAAATCACCTTTTTTTAAATTGTTAGTCTCTATTAGTCACTAATCAAATTAAATCATCATATTCGTAAAATGCATATTTGCGCGCGCGCGCGTGTGTTGTGAGCGTGTGGGTGTGTGTGAAAGAGAGAGAAAGAGAAAGATGTAGCTTATTATTTGCATTAAAAAACAGCGAGTTTTCTTCCGGTCCACAGCTTGTGTTTTTTTGTAAATACATCAGATTGTATTTTTGCGTGAAAACTATTTAACTGATCGACTGACATTTTAATATAAAAACTAATTTTGTCGTCGACTAAAATAACAAAAGGGTTACAAACTGTTCGTTTACGTAACATATCTTAGACTCTACGATTCATTCCGATCACGTTTAATAACACTATAAAATCTTGATGTTTAAAATAAAACTGTTCAAACATTTTCAAATGCGGTACTATGTGCGGTACTATGTTGTGCAAGCAGAATGTTATCTTGTCGTGTCTTAATGCAAATCGATCTTAAACCTACATTTAAATTTGTTTTTATACTCGTAGATGTTATCTTATCTTTAACCATTTTTGAATGAATCTAACTAGTGATTTTCATGTTATCATTCTGAAAATAGGTACCAATTTTAACAAGATATATACAGAGTTCTAGATATATCATGAAGTTCTCTCGAGACTTTCATAACATATTCTAATCGAGAAAATAATGGAAAAAGTTCATATAAACGTATGTCCTAAACTGCTTCGTTTGCAAATTCCGGCTAATGAAAGATTTCGCTCGGATTTCAGCTACCCTGGTGAAATGAGATCGCGCTAAAATTTTTAGAACGTTTATTAAGGGGCAGAATTAGTGATTTCTTATGGTTCGACCTGAAAAATTTAATAAAATAGGTCCAAGAACCCATATCTGCAGTAGATTTTGAGAAATATGCGGTGAAAACCAATAAATTGGGGTAAATCCCCTGCTTTTATTTACAATAACTTTGTTAAATGAGTAATAAACACAAAACTTTCTCAACAAGTTTTGTAGAGGATTTAATTTTGAACAAAATAACCTACAGGTTGAGGAAAACAGAAAAGTTAGAAAAATTCAAATTTTATTTAGAAACAGTACAGTACTACATTTGTCAGAGAAGTACTTATTTAATATAAATAAAAACGAAATTCTTTTTTGGGATGTGAAAAATTTGTAAAAATAAAATTTACTGTTAAAATTTTTTTAAAAACTGGAAAATACACAACAATTGTAAAATAAAAATAAGTAAATAAAGATTAATTACTTAGACAATAATTTTTCTATTAATGACAGAAATACAATAAATATTTGAAAAACTATTCCTTCAAAGTTGGAAATAAAATGAGCAGGGTTTTTACCCCGATTTATCGGTTTTCACCCAAAATTTCTCAAAAGCTACTTCAGATACAGTCTTGGAGCCTATTTTATTATATTTTTCAGGTCACTGAAAAATATACTTATATTTTTTCAAAATCACTAATTCTGCCCCTTAATTAACTTCCTAAAAATTTCAGTGCAATCTCATTTCACCCGGATAGCTGAAATCCGAGCGAAATCTTTCACTAGCCGTAATTTGCAAACGAAGCAGTTTAGGACATATATATGAACATTTTCCATTATTTTTAGGAGTTATGAAAGTCCCGGGAGAAATTCGTGATACACTTTGTAAATGACTAAACTTCCGTTTATCCGCCACCAATGAAGTCTCCAATGAGGTCGCCACCAAAATCGAGAAAACTTTTCTATAATAATATTTCTAATAATAAAGGTATAATAATTTTGTGTTAAAAAATGAATTCTTCTTATACACAATCGCAAACGTGGACAAATAACATATGGATGCGTAAATATCAAGCTAAAAAAAAAAAGTCATTAGCTTTAAAAATCGCAAATTTAAATTTCTGAACTTATTTCAGTTTTATAGTTTTCTTTGTATCATAATAATTCCTATTCTCATAGTATGAAATAAAATAAATAATTTTACTATTTTTTATAGTAAAAGATATCTAAAATAATAACAAGCCACGTATTATAACAAGCTAAAAGAAATGGTTACCACAAGATCAATAGACTTGATAAATAGATAAATAGCTAAGTTAAATAGAAAATAGTATTTTTAAGAAGTCTTTTACATTAATCTATACACCTAATTAATTTAAAAAATACCTCACTTAACACTAGTACACAATAATATTAAACATAAGGTTTCAATAGATCCCAGTTCTAATTAGGCTTGATTTTTGGATAAGCAAGTTTAATTACACCTAATAAATTTAATTACACCTAACAAATAATAATAATAATAATTAATATAACCCCAGGAAAAGATAAGAAATTAGACAAATTTCTTGTCAACTAATAAATAAAATCTTCAGCAAAATAAAAATAGCAGCAAAGTTCGGAGAATAATTTTATATAACAAAATTCCCCTAAAGCCAAAAAAAAGGGAACACAAGGAAAAGCGATTTTAAAAACAAACCTATCAGATATATGGAATATATATTTCTACTAGCACAATTTATTTCTATTATTAGAATATTAATAGAAATACAACAGAAAAATTCACTAAAATAAGTTAACATAAATAAAAATGCCATATCTATATTTTTAATTATAAATAAAAACAGTGTATGAAAAAATAGCTTAAAGGATAAATGATAAATAGGCTGAGTGTATTGTTAAATTTTACAGGAAAACTAAAAGAAAATTAAATTTAAAATCGCAAAATGCTATAAAAATAATTCATTAATGAAAAATCAGAATAAGAACTAAAACTGTTCTGTATAATAAATTTACATTACTTAAATACTGTAAATATAATACTAAGTAATTATAAGTATAATACTAGTAATGTAAGTATTATACCTAATTACTGTAAATATACTTATATTTTCTATAATGTACTTACATTATTTCGTTTAACATTAAAGGAAATTTTACAACACTAATAGTAAAGTAATAAAAACAGGAAACTAATTGGTGAGAGAGGAATGACGTCGAAATAACCTGGAAATCAAACTACATTCATATACATTTCAAATGATTTCTTATTCAAATAATTGTTTTGTAAGTATTTATTAATAAATATGTCCGTAATATTTATTTAAAAAAGAAATAAACCTACGAAAGACGTGTTTACTAAAATAATAATATTTCCGTCTCCATACGTGCAAGGTCTTGCGTGTTTACCAAAAAGAGAACTGAAAAAAAAGAAAACATATCTCGTTCAGCTTCTTTTATCTTTTTTGTATTAACTAAGTAGCAAAATAGATTTGCTCTCCAACTTCTGAGTTCTCTCTCTCCCTCTCTCTCGCTCGTATAAGCACTTGTGTTTCTGTTTAAGTGAGTTGTAAATTTAACAAGGTAAAGCGAGAGCGTCGGCTGCGCTCATTTGTATTACAGAAGGAAAATGAAAGGGACAGATTCACATTAATTTAATTATATTACAATTTATCACAGATTTCCTCCCTTCCTATACTAAAAGTATTTTCACACACAGAAAAAATTATATATTGTTCGATTAAAAAAAAACATTACGTATTTACCTTTAATTCCTGAAACTAAAGAACAAGAAAACTACGCCTTCACTCAGTAACCTTGTCACGGAGGTTTTACACCCTTTAATCTTCATTCGATTCACTTGTTCCAACAAATTAAGTAGAATCATTCGATAAAAATACTTGTTCCGAGTTGAAATGATATTTTTACATACGATATTTTTACTCGTATATTGGCAATAACACAGATTGTTAAATTATTATTATTTTATATACTTTATTTGTTCTGCATTATCAGATAATTTTAAATATTATAGTCTTTAAAAATAAAAATAAAATTTTTTGAGTTGAAATTAGGATTCTGTGGGTTTTTTAGGTCGGTCTGCAGATAGCTACCGTGGATACTCCTTTTCTGAATACGTAACCCTCCCGCATCCCTCTAGACTCGAGTCATGTCCTCCTCTATGCACATGTTACATACAGTTAATTATTCAACGGAAAAGATAAATGAAGAATGTTTTTCCTTTAAAAACCTCTTAAATTACGGATATTCTGATAATGTAAAAAATATTTTTACGGTTCAAAGACAAAGATAAAATATGAAATTTTTGTTACGAAATTCTCTACAGAGGCAGTACAAAAAACAATTTTGTTAGAAACTCAAGATAACATTCTATAATAAACTCTTATTCAGGATTACTTAGACATTTTTGAAATATATTCGAATTCAATAAATATGTTTAATAATAATGAAAAAAAAAAATATTATTCGCTCTTTTTCAAGAGTGAATATAAGCATAAGAAAACTTATCCCGTCATAGATTTGCTAGAGAATAACGAATTATACATTTTTAAACATTTAAACATTAATGTTAAAGTAATTAGACAAATCTACGTTCGTCCAACTGAAATCTATATATAATCAATGTGAAAGAACTCTTATCACATTCGTTCATATTCTGTGTAAAATAAATAAAACAGTTAATTCATTCAATAGCGAATTTATTTATTTTATTTATCTTCACATAATTATATTATAATTGTTTCATATAATTATTTTTTAATTTATTTTTCTTTTATTATGTTCTACAACCAATTTTTTATTTGTTAATTTTACACTTAGCAACAATGCTCTGAATAGGTTTTTACATGACTTTCTTCCAGTCAAATCCTAGAGGGGTTCGTTTTGTTATTCATGTAATACCAAACACAAAATTCTTGATGTCATCTTCATAACTTTTAATTATGTTATAATTTAAATAAAATTATTTATTTATTATTAACGATCTCTCAATATTTCTTAAGAGTTGCGGTAAATTGTACAATCACAAAATATTGTAGATTTTTTTATACTCTACATTACATCAATACAAGTTACGTCTTTAAATTCTATTTGAAAACTCTTAGTCACATTGTTTATATATCCAGTAAAAAAAAACACAGACGTTGTCCATTTAAAAAAAATTATTTTTTAATAGTTTTGATGTTCATGCAAAATTTCACACAAATCCATCCATAAATAAGCCAAACAACAAAGTAAACTTCTCGGGAAAAGTACAAATGATTAACATAAAAAATTGTTTAAATTTAATTAAATAAATTAAAAACATTATATATTTTTTTTAAATTAGTGAATAATCTAGCCACGAAAGATGATAACTTTACTTTAAAGTACTGACTACGCAGTACCACCCAACCTATAAAACTCAGCGTGTAATATATTTTTGAATGAAATAGTAACACGTAAGAAACATGTTACTAATTTTTTATCTTTACTCCAGCAATTCTTTACTCCATCGTTGACAGAATTTACTTCAAAATAAATGACTAACTATTTAAATCTATCTCTAAATATTTTTTTTAAATTTCAACCAACATCGTAGACGATTGAGAAAACATATCGCTGATCACCATCCACGATAAAAGTTTTTTTAACTTTTATTCTATATATAAATATATATGGATGAGAGAGAGAGAGAGAGAGAGAGTGAGTGTGTGTGTGTGTGTGTGTGTGTGTGTGTGTGTGTGTGTGTGTGTGTGTGTGTGTGTGTGTGTGTGTGTGTGTGTGTGTGTGTGTGTGTGTGTGTGTGTGTGTGTGTGTGACGTTACGAAACCATTAAATTAAACTGCTAAGAATTCATATCTTAATAGAACAGTAATTTCACTTTTCTGAGTACGTTGAATTGTAACATGAAATTCTCATCGTGAGTGACCACTTTTAAATTAATTAACGAAAGGATGATTTGATTCTTCAGGTATAATAATAGCAGGTTTTGATGGAATACTAAAAAAAATACACACAAATTTACTAAAATTAATTTTGTGATATAATTTTGTCTACTATGCGTTGTAGTGACTTTTTTTATTTAATAATAAAAATAAAAAAAGGTAAAAATGTATTAGTAATAGCAAAACTTAATAATCGGTTAACAAACATCTAAGAATTAATAAATTAGTTAATTTAAAACAATTTACCACTTCTTTTATTTATCTTCTTTTTTTTTATGTAATCTGATAGAATAATTTACAGCTTTCAACTAGATAAACAAAATATATCATGATCAAATATTTTTGTAGTACACGTATACAAGTATGAATGTTTTCTTTTTATATTATCTTTATTAAATTGGGGTTTTACAATTTAAGGCGTTCTTTATGTTATATTGTAATAATAAAGCGTGTTTTACCACGATAGTTGTTTTGTTCCGTGAAAGGCGTCATTCTTGCACAGAAGTGTGGTTATCGAGTAGGAGGTAAGTTGTTGAACAGGGTCCTCTTAATCTTTGGAGAGTTTGAGACCCGGTTCAGAGCTCTACAGTCGCGTGTAGGATGAAGTTTTCTGGAGTTGTCAATGAATAATAATTCCGAGAGCGAGAGAGCGAGAGAAAAACAGTTTGCTGTACAGAAAGAGAAGAAATTAAACGGATAGAAAAAGAGAATTAGTAACCGACAGAGATAGAAAGAGAAGGACGCCTACGAGAGAAAGACAGAGGAACGAGAAGAAGGCATAAGACGCATCCCACGTATATCGAGCGAATAGAGAAGTGCTTTAACGTTCTGGCAGACAGTGTTGTGTGTACAGTATACGTATACTTTGGACCTCCGAGCAGTACGCGTTAAATATAACTTGGGTCGACGCTGCCCTCCCTAATATGGACCAATCTCGAATTTCGTAGGAGGAGACGCTGAGCGGCGTCGGGACGCGAGTCCACTGACAAAACACCCGCACACTGCGTCCTCCTTATTAACAAGGTAATTCATCTGTACTTTATCAATAACAATATTTGTGATACGGTTACTAACAATTGTTATATCATTATCACCGTTTAAGTAAGCTAACTTAACAGAGATAACTCGAACGAGCTCGGTTACGCGTATTCGTTGACGATAGCCAAAAGTTCTCGATTAAAATGATAATTACTAGCATTGTCGCAGATGTACAAGAAAAGATATTAATTTATAAATAAATAAACTCAAAAGAATGTTTCAAAACCTCAGCGTTAAAATGTAAATATTGAAAAAATTTAAAGGTAACCTCAAAATCAAAGTTTAGGATTACAATATTTGAAAAAAAAATATTATTGAATATAAATTTTTACTACGCATAATACAACAAGCTGTAAATTGCTAATTTCTAAATTACAAATATATTATTTGAAATATTTTTCTCAACTTTTCTTAAAACGTATGCAATCATGTTCATATAATAATAATAATTTTAATTAAAAGATTACTTATTTATTTATTAATTTATTCATTAAATATTACAAGTAAAATAAAGTATTTATTTATTTTAAACTACTTAAACGATATTTCATTTAAATAAACTGCTATTGTTGCATAATCCATCGTAAATGAAGTATTTGAGAATTTTTTTATTTAAATCTTAAAAAATTTAAAATAAAAATATTTTATGATGATATAACCTAACTTTATTTAAATGGTAAAAAATTCTTTTGAGATATAGAATTATCTTTAGTTTTCGAAAATATATAAAATAAGGTATTTTATTACTAAAAGTAGATATAATTAACGTAATAAGATTAATAAATTAAACAACAATTAGTTTAATTTAATAAATTAAATTAGACTAAAGAATAAACAAAAACATTATCATAAAGGGTATTATAAAATAATTAATAATAATAATTAATTATTTTGTATTAAATAATTATAGATAGAATCAATAAATCACTAAATTCAATTTAAAAATAAATTAAATCATTATAGTCATTATTATTTATAATTAATATTTAAATATTTTCAATATTTTATAAAAATTTCTTAGAAGTAATAAATAATTTATATTGAAGTTAGAAACAATTTTTTAATTTCAATTTTTTTTTTAATTTTTATTTATTAATCAATTTTATTGAGTTTTTATCATACGGTTTATCCATTAAAATAGAATATATTAAGAAAATAAATTTTTATTAAAAATGTAAATTTATACTTCAGATAAAACTAAAAGAAACACGAATAAATAAGTGTGGGGTTTTGCTAATATTATTATGATCCATTTTAATTTTAATAGCTATTTTTACTTCCTTGTACGAAGTAAAGGAAGTATTGTGATTGCGAGAAATTTCGGTTTTCAGACTTCAACGGAAATATCAGTTTTGACCATCCCTAAATCCATTTTGACTAGTTTCAGCGTGACGTCTGTACGTACATATATGTATGTCTGTACGTATGTATCTCGCATAACTCAAAAACGATTAGCGGAAAGATGTTGAAATTTTGGATTTAGGACTGTTGTAATATCTAGTTGTGTACCTCCTTTTTTTATTGCATTCGACTGAACCAAAAGTGTCCAAAAAAAAAGCCAAAAATACTAAAAAATTTGATTTTGGACTTTTTCTTAACTGCAGTAATAAGCCTCCATTGAGAGCTTCCAATGATATATCATAAGTGGTACTTATTTTCATTAGAAAACAGTTATAGCCAAATGAAATTTTAACTAATGAAATACTTGGATCTTGGAAGGGGTAGGCACATCGGTTTGAATCAGACTTCATCTCCTTTTTTTCTTAATTTTTTTTTTTTTTTTTTTTAATTTAAATATACTGATTTATTAAAAATTATTTACCTCTGACTGTAAAAAAGGTTTACGATAAATAATAATTCAATAATAACAATGAAAAAAAAAATGAAAAAATATCTGAAGTTATCAATGAAATAGAGTTTTATGTACTTTTCGTTTTAAAAAAATATGTACATACAATTTAATAGGCGTACAAGGAAGTGATGTGGTGTCCACATCAGATTTTTTATAAAAATTTTATAAACTCTCCTACACAATTTAACATAATATTTAATCAGAATAATATAAAATTAGAATATAAAACTGAATTTAAAAAAATATATATATATTTTTACATAATGGAAAGCGCTAATCTTCATTTTAGACTCAGTGAATAAGAATAATTTTACGTCAATTAAAATGACATTTAAATGGATCTATGGACAAGAAATATAAATAACGCATAAACTTTGTACGTAGCCTACCACATTATCGTTTTTACAGAGTTCATTTTGTTATAGCATTACATGGACTATATATAGAACGGCTGCTCCATTAAGGGAAGTAAACTCTTCCGGCGAGCTATGTTGATGAGACGTTAAAAATATTTCTATGTACGTTTTAACAGTGTTTATCTAATCGAATAAAAGGAATAAACACTAATTGAAAGTAAGTTTTAGTTACATTTTTATTATTTATAAATTAAATTAGTAGCTTTTAAAATTTATCCTAGTATTTTTGTTAACAACTTATTTGTATCATACACCTTTGTATGAGCACAATAAAAACTATCAGTAAAACTCAATTTTACACAGTAAATTAGACTAATTTTAAACAGTAAAATACAGTAATAAATTTACACAAATGTAAAATATCAGTAGAGCAAAACTACTGTAAAAATAAACTTTTGACAATAAAGAAGACAGTAAGTAAAATTGCACGGCCTATTTTTTATCTCTAAACTATCTAACCTTAATCGGCGGGTTACTATAAATACAAACTAAAGCTGAAATGTAATTTTAATACTAAAATAAGTGTATTATTATTATTATTCAAATATATCTTTTGTTCAGGGATTTATTTTATTATGATTGCTGGTTGGTCATCTAATTCTGTTTATTCTTTATTAGGTTGTACGCGTAGAATTTCTCAAAGTATATTGATCAATAAGGAATTTTAATAAGTACGAATTTCAAAATATCAATCTATTAAAATTTTATTCATTTTAGTTTTATTTGTTTAAATTCGTAAATAAAATTAAATATATGGTTTTTAGTCATTGAACTAATAGTAGGGAATCCCGCGCTGAATTACGATAAAAATCTGTAAACAGTTCTGTTCACTTCAGTAGCTGCCGTTATGACAGAAGGTAAGCGAAGCCAAAACCACGATTTATATAACCATTCATTTCTTTCTCGTCATTCAATATAAATAGTAAGGTGAGAAAACTTTAATTTTTTAATAAATAATTTAAATAGCATCACGTCAACGCAATATTTTTAAAAGAAAAAATAACTAAATCTGTATTTATTTAACAGAAAAAATTAACTATTCAATTTTTAATTTTATTGATGTTAACAATACGTAACAGTTTTAAATGAGTATTTTCTTATCTATGGATTTAAAACCCCTAAAAACAATCAACTATTGTGGTTAATATATTTAAACTGTATTATAGATTTATATTTACGATGTAACACCTATAATATAATTTTTAGAGATATATAATTATTACTAACAATTTGTAATTAATTTTACTAATTTTCAAATAAACGCATTTTTTAAAAAATAATATGCATTATGTCAACTTTTAAAACTTTAACAAATTTTTCCATAATATGAAGATTGAAACGTACAAAATAAACACGAAAGTGGACGGGAAAGAGAAATAAAACCAAAACAAAAAAGCGATTGAATTTTACTACCCGACAATTATAAATAATAAAAATTTATTTTAATACTAAAACATTTTTTAATTTTTAATATTGATTAGAACTTCAAAAACTGAAAGAAAGAACTCTAAAATACTAAAGAAAGATGGGCACCTTATATCGCCCATAAAATTTGAATAAAATCAGTCAGTTTAGTTTCTAAGAAAAGCTAAAGCCGGAAAAAGAAATAACTCTACAAACAAACGGGTTTAATCTGTTTTTCGGAATCAAGAAGTCCTAAAATCTAGACGTCAAAATCCGTGAGAATGAATTTTGTGATCCCCAATATGTTAGTTTATGAAGACATCGTTCATTATATGACCAAGTAAAATGTACTGAAATCTTTTTTTTGTTTTTTAATTTAATTTCTTCCAAACATTAAAAAATAGTTTTTGGAGTAATTTCAAAAAACAAAAATCTTTTATATAATGCATTTTAGAAATTCTCTTTTCTCCGATAAAGAATTTTTAGAGGTGACCTTTGAACCAATAAATGTTACATCGGGTCTATGACTATCGACTTTGCATTGACATCGATTTTTGGTTGCTATCATTAGATTGTTTGAAAATGTAGTATATCTGAAGAAAACCGAGAAGTTTATTGTAAAACGAAAAGTTCACTTCAATTTTATTGAACTAACGTGCGTACAAACAGATGGAATTCATAAAGAACCATTCAAAATATAATTATGAGCTATATAAAACAAATTACCACTTATAAAAATAGCTACTAAAATTTTAAAAATGAAAAAATAACTAAATTTAGTTTAAACAAAAAGCTTATGTGAAAAACGTGTTATATAGAGAGGGAGAAATTATTAAAAAACAGGAATAAATTGATTGGAAACTAGATAACAAGTTTGATTGTTATAAATAAACTTATTACTTAATAATTATTCTACAAAGCTGAACTTTTTCTCGTTACCAATAAAATATAAATAATTTTGAGAATTGGTGATAAATCATGACAGATTATTAATTTATTAGATAGTTGTAAATATCTCTTGAAATGGAAAAAATCATTAATTTACCTCTGTTACTAATATTACAAGCAAAAAATACAATAATTTTCGTCAATACGAATTAATTGTTATTAATTATGTTTTAATAAATAACAGTTAATTAATGTTTAAAAAATTACTCTTAATTATATTTACACATTAATATTACGAATTATTTAATATTTTACATGAATATCATAAAAATAATAATTTCATTAGCCCCCTTTTAAATTAATAAAAATTGCAATAACATCAGTAATAATAAAAACATAATTTCCCTAATATAGAATCAAAATTCTACATCATAATTAAAACAGTAAAATCTCTAAAAGTTCTTGCATGTCCGGTATAAAAATTGAATATTTATTTTAAAAAATCATGTGTGTGTGTGTGTATATATATATATATATATATATATATATATATATATATATACATAAATCGCTATTAATGGTAGGAAATTTTAACACATTTTAACAAAATAAAGACTGTTAATAAATAAATTAGAAAAAAGTAATATTGTCAAAATGTTGACATAATTTTGGGCCAGATTTCTTATCGTCTAGCGTGAATTTATAAAACAGCTGACTGAAGCTGGCTAGTATTGACGTTGCTGGTTGGGACTATAACGTGCGTTACTACACGAACTAGTGTACGAGTAGTATACGAAGTTATTAATACTAATTACATTCAATTGCCGTCCGTTTATGATTCTTTTTGGTTTTAAATTTTTCTGTCTGAAATTTCAAGTTCTTTCTATTTAATTAAAAAAATAACGTATATTTTATTATGCGGACGAAATCGGCACGAATTTTTTTCAGACCGAATGAATTACTTATCCGTTTTGGGATTTCAGCGTTCGCTCACTCTTACAATTTTTATTCTGAATTATTTTTATTTAAATAAATATGTTGTCATTTTATTTATAATAAATTGCTTATCATTTTATCTATAAAAGAATTTATAATAGTTTATTTTATCTGGAATTTTATACCTCTTTTTAAGATATTTATATTTAAATAGACAGGTAAACAGAAGAAAAATGATATGCTTCTGGACATATTCATACTTACGTATTATTAATTTATCTTGATGAAAGAAATATTGGATGATCGTTTTTATAAGCACACAATAATAACCTAAGCAGTACAACCTAAATGTTTAATTAAAGAGAAATTATATTTATAATTATTTTTATTTATTATATTTAAGTGGATGCCCCAGTTTGTATGCATATATATCTTAATACTATATTAAAATATAATTCACAATTATCTTGTAGTTTGTTCATTTTTAAAAACAATACGTATAAGTTTAGTAGAGCTATACAAAAATCATTATATTTTGTTTAACCCTTCATAAAAGAAGATGAAGATATACAATCCTTTTACCCATCATCCTACAAACTTACAATTTAATTCAGTCAGCACATACGACTCCCTCCGGAGAAGAGGGCGCATTGCTCCCTCCAAATAACTAGGGCTCCGTTAGGCGTATTCCTGCCAGCCCAGAAGGTGCTAGTATCGAAAGGACTTTAGCGGACGGACTGAAGGGGAATCACACCGGGAACACTAGGCTCAAAAACTTAGTCTCTCACGGTCAGACCCGGTAAACAATTTACACTCTGATCCATACGGATAGGAACGCAAATCACCAAATCCGTCCATAAACAAAACCTAAAATTTATAACCGCCACTAAATAACCCATGAAAACCGCCCGATAATAGAAAGATACAGCTCTGCGATCTGTAGGAAGAATGAATCTCCTGCCATTCTTGCGTTCCGTTCCGTTGCTTAACCCACCGGGTCCGGTGGGTTGAGTAACGGAACTGGAATGGTCTAGTGGTGAGCGCGTCTTCCCAAATCAGATGATTTGGAAGTCAAGAGTTCCAGCGTTCAATTTCTAGTAAAGGCAGTTACTTTTATACGGATTTGAATACTATATCGTGGATACCGGTGTTTTTTTGGTGGTGATTGGGTTTCAATTAACCACACATCTCATCAGGAATGGTCGAACCGAGACCATTCCTGATAAACTAATACCTGAACGGTAATTCCCGGAAGCTAAACAGAAAAAAAGAAAGAAAGAAAGTATATTTTGCTTACTTACAGTAAAACGTACTTTATAAGTGATAGTGGTAGGGTAATTTATATTATATCGTACACCACCGATATTTCTCTCACAGATTCTTTAAGAGAAAATGTTCCTATTTAAAAACATAAATTTAAAAAGACATATAGGCAGAAATTAAATTAATAATGGATAATGTTAGAGGAAAAAGAAAGAAATCAGTAAAAATTAGCTCAAAACACACACCTTCCCACATTTTAGGCAAATAATTTTAAAATGATCAATAATTCCTTATTTTAATATTTTCTGTTTAATAATTGACACAAATTTTATTAAAGAGACTAAAAACAGAATTACCATCTTTCGTGAATTCTGAAATGCATCATCAGATTATAATTTTTTTTAATATAGTATGTAAATGAAAACAGTTATATACGTCACTTATTTATTTTTTTTTGCGATTCGTAAATTCCATTAGGCATAGATTATTTTTTTTTTTTTTTTTAATTACGAGTATTTTTATTTTTTAATTGATAAATTTTGTCTACATAATTTTAAATTGCATTTTTATAAAATTAAATTCTACAGTAAAAAGTAATTACATATTCTACCATTAGTTACAAAAGCAACATCACGAAAATTAAATCTTTTTTTAATAAATCAGTTATTTATCAACATTTGTAATTTCTTGAAGTGTAAACTTCGGTAGAATATTTTATTTTTTTTTTTATTTTCTTTATTTTCAACTTAGCTTTCTTCTTTAAGTAACAGAATTTTAATTGATTTTTTTAAAAAATCAATTAATGTGTGGATTTAAACTTTGCATCTTTATTAAAGGAAAGAATTTTTGTACTGCTGCTGCTATTTGTGAATATAACTTTTCAACTTTCAATTCCAGAAAAACAAAACTAATATTAACTACAAAATCTTAAAGAGACAAAAAATAAATATTAAAAATTAAAAAACACGACCGCCAAATAAACATGGCTGATAAACAAAGCGCTTTAATACGAAATAATTATTAATATAATTAGAGAGCGAGCGGGGGATAATTTTGTATATAGTACGAGTATAATTTTTTTTCTAAATTTTAAATTTATTTAAACATACATACGTATTTAAAAAGCCTATGACACTTCCGGTAACGTAAGGATTCCAACGCGGGGTATCTAAATCGGTTCAGCCGTTGAGCTGCTGCAATGGAACAAACAATACGATACAATACATACACCCTAAACACGTTACACTCCTTTTTGGGCAGTCGTGTAATTAGGCAGAATAAAACTTTATCATTCTGAAAAAAGATTTCTCTATAAGTCCAAAAAAAAGATAAAAGTTATAATAGCAGTAAATGCAAATAAATGACATAACAAACAGTAGTAACTACGGTTATCAGCAGGTTCATATCGCGTACGTAAATGAGATATGAACCTGCTGATAACCACTTCGTCATTTTAGAGGAGTTAAACTTAATATAAAAATTATATTAAATTATTTTTTTTATGATTTGAGCTTTAATTTGGTGTTATAAATTAAATAAACAAATACTTACAAATAAATACTATGTGAATGTTCTTCAACCTTAATCCTCTAGAATATTTCTTTTAAGTTTCTGTTACATTAATTTCCGTGTGTGGAGAAATTTAGTTAAATAAACCAAAGAAGCGATTTATCACTAATATATTTGAAGCTGGTGTTAAAATTTTTACTAAAATCACTAAAGCTTAAATCCTCTATGAACTTAACGAAAAATACTAATTATTTATAATTATACATAAGTTCAATCGGAGAAAAAGGTAACAAAAGTTCGACAACAGGATTAGAAAACTAAAATAGATAGTCACACAAGTTGTCAAATGACAACTAAATTAAATTTTCTTTAAGCTTTATTGTTTGTAATCAAAGAATCTAACCTTACCGCGATTTGAACTATTTAATTCCATTTTAATGTCTGTCTCCATTGTATTTCAAAAACAGCAATACTGTACAGCACCAAATATTTTTATTGTAAACATATTAATATATATTACTACATCCATCGTAGTAAATACTCGCAAGTACAAATTTACAACATTTACACATTTTTTCCAAAAGAAAATAAAAAAAAATAATGAAATAAGAGTTTGTATAAACAATGTTATAAAATAGATGAATACAAATCTGATTTTATTTTTAAATGAACGAATAGGGAAGGCATGGTTTATACTAAACATTTATTCAAAGCATTAACATGTATGAACATATTTATATGATTTTTATATACGATTCATAAATCAACAAGTATAGTAGTAAATTACTTAATTATCGAATACACTATTTAAGTTTCTTGTTTTTTGTACAAATTTAAAAAAAAAATCTGCAGTACAGAACTGAAATATATTTTATGCTATCCACACGCATTTTTTCAGGTAGAAGTAACCATTGATTAAAGAACCATTAAATTACTTTAATAAAAGATTTACAGACAGTAAGTTGATGAAAACGATTTGATTTCTAACCTAATTATTTCAAAATTACATTAAAAATTAGTCTCTCATAATTCACTGTTCTTTGCAAAGTAATACATTACATAATTAACAGATAACTTATTTTTATTTCAGTAATTACCTAAAATAATTTCAACCTCATATTTAAATCAATAATCGTAACTTATAATTCTGCATTAAAGGACCTAGACAGTTAAAATATCAATACCGCATAAAAGATCTTTAATCTTGAGATTTTATTGAATCCCCCTCCCCAAAAAAAAAATTAATTAAATTATTCTAAAATGCATGCTGTACCTATCTGCTACTAAAAATAGTGGGCTGCATTAAAAATTTTAACTAAGGTTAAATCTGAAGTATACTGACTATTAAAAATTTTTATTGAATCCATATTTGTAGGAAAACTTGTTAAATAATGAATCAATAAAAACCATCAAGGTAGTAGTGGTATAAGTGTTTTGTACATTTACTGATTCCACCTACTTTTCCACCAACACACATTTTGTATCCTTGTTGTATTTGACCTGAATAAATAAAATTATTGCTAAACGATTTTGAAATTTATTTCAATGTTTATCCATATTAGCTATTTACATACATATATGCTAAATACAAAATGATTAATAAAATATACGACTGAAATCATAAGTAAATCAATTTTCTTAGGAATTTCAAAAGGAAAAGAGATCCAAAGTTTCATTTTTTGGGGGCTTATTTTGAGAACCTCACGACTGATTATCATAAAAACTTCATTACATGATCTATACAGAAGATTTTAGTCACACGACCTCGTAATTAAGATAATAAATGAATAATTAAATAATACACTTCTTATTCGTATTTAATTAATTATATATATTATTATTGAATATGCTGTGATTACACGTAACAAATAATTCTATTATCTTTTTTATACCAATTTAATTAAACAATTAACAGTCTATAATTCAAGAGAAATCTCCTCGATTTTTACGTGTGTTCCAAGTCTTCTCTACATCAACCGGACCCTCATCAATTATTTTATTTACGTAAAAAATTCCTCTAGCTGTCTTACTGTTCCATTATAATTGCAATATAAATTTTTTATATATAATTTAAGAAAAAGATTTTTAAACGAAAGATACATTACTCATACACATTATTTAAGAGATATTTTTCATAAAAAAAAAGTTAAATATGTCACTAAGAAAAAAGAAATTATAATAATATAATAGTTATAAAAAAAAATATAGTTACAAAAATTAATAGTTATAATTTTATTAGAATTAGAATTCTCTACAAATCCGCTAATTTTAATTCTATAAAATGTTAACGAGATGTAAAGTAATCGAATTAAAATTACTGAAATAAAAAATATTGTTTTTAACATCTGGTTGCTTTTCTGAAAAAGAAATTATCAAATTCTCAGTAACTTCAAAAATGTAAAAATGTTAAATTATGTATAAGAAATATTTTTATTTAATTACAGTCTTATTACAATAAAAACTTATTACAAAAAATATATATATAAATTTTAAATAATAAATAAATAAAACTTTCTTAATTCTTCTCGATATTATGAAGTCGAGACAAAATTAGCAAATTATTATAAGGGTTAGTAATTTGGCGCCAGCTTTACTTCTCTAAGTCGAAATTTAAAGAAAAATTGGACAGCGTTATTTTTTATTTCGTCTACTGTCGCATTATTTTTTTTTTTATTTTACATATATTTTTTTTTAAATTATACGTAAACTTAAAACAAAAGTTGTTCGTAAAAATGTCTTCCACAATAAATGCAAAGGTGGAACCTATGTTATAAGAAAGAGAATATACTATAAATGCCGTAAATACTACTCCGAATATAAACTTTCTATTATCCCAAACATGACCCAAAAATAACAAAACACGCATTACTTTTTCACCTTATATTTTCCAACTAATGTTCTGGAATTTTTACATGAAAATTATTTTTATATCAGAATGATATCAAGTTTATCTCTCTCTATCTCTCAGTGTGTGTGTGTGTGTGTGTGTGTGTGTGTGTGTGTGTGTGTGTGTGTGTGTGTGTGTGTGTGTGTGTGTGTGAGAGAGAGAGAGAGTGAGAGAGATGACGAGTACGACAACAATCTGCTAATCATCTAAGTAAACCCCATAGTTTTTCGTTTAAAGTATCTTCCACTTAAATTATTAACAAAAACCTTAAATTTCCATCAACAAAAGAATTTTCTTTAAAAAGAATGGAAAAATAATATTTTTAAAATAAAAATATAAGGCTTGAGCATACAAAAGTTTCATTATTCCATTTTTTTTTTAAGTTACAAAAGGAGAGCTCGACCTTCTTTTTTTTTGTTGATAAAAGATAAGATTAATGAAACAATTTTTTATAAGTTTGTTTACAGAGAAATTTTTAAAAAAATATTTTTTTTAGAATTTCATGATGAAATTTGGCAAAATTACATTTCAAGATTCCAAAACAGGTAAACTTAATCACTTTAGTCATTAAATCACACTTAATGACTGAATTCAAAGATAACTATAAAAATTCCTATTTTTATATCTCTTTTCATTTCTTCGGGTGGAGGATACATCTGATCTTGGAATCGTAACAAAAGGAAATTAAAAATTATTCTATTTGTTGTTCTTCTATTTACTCTCTAAATAGTTTCTTCAAGTTAAGGGACCCCCTTACATAGTAAATTTTTAAATACGCATTTAGCTTAATTGAAGCTTTTATTTCTTTTATGCAATTTATGTATGCGATGAGATTTATATTTTAATAATTTTAAAATTAAAAATACATAAATATTTAAATGCCACTATAATATTTAAATTATTTTTTTCTAGAAACGATTACGTTACTTCAATCTTCAATATGAAATAATAAATTTAAAACTAAATTTAATCAATCGATTTCGAATTTAAATAGTATATTTTTAGAAAATTTAATCTTTTTTTATTTTATTTAAGAATAAAAAACGTAAATAAAAAACTTAAGTTTAGGAATATCAGCAGCGATAACTAAATTCCAGAATACACTGACTATTAATTAATACTTGGTGTCATTAAGATTAAATTCCACAATTGTAGTAATTGAATATTATGAATATTTTCCGGTAAAAAACGAAAATTCGTTTTCTTAGTAATGATTTTTTCATAAAATTAATTTTGAGAATTCTTATAATTAGATTATAACTAAAAAAATTAAAATAAACTTGAGCTTTTTTTCAGTTATTTATACTGAATATTTTGAGCGCATACAACCAGTAAAAAAATTGACTAAAATAGTAAAAGTATCTAATTATAGGCCGTTTTGAAATAAACTAAATTTTATCCAAAAAAAAATTAAAATAAAATGTTTCTTTTTGTAACATAAACACTATCAAGTTGCTTTCTTAAGTGTTCCAGATATGTTTGAAGATTTACACTGTCAATAAATTTACCTGCTTTTAAATAATTTTTATTATATGAATAGATTTCATATAAGTTGATTAATGTTAAACTAGGCTTTATAAATTTGAAAGAGTAGTTTTCAAAAATACAATTTAAAACTGACAAATTCACATAAGTTTAGATATTCCAGCTAAGTGCTTTTTGCTAAACCCCCTTCAATCAGAATAGTAAAGATTTATAAATTTACTGATGAAATTAAATATCTCCTCGGCTCTTATGAAAATGTATATGAAAAATAATTCCCACATTTTTCCCTGAGGGTTGGATCTACTCGTTAATTAGTAATAAGCTCACATGCTATCTAATCTCCCCTAGTGAGGAAAAAGTAACTGTCACTTTCCCTACGCGTATTTTTGTAATTTATGAATCAAAATCTTATTACGGCATCTACCTCTTAAAATAAAAGTACATATTAAATTAGAGATATCCCATACTGCACATTAAAAATAGACAAGCAAAAAGTGCAAATTAGAATTTCAAAATGTTGAAACTTAAGTTTTTTACGATAGCTGGCTATTTCTGTTATGACTCATAGTTTCTACTATCTTTCCCTAAACACTAATTCTTTATTGTTTTTATAATTAAATATACTAACAACCACTGCTATTTGGCATTCATTGATAACTTTTTTTTAATAACCTAAAATAATACAAATATTACAGCAAATAAATAAACAACTATAGCACAAGTTTATGATTTATTTTATTTATATATTCTTCACGCTACATTTTCTAAATAGAAAGGCCACGGTTTGTTTCCGGTAAAATTTTAGATACTCCCGCGTGTTCGCGGCTCGATCAGGATATTGAGAGATTGACAGTTTAGAATGTTTATATAATTACAATTTATTGGTTTATAAACATAATTAAAATATGACAAATCAATATTAGTGACGATGATGATAATAAGCAACAATAATCACACAATTAATACATAACATAATCAGAGCAGTAAACATTCGTAATATTACACTTCAAATAGTCATAAACGTCAATAGTAGTAGTAATAATAATAATATACAATAAAAAAAAATCTCACATTAATAATTAGAATAATTATGGCATTACAAAATCCAGTAGACAATAATGGCAACAGTAAATAATAATAATATTACATGTTAATAACAATCAATTAATCATAAATGTCGATCATAATAATGAAAAAATCCTTTCGGCACGCCGGAAAGCGGAGGTAGATTTCACCGGTGCTAAGTACGGGATAAAAAAGATTTCCACCTTAAAGATAAGAAAATCTTCAAATGTACTCAATACGACAATGGCTGCATGTGAAAAAAAGTTTCACATATTTAGCATACAAGCCCTACTTCTTACAACTCCAGCAACATTTTGGTCATCCCTTGCCGTAAGGGTTGGTCATATCAAAAATTATTTCAGACAAAAGTTTTAGGTGATGTTTAGAGGACTAACGATCACTTTAAACCGATTCGATACTGTGCCTATTAAGGGAGGTATGACTTTTTTGTCTTCGAAACCCCATTTTTTCCACCCCTTGGACCAATGATTGGTGATATCAAAAAGCTATCCAAAGAATAGTAAGAACTTTAAACGAATTCAATATTTTACTTAATAAGAAAGTTGTAGCGATATTTTATTTTTTCGACCCCCCCCCCCCCCACTTCCACACCCATGATCCGATTTTGGCCGTTAACAAACTCGACCAAGATTTTGGGACGAGTTATTTTTAAGAAACAATTTGAAAGTGATTGGCGCAAAATTACGGCAGTTATCGTGTTCGCAAGAAAGAGAAATATATAAATGTATATATAATATATATAAACGTTTTAGCTGACGGTGGTTTTGGGGTCTGGGGAATGTGTCACGAAAATATGTCAAAATTTTTCTGATATCGAATCATGGTACCCATTACAATAGGTAGCTTTCTTATGAAACCTACCTTACAGATGTAGAAAGACAGAATGTAGAATACTCGGCAGGATTTGTTCCAGGTAGATAAATAGAAAACCAGAATTCAGACCCTTTAACAAAAGATATAGTATTACCGCTAGTCTTAACAGTTTCAACCACTAGTCTTATATTAAGAAACAAGAGTACCCTAGATAAGACAAGTATAAAGCTCTTTCACTGGAAAATACCTTTGCTGTTCACAAATAAAACTACCCTAACAGTTTATGAATGATATTTAGTACGTTATCCCTTTCACTTAGTTTTACTTACCGATAATATTTCTTGTTGAATTGGAATTACTCGTGGCTTCACCTTAATCGTACCGAACTTAATTTACACTGGAAATTCGCTCCTTCCCTGTCCTAACTGCAGAATGCTTTCGCTGATTGACATCTCGCACAACTGAACTTTAAGTGGTCTTCTCGTGGGTATTTATTCTTCTATCTTGTCTACCTGCCGGACCGGACCCAACTCGAAGCGTGAGAACGATGGCCGAGCCTGTTTCTTCTCATGGATTCCTTAGCCCGGTCCGGTAATTCTTGTCGCGGTACGAACATCTGTTAATTGTGTGTCAAGGGCAGTATCACATAAGACGATTGTTAAACGGACCTGTTACCTTTCTAAAAAGGTTCCTTTTAGTCCCTTTCTGGATTCTTCCAATTATTGTATTTTCTACTACTTTCATAATTAATTGGTAGGAATCCGTTACTCAGGTTCGCTATACCGGTCTTGTTAAACTATTACAAAAACTTTGGAAATGTTGATAAATATCCGACAAAGTTACAAATAATCTGCAAAATTCCAAAAGCTACGGTAAATTAGCGAGGAGAGGTCACGCGCAAGCTCAAGTTTTATGTTTTTTCATAGATTATTTTTATTTGACGTTAACACAGACCGAATAAGAATTTTCTCATACACACATATAAACCACATCATTTGTAACTACGAAAATTAAAAGAAATTGAGAATAGAATATAAAAGAGTTTTTTAGAAAAAGATATGATATCAAAAAGGCACAAAACAATTAATAAATTGCCGGATTTTATATAAATAAATGAATGAATGAACTTCGTACTAAATAAAAATTTACTAGTTTTTTCTATACCCGTCATTAAACTACAAAAAATAAATCAGAGAGAAAGGTGGAACTCTGCCAGTTTTCTAATAAATATCACCTACTACGTACTGCCGGGGACTGTTATTTTAATAAAGGAAAATAAGAGTTTTTCAATTAATAAAAAAATTATCGACATTTATTCCTGATTAAGATAAAAAATGTTTGCCACGACACCCTGAGGTGACTGTGTTACGCATAACAGCGGGGACTGGTTGCCTTGGGGTGTTAAAAAAAAAATAAATAAATAAAAAAAGTTGACTTACGTCAGTAAATTCGATATGCAGTTCACCGGGTAAACCATTGGTATTAAAATAGGATTACATGGTTTAGCTTCGATTATAATTCAGACTTCACGGCTACAAAAACAGGTATACATTTTCTAAAAACAAATTTTTGACAGGGACTCCCCAAATGATTTTTTAAATTTACAAATCGAATTTTCACACGTTCACTGTACTTCATAATCACAATTTCTTTGTTAACGAGAGAAAAAATAAATTAAAAGAATGAGTCTCCCGACCTGGACTTATTTCTCATTCTTTCCTTACGGTCTTTGGTATTTTTTTAAGCGTTACTGACCGTAACTTTAAGCGATAAGAAGGAATCTAAAGAAAAATGAGAAACCTCAAACAGCATACTTTATGAAAAAAAACGATTTGTCATAGATATTTACGTAGGACTGAGGAAATCAAACGATCCAGTAAAGTCTGAAGGTGTACTCCAGTTAAAACGGATGAGACGTGGAAGTCCTGCAAGGCAATGAATGAAACGAATTAACGAACCGATGGAGGATAGAGATCTGGATAAGGAAGACAGGCGGAATACGAATAATTGGCAGTTGGGATACGAGAATATTGCAAAAAGTGTACATTAAAATATTGGGGAAATGTTTAGCTCCAATAAATTAAGATATCCGAACCTAAGGGATAGTGAAGGCCAGACGCAGGATAAAATTTTGCGGTCATTATTAAAAAACAGATTTTTTTTTTATTTAATATTTTCTTCCTTCATAAGAAATTATGGTTTAGTACAATAATGACCAAAATATAAGTTTATATTTTTATATGTTTAGTAGGAATCCAAAAATGACATTTTTTATGTAAACTAGAGAGAAATTAAATTCTTTCATAGATACGATTAAAGTCATATTTTATTCTTTAGTCACGATATTTATTGTAGTTTTTTTTATAATAAAAAATTTACCTCTTTAAGATGTTGTTAGAACCGCCAGGCTCTAATTAATATGAATTTTACTCGAAATAAAATTATATTCCAATTAACAACCTTTTACATGTTATTATTTTTCATATCCTAGTTTAAATGATTTTAAAGTACTCGACTTATATTAAAAATCTTCTATTTCAAGTAATGAAACCCGTAAATAATTTTATTAAGCCATTAAATACAAAATCTTCTTTTTTTCTAAGAAAAAATTATAAAAGAGCTATCCAGTTTAAAGACTTTAAGCATCAATTTTTATACATTAATTAAAAATATATAAAATGTTACAAATATAATACTTTTAACGGAACTACATTAAGTAAGCTTCTGTTAAACGATAATGTAACTCTGATGATTTGAACTTTGAAGGCGGCTAAAACGTCGATCAAAATCGAAAGGGTATTGATCCCAAGCGCCTTAAGATATTAATCATTCAATGCACGTGAAATAATAGCCTGGATTAAATTTTATTCCTTTTACTACCGAAGACTATTTCGATTAATAGTATCGAGTCGTGCCTCGTGAAATAAAGTTCGCGTTTAAAACTGTCACCAGATCCATTAATAATAAAATGACGTTTCGATTAAATTAAAACTAAATAAAAAAAAATAAATACTTCCTCTGGTTAGAGAAGTTACAAGAAATAAATATTAAAAATTAAAAACACGACTACCAAAACAAGAACATTGCTAATAAACATTGCTCTTTAATCAATCTCCATAAAAAAGGATGGTGCTTGGGTTTATTGGTACTCGCATTTTTATTTTAGCTGCTCTTGGCGCAGAGCGGACGGTAGTGCGCCGGGCGGCTTGCTTGCGGTGCACGAACGATTCGTTCGTTCGAACCATTTATACTTCTTGATACAAAAGATTTATCTGGAATTATATTAGTGTTTTGGGGAGAAAAACGAAAACATGGTGGTTAGAACTGCGTTAAAAATTACAACTCAAGAAACAGATAAAAATGTTAAGGATTTTGAAGCTTTTCGTGGTAAAAGTTTTTGTTGTTAGTAAGCTAAATTCATGAACGTTATTTAGTTAAAATTGACAAAAACATTTAACCAAATGATCTGTAATGCAACACAAACCATTTAACATTATAGGCCAGCCTTTTTTCTAGTGTAGATAATTAAAGAGCGTGCGGATGAAAATTTTGATATAGTATTTATATACAGTATAATCTTTTTTTCAATTTTTTTAAATTCATTTAAATACACACATATTTGTACACCCTAAATACATTACACTCCTTTTTGGGCAGTCGTGTAAAAAGAAAAAAGTATTCCAGTATGTTTACTAACACTTTTTGCTTTCTAAATTGATTACATTATACACTCTGTTTACAAATAAATAAAATATAATTAATATACATATTTTATTATATTTATAATACATACTTATTTACATTTATATTACTATATGTAATTATATTAAATAATCTTTAACATATAACTGAACCATTTTTTAATTAGTGAAATTTTCTATAATTTGTAAGTACTTGCTTTATATTAGCCAAAATAATGTAGCCATAAAAATTAATACTTTAAAATCTAAAAGAAATTCGTTTAATTTAAAGTTTTTTCATAATCCGGTGACAGAAGATATTTTTTTTCTAATAAATCAGTCTGTAAACGTTTTTAACGGCTATCAATTATCGCATCTGAAGTAATTTGAACAGATCGTTAAAAATATATATACGTAAAAAGAATATCTTTATGTTTAATCGACATGACTTTCCTGACTCTCCACTTTTAAGAGAAAGTTGGATTGTGAATAGAAGTAACATTTTTTCCACATATTTTTCTTCTGACCTTTTTTCTAAACAATTACTGCTAATCCATATAATTAGGCCTAGAATGAATGACACCAAGATTTATACAATTATTAATAAAAAAAATATATTATAATAAAACTTAGTGTAATTTACTCTATAAAAAATTCACAAGAAAAAAATAGTCAGGAAATTGACGAAAGTTACTTGTATAACGAATAAAACAATAACTGTAAAACGGTTTTTTGGATCTTCCTGATAAATCTTATATTTTTGAGTTCATAATTGCTAGTTTCTGGATTCTTGACACGAAAAAGGACTTCTCAGTAATCGACTAAGTAAAACGTCTGATTTTTTTTTAAAGATTTTAGTGAAGCCTATAACAACTTCCATTTTGTTTGTTACATTTTTTAACTACATTTTTTTTAAAATCTTTTGATGTTCGGCTGATAAAAAATTTCAGACTCTTCTAAATTCTTTTCCAAACCTCGTATCATGCTATTTTACTAATTTCGAGATTAAACTTTTATATATCACGCTTTAAGCTCTATTCGTTCTAATTTGGTTCTCACCCGGGTAGTCCTAATATAGTTGTTAAATGAATCTTAATGTCAAAATAAATAAATAAATGGGTGTTTTGATCCACTGTAATATAACACATTTTAATTAACGCTTTAGGTCTTAATAATCATCTCCGGTTCGAATCCCGGTTAGGCATAACATTTTCACATGCTACAAAATTCCCATTTTATCTTATCCTCAGAAAAGATACCTAACGGTAGTCCAGGAGGCTAAAAAAAAGAAAAACGTCTTAAATAATCATCCAGTAGGTTTACACAACAGCTGTAATTGTACGGTTTGCACTTTAAACAAGCAGGCTTGAATTTTTTGATAACAGGTTTAATTTTAACATAATCACTTACTTTATCGGATTACATCAATTACGTTTTACTTGCTAATTTCAAAGAAAAATGGTAGAATATAATACTTTTGTTTTGTTTTTTTAATTTTTTGTAAATTTATCTTATTAATACTATCAACATTTAATTTTAACCTTGAACAGTTTAAACCAGGAGGGTCCATGATCAGATCACTACTCGGAAGTCAATGACACTGGTTTAGAACTATACAAAATATCTCGATGTGTCCTTTTAAAAAGAACATATTATTATAGTCTAAGTTTCATCAACTAAATTAAATTAAAAAGTGATTAAATATAAATTTTTTTTCAAAATAAAAATATATTAAAGTTGAATATACAAATGAAATACAAATTTATTCATAATTTTTATTAAATTAAATAGAGTAAATTAATAATTTTAATTATTTAAAAAGTATTAACCATTTTATTTTTATTGATCTAATAATAACAGGCTTATCCTCAATTACAATTGTTTTTTAATGAAAAACAAGACTTGCAAAAAAATTAAGCCTTACCGGAATTCGAACTCAGAACTTTCCTAAAATAAAAATGAATAAAAGCCAGAGGTACTATCTCTTTGTATTTTTTTTATGAATGTTCAAAATCTTACTTTTAACCAAATCCATCTATTTCAATGAGTTTTTCTTTATTTTATAGAGGAAGTTGCTCCTGTGGGATATCGCAGTAAATTTCCATTAACACCGAAGTTAATGGAAACGAAAAATTACATTATCTACAGAAACGAATTGAAGTTTTTCACGATTGCTGGTGTTCAATTATAATTGCATAATGACACGCTACCTGATATCATGCAAACTTAAAACAATAAAAACGGTTTAAAAAACAAAACGTAAAAAGTAATATTCTCGTACTTCAAAGAGCCATCCGGTAGCCTTCGTCCAGTTTCTAAATCCATTTTTTTATTATCAAGATTTTAATAAGTTTTCTCACTTTGGTATTTCCTTTCAGTTTCTTTTCATATCGGTAGCTTTAATCATCAAGCAAAAAAAAGGAGGTTAAAAATTGAATTCTTAAAAGGTTGGCTCTTTCAATTCTTTAAATTTCGACTCTTTGTATTTTTTTATGTTTGTTTTATTTTTTTTTTATGTTTGTATTTTTTGAAGTCGGCGCCAAATTAAGTTCTTGTAAATTGTGGATAGCTATTTTTAATTTGACTCTTAAGTTCAGAAAGTCTAGAATTAAAGACCTGAAAAAGCATTAATTTGCACCTTTTTCAGGAGTTTTTTAAAGTCAGTTTTATAGCTTTTGTAATAAGTTTATTTTACTAAAATAAATAATAACTTTTCTACTGCGACTAATGATCATGAGTAACAGTCTATGGCAAAAATTACATTTTTTTATAACTAATGAAAATTCCGTTATAGATGATAGTCTGCGAAAAAATAAAACATTATCCTGCGATAAGGCCTTTAGTACTTTTAATTATATAATTAGTTAATAGCAGTGAACATATATTTAATAATCATTTACTTGACCAATATCTCTTTTTATCTTTATTTCAATCGGCTTATATAATGACAGAGAATGGAGTAAGACTGTTTGTTATTTTGTCGATAAAATTCAATTAAACCTTACTGACGTATACACTATTCGTAGACTGTTATAAATGGTTTTTGTTTTAAAGGTATAGAGTGATGATTATATTGTAATAGAATTCTGTTACAGGGTACAGAACTGTTTTTGACTAAAAAAATTCTGTGTGATAACTGAAAATTTTGTATGGCCAAAATTTGACCATGTAAATTCGAACAGATCACAAAATGTAATTTATATTATTAATTTTAAAATTACAGGCAACTTTAACTGCGTTGATAAAATTTATGCAGCTTTTTGATTATCAGATGTGTTGCACGTTTAACAGCAATATGTTAAATAAAAAATGTTAACCAAATTAATTGAAAACAAAACTGAATTTTTTAATAATTAATAATTTTCATTAATGCCTACCTGAAAAATGTTGATTTTGTAGATTTTTGTATTTCATATATTTACTTTAATATAATGTTATATATTTACATTTTAAAATATTGATTTTAACCACTTCTAATTTTAATTTTATAATTATGAATTTTGTGATGCTACTCTGTTCAAAAATTTTCTGTTGTTTCTCTCAATCCATTTAGATGGGGGCAATTCCTTTTATTTTATCTATGGAACAGCACATCACTGACTTGATCTATATAGTGAATTATCATATACCAAACAAAATAAAAAATATATTTATTTTTATTCCACATCAGTTGTCTATTGAAGTATAATCCTAGATAGCCCACAGAATTTATAATTTACTAATTTAACTTCAATTATAATACCACTTATTACACAATACATTTAAACAAATTTAAAGTCAGTGTTTATATGTACCAATAATTTCGTTATTTATCACTTCAATACTGGATTATTCAAAAAGAAGGAGCAGATTTAAATTATTTATTTCTAATGAATGACAATAGAAAGTCTTAAGTATTATTTCCATCCATACAGCAGCATTGTAGTTTGTTTATGAGAAAATGGCGATGGCACAGGAAAAGTCGTTTTGTGTGCTAGAGTAAGCAAATCAGCTGATTTTGAAGTCAAGAGTTCTAAGGTTCAAATCCTAGTAAAGGCAGTTACATTTATACGGATTTGAATACTACATACCGGTGTTCTTTGGTGGTTGGGTTTCAATTAACCACAATCTCAGCATCTGCATCTGAAGCCGCAAAAGTTGCAGTTACTTCAGGCATTGCAGGACATTCAATCATACAATTATCCAGCATGATGGATTGGAAAAGGTGGGTAACATGATCTTGTTCATCTTAAGTGGCCTCCAAGGTCACCAGATCTTAACCCTTGCGATTTTTATCTATGGAGGTGCATAAAACACAGCATGCATGTACCACCTATGCCTGCTATTCTTCATGATCTGTGAAATCAAATTGTTACAGCAGTGAATTCAATAACCAGGAACCAGTTAATTCATATGTGGCAAGAAATGGACCACCGATTTGATGTTTGTCGCATAACAAATGATGTTCAAGTTGAATGTGTAAAATAAATCTTTGAACTTTCCTCTATTCAGTGATGTATCATATGTGTCTCTATCTATTGTTGTTCATTAGAAATAAATATTTAAAATTTGCTCCTTTTTTATGAATAACCCTATCTTATGCAATAAGATCTTATGTACATTAAAATACAACATTACCATTAAGTTTTATGAAATCTTATTTTACCAATCTCTCTCTTAATTTTATCCTATCTTAATTTACCTGTAAAATACAAATTAATTCAGAAATTTATTTGAATAAAACATTCTTATGGAGAATAGAAATTTTCAGTTAAAATAGTTAAAAGAAAAATTTTATTATTTAGTTGTTTAAATAAAGCGACATATTTATTACAGGTTAAATCAGATTAACATAGGATTTCATATATAACAACACATGAATGAATGAGGGGGGTATCGATGTGAATGAATAGGTACATCGGTAATAAATACAAATTGAATACAATGAATCAGAATAATTTAACATACATTAGACATTTCATTCAACTGGCTTTATATTAGATAAATCAATTCCATATGAATTAAACCATTACATAATGAGAAATTAAAAGAAAAAACTTTACTTCAAGTACAAATTTAATAATTTATTCAACATTTTAGTAACCCAAAAAAATTAATTATTTTTCAGAAGAGTCGGCAAAGGGCCAATAAGAAATTAAGGCTTTTATACTATTATTATTATTCAGACCAAGAATAGAAAAAATTACAATTCTTACTCTAATAAATAAAATTAAATAAAACTAATAAGCCTACAAATATAATTCTTTAATTCAGGATGTAAACAATTATATATAGCAAATTTAATTAAAAAAATAAAATATCCATAGACCTCATAGCATTTAAATTTATGTTTAAGAATGAGCAAGTTTATCATCTCAGCCAAAAAACCTTTTGTTCTATCCTGTCTGATTTTTGTAGCTAAGTTCCAAGTCATTAGGTACAAGACAGAACTTGACGTACAAAATTAAAATCTTTACTTAGAAGAAAGGTAACCATACATTTTTGGAGCATAATTATGTTTGTTTACTTTGAAGTACTTCACCACAATTTTAAATAGTTCCTGAATATAGTCTTTCTAATTATAAAAAATGATAATTTTCCTTAGACTGCCTATGAGACCTAGAAAAGAAGATTTAACAAGAGCTTTGTCAGGCTCTTCAGTGGAAACCGTAGAAAAGTTTAGCTTATTTTTATGACACAAAAAGTATACTGTCTTGACATGGTATGATTTGTTTTAAAGCCTGTAATCATTCAAATTTAGCACAGAATATAGTAAAAAAGGGTGGCCTCAGCCTCTGTGTAGAAGCTGAAGAAGACTTCAAGAGGCTAGTTCCTCAAGGTTGTTCATTATTCCCCATACTCTCGAAATAGTGGCTAAAAAGAATGCAGATTACCCATTATAATAATGCAGATTATTATGTGCATGTGTTATTGCTTCTGTTGTAATAACTGTTATCAATTATAAAAATTGGAAATTTTTTTATTAAAAGACTCGTAAAGCAACCCAAAAAAGAAAAAAATATTTTGAGAACTGTTTAAGAATAATTTTTTTAATTTATTAAAAATAATCAGGAAAATGAATACCTAATCTTAAAGTATTAATTTCTACAGGTTTCCTCTCGCTAAGCAAGTTATGAATCCATCAAGTTGTCGACTATAATTTTTTGAAAACAGGTTAATCTAGCAAAACTACTGTAAAAAAAAATAAATATTAAACGTTTCTTTTAATTTTTAGTAGTGGCTCACGACTCATGGTGTCTGTAAATGAATTTTGTTGTGAAAAGTACCATAAAAAAGTTTCATTTTTCAATGTGAATCATACCTAACTTTACAGTATGATGTTCAAACCATATCATGTTATCATTAGCAAATTGATAGATTTTTTATAAATATTATTCTTCCTAAAATGAATGTAACCAACTGTTAGTGATAACATTTGAATAATACCATACAGGAAAGTTAGGTATGATTCTTAGTGAAAATTAAAGTCCTTCTCACAACAGAAGGAAATTTTAGGCACCACAATTCACAAGTAATTTCTAAACCTACATAACCTTTCTTAAGAATAATAAATCCCTTCCAGGCTTGTAAAATAAGCTTGGCATGGGAAGTAAAATAAGGAATGAAGTGGTTTCTCATTGCCATCATTAGTTAAATACACTGTTGTGCATTACTGCCCTAAACCCACCAAGATACAAGTGATATCAGACCTACAAGCAACACTTTCAATCTGTTCACACAAAGGACTGACAATATATTAAACATCATTAGTCTCAATGAAAGCACTCTTTAGTGATTAGTCCATCTTAAACCTGAAGTCTTACATACATTAGTATGTTTTACTTGTATTATATCAGTGTTTTTACATAACTTATATCCAAAGTAAAGAATGTAACAGATAATATAACCATCCATTAATTCATCCCTTTTTGTTGTGAAACAATGGATTATATATACTGTATTAATTCAGCAGGGGAAAGCGAATTTATAGTTATTCTAACCTACAAAATTTAAAGTACAGGTAACAATCATTATATAGTTTGCTCCACATTTCATTTGTACACAAAAGATGTTACATTAACACCTGGATCATAGGCTTCTTTAACAAAAAGTTAACAAATTGCCTGATACATTAAATGTCACCAGAACATTCAATGAATTTATTTAATATCAAAATTTCTTTCTATTATTTATTTAAAATTTTGCTTACTACAGTAAACACAAATTTTTTGTGTGTGTACATGACATGTGCGTGTACACAAAGATAAATGTAGAGAGCAAAAAACACATAAATTCTACTTCATAATTTTGTTTTCACATTCAAGCAGTGTTAAGAAAAAGAAAAAAGATACCAAGAGAAATAAATGATAATTTAAATTCAATTCTTTTTTATATGTAAATTCATTAACAATAGAATCTGACCTATTGCCATTTGTTAAGAGGTAAATTTAGAAGGATATATGAAATCTCTTGATAAAAAAAAATATCTTGAAAAGGAGTAGGATGAATGGTAAATTGGTCACTAAAAGTTTATTAGTATTTGGAACTACTATGTGTATTTGGCAAAATGCCAACCACACAGACCTCATGCCGAGTCTCACTCATAAAAATTCTCAAACCTTTCTAACATATTATAATGAAAACGTTTAAAGTATTAATCTTTATATAAATTCACAAATGTCAGAAAGTTATGATTCAATTTTTCAGTAAAAGGAATGATGTTTAAACATTTTTTTAATACCAGAGAATTTCTCTGCAGTTCTTACTAATTTGAATTAATTTTTGTTTTCTTAAAAAAAATGCTTGCACTTGTAATTCATTGAAACTAATATTCATAAAGTATTTAAATTATGTATGCAATATCTGCATAAATATGTTTTTATAAATACTATTATTAATGAAAATATTTTTAAAACTTCTAATATGTACAGATATGTATAAAATAAAGCATTTTTCTTTATACTTGAATAATAATTTTATCAGCTTTATTAATTTAGTTTTAGTTCTATAATATTTATCTGTCAAAACATACATGTATAACTCATTTTTTAAACGTGTGAAATCATGCAACACAGAAAAACTACTTCTTTTACGCAACATCTTGTACTGAATTAATCCTGTCACTAAGCAAGGATATCAAGAAGGTAAAATAAAGATTATAGAAATAATTGTATGAATATATCTGATAAATAATTTAATACTTTAAAAATTAATTTTTTCCAAGCATTTTGAACTGATATAATGAATAAGAAAATAACAGTATGATATCAGGAGCAGTAATGAGATGTTGAAGAAGATAAATGAGTAAAACAAGAACCGCATAAGAAATGGTACAATGTGTAAAGCTTGGACAAATCCTGTCAGATAAGACTTGTTGAGAACATGAGGTGGAGTAGTCACATAGTACAAATGATCAATGAAAGGCTGACAAAATGAATCATGAAAACAAGATTTAATGGAGAAAGAACCAGGAGGTAACCATGTTTGAAATGGGAAAACCCAAAAAGGAAAGGAAAGATGGAATATTTCACAGAAGATTAAGAAATTACAATTTACAATAATTACAGTATGCCATAAAAAAATACTATTAAAATAACATTAATAAAGATTATTATAATATTAATTTTCTTTTGATTTCAATATATAATAACTTAATTTTAAAAAAATATGAAACTATATACTAAACTGATAAACAGGAAATAAAAGAAATTATTCATTGTTGAAAATAAAAAAAAAATTAGTCAAGTTGAGGTGTCCATTATTAGCCATCCTCATTGCAGCATTCAAAATTATTGAATCTATAATTCTATAAAATTTAAGATTTTTTCAGCTAACTAGCATTCCCTTCACAGCTTCGTCCACACTATGTGATTATTTGCAATTATCACTTTGTGATTATTTCCTGTCGTGATCAGGAAATGTTTAGCTGGTCAGGGCTTGTTTTGTTCACTCTTCCTGTCTAGACAGAGGGCTCTGCCCATTAAACTCATACTTGTGAGAATAATAATGATAAATAAAAATTAAACCCTATTTAATTTATAAAAACCATCAGTGTATTACATTTCTTCAGAGCAAAGTTTGGTCAGTATGGGACCCATTAACTAGGCCTGACGTGCTGGATATCGCAGTCATGAAGGGGGGTACTCTCCCATTCATGATTGAAACGATACAAGACCTCAGCTCGGACCATTCCCCTGTCCTGTTGGAACTAGGTCAGGCAGGGGGTGGCCGAGATCCCCCGCCTATACCCCGAAGGTCAGTTAACTGGAAAAGGTTCTACGAAACCCTCCAGCGGGAGTACAGGCCGGTAAATCCTGAGCTCCTGAACACCCCGGAGGAAATCGACGACACTGTCGGGCGCGTCACGTCGTCAATGACCGAGGCCCTGGCAGGCAGCTCATCGGCCAAGACTCGAGCAGTTGTTCGAAACGACCTCCCTCCTCATATCTCCGAAGCCATAACGGAGAAACGACGATTGAGGAGGAGATATCGAATCACCCTGTCCCCCGCTGATAAGCGGGCCTTTTATAATCAAACGGACAGGGTAAAACAACTGCTAAAAAGCCATCGAGAGGATTCGTGGAACGAATACCTCGCCTCGGTCTCTGACGACATCTCCTCGGTGTTCAGGTTGAACAGGAGACTGCGAGAAGGGAAGAAGCCTCGCCATCCGGTTGTGGGGCAGCGAGGTTTTCTTGCATACTCGGAGGCGGAGAGGGCCGAGGTATTCGCCGATACCTTGGAGGAGCAGTTCACTCCAAACCCCCCTCCCGCCCCGAACGACGAGCACACAACCGAGGTGGAATCCTTTCTTGTAGATTATTTCTCACAGGTGGAGGACGCCCCTCTAGAGATTGACCAAGTCACTGAAGCGGAAGTTTCCGCAGCCATTAAGGCCACAAGCCACGATCGGCGATCCCCTACCGCTATGTCAGACTGATGCGGTCATATCTGCTAGACCGACATTTTGTCGTGCGCGTAGGGGAAACGATTTCCTCCACCAGAGGAATAGCCGCTGGGGTTCCCCAAGGAGCAGTACTTTCCCCGTTCTTGTACACTTTGTACGTGAACGATATGCCGCTGTCGGAAGGGGTCAAAACGGCCCTTTATGCAGACGACACGGCATATTTCTACGAATCCGCAAATGTGGATTACGCGGTCCGGAGGCTCCAAAGGCAGCTGGACTTAGTGGAACCGTGGCTCGACATGTGGAGAATCAGGGTCAACGGTGAAAAATCGGTGGCCGTGATGTTCACATGCAAGACACGAAAACCGACCAGAGAGCTGGAAATCTCAGGGGAGAAAATCCCTTTTGAGAAAACAGTTAAGTACCTGGGGGTGGTGTTGGACAGGCGGCTTACCTTCGGCGAACATGTAAATTATGCGACCCGGAGGGCTAAGGCCGCCAGAGCCTCGCTATACCCAGTGCTGAACAGTGCCAGCCCGTACCCACTGGCAACTAAGCTCCTCATTTTTCGGCTGTACGTACTGCCGATTCTAACATATGCTTACCCGGCATGGGGGGCAGTGTTGAGCTCCTCGCTTCAAAAGAAGATCGAGGCCGTCCAAAACATCGCGTTGCGGACGATCTTTGGAGCTCCGTGGTTCGTCAGGAACGCCACTCTCCGATCTGATGCGAGATTTCAATCCGTGTCCGAGGTGGGGGTGGCGCAGGCGCGCAGACTGTTCGGGAGAGCGGCTGTGTCCGAACACAGTCATCTTCGGGACATCTGCCGAGAGGACCCAACTCCGACAGTTGTAAGGAAGCGGCCTCACGCCGTACTGGACGAACCACCGTGATGGTGTGGTGCGGTAGCCGAAAATCGACAAACCAGGCTTAGGGGCCTCCATATCGCATGAGCCATAAACGGAATAGTGCGTCAGACGCGTTTCCGGGATCGCGAGTGAAAAGTTTTCGCGAGTTATATAGTTTGAAGACGTCAAACACGGTAAGTCGCGCATAAAACAAAAACGCGGTCTAAATTAAAAAAAAAAAAAAACTTACAGTAAGACAAAATATCCCAGCAATTGCGACTCCTCCGGAAAAGGGGACGCATTGCTCCCTCCTTATAGCTAGTGCCCCGTTGTGGCGTATTCCTGCTAGCCTATTAAAGAGTTAGCACCGAAAGGACTTCAGTGGACGGTCTGAAGGGGAATTACGTCGGGAGGACAGGCTTTATAAGCCTAGCCTTCCGCGGTCGGCCCATGAAATGGGTTCGATAACGCTGGTTTAACAACGGATTGGAATGCAATTAAATCCGTCTTAAATTCACTAAAATAATAATACACAAAACTTGAAAAATTAGATCCGTGATTAAAAAATAACCCTTTTAAAAACAAGCCCGATTAGAATGATCCAGCAGCAAGGGACTCTGTCCAGGTTCTGCGATAAAGTAGGGAGTAATAGACTCCTGCCAACTTTGCATTCCATTCCATTCCATTCCGGACCCATTAATTGGTTTTTAGATTTCCAATCATGGCTTTTCTCACAAAATACAGAATCAGAATTACAAACAAAAATTACAATTTCAATGTTACCAAATAGATATTTTGTATTACATGGCAACAATTCTAAAAATACACATAAACACACATGTCTGACTACAAGTATAATCTACTTTTTATTCCCTCACTCCTAGCCTTCAGTCACAATTTTTTTTATAAGACCTGTGCAGTGCAATAGGGTGCATGCCAACAAATGATTGGATTCCTAGCTGGTTAAATTTATTTAGTAACAGCAATTATAATACTGATCTTTTTGACCAAATAAAATACAATATTGCAGAATTCATTCTTCTTCAGTTAATTTATATATATAGTTGAAATACTTTCAAAGTATAATATCTTTCCCAAAGTAATTTATCACATTCATACAAGTAAAATATTTATATGATTAAAACTAGCATAATGTTAACATTATATGTAAAAAATATAAAATGGTAAAAAAAAAAATGAAATTGAAATATGACAAATGCAAAAACTAATGAACTCGAACCGGCAATTTTACAAATTGTGTAAAGAAGTCTTTTAATGCCCCTCAATGTATTTCACACTTAATTAGCATACACCATTCTTAAACAAAAAAAAAGATTTGCGTGAAAATGTAATAATTTTCATTAATAATAATTACCTTCAACAATACTAAAATATAAAAATTAAAGGAAGTTTTTAATAATTTTTTTATGCCAAATAGTATTTGCTGTTATGTATGACTTTGAGTGCTATGAGTTAAGTATGGAGTAAAAACTATTGAAAAAGTATTAATAAAAAAATACTTGGAATGAATAAAACAAATTTTATAATCAAAGCAAAGTTATTCAAGGACATAAAATTAATTTCTAAAATCTTTAATACACAAATATATGTTAATTCTATAAATTTATTTCTAATTCAATTTTTTTTTCAGATGCAGGGACCAAGTACAAATGTACCTAATAATGAATTAGATGAAACAAAACCAGTAAGGTAAGTGCTTTTAAATCACAAAATAAAATTAAATAAAAGCAAGAATATAATAATTATTTATGTAGTTATAAATTTTTAAATGACAAACCAAACAAAATGAAGGTCATAATGCTTTCAACTATTCTTCTGGCCACCTTCAATGACTGGTGCTATTGTTCTCACCCATCATTTGATGTGTATTTTTATTAGGTTGGGTAGGCATATATTTAAAATACAGTTGAAAAGTGTGCTGAAGGAGGATTGTTTCTTTTCATTAAATATACACAACTACTATTGTTGATTGAGTTGATTTTGTGTTTGGAGATTTTATAATTTTCAAGTGAATTAGTAGTGATCCTGTTTCAATAAAGGGTTGTTGGTAATATTTTTGTGATTTGCATCTTTGATTTGGTTGGCAGATATTGACCATAAGATATCTATGGAACCTTTAATATGGATCCCGTAATATATTCCTGTGGCCCTCCATAGGGATATATATACAACACATAAAAGCCCTCTTTTATATGTTATTATATCTTTGTCTTAAAGCTACAACTTCTTTGACCAATTTGCAGTAAAAATATATTTTATGTTTTAATTACAGTTTATTTTACATTAATGGGTAAACAGCTGAGATCTAGCTGAAATTTTTGAAGTGGATTGCAAAAATTTTACAATCTAACAATTTTGTGTTCATTTCTCACATAATCTTTGCAATCCTTTTTAACAATCCCAGCTGTTTATCAACTGATTCGAATAAATACGGTATTCTTTTTCTCAAAACAAAAGGCTTAACATTTTATCTAACAAAACATAACTTGATGAAACTATTTACAGAGTTATTAATAATTAAATAATTTTATAGACGCCATTTTGGAATTTTTAAAGCTGAAATTGTTAGTTATTTATTTTGTTGATGTTGCTGGGGTACATGTACATCCCATTTCAATAAAATATCACAATCCATCTTAAAATGAAAACTTTTATCGAAAAAACACTAACTGACAAGCAAGAAAATGAATTCTATTGAACATTTGTCAAGATAATTTTTTTATTTATTTCAATGTCCTGAACCAGTTCCTTAGGTTGGCCATCACCTTCTGGGATACCACACCGTGTACATGTATATGTGTGTGTATATACAATATATATATTCATCATAAGAAAAGTAGAAATAACTAAGATTAAAGGAACAAGGTATCCAAAATTTGGTTCACTCAGCCAACCTGCTGACTTAAAACTTCAAAAATTACTGCTAACTCAATTGAAAGACGTATATTATAAATATGAAAATACATTTTTCTTAATCACTTTGCTATAAATACAAGTGGCCTTTTCCTTTTAATTAAAATTGGTCTCAGGATTAATGATATAACAATTAACACAGTTCAGTAAAGCACGACCAAAGTAGTTCTAATGTTCCAATTGATTCTTTCACCCTTTTAATAGTAATCAAATATCCTAATTTAGTGACTGTGGGTTTTCTTAAGTCCACAAGCATATTTAATACCTTTTAAATTATACATTTCACTGCTGCTTTGAGCTAATTACATTTCTTATGCTGATATGGAGCAACTTACTATGTCTTGCAAACTCTGATTCAATGAAAACTAAGCGTTTGCCATAAATTGTATTGATATGATACTTTTATAATACTTGTATACATTACATACAGTATAGAGAGAGTGAGTTACGGCAGGATGAAATAGAAACACATGAGATCGATCATCTTACTAAAAACTCATGATCTTCAAATTACTAACCGTTAAATCTTAGCTGTACAAGTTATGTACTTGCCCAATACTTGCAATAAATACAAAATATAAAATACATGTGTTATTCTAAGAACATTCCATTAAAATACTTAAGTTTAGTTTAAGTATTATTTATGCTTGGATGTGCACTGTCACCTGCTGCATTAATTTTACCTTATAATTCTTTTAGTAATTAATTAATAACTGTTTCACCTAACTGATTTTTATTTAGATTAATAATATATGATTCTGTTTTCTAATAGTTTTGCAGCAAACAACAATCTAAGTTTTAAACATAAATCCCTCATATTTTTATGTAACATTAGGTAGTAACTAATTTTATCATACTTTTTTTATGAATCCAGTTTTCGGTTTTTATTTATTTATTATAATAAAACAAGTTATTTATTACTAAGAAAAAATATATATATAAATATATTTAAATCCTGAGTAGGATGCTAAACTTCAACTCTTACAATTTGTTTCACAACACTTGAAATGACTCAGGAGGTACCATCCAGCAACTTGCAGGATGTGAAGTAAGATTAAATACATTCTCCATTGACTAGTCACATTCACTTAATAAGATCATCAGAGTTAAGCATGCTGAAAGCAGTTTACTGTATGCTGTATCAAGTTTTTAATGGTTAATGACAACAGAACATAACCTCAACTAATATTTTTTTAAATATAAAAATTGGCAACTCATTAGGTTATGTACATGGAGTGCTATTCTTTGATTTCTCATTTCTTAAACACTATTTCTTTTAAATTTCTTATCACTTTTACTTTAACTGACCTGAATGATTTTTTAAAAATTTAATTCCATTAATAAAATTTTATATCTGCATATTATTATTTATCTTCTTTATCATGTACCAAAATAAAGATAATGCACTTCACTAATTTATCAACCTGTATTTATATGAGGTGTGTGAGAAAAGTAATGAGATTGGTAACACTGTGAGCGATCTGGCAATGCTGTGTCTACCAGTCTGTGCTAGACCGGTTTGTTCATCCCTTCCGCATGCTCAGTATGAGTTTCAACTCCATTCAGCCAACACATTATTTTTGATAGTGCCATCAAAGAAGTTGTGTTACGAAAATGGAGCATTGAATTTAGAGCAACGTTGTGCAATCAAGTTTTGTGTTAAACTTGGGGAATTTGCAAGTGTGGCCTTTGAAAAGTTGCAACAGGCCTATGGGGAACACTGCTTATCAAGAGCACAAGTTTTCCGCTGTCACAAATCATTTTTGGAAGGCCAAGAACACGTTGAAGATCAACCTCGCTCAGGGAGCCCTTCAACTTCAAAATCTGACGAAAACATTGTGCGTGTGAGGGTTCTTGTGAGATCAGATCGTCGTTTAACAATAAGGATGATGAGTGAACAGTTAAATTTAAATACTTTCACCGTACATCAAATTTTGACAGACAATTAGGACATGCAAAAGGCTTGTGTGAAATTGGTGCTGAAAACAGAACAACAGAACAGAGGGACAATCAAAGAAACGTGTGCGTTGATCTTCTTGAGAGGACTGACAATGACCAAGAATTCTTCAATCGTGTGATCACAGGTCATGAATCGTGGATATTTGAGTACGATCCTGAAACAAAGCAGCAAAGCAAAGAGTGGCACACTCCATCATCTCCTCGACCGAAGAAATGTAGAATGAGCAAATCAAAGATCAAAACCAAGCTGATTTGCTTTTTTGACAGTAGGGGTATCGTGCATAAAGAATTTGTTCCGCCAGGACAAACTGTCAACCAAGTGTTTTACAAAGGTGTCCTTGAAAGGCTCAGGAAAAGAGTGATTCACGTGAGACCACACACTGCAGACAAGTGGATACTTCATCATGACAATGCCCCGTCCCACACGGCCATTTCCATCACAGAATTTTTTACCTCAAAACGCATTCCTACGGTTCCTCAACCCCCTATTTACCTGATTTGAGTCCTTGTGACTTTTTCCTTTTCCCAAAATTGAAACACATCTTAAAAGGACGTCATTTTGGAACTCTGGAGAATATTCAAAAGACTGTGACTGACCAGTTAAAAGCCCTACCAGTTGAAGCCTTCCAACGCTGCTACCAGGATTGGGAACTACGACTCGGCCGGTATATAGCTGCCCAAGGGAACTACTTTGAAGGGGATAATATTGTTGTTTGAAAAAAATAAAAACTTTGGTTAAGTAAAAAGTCAGTTTCATTACTTTTCTCACACACCTTGTATGTATCAATATACATATAAATAAACCAAAAACGTTTTAAAAAATCAAAAGGTTGATATTTTTAAACTTTGATCAGCGCCCCACCACCAATATTGCCCCTTAAGTATCTTCTTTTTTTTAAATGGTAAGATAAGCATGCATGCTTAATATAAAATGGGGTTTTATTTGCAAAATTTTGAGAAGACTGACACCAAAAAATCTATCTAACCCATACCTTGGAGATATTGACCCCCAAAGTTTTACCAACAAATTGTCCCATATACACTAGTCTCTGTACAAATCTGTACAAAATTTCATCAAAATCGGTTACTCCAGTCAAACATTAAGCTTCAAACACCACTAACATACATATGAATATTACCCCTGCTTTTTTTGGTTTTTGGGGTCCCTGCATCGAAATGTCAAGAAATGAATAAAAAACCATTTTTTACTGATTACCATACTTTCCTTCTTGCAGCATAACTCTAGAGCTATGATGTCAGGAAAGTAATATGAAAAAACAAGTATAATGATACTTGAAATAGCTGAAATGTAACATTTCAAAATTAATTACAGGGTTCATCAATTTCTCTCTGGGTTCATCAAGTGACGAGCACAGAGAGAAATACTTACATACAATATATCAAGAAGCTGAGGGGAAGTGCAAACTGCTAGAACAAACAGCACTGAGGAAAACTTAGAGCTGTTTTCATCAAAATAGAACTCCACTAAGTACTCCAAATATAAATCTGAATAGGCACCAATTTGATTGATATTTAGTGGAATTCCAGTGGTATCGCATATCACAAGTACCTATTTCATAAAAATCTTCTACCTGTTTCAAAAACAACCTGTTTAACAAAAACAATTAAATTATACATTTAACTAATGATAGTAACTATAAAGAATTTTAAAGGGAAAAGTGCTTTCTTCTCCATTAATGTATACGTATCACCATTTGTCATATAATTTATATATTTAATATAATTATGAAATTAAATATTTAATAAAATATAACAATTTTTTTAACAGGAGCAGAAGAAGGGCAAGATGGAAACTAAAATTTCATCATCAAGCACTTCCAGCTGAATATTTAGATCATTATGCAGCAAGTTTAAATGCACCAACTGTACGTTATACCGACCTACCCTATATGGGTGAGATGACACTAGATAATGCAAGACCACGTAGAGGACGCAAACCTAAAAAGGCAGACATCTGCCACCTCATATACAAAAATTATGGCACAACTGTAGTTGATGAACCACTTAATTTATGTGTTCGTGATCTCAAAGCCAAATCAAATGCAGAGGTAATCAATTAATTTCTATTATTGTACACTAAAGCATAAATATTAAATACTAAAATACTAGTATAAGCTTGTGTAGTAAACTGCATTATAATGAGCAAAATTCCATACCATAAGAAATACAGGTTGCACCAACAAATAAATGAATACGTTCATTAGCCAAAATAATGACAACTGTTAAATGAATGTTCACTTAACATGACTGTAAATACATTAGATGAGCTAAGGTTATAATCAGTTTCTTTAAAACAGGTAGCTAATAAGGCCAGTAACTAGATAAACAAAGGCATTCAAAAATATTTAATATCAGTTTAACTGTATAACGCACATCCAAGAAGTTTTAAAGCTAAACCCCTAAAAAAGCATTGCTTAAAACTTCCTTACAAACATGAAAGGTTAGATTTGAGATCAAGCATTCATACTGAGTGCATGTGGTTATCTAATGCTCTGATAAATTATATTAAAATTATCGTGACATGACAAGTTTTTGATTAATTAAATTAACTTGCACAGTGTTTTCTTTTATTTTTTTGTAATAAACGTGTATTATATGTTTTATTTGAACATTATACTTTTTTTATATTTATATTAATTTTGTTTTTCAACGAAAACTGTGAAATATTAAATAGTTGAATGTGTATTTATGTCTAATATTAAGAATTATTTTTCACTGGCAAAAAGAAATTAGTCAAAAGTTCACCAGAACAATTATTAAATTTGAGAAAACAAAAAAAAAGTAGCCAATTTGAAATGTCAGGGACATAGGTATGAACAAGAACAAAAGGCTGTTAGTTAAGAAAGTCAGCAGTATTAGCAACCAAAGAAGATATTGATTTTAATACTATACAACTTGTTAAAAAAGTTATGCAGAAATGTTGAAAATATATATTAAGTATTACTTAAAAGTATTAAGTAATGTTGGGAATAAGTACGTGCATGATTTGGGTAAATCGTGCACATCCCCTTGGAAGAAATCATAGACAGGGCAGTGACTGCACATATCCCAGATGATTGTGATATCTTTAAAAATGTGCCTAAACTAAACTGAACAGAATATGTAGTACATAGGAACTTCTGAGAAACTACAAGAAATGCGAGTCCAAATTTTTTTGAAACTAAAAATGAACTAAACAAGGCGTTACTGATAAAAGTCTTTATTATATAACAAAATTTAAGGGTGGAAAGGAGAATATTTACAATGAAAGATTGCAAGCAGACTGTGAAGACGGAATATGTGAACAATCGGTGCTACTGGATACGACTTCTCAAACTTGGATAATATTATACGTAACTGGAAAATGGAGGACAGGCATAAGTAACGATTTGGCATATGCCAGACTGACCTACAGAGTCTAAGCATTTAATTTCTTTCATTATCTTAAGGGTTCATGATATTTTTGGTCTTGTTGAAAAGCATGTTAAAAGTGATATTGTGGAAACATGTATTCAAATTTTTTTCAGGAATATATATTGGGCTGGAAACCAGCAGTTAGGGAATCAGTTCATGATAGGTCAAAGGGAAGAGGGAGTATTAATAGGTTATAAATTGGTCATAAAAGATAATATTTGGCTAAATAATGTGGAAGTAGAATTATAATTAAAATTTCTAATATGGTAATAAATATTTTTTATTCGCAAATTTATCAGTGGGGGAGGAGGTGTGTGTTTCTCAGGGGATCATGATTTTTTCAAGCTGGGGCATTATTTTGAGGAATACTGTTTGAATAAAATAGTTATTTTAATAGGAAATTTCAATGTGTAAATAGCAGCTGAGCGGCCTGTTCCTCAAGAATTATATCAGGATAGTAATGTCAGTAAATCTATTGAGTTAAGATCCTCAAAAGTAAAGTTATTAACGTCAAAGGGAGATCTGGGTTAAACTTATTTCATAATAATAATTTAATGGGCGAGTAAAGGGTGATAAAAAGGTGAAATTAGGAAAAAATGAACACTGGAAATGGGCTAATGAAGAATTAGTCCACAGAATTAGTTAATAAATATAAGTATTTAGGCATCATAATGCACTGCTGTCCTTCAGAATTCATGGATAGGGATTCAACAGATAAAATGGAATTAAAAAATGGTGGGTAATTTCTATGTCCAAAATAAAATTCTGATGTCTGCTAAGTGGGCAGTGAGTGTACTCTCTGCATATCAATAGTGTGCACATGAAGCTGAAGTCTGGGGTTTTTTAAATATAGAAGAATTTGAAGTGTTTCAGAGATTTGCCATTAAAAAAAAAAATTGTAAAATGTCTTTTGTATGCCTAATTATTATATTTATCTTGAAATCAATGTGGATTTATTGTCACAATTTTTTTTAATTTACATATTAACTATATATTGAAAACTTTTCAACTACCGGGTCAGAGACTGCCAAAAAAATTAGCTGAACTTAGTGTAATTGTGAGTTGGATTAAGCAGTGGCAAGAACTGGCAAATAAATATGATTGTTGGTTATCTAATAATAAAAATGAATGGAAGGATCACCCAAATTTTAGAAGGTATTAAGGAGGCAAAGAGTGAGTGGACTGAAAGCACACAAGCTGAATGTAATGTTTGTATAAAAGCCTAATTTGGGATTTAGGGGATGTCATACATATTGGAGTGTAATAAGTCATAATTAAGTAAAGTAGGTACAGTAGAAGCGTAATTTTTAGAGTTAGATATAGTAAACTCAGTTTAAACAATGGGCTATTTAGGGAAGAAGGGAGACAGTTGTGTACAATGTGTAACAAAGAGATATTAGAAGAAAGTGGTTTGATTTTTAAATTTGTTGGATGTGAATGAGGTTATTAATTATTTGAATGATGAAGATTAGGAAGTATATGACAATAAGTATAAAAATAATACACTCTTAACCATAAAAATTAGCAAGTTTGTACATCATGTTTAATGGAGCTTAAAATTTCATACTTATAACAATGAACTAAAGAATTTAATTTAATACTTCCATTCAAGATAAATAAGGCTTACAATATTAAAGTATATAATAACCAAAATTAAAATAAGAAAATAAACAACGTGTTCATTTTCCTATGTTATCTAAGTTAATAACAATGATAAAAAAACGCTTCAGTAAATTTCAGGAGTTATTCTTCACAAGTCTCAGAAATGAAAAGCTTATGAATAAAAAACACTTATAACATAGAATAAAATTCCAATTAAAAGTATGTAATATATACTAATGGACTATAAAACTATTGATATATTTCTAGATTGAATTTTATTGAAATCTATGTAAAATAATCTCTACAATTATTTACAGGTGTCCATGTGTAAATTTAAATTCACTGGTGGAGCCACACCATCATTACAAGAAAAGAAAATGCTATCTGTAGATGCAAGTAGATGTTATTCAGGAGAAAACCAAAGAAGGAAAAGCAGAAAGTCATTAGCAAGAGAAAAATTGGAACAAACATTTAAGGAAAAAGGATTCCTTATACAGGTTAGTAGAGATCAGAGGTTCCCAAACTTATTTTTCTCATAGACCACTTTCAAAATTTTGCTGCTTCCGGTGGACCCCCTGCAGCTACATTTCTACCACATTTCGAGTCGACGGAAAATGTGAAGATTAGATCTAACTATGAAAATTTGCATTACGGCTGAGTTCCACGAACTAACAGCTTCTGAAAAAAAAGTGAGAATTGATTGGTTAATTTTTGATTGACTGTGCTGCGAGTGGATGTCAAAAAAGTAAAGTTGGCCAATCAAAAAAAATGCTTCCATCCAACTTTACATTTTTGAAATCTACTCACAAGCAATCAATTCTCACTTATTTTATTTAGAAAACTTCCCATTCAGAGTAGTAAAAAGCAAAAGAAAAATAGTATATTTTTTTGTGTTGCATTTATTAAAATATGTAATCATTACACTATTAATTATTATTGTTATCATACTGCAATGTAATATAATAAAATTGTTGTAATATAATTAAAATTAAACATTAATAACATAATGTAACTTCTACAATGACAATCACATTCGTTGTACTGAATATGAAATATGCAAGTTTTTACAAGTAACAGCCGCTGAGCTTCTCAAAACATTATCTGCCTAGATTGATACGCAAAGTCAAGCCAACTTTTAGTTCTTCACTATCGAAACCAGATGAATTTTCGTGGACCCCCGCTTACGAATTGTGAACCCCCATTTTTTGTCACACCAACATAGACCCCCGTTGAGTCTCCCGTGGACCCCCGGGGGTCCACCTGGACCACTTCGGGAATCAATGGTATAGATATTACTGTGAATTAATAATTAAAAATTGTAAATTTTTTAAAAAACTGAGTACCAAAAAAAGCTGTTTTTTAGGAATATTAATAAATGTAAACAACAACCTAAGAATTATAGGTAACGAGTATCAATTTTTATTTTATTACTTTACATTATTATTATTATGATTAATATTATTTGTAAGTTTTACCAAAAAAAAAATGTTAATCGAGAATTATTTATTTTTCATTTACTACAGTCAATCCAACCACACCCAAAACAGCATCTGGAACCAGATTTTGATGAGAGTTCCCTACTCCCTTACCCTCAAAAAAAAGGTATTAAAAATAATACTAAGATTATTTATATAATTATATAAATTAAAGAAAATTCTCCACATGAAACATATGTGTACATACCTAAAAATCAAAATGTAATATTATAAACAACGTGTATATTATATGGCAAGTAAGGCAGTGATAGACAGTCATTATAGCAAAATTATGTTCCAACGATCGCAAGATAGTAATAAAGGAAATGAAGTAAAAATTTTTCAAGTCACAAACAGTTACTCATTTTATAACTACAATTCAATTTATAACTACAATTCATAACATGACCCATTAAGGCTTACTAAAACTGACTTACTGAGATGGTTCAGGAATCACTGAAACTCAACAACTTATTTCTCTCATACTGAAGTTTCTGTATTCTGTGCTAGTTAGAAAAGGTGCAATTATAATTTATGAAAACAGGCTAAAAGTTCTATGTAATGTAAAAATAATAAATCAGAAGAACTAACTTAATGAAAGAGATGCAATAAGTGCAACACAGGAATACTGATGAAGAAGGAACTAATAAGGAAATTTTACTGATGTAGAAAGAATAAAATTAATTTTGAAATACTATTTATACTTTAGCAACTATGATTATTTTAATAGATAAATCAGTACCTATTAAATATGAAACGAATGATTCATACTAATTATACTATAAATTTATAATCAAAAAAATTTTATATAAAATTTTAACAACAATCATTTAAGACAAAGTACTATGTTCTTGGCATGCTAAATAGTGATCAATCAAATGTTGAACAAAATTATTAGTCCAGCATCCACTTTAAAACTCCATTACTGTAAAATCCACAAGCAAAATACTTAGTACAGTTGTAAATACCTCACTAACAAACATTTTTCTCTTTCATGTTATTTTCTTTCAAAGGAAGAGCAGGATTGGGCAGCACATATTTAACCCTACTTTAATATAATAGATAAATACATACAGCTACTAGTTAATAGATAAATAATACTTAAGGGTATAATTAATGTATTAATAGATACCAGTCTGCCATACAAAAATCCACATATGTATATAATAAAAACGTTATAGTATTTTCTATAGATAACAGTATGAGTATTTATACCTATATATAAAATAGACATGAACACTAATACTGTAACTATACCGAGAAAACAAAGGAGTTTAACTATATATAAACAAAATTTTCTTTTTGACAAAGCATTTAAACAGATATAAATAAATTGATAAGTTTTAACTAAATTCTGTAAACACACGAGTACATAATTCATAGAAAATGTAGTTATCAAAGTAAATTACATATTAACTACCATATCAGAATTTTAATCAACAGATCTCCCAACAAATGTAAAAACACCATGCATCTGCTCCATTACTTCATAAATTTTCATTTTTATGAGAAAGGGAATGACACAGTAAAATACAGTATGCAACTGAAAAATATAACAGGTTACTTATAATAAAAATGCATTACCTAATTTTTAATGACTTATTTTAATTTTGGAAGAAAATATTTAATACTGACCATTTAATACTTAAATTACTTAATATTTAATACTTACTCACCCATGAACACAAATATAAGATTAAAAAAACACATTTGTGCACATATGTACACAAAAAAACAGAAGAGAATATTTTCAATCAACTTTTTGATTTTGCAGAGCATTATTGCATAGAAATTGTTCTTGACAGTTAGAGACAATGATTTTTTTTAACTGTAATTTTTCAAAAACCACATCAAATCAATATTGAAAATAAAAAATCTCTAATAACATTTTTTAGCACTTACTTCAAAATGTTTTCTGACACTCTTAGTAACCCTCTTCAGTGACTGGTGTTGCTGTTCTCCTGGTATCAACTAAAGTTATTATACCAGGATGACACAGTGCCCCTGAAATAAAGAAAACTGAACTGTTCTGATTATACAACTTTGCATATTTGGCAGCAAGGATGCAGCTTCAAAGACACAATGACCACTTGAAGACCCTTCACAGCAATATGAAGTCAACATTCGCCAACCATCTCATAGACATAATTCTGTTAACCTTGATATTCTACGATATACAAAAAGGAGTATATCTTAATAATTATGAAATATAAAATCATTCAACAATATACTAAATGTACATGGGTAATACAAATCCAACACATTTTTCACATATTTTAAATACATATCTGCTTAAAAAAAAAAGAAAAAGAAAAAATGTACAATAACATCAGCTAATCCCATGTGATAACACCAGTTCCAATCACAGAGTATGGTAGCAAGACCAACTGAAAATGGTTATGAAGTTGATTTAATTTATAAAATCAATGCAATGGGTCATTTCAGATGTTCATAGTTTTAAAAGTTTTATTAAATTTTATTGTTAAACTAAACTTTTTTCTTTTAATTATTAAGGATCCGATTTAATTTATTAAAATCCCAGGAACAGATAAATAATATTATTACTTTGTAATAACTAGATTCAGAGTATTTACAGTTTAAACTAAAAATACTCTGAATCTAGTTATTCAAAGTAATAATATTCATTTTTACTAAACAATAAAATTTATAATATATAATTATATAATAATAGTTATTATTAATTATATATAATTATATAATATATAATTTGGCTTATTCATTGTTTATCTCAGTAAAACTCCTAGATAATAAAATGAAAACTTGAAATACTTAAAGCTTAAATTGTCAATATAAATACCATTTACGAAAATTGTTTAGTAAATTATGAATAATATTTCCTGTGGAAAACTAAAACAATAATTATATCAATATTTAATACTTAATATTAAAAAAAATATTATTGAAGAAAAAATGTTAAAAAAATACAATTTAAAAAAATGATAAAGTCATCATAAAAGAACAGTGTAGTTCCAGTAGCTCAGATCAAGGTATTAAACCTACTGGGTTGGTCTAGTAGTGAACTCGTCATCGCAAATCTGCTGATTTTGAAGTCAAGAGTTCTATAGTTCAAATCCTAGTAAAGGCATTTACTTTTAACAGATTTGAATACTAGATTGTGGATACCAGTGTTCTTTGGTGATTAGGTTTCAATTAACCACACATCTCAGAAGTAGTCAACCCGAGACTGTACATATGAAAAGGAGCCACCACATTTGATGATGCTGGTTCTTTCAGTTCAAAGAAACCAGATTGTTTTCAAGCAGAAGTCACAAAGAAGGCCACAGTATCTGAAGAAATTGTTGAATAAATTAGGCGACCTGCAATCGGAAGTTTTAAAAATCCATCGCTCATCAAAGCCTTGAGTTACAAATTTTAAAAAAACTATTCATAAATTTCTACATATAAAGTTGCATTTGTATGCTAAACAAAATTTAGCTACTCAAAAGATAAAATTACAATACAGAAAAGTTTATCCAGTTCACTATTGAAATTTTAAACAAAATTAGTGAAAACAACTTATCTTTCAACGATGTAATTTTTACACATGAAACTACTTTTCACCTTAATATATGTGTTAATGAACACAATTCATTTATGTGGAGATCTGAAAACCAACATTCAATATATTTAAAAAGTACAAAAAACATCTTAAGTTAATGCTTGATGCAGTTGAATAAAAAATCATGAAACTACGGCTTTTTGCTTTGCTGAAAAGACTATTAAGTAAGTGTTTATCTTCAATCCCTGTTTCTCTTAAATAACTATTTTAATAGTTATGAACAACCAAATAAACTTGAAAATGTTTGTTTACCAAATTTAGTTCCAACATGATAATTCATCCCCAAACGTTACTGTATTCATTAATCAGGCTCTGGATGAAATAAATGCAGATAATGGATAGGCCAAAGAAAGACCTATACCCTCCAAGAAGTCAAAATCTAACCCCTTATGAGTTTTCATGTGAGGATATATTAATAACATTATTTACTTCCAAAAATTATGTGACCTGAATTACTTAAAGGAAAGAATTAAGGAAATCAATTACAGTCAACAGAAGAAATATTAATCATCTAGGGGCTGAAACTGAATATAGATTACACATTTGCTGATAATAATAACCTCTTACTGTTATATATCACACATAATTACTGTATAACACATAATCATATAATTTTTTTTATATTTTTTTTCAGACACAACAACTTGAATCAGCACAAGGAGCAACTTATTGTAAGTTCCGACAACTTAGAAAGTTTACAAGATATCTATTCCGTAGTTGGAAACATCACTTACCAGGAGAAGTCACAGCAGAACCATTTGCGGACTGATTGTAAGGTGACAATATATACTTGTCACAAAGACTGACTCAGGACTTATGTGTTGATTAAAGTTATTAAATTGTTTCATTAATTTAAAAAAAAAGTGTTATTTATGAATTAGCTGCTAGGTAAATGGCATCTAACAAAAAGTTTGAACAGTGGGTCACAGATAAACATATGAAAACTAATAGACATCCTCTATATTAAACTAAACTGTTTAATGTTATTGAAAGTTTTTAGAATATTAACTCACAAAACTGTCTATGGCTGAGAAGATGAAATGTAAAACAATTCCTAGCATTTATTAAAAACATCATTCTTAAATAAGGTATGTTTTTAATATAAGTTTTACACATATTATAAAATAATAAATTTACAATTTCCTTTCTAAATATTTGGAAATATGCTTCCAAAGTTCTTTTTAAAACTACAATGCAGTTCCTTCATAAGTCAGTATTAACTCCAAGTATTTAGAGAGTAATTGAATAAATGCGATCTGAAGTTATAAATTTTTCTGATGTTTGTTTTGTTTATATGCGGTGACATAGTTACGAAGTAATTAGTTGATAGTTTATAATGGTCACAACAGACCACCTTATATTATTTCAGTTACACAAATACATATTTCATAGCTGTCACACATTCAAAGTTCAATAAAATGACGAGTAAACAATTTACACAGAGTATAGAAAACCTTGAAGAAAGGCAAGCCTACTCTGGATTACCTTATTAAATTGTTAATCTGTAAATCAATGATTAGGTATTTTCAAGCAGTACACTGCTTTCACTGCATATACTTTTAGTTAGACAATTCAAACAAAGAGCAAGTATAATTGTTGATATTTCATCATACAGTAAAACATAAAATCTTAAATGAATTACATGAAATACATTTCCTTGCAAACCTTAGCAATTTAAATCTAAAAAATGTTAAGACCTTTTGAATTCAGGAAAAATTCCTAATCACTTGCTTCATTTTTAACTGTGTAAAGTATAATACTTATAACTATACAAATTATTTAACTAATAATAACTAAACACAGATAAGTCATTTTTTCAGTATCATGGCAGTATTACTCACGTCAGAAATACAATAATTTCATATTTTGTTATTAGTCGTAATCAGTTCTAAAATAAAAATTTTACATTAAGATTCATCAGATTCAATCAGTAGATTTTTATTGTATTTGTATGTAATCCATATAACTGAGTACCCAAGACAGATAAAAACACTTCTGCAATCTACCTGAAACTATAAAAAAAGTACATCTGTCAGAATAATCAGAAAAGTTTCTTCATAATTCTTATAGTATCTATTATGATATTTTTCCATCTTAAAAAAATAAATACACTTCATTTATTTACAGGAATTGTTTACAGAGTACTTTGATTACATAGATAGTTTTACTTTTTGTTATAAAACCAACTTCAAATTTGAGCAGACAAAAGAAATATTTTGCAAACATTATTCTAAAGAAGTGACTTAGTAAAAGAATAATCAGTAATGTTATAAAAACTTAAAAGCTTAGGATATCAATTAAAAAAACCTTGTAATGAAAGGTTTTACAAAACATAAAATTTTATATTTAATAGTAGTATTTTTTGTTGCTTATTTCTCTAGTTGCATATGATTCAAATAATTTATCAGTGTATATAAATAAGTCAATATACTTAATCTAGATAAAAATGTCATTGAATAATGTAATGATCTGTAAGAATTTGTAAAAGTATTACAATAAATATTATTTAATTTACCAAGTATTTAATCACCAATATACACTGTTAAAAATATATAATTTATTATTTTTTTATGCTTTAATCAATAATCTATCAAGTAAATTAGAATAAGAAGAACATTAAATATTTGCAAAAGACTATGACCATGTAATATATGTTCAAATATAATGTTTTAAGAGATTGTGGGAAAGATGTTTAGCAGTGCGAATGACAATACCTTCAAATTGCTGATTAAAGGATGTAGTTCCTGTAAATATTGTACATGTCAAGAAGCAATCAATAAAAATTTCTTGGTGAAGTTAAAAATAAAATTTTGTTAAATCTTTTATACTTTATTTTATTTTAATTCAAGATTTTTGTTGTATAAACAGTTGTTCAGTGACAATAACCTCAAATTACTGTAACAATATCTTGACAGATAAATTTATTTTTGGAATAAACATTTTATGTAATTATATATTGTAATATTATTTATGGCTAGAATTTATTAATTATTTTCAGCAACGCTGAAGAAAAAAAGACTGTTGTAAATATTAATAATTTACTTTGTTATGAAATAACTGTTTGTTATGAAATAACTCAAATGTTTGAAAGTAATAACTAATTTCAAACAATTATTTTAATAGAATCCTAAAAATTGAACATTTAATATCTTGTTATACGTTATATATTTTGTATATTACTGAACAGTTTGAAACCATATTTAATAAATTTGAAATTAATTGTTTAAATAAAATTATTTTGTGTGTATATAGAGAACTATTAAACTCTTTTTTTATATACACCCCACTACACTGAAATAAGGACAGCAATGTACTCTGATGAAAAATTTAACTGCTGTCAGGCAAGAACAAAGCACCAGTTAGCCTGTGAATGCAGTAGGAAAGAGAATTAGCAGTGAGGAGTAACATAGCCCAACTTTTCTCAAGTATGTTGACCTTAAATCATCTCTTTCTAAAAGTTTCCACCATTTCTCAGATGCTATACACAATTCAAGGCCAAGTTCATTTTCAGTGAACTATCTTATACGCACATAAACTGTTCTTATAAGCTACACATAGTTTTTACTTTATCACTGACATAAATCCTACAATTACCAACTTCTTATAGCAGAAGAAAAGTATTTTTAATATTGTAATTTATGTATCTGTAAACTTACACATTTCAAAACAATAAATGCATTTAAACTTAACTTCTGTATGCACATAAAACTTGTATATGTATTTTTTTTAATTCATTCTTTTATTAATAATTGCTGCCACCTTTACTGTGATTCTATATAAGTATATTAGTAACAATATGGGATTATAGAAGTATATGTATAATTGTTTAATATTTTTTTTTTTTAAATATATAGTTTATTTCATTCCGTGATTATTTATTTAGAAAAACCTAAATAAAATATTAATTTCTAAAATAAAAGGAAAATCTGTGATATGCGTACATGAATTATATCTTAAACAGAAATTATATCATTACAAAATAGTAATTTGTTCTCGAGTCTTTATTTTTTTAATTAGAGATAGATAATAATCTCATCTTAGAAGGCTGAGATCATATAAATTAATTTAGTAACAATTATTATGTTTTTAACTGGCTACAGATAATATATTTGAAGTATGAATGTGATACCACCTAGTAAATGAATCAATTTTGAAAAATGGTAGAGAAATTTTCACACTTCTGGTAGCATTCTTATGCGCCCACTTTCATGCTACAACATTCATGTTGAGCAGTAAAAAAGATGTTGAAGAAGTATTGTTAAAACCTGTTGTTATATTAAAGTGTCGCCAACCTTAGATATTTTTAATTAGGACAGTAGAAATTCAGTGACTATGTGCTTTTTAAATAAACATATGTACACCAGTTAAAGAGGTTAAGATGAATGTTTCATCAACTGATTTATGTAACCCAACTCTGTAATTAGAGTTTTATTTAAATATAAATATCTAACTTTGCTCCTTTAGGCACACAAGAAATATATTACACATTATTTAATTAATGTAATATTAACATTAAACAATATCCATCTTCACTTTTAAATAAATTTTAATGGTCGTAAATATTTTTATTTTATTTTGATAAATTATATTAATTACCGTAATTATGTTTCATTATGTTATCCCTTTTTTAAAATAATTACTTTTTTAAAATAAAAACTATTTTTTATAAAATAGTTTTTTTTAAAAAAACAACATATTCTAGTCTATTATGTAATAATTAGCTTTATACTATTATTATTTAACAATATATTACTAAAACTTTGTAAGTAATGAACTTATAATTAAGTTTGTTTTTAATGTTGTTAAAATCTGTTAAAATATATACATATTTGTAAATATTGTAATTATGAATAATAATTATATGTTAAATGAATGAATGTATGTTTTGCTATTAATATTGAATTTAAAAAATATTAGGACTTTGGGTTATAAAAATACAATGTATATTGAAAGATGTATATTTTGATTGAAAAATTTAAATACAAAATATCATTTACAATTGTAAAAATTTATTTCCTTACTTCAACAATCATTAATTTTTCTCTACATGTATTTAACTTCTCAAATGTAATTTTTTATGGCATATATGAGTAAAGTGAACAGGAGTTTTGGTCACAAGCATTTTAAAATCAAGAAATAGATATGCCAAAGTAATAATAATGAATAAGAATAAAGGAAAAGGGTGCACACAGAGAAATAATTATTGCAATTAGTATACTCAAAAGCTTACAGCAACAGTCCAGATTTAAAAGTCTTCCACGGCATATTTCTGGTAGAAGATGAAGAGATGATCTAATGAAATACATAAAAGGAGATGACAACTTGATGTTAATGGGGAAACAGGAGAACGGAATGCTAAGAGAAAAAGGATAAGAGAGAGGAAAGTAGTTAAAAAGTACAGGCTAGGTTAAGTTAAATGAAAGAAAACTATGGTTTCAGAATTCTTTTCTGAATACAAATTAGTGATTGCAAATACTGAATTTAAAAATCATAAAAGAAAGTACTCATCAGCGAGACCAGGAAATATGGAAATATATTTGATAGATTAAACAATGATTGGCCATAAATTTCAAAAGCAATCTTTTTTTTGTTTTTCTGGGCGAAAAATGCTTTCGTGTTACCATCACCTACAAACAATACATTTGTTGTAATAAACAAAGATATATCACATTACATGAGGGGGCTAGAATCAAAACCCAACCCAAAGTCGAATTTTCAGAAAACTGAAAAAACCAATTTTTTTTTTTCTCACATTTTATAAAAACTATTTTTACATCATTCTGTGAAACATTCTTAAAACGTTGTATTTATGATCAAAATGTTGCTATATTACTAAATTAAAAATGTATTTAAGTTTCAAATTTGGATTACATAAGTTTTGATTCTGACATTTGTATTAAGTAAGTTTTGATTCCAATTTTTAAGGATTATGTAAGTTTTGATTCCTAATTTTGATAGCCGCTAGAATAACTATGCCAAACTAAAAGACCAATATCACTCTTATTTTCAAGCGGAGACTTCAAAATAAGAATATTTTCTCAAGAATTTACTCATTTATTCTGAGTATACTCAAACAATAAAAAAGTTTTTAACTACTGAAAAAAGAGATTGTTAATAAAAATATGTTTTTAATGTTTTAATACAACACAATAAGCCATTTGAGATAAATTTACTTAATTCTAAATTTATAAAAAAAGTATTCTTGCCTACAGCAAGAATGTCCTTGCTTTCAAATATCTAAAAAAACTGTTAGAGAAACTGTTCTTCAGTTCACTTTAAAAAACTCAAATTGAGTAATTCCTTGTCCAGTGGACCAGGGGTCCCCAGTCGACCATCTCCAAACTTCATCAAATTTTGCATAGACATTCGCTGTGATCTTAAATGTCATTTTACCAAATTGTAGCTCTTCATCTGCTATTGCTGATTTTCTGTGATCTCTTGAAAAAAGGGTACTTACTGGTAGTTCGCACATACATGCAAAAAATTTAAACCACTTATAATTTTGAAGACGATAATAAAGCTATAGGTTTGAGTTTTAAACACTTTCAGTTAACATTTTATGCTAAATTCAAATATGTTATTCACAAGATTCTTTTAGCACCTGGTTTTGGAATATAGCAGCTGAAATTCAGCTAAAAACTTATTGAGACATTTTGTAAGTCAAAGTTTGGGCTTACATAATTCCTTATCTAGTACTTTAATCAGAACCAGACTTTGTAACCTGAAAAAAGGCATAATTTTGTGTGCCATCCTAAAGTTGGAGGCTTATGTCAGGAGATATTCATCATCAAATTTGGTTAAAAATGTTTCAGCTCAATTTTTGACCTATCTTGGAAAGCTTATATCTCAGGTATACCTTCTTAGATTATGTTAGTTTTATAATAGTTAGAAAGAGTAACTTTTAAACTACAAAATCCATGCAGTTTGTTTTTGGCCCATAGTTTATAAGTAGCAGAAAAAGTGTTGAAAGATAATCTTTCACACAGGGAGCAAGTTTTCTGTAATGATTAGGGATTAAATGAATACTAGAATAGTAGAAAATAATTCTTTATTAAGTAATATCATCTGTTTTACTGCCTATTATAGCTATACCTTGCCTCCTATTGAATGCAGAGGAGACAGTTTTAACTAATTATATTTGTTACAGCAAGCACAATTTTTAAAAATATTTATTACACATGCACAAACATATTAAAATCATAAACAAAATGAAATATAGCCGTAGTAATAATAACAGAGTACAAAAAGTATTACATTAGCTTCAAAATAAAATAAAGATTTCTAAAGTAGTCAGAAACATTTTAGCACAATTCTTTTAATTCCAATTCAGCTTAAACTGTTTCTTAATCAGAGACTGGATGAATTCTGGATACATATATTGTCATCCTAATGATGTCATTAATGGAGCTTCAACAGTAGCAGAAATGGCTGTTCTGGAATCCAGCAAGTGTCCTTTCTAGGGGGCCAATAATAAAGACGATCTGCTCAAGAGGGTGCATAAAACTAATAAGGGCATCATGTTTTTCAAAAGATATATCACATATATTGTCATACATGCAAGCCACATATTGGCCTGGTTGCAACCTGGTAAGTGATATGCCTTGAGTAAGTTTATCAGTTTTATAAACACCAGTTTCAAATACTAAAGTATCATTTGAGACTCTGCTGACTTGGATCTTAGCATTGCTAACTGGCTTAAACTGGTGATTCTCTCTTTTTCCAGCAAATGTGTGAACACTACTACTGGCTTTCCTGTTCAGGTCAGATTCTTTCAACTTCTCTTGAAATAAAAAAAAAATCTGTTCCTGGTATATTTTCTTTATAAAATTCAAATAAGTCTCTTGGTACCAATATCTGGTTTTTATAGGTTGCTGAAGACTAGCACATGCTGCTAATCATTTTGCAGTACTTCCAATTCCATCACAAGCTGATTTTCTATGACTAGTACCAAAGAAAGCTCTATTCAGCTGTTATCCCAGTCTTCTTCATGGAGGCACAAATTGATAAAATTCTTGTATTGAGCATCTGAACCATCACTGATGTAGTGTATATGCTTCATTTCAGTCACTGTCTTCAAGTATTTGATCAGTTCAGTCAAAAATATATGAACAGCAATGATATCATGGTGTAGACAATCACTGACCATGTAAATTCTAAGTTTCTGAAGCTCGTTTTTATTGTAATAAACCATGAGTGGATGCAGTGTAGCTTGGCTGTTCTCCCAATAGAATTCCTGTACAGCAACTTGCAAAACAAACAAATAGTTTTCAGCAAAATCCATCAGGATAATGGTGTGATTATCATTTAAATTTTCCTTCAGCTGTTTTAAATATGAACTTTGATGTTTTGAAACAAAATGCAAAATGGTGGCTAGTCAAGCAAAAAGCCTTTAAGGAAAGCTCTTCAATACAATTTTCAATAGTCGCCTGTTGCATCTCCAGTTTGTCTCTGTCTGTATGAATCCACTGCTTATACTTTATTAGTTCCTCCAAGTAATAATTTTTAAGTTTAACTAATAAATAGGACTTCAATCCAGTTTTTCCAGGACACTGTTCACACAATGTTGAAGCGTGCAATCCTTAGATTCTAAGCTGCAAACAGTTTTTTTCAATCAATATCTTGTGGTCATCCTTGATGGATATTCCAGCTACCATGAGCTTAACATTTTAATGAATGGTACAAACACAAACTGAATGTGTACCAGCAGCACCAACTTTAATGTACCACTTTGGCCTAAGTTCACAAAATTTTGAGAAGCAAATTTTACAACAATAATGTATGCAGTAAGCTATTAACATCTCTTTTAAATTTCACAGAAGTAAACGTTTCCACATGTGAACTTTTTCACCACTGAAAAAGATTTGAGAACCCATTGTCTAATATCATCCTTCAATATTTTTCCTCCTTTTATTTCTGGTGTCGCCAAAATACCAAATTCAGATTTGAGCTTCCTGACCTGCTTCACCATTCGCACTGAAACCTGAAATTCATCAGCTATTTTCTCAATACTCCAGCTACTGGGTGCCAATATCAAAATCTGAACTTGTTGTAGGCGAGCTGAGATCAAATTTTTGGCTTTCAGCTATTCAATCAGGATATTCAGATCTTTATATCCTTGACACTGTTTCTTCTTTAATGTTTATGTTGCATCAGTAACACTAAAACCAGCAGCAGCTGCTTTAATAACAACAGCATCTTGTGCTCTTATTACCTTCTGCTTCAGTAGCCTTTTGAATCCCATTTGCTGACATATTTAAGCTTCAAACGAGAGATTCCAGGTGGTGACACTAAAGCATCCATCTCTTCCAGAAGCACTAGCATTTTCACAACACTAGATTCTGATTCTGGTTGATCATCCTTTGGCTGAATCTCTCTTTGAGCCCATTCTTTCCGACATGGGCATAACTTTTGACCTGGCTTGAAGTCATAATTTTAAGGTTTTTAATCAGTCAAAGGAATCAATATCAATAAGCCACAATCCTCAATAAGCCACAATCTTTTCCAAATGGATTACAGCAGTCCTTCAATAGGAATTCAAACTTCACCAGCAAAATAGCTTTATGACAGGAATACATATCAGCATCTGCATTAAAGCTAATTCCAGATCGCTGTAAAAATTCTTCGTCCATTGCCGATATTTCTTTCACAAAAAAATGTTTCCATAATTAAAAATTAAAGACTTGTGGGTTTCAGAGCCATCAGGCTTGCGAAAATGGTAGGGGCCAAGAACTTCTCTCATTAGTTATGCCGATCCTATATTTTAAGATAAAAATAAGTCTGTTTTTAGATAAATATTTCTGTCTGTTTTAGATAAAAATTTTTTAGATAAAAAAGTTTTGGTAAAAACAATAAAAGATACACTTTACGTTTGATTATAATATTGAAAAAACCTTAAAAAATAGTTGTAGGTTAAAACCTACCTAGCAACTTCTGCCTCAATTTTCTTCCAGTTTTGTGATTGCCGAGATCTTTTCCTAGTTCTCTGTCCTTCTTCAACTGCAGTAACATTTAGTTCCATCCTAATTTTGACTTAAATCCATAGAAGCAATAAAAATTACACATACACTGAATAATGCTAATTACATTTGTAAGAGCAAACACCAAACATAACCTTAAAATCACTGTTGAATTCCAAGCAGCTGATAGGTGGGATAGCAGCTGGCATCATAACTAACATAATCCGTTATGTGACCGTGATACAACCACCGCCATCTATTCTACTTTTCGGTAGTATTGAGTGAGTTTTGATACAAACCAACACCAAATTTGGATTCCTAATTCCAAATTTTGGATGTGAGTTTTGAGTCTAGCCCCTCACATATCTAAATTAAAATAATAAAATTACCTTATGCTTTACAGAAAAAGGCATGAATAGCTGATACACAGTACAGCAATTCAAATACTTGAATATAAATGGACAACACAAAGAAATCGTAAAACATAATATAACATTTCATTATCCCCTGGTATAGTTCGCATGTTGTCTATTCCAAACGGACATCTAACCTCTCTCCACCTACTGCAGGGGTAAGTCTACTGACTCACCACAGGACTTGAACGAAATACACTTGTTGCAAGATTGATGAATATGTTGGACTGGATCTAAAATTCTACGAGCAGTGTACTGAGAGGACGAATAAACCACGCAGCCGTAGTTCAAACGGGAACTGATTAGAGTCGGTAGAAGCGCAACATGCATACTTGAATAGCTGCCCATCGATTATTAGATAGAACGCTCAGCTCGTCCAACATTTTTAAACATTTTACCTTCAGCTACTTTAAATGTATTATCCACGTTAGTTGTTGGTCAAACCACATTCCTACAAATTTAACCCGTGTGCATGCTTCAACTGATTCACTATGTAAAAACACTTGAGGGCCATTATCTACCCTCAAATGTGAAAAGTAGATGCATTTCGTTTTCTCCGGAGAAAACGTGAATACAATCGTTTTACTCCACGATTCTAAACCGGTTATTGTATTTTGGAGCAGCCTCTCGCTGGTACCTAAAGTTCTAAATGTTACGTTAATTGAAAAATCAAGAAATAAAGAACACATAACTGGTTTTCGCACGCAGTTTGTTGTACTATTTATGGTTACGGCAAACAAGGTAACACTGAGGATTCTTCCCTGTGGTATTCCGTTTTCTAGCGTGAAACTTTCGAATATCCTCGTTCCAACTCGAACTCAAAAGACCGACTGCTGAGCATTAAATGCAAACAGATTTCCTTGTATACCCCATTCATGCAGTTTATTTAGGATTCCTCTCCTCCAAGCCGTGTCGTACGGTTATGTATAAAAAAAGACCACAACCAGGCGTTGGCGAAGTAAGAAAGCGTTTTGAATAACGGATTTCAGGGCAACTACATGATCTATAACCAATCTACCTTCGTGGAAACCACATTATTCCGGGGCAATTAGAGCGTTTCTCTTCAGGTACCACAGCAGACAGCAGTTTATCATACGTTCCATCAACTTGCAAGGATACTGGTCAAGGATATAGGACGATAATTGGAAGGGCATGAATTATCTTTACCAGGTTTCAGTACGGGAATGCTTCTTACCAGGAATCAGGAAGCATCTGGTCACAGAATATATATTGTAAATAGACAAAAGATGTAGTAACGCACTATTTGGGAGGTGAGATAATATATTTAACCTGATATCATTTCCAGGGAAAGTGTCACGGGAATTTTTTAACTCATACCTTAGTTCATCAAAACAAAAACGAATGTTTAATTCATTTTGCAAATCTCTAATAATAAAATGTTTCTTTCTACGTTCTACCATTTTCCCCCTTCAATTTATACCTCATAAACTCAGGGCAGTAGGATGATGTAAGTGAAACCAACCCAAAAGAGTAACCAACTTGTTCGCCACATCAATTAGAGCGATAACTGGGATGACATTGCTTTCTAGTCGAATCGGCGAAGGAGATTGTCCTGATCCACAAATGAACCGTGCCTTTACGCAAACAACCGATGATGGCGGATTTGTCCGAGAAATGGTATCCATATAGTTTAGCCTTGATTTTAGCTTAGCACAACGAAACATTCAACTGCATATAGCCTTCGCATTGCTGTAAGCGCAGAGCATTTCTGTCGCAGGCCTACGATTGAAATTACGGAAAGCCCTGCGGTGATTCCTTAATGATCTCCTACATTCTTCCTTCCACCAAGGAACAGCAGGCCGTGTTGGTTTTCCAGATGTTGGGAGGATATATTCACTCGAGCGATAGAAACGATATACACGTCGTCGGGGCTACACAACGATCGGTGGCAGTTAGCAACCTGCGTTTCTGCGAAGTGTTACACGGAACAGCGGCGTTGTGTGTTGCAGGAGGGCCACCATCGGCTAATTAAAAACGTTTTCTTTGTGTATCTGTGTCCCCAATTAGTAGTTCGTGAGGGCAATAAGATTTCTGGATCCTGTGGAAAGTTCAGGAAGCGATTTCGCTCCGACCTCACCGGTGGTCTGACTTAGACGCTTTTAGCTTTTGAAGTTTCGAGCGGGGTTACGTGAGAACACAGGTGTCCTGGCTCGGAAAAGAATTGTCAAACTTTCACCTTTCCTTGAGTTAGATGTTTTTTTTCAGGCTGTGGACGTAGTACCTGGCGCCCATCCCAATCCCGTAGAGGGAAAACACCCAAAGGAAGACATATTAATCAAAATAATGTTTTACGCAAAATAGAAATTGAGACCTATACCCAAATAAGTCGACCAATTTAGGTCACCTAACAAGGGGAATGCAACCTCATTCCGGTCCGCGCAGGAGCCGGGGACAAACCCCGCACCCCCACCCGGTCCAATCATGGAGTCTCGCGTGACATTACCAAGTCACGATCAGGACCGCCATTGGCGGAACGAAGCCACACCACGGGTCACACGGGCTATCATACCACAACGGCGCGGCCACCCCCACCAGCGGGAGCCCCAAATCGACCAACCGACCGTGGCACGATGCCAATGCGCCTACCTCCAACCAATCCATTGCCTAGACCAGAACCCTAGTCACTCGGAATCCTACCATGATCGAATACCTCTATTAAACTCGCTCTGCAGACCTACAAACCGCAGGGGCGCAAAGAAAACTGACTGGTTTTCTTCGAGTGGTTTATAGTGGCTACTATAGACCACTCCTCGCGGATCATCCAGTTAATACGGAAATCCAGAAAGGAATATATTCTCTCAAGTTCCCTAACAGCTTGTGAACGTTCGACCTTGTATCGGGGACAGACATAGAGGACGTGGTCCACTGTATCATTTGTCCCGCAATCCGGGCATTGACTCGAATCCACCAAACGAAACCTAGTCAAATTCGCCCAAAAGGCACCATGCTCGGAGAGAAGTTGTGTGATATACCGATTGGGGGAAACCTATCCAATCGCACCTAAATCAGACAGTAAAGGAAATTTACCATGCGTTTAGCTATCTGGGGGGATTCGTCTCACCTGATCTGCCAAGACGCAAGACTCCGGTCTTAAATCTCCTGCTTTCGTTCTGACGTCAATAAGTTATTTACCTTGCAAATGTAGCGTTCCCCACGCTCATTAGCCAAGATATCTATTGATTTGACTCCGGCTATAACGCAGACTGCCTCCCGCGAGACTGTTCTATAACAGCCAGGAAGAGGAGTCGCTGGGCCCGCAACAAAATATCCATGCGGTGAGCCCAGACAGGCGCAGCACACAGCATTCATGTCAGCTTCACTGACACCTTTGTAAAGGATACTCATGGTACAGTAATTCAATCCCCAATCGGGATGAATGACACTACGGATTCCATAAAAAGCAACAGCAGCCTTTTTTGCCACATACTGCAGATGTTCCTTGAACAAAAAATTTTCATCAAGGATAACAACCAGGTATTTTTGGGCCGTAACATACCGAATGGATGACCATATCCGGGTTCGGATTATGGGGAATCCGAACCCGGATTCGGGCACTTAAGCAATATCATTGTGGTTTTCTCTGGACTAAAAATCATGTTATGTTAGAGACTTCACATTCGGAGTGTCTCACAAGCACGAGCAGCTCGGAACTCTACCTCGTTACGCGAATCCCTTCAATCAGCAGCAGCGCGTCGTCAGCATAAGCGACGACACGACAACCACATGGTAATCTTAAACGCAACATGGAATCGAGTTCTATGATTCAAAGAAGGGAACTCAAAACACTGCCCTGAGGACATCCTTTAGTTAAGATGTTACGAACCTCCGAGCCGCCATCACGGAAGGAAACGGTCCGATGGCTGAAATTACTTGAGATCACTTCTAATTCATTTCGTGTACACTTACGCTTCTGAATCTGAAACAGGGTAGAGAGCCACCATAAGTTATTAAATACCCCCGAATATGTCCAGAAAAATCCCTAATACATATTTACATAGACTAGAGGAATCTAAATCCATCACCTTTGTATGGCATTCTCAGTGCTCTTGCCCGGTCGGAAACCATACTGGTTGTTCATTTGCAAATGATCAGTGACCAATCTAACATTAATACGCAAATATAAGACCTTCTCAAACACCTTGCTAATCGCAGGCAAGAGCGTTAGTGGACGATAAGAAGAACTAATAGTAGGATCTTGTCGCCACCTTTGAAGAACAATACCAAGTCTCCACACTTCCAGCATACCGGAAAGAGTAACCTATTATATATTCTAGTCAGAGAACCAAGCACTACTGGAAGCGCTTGAACGAGAAGCTTCACTGAGATACAATCATATCCGGGAGCCTTGTTCCCTGCCATACTACAGATCACCTGACGCACCTCTGCCTCGTGATCTCAGAAAATTATAAGTCGGTCTCGAAAAAAGCGACTTCCCGCCTGTCACGCCGGTGGTATGAAACCTCACCCATCATAGTGTCATCCGGAAGCAAATTATTCAGCAAAATATTAAGGATACGCTCCTTCTCAATTACCACAACCTCGCGGGTCGACAAAGCTGACAACAAGACATCTTTCCTGCGCTTATGTCCAAGGGACATAAATACACAACGCCTTATACACAACGTCCCAAGGATCTCTATTTCCTTGCTCCTGAACGAAGGAACGCCAGGAATTACGCTTGGAAGATCTAATGCTATGAAAGTACCTAGTCTTCCTTCTGCGGTAATCCGCGCTTAGAGCCGCACGCCGATTGGGATCACCCTATCGTTGCGCAACCCTTCTGAGTCGATTCACAGACTGCTTCATTGCTGTTAGATTCAGAGACCACGTTCAAGTCCTAGTAAAGCCAGCTATTTTTACACGGACTTGAATACTAGATCGTGGATACCGGTGTTCTTTGGTGGTTGGGTTTCAATTAACCACACAACTCAGGTATGGTCGAACTGAGAAATACCGGAGGGTAAACAGGAAAAAAAAAGATTCAGAGACCACCAATCAGATATACGTTCCCGGCCAGTGCCTCTAAGAATGGCGGCTTCAGCCGCCGCCACTACCACAGAAGTGAAATTTTCTGCCGGAACATCTAATGGCAGGCCGTCAAGGTATCGTCTTTTACGGATGTACTCAGAAATATGTATTCCTATATACATTTAGAAAACATTTCTAATTTTTTTTTAACGTTAATCCGTATCATGTTAATTGACGTTTTCAATATTTGCTATGCTATTTGAATTTATCAGTTTTTTCTCATAGTTAGCTGTTCTTTATATCAACTCCAAAATAAATTTTAATATCACATTTATTCCAAATGGTCAGGTTTGTTCTATAGTAACTAATTTCCTAAACGACTTTTTAAATGATTCAGTCTTGTATTAAAACTACATTTCATATGACATTGTCAATAATGGTACGTTCTCGGAATTTCACAGCCAAAAATATCAAAAATTTATTTTTAATCCAAGTAAAATAACAATAATTAACATTATTGTATTTTATTTTAATACCATTTTTGTTATTAATAAGTTGTATATAATGTGTATATTTATCGTTAATTGGATGAAGTTAGCGTAGGTTATGTTTGGTTAGATTATGTTAATATACGTACATTTCATCAGTACACTGAATCAACATAATCTAACCAAACGTAACCTAATGCTCGCTAAATTCGTCTAATTAACGTTAAAATACAAATTGTATACAATAAGATGTATATAAAATGTTGGGTGTGAAATTTCGAAAATGTACCAATATTTGATAACATTGTCTAGCTGGACAAGTTTTCTACTCCACCTCATCACAAATTTAAATACAAGATTTCAAACTACTCCATAAACTTAATGTGTACACCACGTTTAAACAAGTACTGGATATTATGTTGACATATGTGCATGGCAGAATATTTGATACTCATAAATCATTAAATGTAATCTAGAAAAATATATGCATTGTCTGCATCATTAATGTTGCATTTCACTTCTTTAATAAAAATATAGTTTTGTAAATACAAGCAATTATAGCAATATGAAAAGAGGTTTAGTCATTTAATCAATATATAATGTCACAGAAAATTACTTTAAAACACTCTATTAAACTAACTACTTATTTGGTTGCTATTAGTAACAAAATAAACAGAAATGTCACTTCCTTGACTTCAAATACATCTGAATTAAGTAAAGATTGAGCTGTTTTTATCTAATTTTTTAATAAAAAATTTAAGATGGATACAAAAAAGCATAACGGTGGTCTTCCTCCAATTAATCAATATAGATACTTAACAAGCAGACCCTTGGACTTTGTTTATGGTAAGTAACATAATTTTTTTTATAAATTTGAATATTAAATTCATAACACTAAGCAGAGGTTCAAACTTACATTTGATATAAATATTTTTTCTCATATTTGCTAATAACATTATTGTATTTTTACATTGACAGTTAAGATTAAATTAAAGCATGTTTTTAAAATTATGTTCCTTTTTTCATTAAAGACATTTTAATTTCAGATTATCATTACAATTATTATTTATATATAAGTATTTTTTTTTTTTTGGTAATAATTTACTTCCATACAAAGTAATGATAATTAATTTTGTTATAAAAAGCAAATCCCTTAATAGTAAAAATTGTGTTGACTTCTTAAGAATGTTTTCCAGAGTATATTTGCATCAAAAAAAATTGTTAGCAGTTAATGTATATTCTCTGGTGACCAATAAATGTGTAGATAATTTCGTTCATATCAATTGATCTAATATATAAACTACACATTAATAATGAAATGAACTTTTAGAAAAATTTCTAGTAAATCTTTTAATAATTTTAATTTACTAAATATAGTGTCAATCATTGAATGTGAAAGTCATTCCAACACAATATATGAATAGAGAAATATTTATTATTTTCATGTAAAAAAAAAAAATTCCAATTGCTGTTAAAATTTGGTTTTCAATCAAATTTTATTCCATGATTTTCTGTCTCCGGATTAAAGCATGCAGGGTCAATCAATTTGAAGTGTCCCAAAAAAACATAAGCTGGTTGCTTAACCAATTCAAAAAAAAATTGAAACTTATCCACTTGTTTCCTATATATTTCAGGATCTTAAAACTATTTTTTTTTTAATTTTTTATTTAAGCAATTTATCTGTGGCAGCCATTTTTGTTACGGTGTGCACACCTACTTTTGTGATTGTAAGGGTTTACGGAACAAATCATAACTAAAAAACTTTTAGTCCTGGAAGGATGAAACAAAAAGTAATTTATTCATATTTTCTCAAGGCAAAAGATTGTTCCCGTGGATTATTTACCTATCTCTCTTCTTATATGAGAAAATTTCCAATAAAGTTTAACATGAAAAACTGAAATATCACTTTTGGTAATTTTTTTTAAGTGCTGGGATGGCATACGCAGTTTGAATTATTTTTTTATATGTAGGTATATATATGTTAGTAGTTACACCACAAATAATAATGGTGATATACTTTACCCCTAAATGTTAATGAATTTTTGAAAAATAATTTTTTTTAAATTTAATTTTGGCTTCTGATGGGGCTGGTAATATAAATCTCAAATTTGCACAAGTTGTAGTGTTTTTGTAGATATTTATGGCAAATAAAAACGTTTCTTGTGTATTCTATTAATAAGAAAGTTATAACCTCTCAAAAATCATGAAAACTAGTTAAAAGTGGTACCATTTTGGCTTGTTAAATAAGTGTTCCATTGGGGATTCTTGTCTTCTTGGCACTTTAATATTTTTATACTTATTACTATAGTTGAAATAGACTTTTTTGAACCATTCAACTGCAATGTTCATGTTATAACAGGTGCTTGAAGTCATTTCCAGTCGTCAGGAAAATTAATGTTGCAACATGCTCATTTATGCTTGTTGCATCATTTAGGTTTACAATTTCAGACTGGTCAGTCTGACATTAGTCAGCAACCTGTTCACATTTTTACAGAGGGCCTCAAATTTCATCCTGTGTTTAGAAGTGTCTATGTAAATAAATAAGTTTTACTTAAAAATATTATATTTGCAAATTTTAAAATCAATTAAATTTTTACATTATTTGCAACTAATTTCACATAAAAAATGGAAGAACAATGTTCCATAGGAATTTATGTGAATGAAGAGAGTCATAAAACACTGTGTGGTACAGTGCCAGAAGACGCATTAAAATTTGTTAATTTAGTGATGAAAACCAACAACTTATTTTTTTACGTGTTAATTCAAATGTCACTAGTGTTTGTAAATGTCATAAAAGTTTTTTCAAAATTCAGTCACCTGTATGGACAGTTATGCTGTAACCCTTTGAGAAATCATAAAAAACAGTTAAGAAAAATAACATTGAGCAAGCTCTTAAAGAACACATTTTTCCAAACTTAAATTTAGTTCCTGTAAACAGTCTCTTGTCTCTTTGTGTTAACTGTTTGAAAAGTATTTTTTCTCAGCAGAACAAAGAACTATATGAATGCAAAGACCAAAAGCAATACATTGCCCCAGATGACAATATTGAACAATTGGATGCTGCTTGTAACATTTTGGGCGTATCACCTCCACCAAAATTGAAAAAATTAAGCACAGATCAAAGACCATCATCATTAAAATTTAAAATAATTAAGGTATCTGAAAAATTAAAAAAGAATCTTGAATTGTGTTTTGACTCAAGATTTTCTGAAAATGAAAATCCAGCCCAATCTTCTTCACATGAATTGATGATCTTATTTTAAAACTAAAAGAAAAATGTATTCTTGTTTCTAAAGAACATAGGTTAAAATTATCAGTTTACTTCCCCAATCTTGGACCAGTTCTAAAATAATATCAAAGTTCATTGTGTCTGAGTGTTTGGTAAGACTTACTAGAGTATTAGTTAATGAGCAGGGCTTTCTACCAGAGTTAGGTAAAAGACATAAAACAGGAATTAGTAATGACACAATTAAAAAAGTTGTGTTATATTATGAACATAACATTAATAGTAGGCAAAAAAGGTTTTTCTAGTAAAAAGAATTATGTTAGCATGCATGTTAATGGTGTCAAAAGTGCACAAGCAAAAGCACCTTGTTCTGATAAACTTAAATGAATTGTATGCTTCCTTTAAAAGTGAAAACCCTGAGGAAAAAAGTGGAAGATCAAAATTGCAAACTTCATCCAAAATGGTGTGTCTTGACTGGTGCATCTGGGACTCACAGTTTGTTTCTGCCCCCACCACCAAACATCACACTCATGACTGATGGTCCCAAACTTAATGTTGATTATAAGGACTTAGTAGACATCTTTGTTTGTGATAAGTATAACTAAGCTGTATTATTAATCTGTGTACCAAATGCCCAGGTAAGCAGGCAGTGTTTGACATGCTCAACTTTTCTGAAGAGTATGATGTGTTGCCAGATACAATAATGTACAACAGTGGGTAACAGCTGATAGGGCAGAGGTGATTACTGTTCTTCAGACCAAAGATGAGTTTTTTAATCATTAGTGGAAAAATTGGAACAGCTGAAAACTCACCATTTCGTGTCAAAATCTCAAGTTCAATTTTTCAAAAAGAAAAAATTAGAATTAGGTGAAGAAGAATGTTTGGTGTTGGCAGACTTTGCAGAAAACGTTTCATTCCTTGTTCAAAATGAGATACAAAGCTTTCATTGGGTCAACAGCCAAGCCACAGATCACCCTTTTGTGTTCTATTTCAAGGAAAATGACGTATTACAACACAAAAGTGTTGTATTTTAAGTGATCACTTGAAGCACAATACAGCAACATCTTATTTCTTTCAAAAACTTTCAACAGACTATGTCAAAGAAATACATCAGAACATTAAAAACTCATCTATTTTTCTGATGGTGCTTCAAGTCAGTATAAAAATAAAAATAATTTTGCTAATTTGTGCAGTCGCAAAAAAGATTTTGATCTTGAAGCTAAATGGCACTTCTTTGGATCATCCCATGGGAAAAAACACCTATCATGGTGTGGGAGGAACAACAAAGCGAAAGGTGTTAAAGGCCATCAAACAGTCAGACACTAAATATTGATGAAATGTATTCATTTTGTAATCACAAGCTGAAAAACATCAAGTATCTTTTTATTAAATCAGCTGAAATAGCTAAGGTTTTAGAAACTCTAAAAAACAGTTTTGACTGCTGTGAAAATGTTTTTGGTACTGGAATCTACCACAAGTATGTTCCTGTGTCAGAAGACATTGCAAGATGTTACTTTAGTTCAGACTCCAAGGACTATGAAGACCAACCTGTGTCAAGTATTGTACCATTTTCACTTAAGGAAATAGATGTTATTGCTTGTGTATATGACGATCAGTGGTGGGTAGGAGAAGTGGTAAATATTAGCCATGAAAATGACGATGTGCAGGTTCATTTTTTTTTACACCCAGCTGGACCACATACTTAATTTCAAAAGTCTCAACAAGACAAAATGTGGGTACCAATCTACAAAGTCCTGAGAAAGTTGGCATTACTTAAACTAACTACAGTGACGAGTCGTTCTCACACAATTTCAAGAGAACTATCAGAAGAGATATCACAGCTGTTGGTTAACCACACTAAATAATAAACTTTCATTACTACAAAAACAGGCTTTTCATTGAAGAATAATTAAAATTTTGCTACAATTTATTTTTTCTTCAATAGTGTTTACAAAAATAAACCAATATAAAAATAAAAATGATTTCTTGAAAAAAGATGTAGGCTACTCATTGAAATCTCAGTTTGGGTAAGTTTTTCAAGGATTTTTGAATCAAAATTGTATTACTTCAACAACGTAGGGGCTAAATATAAAAAATTTAAAATGCAAAGAAGACAAGAAACCCTCTTGGAACACTTATTTAGCACTCAAAATGGTATCACTTTCAACAGGTTTTCATGATTTTTGGGAGGTTATAACTTTCTTATTAGTAGAATACATAAGAAACCTTTTTATTTGCCATAAGCATCTACAAAAACACTACATGTGCAAATTTCAGATTTTTATCACCAGCCCCATCAGAGTTATTAGAAGTCAAAATTAAATTTAAAAAAAAACAATTAGTTTTAAAAAATTCATTAACATTTAGGGGTAAATATATCACCATTAATATTATTTGTGGTGTAACTACTAGCACATATAGACCTACATATAAAAAACAAATTCAAACTGTGTATGCCATCCCTGCCTCTTGGAAAAAAATTACCAGAAGTGAAATTTCAGTTTTTCATGTTCAACTTTATTGGTAATTTTCTCATTGAAAGAAGAGAGATAGGTAAATAAACCACTAGACCAATCTTTCGCCTTGAGAAAATATGAATAAATTCCTATTTGTTTCATCCTTCCAGGACTAATAATAATTTAGTTTTTTCTGTAAACCCTTATCACAAAAATAAGTGTGCACACCATAAAAAAAATGGCTGCCACAGGTAAACTGCTTAATAAAAAGTAAAAAAAATAGTTTTAAGATTCCGAAATAAGTAGGAAACAAGTGGGTAAGTTTCAATTTTTTTTGAATTGGTCAAGCAACCAGCTTTTTTTTGGGACACTTCAAATGGATTGACCTTCATGTAATTTACTTATCTCACTCAATCTTGTATTTTGATCATAAATATACTGTCTGTAGCAACTGCAGAACAAGAGTACGACTCTCCAATTAACTAATTATTATTAACTTTCTCAATGAAAAAATAAATTTTAAAATTAGTGATTTAATTTTAGAATTTAGTTTTTTTAATTAACTTTGGACTCAATTACCTATTTCATGGCCGCTATTTACACTCTGTTTCTGTTTCTGTTACTTAACATTCTACATACAGCATTTTATTTTTCAATGTTTTTATTCTTTTTCCATTACCATAGATAATTTTTTGTTTACACTGTATTAGGTTTACAAATATTAACTCAAAATATTTAAAAAATAAAATGTGTATAAATAAAAAATACATATACATGAGTTTCATCTTGCTATAAAATTTATCTTATCAGATGCAAAAAGTATTCTTTTTGAGAGAAATAGACTCATAAAATAACTCATTTAGAGGGGGAAAAAATTGTTACCTGGATTTTTATAAGTGGAAATGGTAAAGGGGCTTATAATAAATGTAAAAAGAACCCTCCACCAAAGGGGTGGTGGAGGGTTTTATTGGGGTTGAAAGGGGTGAAAAATGGATCACTGATTTCCAGCAAAAGTTGACATCAAAAAAATTTGTGGTTATTTCACAATGTTTTGTCAAAATTAAGTTATTTTTGTGGAAATGAAAAATAAAAAATGAAAAAAAGAAAAGATTTTTCAAATTTTTCTCAGAAATTTTGAGATTATGTTAAAAAGTGACCTCTGCAAAAGTTGTAGATTTTTGTATGATCTACAACTTTTGTACTGGAAAATTTTTTTTTCAACCCCCTACCACCCCAAATCATCCCTCCACCGGGATGGTGGATGCATGAGTGGTGGTCACTCATGCATTTATTTTTTAATGCTTATTATAAGCCCTTTTACCATTTCCACTTACAAGAGTCCAGTTAAGAATTTTTTTCCTCTTAGTGTAATTTGATTGGACAAAAATGACATAAATTAAAAATAAAAGTTTAAAGTTTAAGAGAGAAAGGGCATCAGTCAAAAATACTCTTACAAAGTTTGTATTTTTAAATATAAATATCTTAAATATGTGATCGCATCTCGAATTTATATATATATATATATATATATATATATTTATTAGTACAGAAATTTGTATGTAAAATAATTCTTCCAACTAACAGAAAAACTCAGAAAGAATTTGCTGATTTTTCTTTCAAAATTTTTCATTAACATGAATATTTTAGAAGAAAAAATAAGAACTTTTTTATTAAAAAAAACGCTTTTACTAAAATATAACTGGAGGTCCACAAATTTTCCTAACTATGTACAGTACAAGGAATTGTTACTGTAATACAAGAGTGCACTGAAGAGCAGGCAACAGAGCTGTAGTAAACAGTATTGGAAGAAATCTGTAATTTGAAAATGTTGTCTTTATTTAGAAAAAAATAAAATTTAATCCTGAATGGATATTTTAACTGTTAAACAGCCATCATCAATAGATACAGAAGAATTATAAAAGGAAAAATATAAAAATAGGATAAATAAAAGAAATATAAAAGAGAAATTGAGAAACAGTAAAAATAAATATATAATAATTATAATTAAAGAATAAACAATCAGTATTTACATACGCTGCAAAAAGAATATCTCTAACTTTGTTAATAAAATAAAAATAGGACCAAATTGTTGACTAATAAATTATGTCGTAACCATTAAGGCACCCCAAATGAAAAGCAGGAAGTCAGCACAACAATTACCTAAACCATTTAATCTTTCTATTCAGATCAGCCAGCCTGAGCTGCTAGCCTTTTTTTAACTTTAAGTTACTATTTTAATTAATTTACATTTCACAAACTGAATTAGTCATTTAAGAAAGAGCATGATGACAATTTCTGTACAAAATGCATTTTTTGTATGTATGTGTTAATTTAGGGTAGATGCATATTCTGTAAGTATGGAAGATACTACAGTCATTTGAATATTAAATTCATTTTAAGTGACTCAACTCCAGGAAATGAGGCCTTTCTATAATGAACGTCTTGACATCTGGTGGTGAATTATGATCGTATTTCTGAATTTCCTGTGAAATGTAGTCGATCATGAGAATAACAGTATTTCAGTAATAAGTTTGAATTTATTTTTGAGCAGTTTAAATAGACACATGTGAGCAACTTGTATTAAAAATAAAAAGCCTATGTTGAACGTGCCAAACAAGTCGCTATGGTTGAATACATGGTTCACAAGTGCCATGCTAAAAACTTTTTACTAAAATCACAGAAAATAAGGAAGCTATTAAGAAAGACAGTATGATTATCTCACTCTGTTTTGACTTCATGCAAAACCTACCCCTGCTGCATATCCCAGTGCAGGATGTATTTTATCTCCGACAACTGTAAGTTTATGTATTTAACATACATCTAGGTACAGGAAAATCTGATTTGTATATATACCAGGAAGATGAAGGGAAAGAGAGTACAAATGAAGTTTGCCCCTTTCATGCTTAATTATATAAAACATTTTGTCCCTAACACAGTGTCTCGACTCCATCTCTTCTCAGATGGTTATGTGGGACAAAAAAATTCTCTGATGAGAATATGTACAACCTTAGCTGAGACCAAACGATTTGAAAAAATTTTTCATTTGTTCCCTGTCAGAGATCATTTGTACCATAGAATGAGAAAATAACACTGCAGCCTACACTGTTCATGGAATTCACTTATTATTCCAACCATCCAGGGCAAGTTTGTGTATCAAAGTACTTCGGAAATTTTGTCAGTCACATATTGAGCCAAAAATACCTGCTACTAAACCTGTGAGCCTGCCTAACATTTGTGTGTTTACTGAAAATGTTCCTATCGATAAGAAAAAACAACAACTTTTGTCAAATGTTATATTCCAGAAGATCATCAACATTTTTACAGACATACTTGCATGGCCTACTACTAACAAAAACACAGAAAAATGAAAAAATCAAAATTGTTTCAACCAAATTATTTATTTATTTAATTTAATGTTTAATTTTGTAATATGCACACTGTGTAGTTAAACAATATTAGGCCTACATAATTTTTAATAATAAATTATGGTTCCTTTATTATTTCTTTGTTGAACATTACAATTTATTGACATTACTGTTTATTGCCTTTTTTTTATTTTTGAAGCTTGACCATTCATTTAAGAATGGGCTCAATTCCATTATTTTAGATTAGCATAAATACTACAGAAATTAATATTTAAAATACTGAAATGTTTAAGAACAAATGTTTAGAACTTTGTAACTGCAGGCAGCATTAAACGGAAGCATGAATTACCAATTGCTCTACAAAAATGTGTTTTGTCTCCTGAAAAATTTTAAATAATGCCAACATATGTGCCCAACATAATAACCAGGTTTTTTTTTTATTTGGCCCCTTTCCTAAATGACTGATTCATTTTTTTTTAATTATTTAATTGGTGTTTTTTCATTTAGATTTATTTTTGTGTGTTTGTATACAACTGATTCAACACATTTTTGAACATATCACAAGTACCTTCAAAATGTAATCTAGACATCTTTGCCATATCTAAAAATATGACAGTACTCAGCTCAGACTCAGATAAAAATTTTGTAACTTGACCTAAAAAGTGCACTGAAGTCATTTTGTATTTTTTAAACATGAAAACAAAATTTAAAATTTACAGATCATATCAGAATATATTATATTAGTATTCTTCATTCAACATTATTTTAGACGTGTTCCTAAACCAGTGATTTAAAAAAAAAAAATTTTTTTCTTAATAAAATTTTCCTCTTAACTATATCCGCAAATTTCATCTTCAAATAAATTTTATCATAAATAAAAAAATGAGCTATATCAAATTCAATTTTTGTATGTGTGAAACTAAGATGATCATTTTACACTACTGTAATTATAACCATAATGAAAAGATACCACATTTCAAAGAATAAATCCTCAGACATTTAATAGGCAGTAAATTAGTAGTAGCATCTTTTTAGTTAATTATTGTGGATCATAGGCTAACGATTTGATTCGAATTTCCACAAATCTTTTCCATTTTTAATTGTTTACATATTGCAATATCTTCATTCTATAAGGGGCTCTGAATACTCTGTATAGTAATTATCCTATAAAAGAGCCCCGTCCCCGACTGCATTTAAATATTTTTGTTCAAGGACAAAATTTTCTTATCAATGTAAGATGGTTTTTTTGTTTGCAAGCTGGAGGAACCCCATTTACAGGCACCAAGTAGTGCCAGGCTTGCTAACAGGTTCCACAAGATGTTAATAAGTGCGTATGTTCCTGCACACTAAACTTCCACCCCTAGCACAGCTTAAAGAAGCATTACTTCAGGAAGGGGGATATCTATCCCCCACACAAACATTCATACTCCACAATTGTTATTATAATATATTGTATTTTATTGTACCGATATAAGACCTGCTGAAAACTTAATCATTAGACAACCTTAAATATTTGCTGTTTCTACAACATGAAAAATACATTTAAACAAATTAAAACTGTCTGAAAGTTGATTGTCCCATCATTCCTTTATTTCCATACCTTGTTTTCTTATTTTTTTTAGTTCAATTTATTGTAGTTTTTTGTTCAGTTTATTTTTTTATTATTTTTTGGCAGTTGTGTTTTTTAACTTTTATAATTGTTTTTATTAATTAAAACTTTTTAATGATCATCGAGAAAAATTCACAATTCGAAAACTTATGGATTAACATATTTAACGTATTGAGAGAAAATTGTAAACATTTCCATTTATTTATATATGCATACCAATCTAACCTTACAGATTTCTCAATTGATTGAGTTCCTAAAGAAATTTTTTTATCATGTGGATCATAGAGCAATTTTCTGGGATCCAGACAACTAATAGCTGAACTCTCCAATTGTCTCACCCACTTAGTGTTGCTAGGCCTGGCCCTTGGTAAAGACGTGAGTACTCAGATCTATGACAGCTCTATCTAGGGTAGTTCATTTTGGTTTATGCATGTCATAGCCCAGCACAATTAGTGGCAGCATTCATCATTCCATTTTGCCCTGTCTCCCTGAAGCACCAAATTCGACAACAGTGGGCTCGATCCTTAATCCGTTGCCGACAGCCTCTCCTCTAATCATACTGACATCAAACTCTACAAAGACCGTTAGTGAGAGCTAGCCAGGCCCAATCTGGTCTCTGTGTAGCACAGGCCACTCGATTTTTCTGAGTATCTCAGTTAATTTTGTTCTGGTTTGGTTCCATCATGATTTTGTATTTTACTAGCAAATACTCCATTTGAATTTTGAAAATCAGAAGAATGGTTGCGAAGATATAACAACATTCCCAAATGTTGCCATGAGATGATGTTACCATGATCTTTCTTTTTCTGTTAGCCTCCAGAACCACCATAAGGTATTACTTCAGAGGATGAATGACAATGATATGTATGAATGTAAATGAAGAGTAATCTTGTACAGTCTCAGGTCGACCATACCTGAGACGTGTGGTTAATTGAAACCCAACCCCACCAAAGAACACCGGTATCCATGATCTAATATTCAAATTCGTATAAAAGTAACTGCCTTTATTAGGATTTAAGATTGGTCTAGCCTCGCACGAGGTGCTTACCTCACATCATCACTCTACCCTCACACGCAGTCCCCACAAGAAGCCCATTATTATTAAACAGATTTTTTTTTACTTTATTTTATTTTATTTAATGTAAATTTAATTCAATTTTTTTGTGATATTATTTATTTGATTGATTTGAATCATTCAATTCAAACCCAGCTAATATAGTGATAGAAGCTCAGTTCATAGTTCATTAATTCAATTCATTAAAGTTTGTCCTTCAACTAGCAAATCTCCTCTACTACATATATTCTAAATACTATTAGAGGGTTTTTTTTTGTTCGGGATAAACAAAAAGCTACCCTACCCGATCTATCGATACTAAAATTTTTAAAGTGTTTCTTGGCATAACTGAAAAGGTTTTTGAATATATTTCATCTCGGAAAAAAAAAATATATATGTAATAGTGGTGGTTTGCAAAAATTTTAATGAATTGAATTAATAAACTGTGAACAGAGTTTGAACTGAACTCGTCATCACAAATCAGCTGATTTCAAAGTCGAGAGTTCTAAGGTTCAAATCCTAGTAAACACAGTTACTTTTATACAGATTTGAATACTAAATCGTGTATACCAGTGGGTGTTGTTTGATGGTTGGGTTTCAATTAACTACACATCTCAAGAATGGTTACCTGAGACTGTTCAAGACTTCACTTCATTTACATTGATTTACAGTGGTTCCGGAGGCTAAATAGGAAAAAAGAGAGGGTTTGAACTGAATGATTCGAAACAATCAAATGAATAATATTACATAATAATAGAATTAAATTTATATGTAGTAGTGGAAATTTTTCGGTTGAAGCGCAAACTTTAATTAATGTGAACTGTGAGTATCTCACTGAGTGAGTGAGGTGAGTTTGAACTGATTGATTATGAACATCAAAAATCAATTTCTAGATTTTTTGAGTTTGATTTTGAATTTCAAATGTTAAAGACTTTTGAATTTTTTTGAAATTCTGTTATTTTTTTAATTTCTTGATAACAAATGAAAAAAAACAGTTTGATTTTTGGGAATGTAATCTACGTTTTAATAAACCAATTTCTAAATTTTTGAAATTTAACCTTGAAAGGGGATGAAGAAAGGTAAAAAAGTTTTTGAACAATGATTGTAAATTTTCCCAATCCCGACTATAGTAAATGAGATAATCAGTAGATTTGGGCTTGCAAATACTCTTCAGATAAATATTTAAAAACAATTTTCAGGTTTTTTTAATTTCGATTTTTTTAAGGGGTGCGAAGGTATACGGTGCTGTGGACCAACTACCACAGTCACTGACACCGTTATAGTATGTGTGACTGGCTGCACCTGCCTTCAGTTACTTGATCAATAAACATAAACATAAATAAAAGTGACCGCTTTGGGAAACACAAGTAACCTCATAGTACGAGTGAAGCTGCGATGGAGAATCAATATATTAACCTATGACACACCTGGTAATGTAAGGATTCCAGTGCTGGGTCATACATCTAAATTAGTTTGGTCATTAAGCTACATGGTGGAACAAACATATATAGATACTTACCCACACCCTAAATACATTACATTTCTTTTTGGACAGTCGTGTAAAAACAATTTTAATCACAAAATGTGATTAAAATTGTACAGTCGTGTAAAAACAATTTTAATCACAAAATGTAAACTTTTACATACAAAATTTAATAACTTTATTTTGATTAAATTACTATTTACTTTTTTATAGATTAATCAAGTAAAAATATGTTCTTGTTTCAGACACTACATTTACAGTATCTGATCAAAGAGAGTACTATGAGACAGTGAGAGAATCATTAAAAATGTCAACACTTTATGTAAGTTAAAATTTATAATTTTTCAGTTCACTGAAAAGTACACAGATATTATCAAAAAACATCATAGTATTTTGATATCAACTATATATTTCAAGGCATTAAACTTTATAACCATATTTAGAATAAAATTTTTCATCAAAATTATATTTTCAAATGGAAATCAGTATTAGAAGAAATTTACTTGGGAAAGTTAACATTTAAAATTAATAAAAATAGAATAATTCTACTAATAATCTTGAAATTTATCATATTTATTTACTTCCTTAGGAGCTGCAACCAATTTTTTCATCAATGTTTAGTGATGTTCCTCGTTATCCAAGACTGCAGCTTCTTCTCAAATCTGCAAATCCAATACCAGATTACATTGATGCTTCTTTTATGGGTAAAATGAGGTAAGAAACTTTGTAATGTAATATGTTTTATTCAATGTGCATAACTTTATCATCAGTCATTTAACATATTAATGCCTGGTAATCTACCAATTTACCTCAGGAGAATCCAGACTATTCATCCCCTGGGTTTTGATACTCGATTCAGGTTCTCCATAAAAAATTAGGAGGGGACATCTTTCAGGAAATTTCTATTGAAACATCAGGGAGCCCTCCAGAGGGGGTCGAAGTTTTGAAAAATATACCTGTCGAATTAGTAGATTACCCCATCACCCATCCACTTAACTCCAGTCCTTTCTGCTTTGAACTTAAATGAAATTTTTAATTCTACTTGTGAAATCTAGACTTTATCACAGAAAGAATCAAATTGAACGTAAAGTGGAGGACATGAAAACAGATACAAAATTACATCAATTTTCTGCCAAAACTCGGCTATTTATTGACGACCGATTTAAAAAAATAAAATTTATAAAATAAAATATTTTGTTGAAAATAAAAGGATTAATATTTTAGATAAAACATAAATTTTGATAAAACTTATATTTATGGCGATATAACGGATTGAAAAATAAACATGGCCGCCATTTTTTAATTTGCAAAGGTATTTAATTACTGATTTTTTTACTAATTTTAAAACTTTATTACCAAGACGCTTAATGGCGAACAGGGGAGAATGAAGGAGAAATTGCCATTTTTACTAAGGATATTTTTTGTTTAGTTTTACAAGTAGAATTCAAAAAATTTACCCAGCCCACCATTTTAGAAACACTCTCTCTCTCTCAAACCCTCTCTCTCTTCCCTCCCCCTCCCCCTGACCATGTGCCTGTGCCTGTGCCTGTGTGTATGTGTGTGTGTGTGTTTCAGGTATACTATATGTACATATAAAATCTATAAATAGCAATCACATTAAATCAAACAATAATACGTAATTATATTATACAAACATTTAATATGTAATAATCTGAGTTATGTAGATGTTAGAGATAATAACTTAGAAGTGAGTTAATAACTGAGAGAACAGTAATAATATTCATTTGGATAAGTCTTATTAGGATTTTCACTGATAACTAATTTTTTTTAACGAATTATCAGTCAAATTTTTTATACACAGAAATTTATATTTTATAATTTTATATTTAATAAAACTTTTAATGTGTTTTAGAGCTACGGCAATGAATCCACCCAAAACAAATATTATCAAAGGAGTAGATAGGTTCAAATACTTCCAAAAGTAAGTATAGTTAAAATTATGTTATATATCCTTTTAATCCTTTACCACTTTGTTTTCTTAAATAATACTAATTTAAGAAGTATCAGTTAAATAAGAAAAATGTTTAATATTTACAATTATTTAACTTGCTATTTATTCAACTGTTTCTCAGATACAAAATGGAACAATTCCTATACAAAACAGTCTCAATTACAAATAGAATAAATAATCCTTAGGTAAGTTTAAAACCATAAATAAGTTAAAGATTATTTTTTATTTTTTATTATTTTTTTTTTTTGAGGTTTTTAGGGGCATCGTCTACTTTGGTCATTAGCCCCATCCCACTTCAAAAAAAAATTTTAAAAAGGTTCAATGATTCACAATCTCATGAATCAAAAATGTTCAAAATTTTACATTTTCCATAACTTCTAATCCAACAAATTACTTCCTAGGCTTTCCTTTCGGCCATCCTTTCTTGCACCGTTTTTCCATCCTGCGAACGGCCTCAACTTCTGACGAAAGAGTGTCTGAGGCCTTAGACATGGCATTGTCTTCTCTTTCTGATGCCAATGACGTTCGCCGGCTTACAACAGGTGATGAAAGCTTTGTTGGTGCTGTTAACATCGTTGCAATTGAATCTAAACTAGCAAGCGATGCACTTTCCGCGGCTGATAAGCTGGATTCTATCTCTACTGCAGTGCTGGGTCCAGTGAAATAGATGATCTCACCGAAGCTGTTCTTTGAGCTTTTGGAGCCTCCATTGTTGCAGTCTTTATATCACCTGCATCTGGTGCTTTTTCTATAATAACTTGCACCTCCATTTCAGTAGACTTGGATTTTCTTGTCACAATTTCTTTAGGCTTGTGACTAGTCGACAGAGTGATCTGTTTCTCTTTGTCAGATAAGTCAAGAATTTTAATTTTTACGCTAGTTGGTGGCTTTATGATCGCAGATTTGACTGGTTTTTTAAACGGCGCTGGTGCGTCTCTCATGTCAATGGCATCAGTCCGGGGATGAGCCGTCTCATCTTTACTTTGTTTTCTCTGGTTACTCGACTCAGTCTTTGAATCAATGATTCTTTCAATCATTGTCGCAAGCCTTGGTGCCATCGTGTTAAGCAACTGCTCCACATTAATTTTAGATGTGGAAGGGGCAGCCGCTGCTTCTGCATAAGAAGTCGATGGTCGTGGTGTACGCTGATCAACAATTTTCTTCGCTTCAGGATAACTGACCTTCTGAAGAGTTTTAACTTCCTGAATGGCTGTTTCTAATTTATATGTAGGACAGTTACTTGAACGACAGTTGTGATGCTCTTTACAGTTAACGCAGATTGGAGGGTCTTTACATGGGTCACCCTCATGTGTTTTCTCTCCACATATACATATTTCCTGCGCTTCACTAGCTGCTTCCTAGCTGCTGTGTGTCCAAATCGTTGACACTTAAAACATCTCATCGGCTGCTGAATGAAAGCTCGTACATCAAGCCGATGGATGTCAGCTCGTACCTTTTCAGGAAGGTTCGGCCTATTAAATGTTAAAACATGCGAGGCTGAAGGAACAACTTCACCATTTCTTCGCATGGTTAGTCTGCAACACTGAGTCATTCCCTGACTCGACATTTCTTGTACAATTTCTTCTTCTGTACAATTAAGAAGATCGAGACAAACAACAACTCCTCTGGATGAGTTAAGTGTGCTATGTGGTTGGACAGAAACCGCAAATTCAGCGATCTTCTTCAACGCCTGAACTTTCTGGCTTTGCATGTCGTTGATGGTTTCGACATGCAATCCATTAAAAGTTTTACGAATTTCCTTGACAGGACCATCAGCACAATTGGTAATTTCTCTTGCGATTAAGAATGGACTAGCTTTTTGAAAGTTTCCATTCTCCTTTGTAATAATTAAAAATCTTGGTTTGGGAGCAATGTTTCCAAACAACGACTTCCCTACTGATTTTGTCAGCATCTCTCGATTTTATCTGACTCCTTGCTCTTTTTCCTCTTTTTTTGTGGCGAAAGAGGTTTCTAAAAGAGGGTGTTTACGTGCACCCTCTGCCACGTTAGTTTGTTCAATATTCATGAACATTTATCCCTTCTGTAGCAAGGCTAGCCGCCAGGGTATACCCCCACTCCAGGGCTACTAACCTTGGAGGTCCGATCCGGTACTCCGGTGGAACCGGCATATGTCCTGGCAGAGAGCGGATGCGCAATCTCTGCACTGACACCAGGCTCCTACTCACCGAAGCTTTCAGAGCTCCCATGCACTGACATATATGGGCACCATTGCTACATGCTTGCCATCGCAGGAGGCATGTGGACAACGGAAGGGTCTCCGTTACACCTACAATAACATTGACCCCGGCCGCCACATCGCCAGCTCTAAGTTTGGTATGTGTCCACTTCCTAATCAATTAATTGTTCATATCCTGCATGTAGCCGAAACATCCAATCTGTCTGTTGACCTGAAGATGGAGACAGGTCAATAAAGTAATACATCCGAGGAATTTACTCAGGAGTCCCGTTAGCAGCTATAAGTATTGTACATAAGTACAGCTGTTACCCCCCTGGACGTGGAACATAGGTGTTGTGTTCCGGACGATTTATGGTTAATATCAAATACTATTTTGATTAATTTGTGATTCTGGAGTAAGTAGTAAACCAGAAGAATCAATGTTCTGGACATTTCCTGAAGGATTTATAACATCTGTAACATTGCAGGTGCTCTGAATGTTATGTAATAGCACAGGAATTTCTAAGATTTCATCTTTGAAATTAGAAGGATGAAGGATATGAAGTATCCTTCAAAAATCATTTGGAAGTTTGAGCCAATCAGAAATTTCCTTCTATTTAGTGAGAATCAAGTCCACTCATCTCCATTTTAACTCTTAAAAAAGTGTTTAATGTTTTTAATCTCTGGCTGATTGCAAAATTAACTGGAATTTTACCTTATTTATTCCATCTTACATAATTTTCTTCATCCTTTCACCACAACCAACCGACTATGCTAAATTCCTCTTAACTATTTTCATGCCAGAGGTACATGACAGGTGATGAACACTTCTAACAAGATGTTTTAGAAAGGGTTACTTGATCATCTGTGTTTACAGATGTTTGTACATAATCTTTATGCACAAATATAATTTATATTTTACATGTTATACAAAGTTTAATTCTCAATCCCATACTTTTATATTTATTCTTAAAGAAACTGACCTAAATTCATTTATTATTGATTGCATTTGGATATTTTCTCACAATAAATTCCATTTTAAACTTACTATCATCTGCAGATGTATGAAATATTAATTTCCAGCTCTTTCTTTCAGCCAAGGTTTCAAAGTTCTTCCAAACCTCCACCAGCCTCAGGATATCCTGGGAATACCAAGCTTCTTCTAATTCCACAAATCTGTCTTCACTGTTTGAAGTCAGTATATTTATTGAAACTACTTTGAGTATTCTTCAACCTTTTATTTTAATTCTTAATCAGTTTCTCCTTTTGAATCAAATGGCCATTTTATCTGAATTCCTCTTAACTGTTGTAATTCCCTCATTTCCTTGTCCAATATTTTTTCTTCTAGAATATTTTTCTCCATACTATTTATGGTATTTTCTTGATTATCTCCTTTTTATTCCTCTTAAATGTAAATCTTTCCAAATTGTAGCTTCTAGTTCTCTTCACATTTGAGATACTACATGCTTCTAACTCTTCTTTCCACTATTTTCCCCTTGTGGTTGTTATGAGTAAATTACAATTACAATTCCCCATTGTCAAAGGGGATGGAGTATTAATTAAATGTATTTAATTAATACTCCATCCCCTTTGACAATGGATATTTCATAATACTTTTGTAGTTATTTCATAGTAGCCTACACTTCTTTTGGTAAATCTTAAACATTTAGTTTCTTAATCGTCTTAGCAAGTTATGTCCTAAATACATCTTCCTTTTATAACTTTGATACTAGTTAAACCTTTATTGGACCATTAGGCTTTCCACTATTAAAAACTACTTCATTCAGTTCATTCTGATACATTCATGTCCATTAATTTAAATATTTTAATGATTTACTCATTAAAAAATTGCGTGATCTGAACCAAAAATTATTACGTCTTACTTCTACATACATATATTTCAGTGCATTATAATACTTCATTCGAAAATCATGGCTTCTGATAATAGAAAAAATATATTTTTTATATATCATTTCCTTTTACAAAGTAAAGGAAGTATTGTAATTGTGAAAAATTTAGGTTTTCAGAGTTCAACAGAAATATATTTTGAATATCCCCGAATTCATTTTGACTAGTTTCGCATGGCATCTGTTCATACGTATGTACGTACGTGTGTGTGTCTCATATCTCACATAACAAGAATGATTAGCCGTAGAATGTTGAAATTTTGTATTTAGGACTGTTGTAACATCTAGTTGTGCACCTCCCCTTTTGATTTCAATCGACGGCCAAAAATGTTGTACAGTCAGACTTCTAAATAAATTTGAATTTTGGAATTTTTCTTAACTGCAGCAATAAGCCCTCATTGAGAGCTTTTCAACAATATATCATAAGTGGTACTTATTTTCATTGGTTCCAGAGTTATAGCGAAATAAATTTTACTTAATGAAATATTTGGATCTTACAAGAAGAAGGCACATTGGTTTGAATCTGACTTCATATACATATATATATTTTTTTAATTTAAACATATTGATTCATTAATAATTTATTTATTAACTTATGATTATAAAAAAAATTTAACTATAAATAATAATTCAATAATAATACAAAAAAAAAAATATGAAAAAAAATCAGAAGTTATTCGTGAAATAAAATTTTATGTACTTTCATTTTAATTCAAAAACTTTTACAATTATTAATAAATCAATATAATCAAATTAAAAAAATATATATATATACATGAGTATATGAAGTCAGTCCACTTTATTAAGAATTGGAGGATCATATCTCACTTTCAAATGAAATAAGTTTAAAAGAAGTTCAACAAATAATGTGTACATGTAATTTAATAGGCATACATGGAAATCATGTGGTATCCACAAAAGATTTTTTTTATTGGTTTTCATGATTTTATATATTGATATTTTTCCATGAAGTAAAAAAAACATAAGTAAACATTAATTCTTATACTTTTCTTATGTTTCAGTTATTTCATATTACAGTAACTTAACAATAAAATTTTGGCAAAATTAAAATACTTTTTTCATAAATTTTGATGAGCATAACAGCATATTACTACTACTTATTGCATAGAAATAATTGATTTCATTTTTTTTACAATAAATTAAGTTGTTTTATTACAGTATTGTTCTAAATTAGAAATATAGTAATACTTATTAATTTTCATTATGATATATCTTTAAGGATTGTGTTTTTATTCATTGTTGCCTAATTAATAGGAAACAACTTATAGTTTAAAAAATCAGACAGAAATTTAAAAATCAGACCTGTCTTTAAATAACCAAACAATTCATTAGTACTGAATTGCTAGAAAGTTATCTTTCAAATAACCATATCCATAATATAGGCTTAAATGTGTTTTTTTTTAAACAAGCCATAGTACATTTTTGAAAGACATCAATAATCCTGAGGGAGATTTTTTCTTATTAAAAATATATTTTTGTGACACTTATTTTAACAAACATATACTGCGACACTAAAAAACACAAAAAAATTATAAATATAAAGACTGTTTATTAGTGACTGTTTAGTGTTAAAACACTAAAACTTTATAAAAATATCTTGACTGTTTATAAGCAGAATAACATTAGTTCAATAGTTACATAATGATTTAATCAAAAATAAGGATTGCAAATTATGGTATTTATAAAGTTGCTATTTTATGCTATAGATGAATCTCGAGTAAATTAAATTTGTTAATTTTTTTTATTCAGCTTATTGAAGAATCATATACATAATTCTGCTGAACATTTAAGTTCAAATTTTTAGACAATGTATTGTCTAAAAAGGTTCTTTGTATACACTTTACCTCATCTGCATCATGGATACTTGTAGGCACATAGACATCAACAATTGTTGTCAGCTTAGGTTTTGATTTTATCCTTATTACAATGATTCTATCAGTAAGCTTTCTGAAATAATCTACTCTTCTTGTTGATTATGAAACCTACTCCTGCCTGCCGTTTTATTTGATGCTGAGTTAATTATTCTAAAATCACCTGACCAAAAACTGTCATTCTCTTTCCACTAATTCTTACTACATCTACATTTAATCTACCCATTTCCATCTTTTTCTAACCTACCAACCTTTTTTGGATTTCTAACATTCCACGCTCTGACTCAAAGAATTTATTTTTTAATTTTCTGGTGACCCCTTCCTTAGAAGTCCCCACCTGGAGATCTGAACATGGGACTAGTTTACCTCTGGAATATTTTACCACAGAAGGTGCCTCAATCTTTATTACATGAAAATACAGAGAGCTACATTTCTTGGTAAATGTAGCTCTCTGCATGTGTCTGTTTCTTGGAAAAAAAAACAGTTGTAGTTTACCATTGCTTTTAGCTGTACAGACAGTACTCAGAAGATTGAGTGATGTTGATATGGCTATTTAAATCTTCCTGACCTATGCCCTTAACAGCTACTGAAAGAGCTGCTGCCCTTTTTCAAAAATCATTCCTTAGCCTGGCTCTCAATGATACCACTCCAGTATGGTTGCACCTTCGGCCCTGCGACTTTGAATCACTGAGCACTAAAGCCCCCTCATCAGTTTTATATATATTAATAATTGGGACATAATCTGATAACATGTCAAAGACAAACAGCCCATCAAAGACACTAAATGTTTTTCATAGTTTCAAATATACATGTAATAGATATTATGATTACTAACATATAAGTAATCACAATTTTTTCCTCAGACAAGGAAATTTTTAATTTATAGTGATAATTTGTTTTATATTAACTAAAAATGTTGAGTTTGTTATCAGGTCCTTAGTACCTCTAAGTTTAGTTGCCACTATTAAAATATATAAATGAGACATAAACATCATTTAAATTATTTTCTGATTTAATCTTGTAAAAAAAAAAATTATTATTTATTTTATAATTTTATTGCTTATGTTATAACTAAAGGCCAATGATGAAAATTCCAACAGCTCCATCATTTCAAGAGAATTTTATTTCGGATTTTGACACATATTCAGATACTTTAGGTTATGAACAACAAAAAGTGGATAAAGTACAGCATCAAAAATTTACATTTAAAGCGTTTGCTTCATTGGCAGAAAAAAAAGAAACTAAATTTACACAGACAATTTATCGTGAATCTGAAACTCAAACTGTACCATGGGCACCACCATATGTTGTTTCTAGTACAGTAACTCCAGAAATATTAACTTTGACAAATTTATCATGGGGTAAGTAATTTGTGCAAAATAATATAATTAATGAAAAGATATTTTTAATTAACAGTAAATTAGCAGTATTAAGTATACCTGTGTATTTAAAGATCAACAATTTTGTAAATACTTTTTAGAGGTTTTGTATAGGCAAATTGTTATGACACACATCAATATAAAACCACACATATTGTTTACACTCTTGTTTAATTCAACTGTCTGTTTTCATAGCCATGAAGTATTGTTACATTTTCATTCATTATGAACACTTTTTGGAAGAATATTTTGGTACAGTTATTTAATATTTCAGTTCTTGAAACTGGATATAATTTTTTCTTTGAATTCAAATAAATAAGTGATTCAAATGCATCATAAAAACAAGAAAAGATTTTATATTTTATGATTTAACAGAAAGTGTACAAATATTGTTGATTTTTCAATGAGTTAAACCTAGTGTCATGTGTAAGTTTCCCTGAATTTGCAGTGCATTGGATTTTAGGTTTCAGTTAACTGAAAAATTAAAGTTAATTGCATACTTTGTAGCAACATTTTTTGCAAGTATTCTTTTAAGAGCGTCTATGCAACTATACTAAACAGTGCAGCTTCTTTCATTACTTCTACCTTATTTTTGGTTTCCATAAAAATGTAAAAAAAAACCCTAGAGCAATTAAAACAGCTGTCTTCAAATGTTTCCTCTAATAATAACAAACATCAACTCTATTACTGTAACAATCTTCCTGTTAATTTTTTAATAAGACTATTTATATGTCCAGATTATGTTATTTGATTACAGAAGTTTCAAATCCTTTTCTTTTTCTTAATCATGTCATAATGAAATCATAAAAACTAAGGTAAGCAGAACAGAAAGATAATTATTTTCAGTAGCTATTTTAGCAGATTAGTTTATTTAATAAGCATGTGTACATAAAATGTAGATCCTCATTATAAGAAGTAGAATGCAAATGCACTTCCCTGTCCTAGGAAAGTGTCCTCAGTCCCTTCGATGTTTTATTATTTATAACTGGTCAGAAGAATTGAGAGGAGAGTGGAGGAAGTGTTAGGAGAAGACCAATTTGGTTTCAGGAAAAGTATAGGGACAAAGGAAGCAATTTTAGGCCTCAGATTAATAGTAGAAGGAAGATTAAAGAAAAACAAACCAACATACTTGGCGTTTATAGACCTAGAAAAGGCATTCGATAACGTAGACTGGAATAAAATGTTCAGCATTTTAAAAAAATTAGGGTTCAAATACAGAGATAGAAGAACAATTGCTAACATGTACAGGAACCAAACAGCAACAGTAACAATTGAAGAACATAAGAAAGAAGCCGTAATAAGAAAGGGAGTCCGACAAGGATGTTCCCTATATCCGTTACTTTTTAATCTTTACATGGAACGAGCAGTTAATGATGTTAAAGAACAATTTAGATTCGGAGTAACAGTACAAGGTGAAAAGATAAAGATGCTACGATTTGCTGATGATATAGTAATTCTAGCCGAGAGTAAAAAGGATTTAGAAGAAACAATGAACGGCATAGATGAAGTCCTACGCAAGAACTATAGCATGAAAATAAACAAGAACAAAACAAAAGTAATGAAATGTAGTAGAAATAACAAAGATGGACCACTGAATGTGAAAATAGGAGGACAAAAGATTATGCAGGTAGAAGAATTTTGTTATTTGGGAAGTAGAATTACTAAAGATGGACGAAGCAGGAGCGATATAAAATGCCGAATAGCACAAGCGAAACGAGCCTTCAGTAAGAAATATAATTTGTTTACATCAAAAATTAATTTAAATGTCAGGAAAAGATTTTTGAAAGTATATGTTTGGAGTGTCGCTTTATATGGAAGTGAAACTTGGAAAATCGGAGTATCTGAGAAGAAAAGATTAGAAGCTTTTGAAATGTGGTGCTATAGGAGAATGTTAAAAATCAGATGGGTGGATAAAGTGACAAATGAAGAGGTATTGCTGCAAATAGATGAAGAAAGAAGCATTTGGAAAAATATAGTTAAAAGAAGAGACAGACTTATAGGCCACATACTAAGGCATCCTGGAATAGTCGCTTTAATATTGGAAGGACAGGTAGAAGGAAAAAATTGTGTAGGCAGGCCACGTTTGGAATATGTAAAACAAATTGTTAGGGATGTAGGATGTAGAGGGTATACTGAAATGAAACGACTAGCACTAGATAGGGAATTTTGGAGAGCTGCATCAAACCAGTCAAATGACTGAAGACAAAAAAAAAATAAAAATAAAAAGTGTATTTATAAATGTAACTAAAATGTTTATAACAAATGATTTTTTCTCCTAAAATGATTTCAATATTGTTTATTTGTAAAGTTGTTGCCTAATTTCGCGACCGCCCTTTCACATCAACGCCACCCTATGGGGGTCGCATTCCCAGGTTGAAAAACGCTGCTATAGGCATATTTAAAATCACCCCATAGGGAGCAAGAGAGGATCATTTCGTACAGAAATGATGTAGCACTAGATAGGGAATCTTGGAGAGCTGCATCAAACCAGTCAAATGACTGAAGACAAAAAAAAACCTCAGACAATCTGTTATTTGCTTCTCATAGATGATATAAATATATACATATTCAGAGATAATTACTTAACAGGATTAAAGTTAAAAAAACCTTCATTAAATGGATTGCAATAGTTTAGCTTTAAATGTCTGGTTTCGTGCATTACTCACTGGCTTCAGACCAAATCTTAATATATTTCATAGAAATGGTTTTAATTTATTAAATTTCATCTTTATTGCCTTTTATGTACTTTAGGTTCTTGGGCATTATGGTAGACTATCCCAATCTCTCCTGAAGAGTAAATTGTTTTTTTCATATAACCCATCTTGATCACTTCTTCTTCCTTATTGACATTGTGGATACAAGTTCTGATCCTTCTAGGACCTTAAAGAGCAGTACATCCTCATTATCTGGCAAGCAGTTTGCCTGTGGAAGACTAAAAAACTTTTATTTCCTGTCCAGTAACTAACTACACAGCAAATCTTAATGTCTGTAGTGACTACTAGTTACCCAGACCTCCCAATGCTATCTATCTAAATCTTGCATACACCACATTACTAAGTCCCCCACATTACTAAATTAACCAACCTAGGATACCTTAATACAAAATTCTCTACTTAGTTATCTGTTGTCTTAAAATGTAACTTATGGGCAGTTGCGGGCAGTAAGGACACATCCTTACTGCTTATAACCCATCAGGAGGGAAGTACTTAACTATATTGGAGCAGCGCAATATTGATCAATATTTTTACATTTACAGCAGAACTCATCTGTAACAAAAGATTGGTTTTCCTTCAGAAACTAAAAGAAAACCACCTCCCATCTACATACCACTCATTTCCAGTTAGGTGGAGTCACCTACATCAACTACATACCATTAATTAATAAAGTATAACTGTGAGTTATAATAAGAGTACGTAGTATAATATAAACCACTAAACTAAAAACTGCATAATGGATTGACATAGAAGGTTAATTGCTAATTTTCTTGTAGTAAGGTAATAGTTTGAGACCCAGTTGAAACAATTATATTTTGACACTAACAATTTTTCGATATGGTAATAATGGTGCTTGGGGACACCCAGCCATCATTCTCTTGTTGGCTTCTAATTAAAAACACATTGGCCTAGCAATCAAAGGATGTAATAAGCTACAGGTACATTAATTATATGAACAAGGGTTACCACTTCCTGTGAGGCTTGAATCAAGACAGCTGTACTAGATATTTTGACACATAAACATCATTCAAATCATACAAAACTATAATTATTCAGAAGGACCCCTCAAGAAGGAAATAGATCATTTATAATAATGATGATGATGTAATTTAACAATGACTACTAAGATATTTGGCATACTAAGAACCATCTTTGCACAAATTTTATACCAGAATTGTAGAAAGAACAAAAAATGAACACTAATATACTAAATAATCAAACAATCAGATCTGACTCACTATTTTAACTCTTCCTAAATTAGTCTTACTGATTTGAAAACACTGCTAGTGTAACATTAAATGAAATTTTAATATAAAAACTACAACATATACAATCTGCAATTGAAAATATTTTAATAAAATTAAAAATTAAGTAGCTTGTAAATTTGGTCCAATTCAAATTAAAAAGAATAATGTAACTTTTATCATTATGTAACCTTATTTGCCATAGCCATAAATAGTATAACAAAGTTCATGTGAAAACCCATTTTTTGTTTATTATTTGTTGATGATTTCTCAATTTACATAACATCTAGAACTTTACTAGCAAGAGGCTGCTCCAAATTACATAGCCCTCTTAGAATTGTGGTGTAAAACATCTGGAATCATGTTCAACAAAATGCATTTTTTTTCACACTTGAGGGAAGATAATACCCTCAAGTGTTTTTACACGGTGAACCAGTTGAAGCATGCACATGGGTTAGATTTCTAGGAATGTAGTTTGATCAATGCCTAATGTGGGTAGCACATTTAAAGGAACTATGAAGGTAAAGTGTTTTAAAATATTGCTGAGAGTTTTATCTAATACTCAATGGGGAGCTGATCGAGTATGCATGCTGCACTTCTTCCGAGCTATAGTCTGTTCCTGCTTGGACTACAGCTGTGTGGCTTATTCTTCCACTCAGTCCATCGCTCATAGAATGCTAGATTCCATCCATCATTCACTCATCCGTCTTGCTACAGGTGCTTTTCGTTTAAGCCCTGTGGTAAGTTAATCTGGTGGAAAGTGCTGAGAAATTCCTTTCAAATTGACAGAATCAAATGATCTGCACTTACATAGATCGTATTAAACAAAAATCATAGATAGCAACAAAATCATCCAACGTTTGAATGCGGTGTTCTCTAACCAGTATCTGATTTGATACCAAGAACAGTCGAGATCTACTGCTTCACTAAGCACCAGAACTTACCGCCTTTTCTCAGCTCTAAATATGCAGTTACCTCCAGTCCTTACTGTTACTCCATGAAATTACCCTCCTTGGCAGCCTTCTCTCGTTAATTACTGCTTTGGTCTTTGTCAGTATAATGAAAAGTACACAAATCCGATTATTATAATGAGTTTACAAAATGAGTTTTGTAATATTATAAATGGTGTGAATTTTGACCCTATAGTTTATAAGGATGGCTCTAGAAACGTTAATTCTGTTGGTTGTGCTTTTGTGGTTGGCAACAGAACATACATGTTTGGCCTTCCCAGCATCACCAGTATTTTTATTACAGAACTGTATGCCATTAATAAGGCCTTGTTTGCCCATTAATCATCTTGTTTGCTCAGATTCCATGAGTGCTTTACAGGTGATTAATGACATGTACTCCAGACACCCTACTGTCTATGAGATTCATTGTCATTTTGAAAATGAATCATGTAATACAACAATGTGCTTTTGCTGGATCTCAGCCATATTGTGATCAATCGTGTCGCTTTGAACAATTTTGTCTGTTTCCTGAAGAGGATGGTTCATGTTGAGTGGCAAAGCGAATGGAATGCTACCATGAAAAATAAACTTCACACAATTAAAAACACTATGTCACTGTGGAACACCTCATGCAGAAATAACCATTGAGAGGAAGAAATATCATGATCAGGCGATGATAACACGGAAGCATTTTTGCCCAGAAAAACCAAAAAGAAAAGAAGCTTAATGATCAATAATATCTTCAATGATTATTGTTCTACTACCTTATATCAAATAGGAAATTATTTACTTACAGCTAATCTTTATCACTAGTTAAATTTAAAAACATAAAGACCAAATCCAGATGGCACATTTCCACAACAATCACTAGTAAATAAAAAAACAATATCTAATAAGCTGTAAATAAAAATTCAGAGAAGCATGATTTAAGATCATGTAAAATGAAACAGGTAGAATATTTCACTTGCAGAAAAATATATAAAAACATTTATAATTTTTTTTTTCCATTGCAGTCCACACATTAATGCCAGTATAATGAAAAAAGCCAATATAATTGTAAATTATAACCAATGTGATAATTTCTGAATGTTTTATTAAATAAATTCAGTTAATGTGATTGTATTAAACAGAAATATTTTAATTCATATCCTGTTAACCACAAAATTTGTTTTACCAAAATGTTACCATCAGATATAGTTTTGAGTGAAACTATGAATAAAGCAACACCTAGGGTTAACTCAAGAACCATTTAAAAAAAAAAATTAATGCTTTTCAGTTGTTAAAGAATTTCATGAGTTAAAACCGAAATTCCTATACTTAAAATGTATTAAAAAATAGTGCTTTAAAAATGTTTATCTGAATAATATGTATTGTTTCATTAAAATTATTTAGTTTTAAAATAAAACAGTTTTCTCTATTTTATAAAGGTCAAGGACTACCAGCTGGAGTTCATGAAGTTGAAATTATAGAACGTGCAAGAATTATACGTGCTTGGAATAAATTGATTCCTAATGTGGATACACCAGAAATTGAGGAAAAAAAGTATAAATGTCTTAGTGATATCGAACGGAATGAATGGATGTTCCGAGAACAGGTACAGTAAGTAATTATATCTGTTATGTAATGTTATATTGATTATATCTATTAATTAGTATTAAAACACAACTTAAGATATAAAAATTTGTTACTTAATAGACTATATGCATATGTTAACAATTTATGTTATTGGTGGTTTAGCACTATTAGTTGAAACTAATTTTCTTGTGTCAAGTATGTTTGTTCGCCATACCACTTTTAGAAATTTCAGACTTATACTAATATATTGGCTAATATGTTGATAAACTGATCGGTGTAGTAGGTTTCAACAGATTATTATCCTTGGAAACAAAAAATTTCCGTTGTGTCCTGTTAACTTTACCTTACTTATAACAGATGCAACTTTAGGATGAAGAGTGATATGGGTGACAGCCATCAAAACTACACAAACCTACAGAAAAGGATTTGTATTTATTTTTCAATTATGATGTGCATGATTTACTGTATTCTAAAAGAATGGCATTTTTTCAAAATTGAGTGCTGTACACAAACATCATTGTGTAGAATAAAAATAGATATTATAATAATTCTTCTTGGATGAGGAGTACAGAGTTGATTCAAGGTTAGAATCAAAAAACAAAAGGACAGTTTTAGTTACACTCATGGTACTAGATTGATCTTTCCTCTTAAAACACCACTATTTAAGATGGTGGCTTCTGAATAAGAAGTGTTTTGCACTTTACTGAATGTAAATCTGTAATAACAGTTCAATGCGTGTTCCATAGAAAGTTTAATCATGGTCAACCAAGTGACAATAACATTTGTCCATGGCCTAATCAGTTTGAAGCAACCCATCTGCATAAAGAAAAGTGCACAAGTCCACCAAGGATGTCTGACAGAGAATCTTTCCTGTGTAGTACTCAAAAATTTATTAGGAAGGTCAGTTGCGAACTAACAGTGCCAGTGATGACAATGTAGAATGTTTTAAGGAAACACTTCCATAAGCGTCCATAATGTTTACAGCTTTTATAGGCTTTGAATCCTATTGAGTATAATGTGCATGCTGACTTCACAATCGAAATGTAGCAGCATGAAGATGATGACTTTCTTGATGATATTGTGCTTAGTGAAGAGTCAAAATTTCATCTTAGTGGAAAAGGTAATACAAATAATGTCTGTATTTGGGGGGTCTGAAAATCCATTAACTTACAATGCGATAGAGACTCCTGAAAATTAAAAGTTTTCTGTACAATATCCCACCACCAGGTGTTTTTTAAAGAAAGCATAACAGGAATTGGTTACTTGGATATACTATGTTCATGGTTCTTTCCTCAACTGCTATATAGACTAAAGAATTTTATTTGGCAACAAGATGGTGTGTCTCCTTACTGGAATAACTATGTACAGGATTGTTTGAATGATGTTTTCTCCAACTGCTAAATTGGTTAATACGAAGCCAGTAACAGAACTTGTTTGCAAGATCATCTGATCTGACCCCACGTCAGATTTCAGTTCATTTTTATAAAGGGTTTTATAAAGGATCTTGTGCGTTTTCATCTGCTACCTATTGATCTACTCGATTTGAGGCGCAAGATTGAAATAGTTTTTGCTTCCATTACTTCAGACATATTGTTTATAGTATGGGACAAACTCTCCTATTGGTTGGATGTGTGTGACATGAAGAAAGGTGCTCACATTGAACACTTGTAGGAAACTGTAAGAGTTACTCTTTCATTTTGTTTGTAATTTATTTACTGTGAGTTAAAGTTAAGAGATATTAAAAACTGATAATTTTTTTATACACTATTATTACATACCAATCAGAAAAAAAGATTTATAATTTTTATTTGCTGCTACATAAGAAGTCATTTCATTTTAACTGAAAGGGTTTTTATCTAATGAAAGTCTGTTAAGCATTTATTTACAATAATTGTGTATTAAGCTTATATTTATCATATCAGTTACAGATATTTGTAAGTTTTTTCGTAATTACAATGTGATTTCAATCACTTTTGTCTATGTACAGCACTTGTACCAATTAATCTAATTAATAAACATTTACATTAGTTTTATGTACCTCAAATTGGTTAACATGTAAATTATTTTATTAATTTTACTTGATAGAAACTTTTATTAACAGGAAATACAGATGATTCATAGCTTAAGAATTGAGATAGCACAAGATCTGATTTCAAAAACAAAAAAATTACATAAGAAAAGACGGCAAGATCGAATAGATCGTGTAACTGCTGCTAAAGAAGCTGAGGTGGAGCAAAAAATAAAGTACGTGAGAGAAAAAAAGGAAAGAGGTAATTTCAAAACACATGTTCATGTACAAGTGCATGAAAATATAAAGATATAAAATCTATAAATTTAAACAATAGAGAAGTTATCAATTACAAATGATTTTATTAAGCATTCATTATTTATTTTATTATAAATAAAATCAGATTCATTTTAGGGGATTCTTGAAAGGTTGTTTACAATAATAACAATAAGAATCATCAGCTTTCAGCTTGTGATATCATCAAATAGAATATTTTTATACAGATTTTAAGTGAACAATGACTTCAGAGAATATCTGTAACATTTAAAATAACCTAAACCACTATGAAATAAGAATACAAACTTAAACTTTATTTTACACTTATATTGCAGCAAATTTCTAAAATATATAAAAAATATAAATTCACCTGTTCAACTTTGCAGCCACCAGTATAAAATTCCTTCTAAATTTCTACTCTTGCCTTACTGTAAAATTCATTTTCCTCCTCTCTTCAGCTTCAATTTTTTTTAAATAAAATCATGTAGTTCAGTGCAGTGCATGAGGCACATGATAAAAAAACAATTTGTTCATATCAAATTGAATTCATATAGCAACAATGGAATAATAATAACCTTTTTGATGGACTAATGTGCAATATTATATTGAATTCTTGTCTTCTGAATGAATTTATGCTTATTCCAAATATTTCAATAATTAATTTAGCACTGTTATATCTTAAATCTGAGTAATATACTGCTGTGGACATCTTTACCACAGATAAATTAACCATGATAAACAGTAAAATATTAAAATAAAAAAAATGGTTAAAATAAATTGATAAAATTTAAATAAAATAAGGGTAAAAACTAATATCAGTTAATCAAAAAGTTGTTTTTTGTTTCATAACTAACATCAGATATAAGGTAAAAATAAAAACTCAGGTTGGAACTTCTTCATTTAAATTTATTTTGCATATTTTAAGAACAACTAAATTAACAACACATATTCAAAAAAAGAACATTTGTAATAAGTGTTTTCATAACATTTCAAACGATTGGCCAATAAATAAGGATATCAACTACAAATTCATTATTTTGTGGTTTTCCTTGATCAAATTTTTCTACTGCCAAGATGAATTAGGATTAGGATTGCTTTAAACAAGGACTTATACAACATGGAAGAGGAAGAATTCTAATAGGTTTATATTAAATGTGCCATATCAGAAGCGATTGCAAACTCCAAATCATATTGAGTTGTCTAGAACGGAATCGATTATACAGTTATAGTTTATTTACTAGTCTGTTTTAAGGTAATAGTTTTAGTTTTAATATAATAAAGATAATTCTCAGTTTTTTTAAATTTAGATACTTTTCTTAATTTAATACTTCCCCACTTTAAAAGTAAAAAGATCCTTATTGGGAGTATTGTATGTCAACCAGTTAGACTTTTTTTAAGTTTATTAAAAATTATTTCATTATCAATAATTTCATGATAATTCACTTTCTTTTTTATCAGAATAACATGTTTTCCAATTGAAGAAAAAATATACGATTTCATTTTATATTTAATTTATTTTTAATAAATTGCTGAAATTCTTATTAAATAGTTTATTTTTATGAAAGTTTACCTTCAAATAATACATTCATTAGATGATTTTTGTAATCTTTTTACTCTAAAATTTTTATTTTATTTAGTTAATCAAAAAATTATATCTTCATTTTTTTCAACACGTTCATTATAGAAAGTCACATATGTGTGATCTATGGTGTTGTTCATTACTGAAAGTCAGTGTAATGCATGGTATTTCTAATAGACTTAAACTAACATTTAGACTCTCACTACAAACCAATGTATAATTAATTACCTTACCCACAGATCAAAAATTTGTTCTCTTGTATTTTTATCAATTAAGACTCAAAACGACTACAAACATTGCCTAATTGTTTTATTGATATTATTAACACTTTTAAATCTAATTTTTTGTACATTACATCAGTTTAATAAGGTTTGTCTAATATGGATAAATATACAGATTATTTGTTATAGACCAACCATCACAAATATTGACAGTCAAAATAAATGTATTTTGTAATACTTTTATAAGCTTTTGGCCTTTCAAGGCTTTTATTCAAATAAAAACATTTTACCTTATGTTGCATGTGGACAATGAGATATGCTGAAATTGTTTACTTCAATGAAGTATGCAAATTCAGCATATTTTACCTAAAGTCAAACTTTAGGTAAAATGTTTTTATTTTTAGGTAAGTGCAATGACAAAACACTATTTAACAAAAACTAATTTTTATTTTACAAATTGTATATAACTTACATCGAAAATTGAATACCTTACTAAGAAAACATAAATGTACCTTGTGAAAAAATACCTGAAAATGCATGAAACCTAGCGTCATAAAGGTAAAACAAAAGCTAGCGTGATAAAACATCAAAGTGTGATTATTCATTGTGCCAATGTTTAAAATCTAGTGCTGGACAAAGGTCATTTTTGTTGTCTTAATTATCTGTGGCAGTGCTGGCATCGTTTTCTGTGGTCCCCTTCACAAATCTGCATTGTTGTTATTGTTGACCTGCCTTGGCTGATCAAGGCAGTTAGTTATAGGCTAGGCTGCACCTGAAACAGATTGTAATGACATACATATGACTATAATGACATCTAGTGTACTAGAATTCCAAATAGGCACATTTATTTCCCATGTAACATTTATTTCACACTCTTGAAGTATAAAAATTTACTATTCCAATTTGCAACATCAAGAAGATGGAAAATATGTTGATTTACCATCGAAGTGACTTTCTAGGAGTGGAATAGTAAGAAATAATTTGATCACTACAATCTACTCCACTCATGTTTTTATTGTAAACAATAACCATGGATGGCTTAATTACAATTTGGCCTCTTCTGTTAGTTACTTCTATACCAGGTCTGTGAACTGTGAAAATTGAGAGAATATTTCTCTTATCTTTCTACTTTATGATAGTTACTGTCTTTCTGGCAGCTTAAGCATTCACCGTTCTTTAGCTTTGTGTTAATAACAATTTTTGGGTTCCAGCTCGATTGGTCTGTAAAGACCCAAACAAATTCATCTGGTTTTGCATGAGGTGCTCCACTAGGTCACCACTATTATGAAGTTACCTAGAAAAAGTGAGTGGCCCTTCCTCAATAAAATCTTTCATAAAACAAGTCACAAATTCAAATCTGTGACTTTTTTCAGGGTTTTACAAACTCCTTTTACCTGTATAAATGAGAATATTTAAAATGTTACCATCTGGACTGTGAAACATGTAGAGCTTAATCCTATACTTGTGCAATTTAATCTTGTCGAAATGACAATTTATCACAAAACAAAATCATGGCCTCATCTGATGACAAATTTGTTCCAGAGCTATAAAATTTTTGTAAAATAACCCAACAAATGCTTCAGAACATTATTTATTTTATGTAACATTCATATGTAGCATCTGTCTCAGGGTCATAGAAACAGACACCTTAGTATTACCTCAAAATTTCCAAAATTTGACATGCTATTTATTTATATTTCTGGACATGCTTTTAACAAAAATTGGATGTTCATAAAGCTCCAAAGTAGACCAACAGTGTGTCATGCTGGGACGTGTAAGTGCCCATGAGGTCTGTGCAAAGGTCTAAGAATGTCTTGACCTCATCTGTATAATCTTCTACCATCGTATAATCTAATCTTTGGTAACAGGATTCCCTGGACACATCTTATGTGTCCATAATATGAATATTTTTCCACATTACAATTTTTTTAAAAATGACTTCTTCAAAAGTATTGTAAAAAATTTCAATAGGATCTGTGGATTGAAAATACATCTCTTCTTGACTAGCAACGTTGTGGATGAGAGGAATTTCATTTGCATCAGTCCAGATGGCTTATTGGTTATGGTAATTGTCATGGATGTGTTCCACAATAAACAGAACGACATGATTATTAGTAATGTTTCTGATATTCACTGCATCATCACTCTCTACTCCAAACTCAAAATCTAAATCATCTGACATTGGTCTATTTGGATTTAGGCCTACACCAAAATTTACATTTATAAATTCAAAAATCTTATTCTCTCCTTCATCACTTTAATCATCTAATTCTGAGTTAGGAGTATACTCACTAGTATCGTTACAACTAAATAAAGAACTTATCACTGTACTGTTATCTGTACTGTACTGTACTGGACTGTACTGTCAATCCAACATATCTGTTTCACTGTCCACAGGTTTTGTTTTTGTACCATGCTCCATCATTCAGTAAATGCATAAACAGAATGTTAAAAATAACAAAGAAATTCAACAGTCAGACCTTATTAGATTAATTACTAAGAAAAACAACTGACTCAGTTAGATTATGTAAAATGTAAACTACAGGTTTCCCAACTTTCAGTTTGCTGGCCTCCACAACACGAGTGATAGCGTCTCGGCCTTTCATCCAGAGGTCCCAGGTTCAAAACCAATCAGGTATGACATTTTCACATACTGCAAATCATTCATCTGATCCTGTGAAGCAATACCTAAGGATGGTCCCAGAAAAAAATTTCGGTCTGCATTAAAAAAATATTTTAAAATTCTCATTCTGAGACCAAACAATTATATGTGACAGACATTCCAAAGACCGAAATGCAGCAACATAGATGACAGAATAGACCAACTGGCTATGAGAGTTCATTTAATAAAGGAAGATCCTCATCACATATGTGTGATGTCAGGAGTGGGTAACTACCCGAGCAAAACATTAGTCTACTAAAAACATTGCACCATAAATGAATGAATAACATAATTTTGAATGTCCATTTTCAGGTTTTGTAGCAAATATGTTAAAATTGACTTGTTTTTTTATTATCATTGCTTTATAATACCTTTATTTTATACTGTTCACTAAATAATAATATCAATTAGGGAAATAATAATCAAAATTATTTTATATTTTGTAGAACTGAGAAAACTTTACCAACAACATAAAAAAGTCAGAAAGAAATTCACAAAACTTAGTGCATTAGAAGAAATTACAGATCCCACATCTCAACTTAATGGACCGATGTTAATCTATGGTGAATCAAGCAAACCGAGACATGAAATTATTGACTTCAATATGAACGTGTTCTCAGACTTAGATGGTAACTAACAAAATAACATTTTTCTTTATTTTTTATTTTGTATAAACAGTATATGTTGTATTTTAACAAAATATATATAAATGTGTATCTGTTTTCAACAAAATTTAAAAAATCTGATCTGGACACTACATGACTTCCTTGTATGCCTATTGAATTACATATACATTTTTTTTTTTTTTAATGAAAAGTACATAAAATTTTATTTTATTAATAACTTTTGATATTTTTTCATACATATTTTTTTATTGTTGTTATTGAATTGTTATTTATCATAAAACTTTATTTACAATCAGAGGTTAATAAATATTAATAAATCAATACATTAAAATTAAAAAAAAGGTTATGAAGTCTGATTCGAAGCAATGTGCCTTCCCCTTGTAATATCCAAATATTTCATAATTAAAATTTCATTTGGCTATAACTCTGAAACCAATGAAAATAAGTACCGCTTATGATATATCGTTGAAATTCTTGCAATGAGGGATTATTACTGCAGTTAAGAAAAAGTCCAAAATGCAAATGTTTTTGGATCTTGGGCTTTTTTGGACACTTTCAGTTTAGTCAATTGCAATCACAAAGGGAGGTGCACAACTAGATATTACAAAAGTCCTAAATCCAAAATTTCAACATCCTACAGTTAACCATTTTTGAATTATGCAAGATATGTACATACAAGGTCTGTAAATAAAGTAATGAACTATTATTTTTTTTTTTTTTGGCAGCCAAAGTAGCATTACTTGAACAGCTGATTTATATTAGGTATCTATATTTTTAGTCTATTGTTGCCATGTGAGATGTAAACAAACATTTTGTGAAATGAGTTTTTGTTGTACGTTACAAAAATGAGTGATACTAATTATGAGCAACGTTGTTAAACTCTGTGAGAATGCTACTGAAACCTTTACAAAATTGAAAAGGGCGTATGGAGATGACGCTCTGTCATGAACCCAAGGTTTTTGGTGGTTTAAAACATTTTCAGATGGGCGGGAATCAGGAGTTGAGTGGAAGTTTCTACTGTAATCAGCCGTACTGTTATACTGGTTTTTTTTCAGGTCAACAGTTTTGATATTGATTTGTAGGATTGGGAACTGATGGTGGAGAATTTTCGGAAGTCTTTTAATATATTTTAGTAATTTCTGAATACAGACTGACCTTTTTTATGTTTTTTTTTATCTGAGCAGGCAATAAGGTTCATAGGTGATTGCTGGTTGCAATATTTAGTGCATGCTAGTAGTGGTGTACCTTGAGTTGTTTTCAAGTAGGGTGTAGCTTAACTCTAGTAGATAGCACAGACAATTGTAACTGTTATCAGCTGTGCCTGTTTCTCCGATGCAGTTGTTGACAGAGGAGACTGTGGAGAGAGCTGCGGGGAAAGCAAATCCTTGTGAGCAAGACCCAAGGGTATTGCCCACAAGGATTTTCTGAACAAGTAGCAGTGGTGGTGGGATGGTGTCAGGCCAGACACCTGAAAAGGTTGATCCCTCAGGTGGAGCCATGGGTCGGTAGGAGTTGAGCTTTGAGCTCACACAGTTTCTTACCAGCCATGGTAATTATAATGAGTATCTCTGGCGTGCTTCTAACCAGTGCATTTATTTTGAAGAGGTAGATTCTGTGGAGCGTACCATATTCAGGTGTGTGAGGTGGAATTATGCCAGGTTGGTGGTGGAGCAGCTTATCAGATAATTGACCTGCCGGATAATTGCGTGGACGCTATGTTATTTAGCCCTCGGAATTTGGATATAATAACCCCTGTGGTGAGCAGAATAATGCATCTTAAATTCGCAGAGGAGAAAGATGATTGCAATTTGGGGTAGATTAGGGATGGGTGGACAGTCCCGTTCAGGAAGGGGTGGTGCTGCTCCGGCGTCACTCTTCAATGAGTGAACAGGGACTCCTGGGGTTCATAGAACGGGTAAAATTAAAGACCGGAGTCCCCGGTGGAGGAGGAATAAATTGAGGAACTACATTCCTGTAGTTTGAAAGGTGATTCCTCTACTTTGGAGGTGATTGAGTCCGTGTATAATTGGATTGTAAATAAAAATTTTTTCTGAACCAATCTCATTACTTTATTTATAGTCCTTGTATATACGGACATCATGCTGAAACTAGTCAAAACAGATATTTCTGTTGAAATCTGAAACTGAAATTTTTCGCGATTACAATACTTCCTTTACTTCATACAAGGAACTAAAAAGAGTCTATTAATTTAAATGTTTTTGATTAAAGATCAAGGTTTACTGTATACCAAATAGACAAATTCCAGTAATTTTTTTATTTTTATTTTCTAACTGATGCTCCTCTGGCATTTTAATACCTAGATAAAATCAGAAATGTAATGTTGCGTTTGTTAAAAAGACAGTCACAGTAATACTTCAAATAAATAATGAACAGTTTTTTTAATAAGTAGAACTTATGTTATTGTTCATTATCAATTCAAAAATGGTATTCTATAAGTAATACTATTACACAATCTGTATAAACATCAAAATACAATAAATGAACTTTGAAAAATAATAAACTGAAATTGCTAATTTAAAAAAAAAACATTGTTTAAATCTATTATTCTTACTACTTAATTTTGTATTATTACCCTATGTTCTATTCATTTACATGATCAGCATTCGCTTACTATTACAAACTGTAACTTAAAATTATTAACTTCAAATTACTGGTTAAATTAAAGATACATTAGTAGCTCAAAAACTGTACAACACGTATATAATAAACATAACAATGAAGTATACATATTTATAATATAATTATAATTTACATATTTATTCATCTAATTTATATTTGTCTTACTCATCATTTCAAATGAATTATTTGGTATATTTTAGTAAAATAGTGCAAACTGTTTTCTTGTTTATATGCATCATTTTGAAAGCATAGTTTTTAAAAATCTGGTATGATATGAATATAGTTTATTTTACATTAATTTTTACATAAAAAGAATAACTTGTATTGCTAATATTCTGCCATACATGATGTATTTGTGTTAACATTTATTGAAAATTTTACTTTAAATATCAGAACTTGTACAAAATTACTTTTCATTGTGTTTTCATTGTGAAAAAAACTTATTTAATACTACCTCCAGAAGTAAGTTTTGAAAGCTTAATTTATCTTCTAATAACACTGCCCTACACACATTATACAAATATTCAATCTAGAATTACTTGCACATTATTGAAATAACTAATTTTTAGCATATAAAACAGTAAGCAATAATGAAACTTATTTATTTTATCTGAAAGTGGCAATTGAACAACAATTTGATCAAATTACAACAAATAACAGTTACGCAAATGATTAATAATATGATAAATAATAATGATTATATGTCCTCTGAGGCAAGGTAAAATATGTAAATAAACAAATTATGTGATAGTTCTGGGTTAAATTTTAGTCCAGCATGTGATATTTTTCATATATTATATATTTTGATATCGTATTTTCAGAAACTAGGCTTCAATTATTGTTATAGCTTGATCACCAAATAAAAAAATTCATTCAAAGAAAACAATCTGACAACCAATTTTTTAATCTGATTTCATAAGTAATGAAAAAGAGTTTATTATGAATAAAAAGAGAAGTAAAGAACAACCACTAATTTAATTATTGATAATAAATTAGGATTTACCAAACATATGTATTATGTAGGTCAGTAATATCATGCAGCTTGTAGCGAGCAACCATAAAAGATTAAAGTAATCACTCCTATTTTGTGATTAAGGCAGTTTACAAATATTTCCTCACATGTAGAACCAATGTAACATAAATGTCAAGTGAGTTAGGAAATAAAATTTTAATTTTATAGGTAGGTCTACGGTCTACATGTCACTGATGGAAAAAATAAACAGAAATAATGAAAAGAGATTAATATCAGCTTTTAACTTATAAATATAATATAAATTAAAACCTTATATATATATATATATATATATATATATATATATATATAGAAAACATATTGAATCACTATTTATAATTCATTAAACAGATCAAAATATAGTTCTTTTAATTAAAGGAACAGTTTCTCTACAAACAATCAGAATAAACATATAAGAACATAAAAACAAATTATGAAGAAAAACAAAATAAAAACTCAATGACATTATAACATCAAAAAGGCTCTATATTTTTTCCAGTTATGCAACAGGCTGGTAAAATACAGTGCAGTATAAGATGTATTTAAAAGGTATATCACAAGAAATTAAGCATTCTTTTCACACATCCTGCTCAATACAAGATTCACAGTATTATACTCTACATTATCAGAGAAATTTTATGTTTGAAATCATAGAATTTTAATGTATGCAATCTTATCAGAAATGGATAGAGATATTTATGAAATTCTTTAAAGTAGCCAAACTAGAAAGTTAGCCTGATTGAATTAACTTTTTTAGCATTAAGTTTATTTTTAATATAATATTCTAACCATTAAACAGTGTGATATCTTCATTCTAACACTTTATGGATCATGTTTTAGAAAAAGTAGAATTTGTTGTAATGTTATCAAGCTATTTAATTTTTTTTCAGTAATTAAAAAAGTTGAGGAATTTAAACTCCCAAATAAATCATTTGACAACATTAAACGATTATCAAAACCAAAATCTTTTGTTGGAATGTGTCCAAGAGTTGTAAGATGGTCTGAAGAACATGTGGAAAAACTGCAAAAAGAAATAATGAGTAAGAACACAAATATTTTTTTCTAAAATAAATGTAATAATATTTAGATTGGATGTTCAATAGCTCATGATGTGAAGTTGTTTTAAAGCAATATGTGTTAATTTTTTTCTTTTTGCATAGTTTTCAGGTATGCTCAGGCCGTTCTCTTTTTAATTGGTAATTGTTAGTACAGATTAAATAAAAGAATAGTAATTTTATTATGTGCACTCGTAATGACATGATATATTTGTCATTATCAGGTGCAAACCTTTGGGGGGGGGGGGGCTATCTCCATATGCCATAAGTCTTGTCCTTATATCTCACCAGTGCTATTTAGATTTATCATTTTAATAGTGAGGGTCAAATTAACTTTTGGGTAGATTGTTTTTATTGAACATAAACGTATAGACAGACATGGACATTGACATTCATCAAATAAAAAAATAAGTTCGACCTGATCTGGGCCTGACTTTCTAAAGACAAATTTTTATTTGAGGATAGTAAAAAAACAATCATAAAATTAAAATTATCCTTTGCTAGTTAGTTGTCGGTTTTAGTAAGAAGAGATTAAGATGCCCAATTCTACCTGAAAAACACTTTAGCCAATAGGCTTGTCGTGTTGTCTCTGGACAGGAAAGAAGATTTTTTTCACTGGATATTATATCTTACAACTCAACCATGTTAACTTTTAAAGTCTTCTTCTCAAGCAAGCTGCTTCCAAATAGCTTTTGTGAGATCATTTTACTCTTTTCTGCTACTGTGTTACTAACAGTGATTGTGATTGGCCATTAATATTAGTTACATAAAATAATAGTTCTGCTAGTAAATTTAAATGATGAAATTCCATTTGCAGTTACATCTATAATAACATAAACAAATGATGTAGAACACATTGTAAAATTTAACTAGTTTATCCTTTTATTTTTCATACTAACTAAAAATTAAAATAAAACTTATTTACCCAGTTGAAGAAACTACCACATTATTCATTACAGAAAAATTATATATGTTCTTAGTTTTATTTTTATTAAATAGATTTTGAAATCATTTTTCAGAAGATTATTTAGGAAGCCAGGAATTTAAAGAAGCAAATTCCATTATAGAGAAGTTATCATTTCCAAAACCGCCACCACCAATAATGGAAACGTTAGCTTCAGATAAAGAACTAGAAGTAAATAAAGCAGCAACATACATTCAAAAAACACTTCGTGGTCGAGCTACCCAGTTTTTGGTCAGTTAGACAACATATTAAAAAGTTAATATTTTTTTGTAATCTCTAAATAAAATCATAAGATATTTTAAGTGTTCCGGTTTGCATGAAGTAAGTCCTCTGTTTATTTTGTTGGATATGATAATTGCCAAAGAAAAGATATGAAAATTAAGAAGAGATCACAGTTAATTTCTTCTACTGGGCAATAAAAGACAGTATGTGTGGCATTAAAAGTAGTACTAGTAAAATACAATGAAGGTTACATCTAACTCGTAGTTGATATCCGTATCAGTACTGATAAATAGATATTACATCTGTGAGACTTGACCAACATGAGCAACACCACAACTAAGTGAATTCTAAAATTGTTGTTGTTAAACACATAAATTAAGTTATAGGAAAAACTTTGACTATATCTTATATTAGCCATATTGTTTCAGAAAGGTTACTGTGTTTTAAAAACTAACTAGTGTCTACTCAAAAAATGAATTAAGATATATAAAACTACTAATTTTTTAATGTAAAACTGAACCAAACTACCAAACTGAACCATAACTGAAGATTACAGTTATGTAATCTTCAGTTAAGTATATTTTATTTTAATAAGAATTCGTGTAATAGTGCTTTCCATTGTTTTTCAACCATCTTTACCAATGGATATACTGTTTCTAACTATGGCATCACATCATCAGCTGATTTTATTGCAGGCAGTTTTCTCAATTTAGAAGACACCTATTTAAAATTTAGTCAAAACACATGTTTGTGATTTTTAATTATGTCTCTTCATTTTATATATCACTGTTATCTGCTTGTGGACCTTCAATTTTAAAATTAATAACATGATTGGCAGGGTGTAAGTAAGGATTCTTTTTAATTTTTCATTATCTTTTGTCTCGAAGCTGCATCTCATTTGTCCAACATAAAACATGCAAACAAAAATTTTACTTAATATATTCCAAAGACATCTAGTTCATTTAAAGATCATGTTTTGTATAGTCATTTGTTTCATTTTATTTTTGATTACTAAATTAAAAACCGGCATTGATTTGCTGATTTCACAATGTTAGTCTAGTGCACAAACAGAAGAGAATGTGAATTTGGAACTCATTGTAAAAATACTCATTGTAAAAATTTGGAACTCATTGAAAAATAAAAGGAATGAACTAGATAAAAATCATTCCTTTTATTTTTCATACTAACTAAAGTTAGATTAAAATTTATTAAATTTAATTACCTAGTTGAATAAACTACCACAGTATTAATTACAAACAAATATACATGTTCTTAGTTTTATTTTTATTAAATGAATTTAGAAATAACTTTTCAGAAGATCTATTAATATATATAAACGACATAAATCATAAATTAAAATTTTTATCTAGATACAGAACCAATTTAAGGTTATTCTTAAAGTATTATATAAACCCTATAATCTTAGAAATTATTGTAGAAATATAACTTTAAAAAGGCCATGGTAATATAAATCAGTAACTGAAAAAAAAAGTAATGTAACTATGTTGCTATCATAAAACTTTATTAGAACATTTTACATTATTTTTAGAAGCATCAGGAGGTTGAAGAAGATGAAACACAATGTTCTTTCTCTTTCTAATGTTCTTGTCCATTGCCCATTTCTCTGTAATTTTTTTTTACCAATGACAAGATATTTTCAGTGTGACATTCTGAAAGACCGGTAAGAGATATTCAGTAAATTCAGAGAAACAGCAGCACCGATCATTGAAAATTGCTAAAAAAAATGACTGTAAATGCATGAATGTACTGACTGGATCTGATAATCAATTGCAAAACTGATAAGTAGCATTTTCTAAAATAATAATTATTCACTATGTCACTAAAAACTGGGCAGTTTTACATAATTTTTAAATCTTCAACTGTCATAGACAAACTTTATTAATAAATATATCATATACACAATTAAATTTTACTGAGTGAAAGAAAGAATATAAAAGAAAATTATGAGTGAAAATTAGTTTTTAAATCGAAGAGTGCCAGTTTACTTTTATTATGTAATTGATTAAACTAGACTTTCTGTAAGTAATTTTCTTCTCACACTTGCATCAAGCATTATTTTTAGAAAATAATGTTTCCTTTATTATATTTAAGTATGGCTTGCACTATCAACTATTTGTAAAATCCCTCAACAATTTAAATTTTAATCATAACAATTTTTTCATTCTAAATATATAATCAATGTGCCCATCTAACTTTGTGTTTTTGTTTTTAACAATTTATACTGTTTTAAAATTGACCGGATCAGCAGTATAGTGATGGTTCCATTAACTCATACATACATCACTGTTCAGTATTGCTCTCACTGTTATGAATTAATCATAATTTTTATGATTCATACTTTATATCTTACATATCTATATCTTTATACTAATATTTTTTTTAAATTTATTATTGATTAACTAAGAATATTGTATTCAAGTATTTTTGTTCAGAAAAAACATTTTTTTTTTTATAGATCAATCTACTTTGAATTACAATAATTTAATAAGTAATTAAATAAATAGAAATGAATAACCTCTAAGATTATTTAGTTTTCTTTTAGTATTATTGTAAATAATTATATTATGAACTTCAGTTATGTAATAATTCAAGAATGACTTGATTTAATTAAATATTTTATAAACAATTAAAATACTGTAATAAACAGTAGTGCAAACCGATACAATCGTTCACATCACTATTTCAAATTCCTGATCCTTTTCCTTACTATATTATTGTATAAACAGAAGCATGAAGAAGTTAAGATCAATGTTCTAATTTAGTCACTGAAGTGGCACAAACTATTATGAATGCTAAAATAGACCTATGAAGATACTTTGAATCAAAGATATATGAATAAGAGAAGTATATGAATGATGTATAATTTTTTATTATTACAATTTTCTGCTCACTTTTTCCAAGCGAGTTAAATCCTGCATTTGATTGAGGAAGACATAATTTTTTTTTATTGATAAAATTACTTAACTGAGTTTTTTAACTAAAATTCAAAGCAAATTGCCTACCACCTAACATATGACAAGATTTAATTTAACATATGTTAATATTTAATCTATTTAATAGACTTAAATATTAAGATTATAAATATTTTTATCGTAAAAAATACCCATAGTAATAAATGAGTGTCAAAATTAAATGAAAAAAAGTATATTTAAACATGAAAGTGTGCTGTATATAATCACTTTCTTATCCATCCACAAGAGGTTTTATTCATCTGGATTTGGTAGAACAGGTATTAATAAAATGAAACAGTTTTTTAATCAGCTGCAGTACACTTTATATTAAAGTGAAAGTACAAAAACTTTGCACATGTTTGAGTTAGCTTTCTCATTAAACTACTTCAAAAACTGCCAGAAGGAACACTGGATGTTATTTCATCAGATATGATTTAGATGTTTGAATTAGGTTGTGAAAAATCTTTTTTAGTGTTTATGATATGTTTCAAGGGAGAGCGTGATTTAAATTGTTGATTCATTTAGAATGTTTGTTTTTATCTGCTCATATAATTGTTTGTATTATGAAAAGCCACATCCTGTTTGTCCTGTATGAAACTATTATACTCTGAGCATTCAAGTTTGTATACCCACTGGTAAATTAAATTTAACTACTTGTGTAAGTTTTTGCTAAATGATGTATGTTTTGTTTCATTGTGGTTCTATTTGCAATGTAGCCAGTTTTTTTTAAATTTATGAACTTTTTTCAGTGTAATTGTTAAAATAAATGAGAATACTGAATTTTTTGTTACTGTTTGTTTATTTAAATCATATGAGGTGATGTTATGTGTATAGATGTCATTGTAGCAGGTTTTTATTTATAAATTTTGAATTTTTGTGATGTCTAAGAAGTTTATGCTTTTTCATAATGTCTTTTTCATAATCGGCAGGAATAATTGCTTTTGAAAGTTTTTTTGTTATCCCCAATTAATAGAAGAATTATATTGTCTACATAATGTTGTCAATTGATTTTTTTTGTGTGAGTGTTCTCATCATTCATTTTTATTTTATAAGTTTTATTTATGTTTTACCATATAAGAGTCATTAATGATATAATTATACCAAAGATTTATAGAAACTGGCTAATAAGAGGAAGAGTAACTGAAGATAACTAGAACAATCTTCTATATAAATGTAAAACCTGTACATTAACACTCTTGCCCCCAGGAGACAACAATAAGTTGAAAAAAAATAAAGGTAACCATAATAGACATGAGCAAAGTTATTAAATTTTTTTACCACTTGTTTTTCAGTGATTTATAAAAATATTTCAGGTAGTGTGCTTCAGGTGGAATCAAAAAGTAATTCCAGTATACTATGTTATTAAAGGTGAAGTAATTTTTTTTAGGATCACATTGATAATATCTCAAATTTTAGTTATTAATTCTTTAGCTATATTGTTCTGTTTGAATTAGATGTATAAGATAGTGTGATCTTTTCATTACAATCATCATCAACTTTTTTGTTTCAATTACAAAACAAAAACATTTGTATTAAGGTATTTTTTGTCAAAAGATTGTGACTTTCCATTAGTTTACTGATCTATGTGTACTTGATTTCTCCAATTATATAAGTTTTAAGCAGGACAAATAGGACTCAGCTTTTCACAATATAAAGAACTCATAAAAATACTTCACTTCACTACTGAATGCAGTTTTATCAATCATCTGATTGAAACCCAAATATAATTAGAAAGAAACATTTTCTTACATTTTAAGAGATTTCCTGAATGTTACAAATGTTTAAAAAATAAAATTTATTCTTGAATAATAAATACATCTTGAGCATTATATTTTATATTTCATAATACACTGTGCGAGTATATTTTATATCACTGTATATATTTTATATCCGCAGTAGAACATTTGTATATCTCTTGTAAATGTATTTATATTTAAATGTGTATTTAGATTCCTAAGTAATAAAAAAAGTATTCATTCCTAATCAATATCATAAATACCATTATGATGCCAATCATAATAAAAGTTATATAATAGATAAAATAAGTTTTTTTTATTTTATAGTTGTAAATAGTACATAATAATGCACAGTGTAAATATAATTACAAATAATTAAAGAACTTTACTAAACTCTGGTGGTGTAGTGGTAGCGCCTAGTTTTTCATAAAGAAGGTTCTATTCTCAATTCATAATCAGACTTGCCTGTAATCAGTAACTATAATTGATTACCTGTAGTTAATGGAAAGAAAGAATAAATAAATAAAACTGTCCAAAGTGTGGAAAAAATTCAACATTTATTTATCGTTTTCTATCATTTTCATTACCTGAATTCTCTCAGAGATATGTAAGATGGGAAGCATAAGGTAATGTAGAACAGAAAACTAAACTGATTAAAATGGAAAAAATAAATACAAGTGTTAATTTAGTAGCTCCTCTTTACTAATAAATCTAAGCTTCCATATGATTGCAAGGTATCTAATGAATAGATATACCCATTTATGGCAATATATTTTCTTGACAGTCATTATTACCATTTCATTTTATACTTTTATAATAAATTGAAAATAATGAATTATTTAATTTATACCAAATTATTATTATTACAAGCCAATAAATATAAGTTACTTTTTTAAAATTGACATAAATTAAAATGAAAGCAATTACTGTTTCAAGATGTTTCAAAATATAAATCACTTTAAACACCTGATAGAAGAACTGAAGAGCACTCATGCATTTCAGAAATATGATATGGAAGAATTAACGGAAAGGAGATACCTTACTCTCACATCATCACGAAAGAATGAAGTAATTAAATTGATGGTAAGTTTATTAACCGATATTAATGCTGTAAAAATAATAATTAATTATTAATAATCAGAAAATAGTAATAATACAACCTATGAAAAAACAATTATTTTTTAATACATAACAGCAGATATTATTCAATTTTCCTTAATGTTATGATGATAAAATAATAATTGTTATGTAAACAGAAATTAAATTTGTTAAATAAACCAAATAAATCTACCATAATATTAATGTATTAATCAATTTGGAATAATTACACAATAAAAGCTGTTAACATGTATATGTATTATACTATACACACATGAAAATAATTACTTGCTACCATCAATGTGAGAGTTCTATTACATGATATGACTGGAGCTACCAAGGGAAAGTCTCTAAGATACTTACAAGATTTAATGAAGTTTGAATTGTATGCATAAGTAGATGCCTACATATAGTGCAACTATGTTTACAGATAATGCAATGCATTACCACTTTTACTAGATATTGTTAAAATAATTAGAGGTTAACAATTTTAGAAAAAATTATGAGTGAATAAATAGTGGTAAATCAGTATTCATGAATATATTATAATAATATCTCTAATAAATCTTGAAAACCTGAACATCTTGGTACGCACAACTTTAACAAAATACAGGATGCATCACCCTAAAACCGCAGTAGAACATTTGTATATCTCTTGTAAAGAAGGTGGTAGAGGCCTCCTCAATCTGAAGTCGCTTTGTAACAGACAGATTGCATCAATGAAGAGATATATTCTCTCCAGGTCTGAAACATCATCATTGCACAAAACAATAGTTACATCTGACAAGGGTTACTTCTCTCTAAAACTGAATGATGATAATTTCTACCCCCAATATTATTACAACCAGTGATAGGATCCAAGCATGGAAATCTAAGGCACTCCACAGTAGATTTCCCCATTCTCTCGAAAATGTCGATAAGGATGCATCTACGCGTTGGCTAAAGGATGGGTCTCTATTTGGAGAAACTGAAGGGTTTATCCATGACATCCAGAACCAGGTCATTGCGACAAAAAATTACAAAAAGTTCATAGAAAATCAGGACATTAGTGATGAGTACAGAGTATGCCATCAATCATCAGAAACAATTGATCATTTGATAACTGGATGCTCCAACTTGTCTAACACAGAATATCTGCATCGCCACAATCTTACAGTAAACATCGTTCATCAGGCATTGGCATTAAAATTAGGACTTGTAGATGACAGGGAGCATTATCCTTATTATGAATATAAGGCCAGACCTACATTGGAAAATGAGCAATATAGACTGTATCATGATCTCCCCATACTTACTGACAAATTTTTTGCTGTAAATAGGCCAGACATGGTTCTACACAACATTTGAGGAAAACTGCTCTTCTCATTGATGTCGCTCACCCATCAGATCACAATATTAATAATGCTGAAACAGATAAAATAACCAAATGCAACCCTCTGGTAATAGAATATAAAGAAATTTACAGACTGAACTCAATAGAAGTTATTTCCATTGTGAAAACAGCAAACGGATTAATTACCTTGAAAGTTACGTGCACAGTTTCATTCTGAAGTTAAAAAAGGAAGTTCTGAAGGGAAACACCTAAAATTAATTTAATCAACGTCCAATTTATATTCTGGAATTGATGGATTTTTTTTTTACTTTATATTGTATGAATACATTAAAAAATCTATACTATTTAAAGCATAAATTCATACCAAATTTATGAGTGAGAGTAGGAATAAAAGGCTCAGAAGAAAAAAAATAAACTTTAATAATTTAAGGCAAAAGGATTACTCATCCATAAGATTTTATAGAAGGAATTTTAATATTAGGAATATTATATAAGAAAAATATTAAGAATAACATATGAAATTTTAATTTCAAACAAGACCACAGTTGTCTGGATGGAAATTTCATTTTAATTTCTCTCTGATATTCAGTACTACTAATTTTGATTATAAGACAAATAATTAATCCTAAGTAAATTCTTCTCTTAACTCAAGTTAAGTTTAGCAATGTGTAATAAGTTTTCACACATGACAATTTGATTAATGAAATCAAATAACGGTGAGTTATTAAAGTTAAAGAATTAGTCTACCCAAAATTGTGTAGTATGATGAAAGATCCAGTTTAATCATAAAACTGTTCAGCCAGGTCTCCACTGAAGTAAGAAGTAATACTGGTAGGTAAAAAATGCTAAATGAGTAAATGTAACAGATAAGTATTTATTAGGTTTGTAATGCATTACTGTTAAATATAAAATTTACTATTCTTCATAACAAAAAATACTGCCTAGAAGTCATCAAAAAATGATAAACCATGAAACCCAAATGACTGCCATTTTTTTGTTAATAAACTTAACCTCATTAAGTAGTAATCACTACGCAAGTACTCATGAAAATTGATAAAAACAATTTTAAAATTAAAACTTTGACAACATGTGGAACCAAATTTTAAATAAAGCAGTTTAAAAAATATACTTTTTGTCACCTTTGTGACCATCCACAGGGACTGGCACTGTAGTTTTCACAATTCATCAGCTGATATTAGTGGGAGTGTTTTTGAATGGCATATACAAATTAAGAATGTGGTTGAAAAGTGTGAATAATTTTAAATTGTGTCTGTTTAGTATATATGTTTGTATACGTTGGATTGTAACTGATCTTGTATTTCAACTGTGTTTTGTATGGGCATTTCCAAGTTGGTGATTTTTGTTGAAATGATAAAACTTAGAAAATTATACTAAATGGACTAACACAATTTAAATTGCCAATATACTAAATGAACTAACACAATTTAAATTGCCATCACTTTTCAACTAAATTCATAATAAAAATCCGTCAGCAGTAACTACAGCTAACACCACTGTGAAATCAGCAACACCAGTTACTGAAGATGGTCCCAAAGATGACTGAAAAAATTTTGGAAGTTTTTAAAAGTGTTTTATTATACAGTTTAGTTCAATCTGTTGTTAGAAAATTTTTAATTTCAAAATTAGTAGCATCACCATCCTGGCCCTCTAAGGGGTAGACACTCACTTGTGACGATTCTGTTAGCCACACCACCTCTCCCATTCCAAACCCTAATGGCCTTTACCAAAAGTTGTCTTATTGACCCTCAAGACACTGATTATTTATTGCAGTCATTAGGTAGGCTTCATCAGATACCACCAATGCAAATGCCTCAGCAAACATTTCCATTGATAAATTTTACACAGTTTTTGCCTTTGCTTTTAGCCTTCTTCAGACATCTTTACTCTTCTGTCTTACTTCATAGCACTCACAGTATTACCATATCTGTGGAAGCATGAACCCCACACCTTACTCAAGTTACCAAAGAAGACTTTACACACCAACTCCAGGTATTATCACCAGTCTACACAAACAAGAATATAGAAGATGATAAGAAGAGTAAGGTGGGCTGATTTAATTATTTAATAATAACTATTTCAGGACTCATACTCCTAAACTGCAATACTTTTTATGTATGACCAGTTAAAGGGTTACAAAGTTCTGTAAAGCACATATAAAACAGGTTTCAATATGTAATAGTATTCTCAGTCCAATTTTATTTGCCTCTCCTTGCACTGCTGGCTAAGGATGAATCTTGCCTTTTGTTTTTTTAGAAATTTAAGTTTCATAGCTGAAATCTGCAACTCTGAAAAGAAATCAATTATACCATTAAAATTTTTCTGATATAAATTTTGGTTTCATTTCCTGTACTTTTATGCGACCATGATCATTTTGATATTTCTTATTACTTTTACATTATAGTTGAATGTAATATCCAACTTAATAAAACAATGAAAAATAAACACAACACATACAAATATATCATTACACCGCACAGTTAACTGGTTACAAACTACTTCAAAATGAGCCTCATCACTAACTATGCTACTGCAAGTTTTTGTAACCTTTTTGGAACCATATTTCCATAGCAGATGTAGAAAATTAATTAATTTTTAAATAGTTATTTAAAAGTTGATACAGATAAGTGAAGAACTAAATTACACTACTAAAACAAATTACAAATGGATCTGGTTAATGCAGGTTAATATTTTTAGTGTTGTAAAATTAAACAGTTTAAAAATGTGATGTGATCTTCAAAATAAAAGTTATAATTTATCTTGAGTCATTTGCAAACATCTAATTATATATTTTTTAAGGAAGCAAGAAAGAAACAGGTATTAAATTCACTCAGAGATAAAGGAGTGTGTGATACGTTGACTTTCTTATCTCACGTACAAGAAAGATTAGAAGATGATGAACGAGTTCATGCATTTGCTATGTTGGCTGAACGAGAGCGTTGGAGACGTGAGGCTGCTGAAAGTGGTAGAAGGCAGAGAGAAGAAATTTTCAGAAGAAAACAAGATGAAGCTTTTAAGCAGGTGATAATTTAAAATAACTATTCATAATTAAGTAAAATATTTTTTCTTACTAAACTGGCGAGCTGAATAGTTTATGTGATTCTAATTATGATTCTGGCCTATTATTAATTTTCATTCAGATAAAAGCTGAATAATAGTTATTATTCAGTTAAATGTTGGTATTAATTTTTAAGTATATTATACACTTAACTGATTAAAACAGAGAAAAACTATTTACTAATCTACAATTTGGGGAAAAGGAAGTGACCACTCATTAATCATATGGGAATATTCCTGCCCATAAGCTTTAAAGACAGTAATAATTAAAGAGATAAATATTTATAGTTAAAAAACTTCCTCTACAAATGTACAGTGTGTGCAATACAAAAGCTTCTGCTGAGAAGGTCAAGACTGCATTACTATCGAACCTGAATACATTTACACCCATCTAAGAGGACAACAATAATAAGCATTGTACTTTTATCTAAGCACAATTAATTTATTACTGTTTTCATGTTTTATTAGTTATAATTCCATTATTACTTAATCAGTATTAATAATTTAATAAATAATGATTGTAAAAACATGGATTTTAATTTAGATGTTTTTAAACTAAAAATATCTAACTAGTGCTGGAATGTATATTATATCCAGAATTACACTAAATTAGATGTTCAATTCTTTATTGTACAATGTTTAGAATTTTTTATTATTTAAAATTTTTAAATTCTCTTTTTTGTAGAATTATTTTCATTATTGATTGTACTATTATTATTAACACTTATTTGAAATTTGCTTTTAATGTCCATTTCCTGTGCAAGTTCACTATCTTCTCTGTCTTCATAGGAAAAGTCACTTTCACTACCACTGTCTAGATGTGTGATAAATTTATCCATCATTTTGTCAATTAGCGGTTCCATCTTCTTATATTCAGTCTCAGCATTTTTTACATATTCGCAATATGGTCTCCAATCATCCTTTTCATTTCATTCATTTTTTCCTCAGCAAATTTTTTAATATCTGACATGAAAAATGTTATTATTACCAACATATCTTTTCAGAGCCATCTTGATCAGATTTAAATTAGGGTGGTAAGATGGAAGTCGCAGAACCTGATGCCTATGTTTTTTTAATAGTTCATCAAAATTGTACAGTGTTTTTGAATTTCTATATGATTTAATTAAATCATACAATTGGGTTTTAACATTGCTTTATTAAACAGAATATTATTTTTTTGTAACCAATTAATCATTCCACTTTTCCTATAATTTGAATTTGGAGACTTCTCTAGAAGTGAATTGTGGTATAGTGGATTATCGATAACAACCTCTGACTGGGAGGGAAGACCAAGGATTAATTTTTCAGATGCCCATATCATGAAATTGTTGATGCTGTATTGATAAACATCAATTTTTGTACTTGTTTTCCAAGTTAACATCACATTCAGAATGAACAATATCAAATGGACATTAAAATCTACAATTCATGCAAATAAACAATCAAAGAATTTTCTTTTTTGCAATCTGTCATTTTTCTTAAATATTCTATCCTCTTCCACCGAACGACTTCTTTTTCAATCAAAAGTTTCCTATTGTTATCAGTTTTATACCACTTAAACCCTAACTCTTACAGAATAGTTAGTATTGTAGTTCTAGTACCTTTATGTAGCAGTTAATGGTAGTGAAACTGTTGACTGAAGTACTAATGTAGGCGGGAAGAATTTTGTGCATCAGAGGCTGATAATGCAAATATTGAGAATGAACCTTGCACTGGTGAACTAGTTTCTGTGACTAATGAAAAACATCTCAACCTCCTAAAACTCCCTAGGATATGTGTGTCTTGTTCAGGAGCCTATAATTTTGCAGCATATAATGCTCAGCCACAAACATCCAATGCAACTGCTGAGTCTCTTGTAAAGTTGAAATTTGAGCATATTCCACATCCTCCATACTCACCAAATTTGGTGCCCTGTGATTTTCACCTCTTCCTACAATTAAAGAGAGATATTAAAGTTATTCATTTTCACAAGGATTGATGAGCTGAAAGATACAGTTAGATCATAGATCAAGAAAGACTGTTAGCATTCTTCAATGACAGACTGAGAAAACTAGTTCACTGTTGGGAGAAATGTGTAGATGGTGACTACATGCAAAAATAAATGTATACTTTACAGCAAATAAAATTTACTTATGTTGTATTTGTCTCATTTGACTATCTGTTTTCATATGTGAGTTATGAGCGATCATTTCAGCTACCCCGTAATAGTAACAGAAATTTGTTAAAAAATTATATCTATTATTAAGTTAAATTTAATTGAACAATTTTAGCATTATTCATGATACCTACTTATTGAATGACCCTTATATCTGCTATTATGTAATATATCACATTTTAAGAAGGAACAATTTTAAGTTACGTGCAATTGAATGTTGACAAACCAATGATTATATCTGTTGAATCTCCAAAACATAATTCAGTTCCTATGGAATGACAGAACATATGATTTACATTTGACATTGTCATATATAACGAATCATTTTTATAGAAACAATGATTGCATCATGGCTTCATGGCTTGGATTTTGGCACCTCTTTCAACTATGTCAGTATGAGCTGGTTCTATCAACTTGTATATAAATGTAATTTGATAATTTTTTTTATGTTTGAGCCAAACATGTCAGTATTTGTAAGAAATCCAGTAAAGCCAAAGAAACACTGAAACACACTAATCAATGAAGCAATAAGAAACTTATATTTAGAGTTTGTAAAATCCTTTTACTTTTTTATCCTCTACATATGTTTTAACAATCAGCAATGAATATTCCTATAATAATAATCAAAACAGCTTCAGAAAGTTAGGACAATGCCCCAAGAAAATTATTGGCCATAGCTCAAGAAAACACCAAATATCTTATGTTTTTTTATTGAAATCTTAAAGGTTAAGTATTTGGTGATTATATTGTCTGTTTTCCACTGTCACACCTGAGACAGAATATGTTGTAAGGATTCAAATTTGTGCCATTAAAAATCCAAATAATTCAAAAATTGAAATACATGATTTAACTATAAATCATTTTTATGTAATTAATAGCTTCTATACAAAAGATAAGTTGTAAAAATAATAATTTTCATTATAAGTTGTGAAAATCTTTGATTTCTGATTACATACTTCAATCTCAATTGAACTACTAACAAAGAAAAAAATTATCATTACTAATCAAGGGAAAATCCTCACTAATTACATAAATAACTCGTAGTGCCGAAACACTTACAGAAGAATATAAAATGTCATCAGCAAGAATTTTTGCACTATATATTTTTTTACATTAGCGAGTAGTAAATGCAAATATTGCAAACTCATTTTATTTTAGCAGTCTACTGCAGAATATTTCTATGAGAGAATCAACTTGGTTTCAGCAAGCTGCTTATATAGCAAGAAAATCATTAGTCATACTACAAGAAAATGTTTAAATAATATTTACTTAATCACAATGAGATTTGTCTTCTAGATCCAGTCACAAAAATTATTTTTCTTAAAAATCCTTGTCTCAAGTTTACAAAAGTTACAAAGCAAACCTTTAACTGTTTGTGTTGGTGCAAAGATTTGCTCAATACGCTGTTCTAACCCAAATTTTTAAACCATTAAACAAGTCTGATTGTAGTTGGACTTGTGTTCACTAACTAGCATGAATGCAATTGCAAGAATAGAGCCCCACCTAGAAGGAATTATCTTCAAATATGTATTTTCTTTTATTAAATGGCAACATACACTACACCAGAAATATGACTTGAAATGACTTTGTTATATGTCAGCAAAATAATTTTACAACTCTTCTAAAATTTCACATTCCTATACTCCAATAGTATTATCACACAAACTTTCAATCTATATTATGCCTACACGTTTGGAACCAAGTTTTTATGAATATAACAGCAAAACCGCACAGCTGATGTGTCACTTTTTTTATGGACTCAGAAAATCACAATTTAACAGAAGGTTAAATAATTTCAAAATTCTGGCCAAGGGTTTCCTGATTTACAATTTGACTAATACTAAATAATAAACACTAATGACAAATTTAAAAAATGCGTCATTCCTATTTGCTTAGTTTAACAAAGCAGATTTCTTCTGTGATTTAAGACCAGGTTGCATGCTTATAAGAGGCATCTTAATAGGTTAAAGTTTTCAGTGGGGAGACTCAACAATTTTTCTTACCTAATAACTATGACTATGTATTTTTATGACTATGATGCATGTAAAATAACTAAGGTAACAGATGAACCAACTATTGCTTTATATGAGAGTAGTGATATTAAATATACAGCCATTTAATGTAGTAAACAGAAAAAGGTATAGTAGGGCTGAATATTAAGTGTTTTTCAGTGAGCTTGGCATGCTGATATGCAGCTGTATATTTGATTTGGTAAAAAAGGCAATGGAAAACGATTTCACTTCTTACTTTCCCTAGAAAAGTGAGGCATGGGCTGATTGCTTAAATATGGCTGTCATTTATTTACCTAACAACTTTTATGGTTGTGGCATTTAACATGCATGCATTCATTTCCCAATGGGAATGATGCATAATACCCCAAAACATGAAGTTTGCATATCTTAACAGATAATTAGTTCATTTTATTTTGTTACCACTTTATTTTTATGTAATTCCATCATCACATGGTGTCTACTGTGGTTTTCTGCCTCAAGGGAGATAATGTGTACCATGTTCAACTTCATTTTCTTCTATTTTCATTAGCTATAATTTCCTTTTAGATTGTCTACAAGTTTTATTCTTTACTGTCTTCTTTTCTTTGCAGCTTTTACTGATCCTTTAGGATTGTTTTAATCAACCCTTCTCTATGATTTAGCTTCTACTATCATTTACTCTCCTCATTACTTTTCAAATTTTCACTCTGTCCGTTTATTTTCTCATGCTTCCTTCATTCCCACATTTCAAATCGACTCCAGTTTATCTTCATCCTATTTTTATTTTTTTTTGTGACCATGTTTCATACCATAGAGAACTATTCTCAAAACATAAGACTTAACAAAGCACTTTTAAGTCAAAACTGTTTTTGCCAACCTTCATGACAGGGTTGTAGAGTCTCTGCCTTTTATTTGGAGGTTCTGGGTTGAGTCAAGCATGGCATTTTTTCACTTGCCAAAAAAAATTCATTTCATTAACATCCATTGGCAGTTGTTACAGGGAGCCAGCCAGAATAAAAAAGAAAAACCATAATATAAAGAAGACTTTGTCTCCTTCACATCAACTGTAGACATTCAACTATCTTTATTCATTGTTTCATGAAAAAAAAAATAGATATTTAACTGGGTCAAAACAAATTTCTGTTTACTATGTAGCATCAGTTTTCTTTCTATTTATATTAAATGCTGCCTTCTGTTAACAGCTGTTCTGTTATTTTTATCTTCCATTAATATACTTCTTAAATATCTGAACTGTTTAATTCTTCATCCTTTTATGAGACATTCAAGGTCTTGTAATCTATCCTTATTATTTATGATTTTTTTAAGTTTCATTTTTATATTATTATTTCTTTTAATTCTGAATTGAATTGAATGCATGTGCTTCATTTCTTAAGAACAACACATTTGCAATCCTGGTTAAGTGTCATGAATTGCATATTAAATATGATGGCCAAGGGCAAATTTAGTATTTACCTTTAAACATTTTTATGCACTGTTAATAACAATTTACTGAATTGCCAATTCAAATAAAAAGAAACAAATTATCCTTTTTTGAAAGGAGTGTTTTATTTTATATTTTACTGCATTCAATACTTCTCATCAAGACTGTTATTTCACAATAAAATTTACAATGATGAACTAAGTAATTGATTTTTGTAAATTATGTCAGGATTGGTTTTAATATAAAATAGATGATAAATTATTCCAAATATAAACTAGTTGAAGTAAAATTACAGTGAGAACCAATATTAAAGTTTCTTTTGGCACAAAGATCAAAATGTGTAATCCTAACAGAACATTTCACATTGAATTCAAATTTGTAAATTGATTTTCTTAATCACCTACTGTGTTTTTGTGATACATAGGTAAACTTTAAAAGAAATGTAAGAATTTACATCCATGTGAAACACTATTCAACTTACCCAAAATGTGGTAGTTCTTTTCTTTTTGTGTCTGGCATATCCCTCTTTAGCACCCCAACAATAATCTGTGAGCATTCTTGCACTCCACTGTTGCTGGTACTGTTTTCCATGATATTTGCTGGTACAAGCATTTCCCTTGCTTGACAGTACTGAGATCATCCAGAAAGAAATCCCAAGAAATGAATTTTTAAGGACATATTACACTCCATATGTTTTTACGACTACAGTAATTCGCCGACAATGACACAGTAGTTGGAGGATTTATGATTTCCTGAAAGGATTTGCACAACAATTTTTAACAACCTCCACACTGACTTTTTGACTTTACTCAATAGTTCTTTGAATTGTCCATCTCTACTCAAAAGTTCTTATTTGGGGACACAGAAAAATTCCTTCCTTAATTTTAGCGGCACTAATATGAGGAAATTTCTCTTTCAAATAATGAAATCCAAAATCATTATCACCTTAACAAAGTTTTTGAAAAGCCTTAATTCTATATGGAGTGGATAGAAGAATCATTTTCAAGTTAACTAGTGGGTTATGTATAAATTATTCTGTCCAGGTGTAAGGACTTCCTCATATTCCTCATATAATGATTTTTTTCCCTGCTGACCCATTTGCTCAAAAAGCAACAAAATTTAGTGTATCAGAGCTGCAAACCCATTAATAAAGCAATAACTTTTAAATCACGACATATACAGTATTTGTCGTAATGAATTTTTTCTGACAGGATTTTCTTATTATCATAAATTTCTTTCAAGTTACTTTCATAAGGTTAGGAAGTTTGTTGCCACAGTGCAAAAGGACAGTCTTTAAACTAATTTTCGAAGAATCAATGAAGCCTCCATTCTATGGTTATGTTCATGAAGTGCATTCATGATAGCAGGAATGTTGTTACTCTACATTAAACTATTTTTTTTTCAGAATATAAATTTTGAAACTTTTCCTAATGATTATGAAACAAACACTTTGCTGTCAGTATGAAGACAATTCCAACCTAGATTCCAAAAGCTAAGCTTGTTTCTTTGACAGGTTCAAATCCTGAACACCATTTAATTTACCTTGAGTTATTTTCAGATGAGGTTCACAGAAAAAAGATTCTACTTCAGAAGTAGTGTCATCTTGCTCCTCATGTCAAACTGGGCTATTTCACATTCCAATTATCTTCTAAAGTTTGATGTGTTGGAGGATGCAGTAAAGGTAAGCACTCACCATGAGGCACTGGCCTTATTGCAGATGGTAAATTAGGTGTTGCACTGTGTGTTTGGAATTAATTCTTATTCTTTTTATCTCTGTAACACAGCAATAACAGTCTGACAAATGATTTTGTGGTTGATGACATATCATCAGTGTAGCAAAACTCATAAGCCAATTACTTCTAGTCCAATCTGTCACTTATTTCATGCAGGTCCAATAGCAGATATGAGGGGCCCAGTTCTTATCTTGATCCCCAACTTTACAGCCAAAATATTCTTTTGCATTCGCGGTTCGATAAGAATATTGAGAGACTAACAAGTGTAAAAATTTCGTACAATATTTAAAATAAAATAAATAGTAATAATAATTACTATTATTCAAAGGCGAGATAGCGCACCAACTGCCTCCAGTCGCAGAGCCTGAGTGAGGGTGTTGTGACTAACTTCACTGACCCAAGAAGAAGGTATCTCTTGATCTTGGTGTCCCATAGTCCATCAATGAAAGTGCTTATCACTTTGCTATCCAACTAAAGCCCGTTGAGCTAACTGCTCGATAATGGTGGTGAATTCCTGCAACATCTTGTTGATCTTCTGGACTCGCATCCGTATCTCACACCGGTAGATAGCCGCCAAATTGTGCTGTCACTTCATCTATATAACTATATCGTCATCATAGCTGGCTGTAGATGGTACACCCTGAAGAACTTTCGCTGCTTTGCCCTGAAGTGCGGTGATCAGGAACGTGGTTGTCTCCGATACTAAAAAACTGTTATGATTGGATGCTGCCTGATGACAGCCCACGATATACTTCCATCAAACTTAAATGGCTTCACCGCCTTAGAACGTCCCATCGATGAGCCTAATTCTTGGCCCTGTGAACTGTTAACACAAAATTCCCCAGCACTACAGGTTACTTCCATTGCCCATGCGATGTCCTTATGGCTAACTTCTTTAAATTTATTCACATTAATTCCTAGGTTACTTTCAACCTTAACTAACCTATCCTCTTAAAGTTTATTTTAAAGCCATCTAAATCAGACTTAATACCTTCTACTTCATTATAAGTTCTATCCTTATTTGTAGTGGCTGTCTTATTATTATTAAATTGCACTTAAAAGCACAAAAACTAAAAATATGAAAAACCTAACAAATAAATTAAAAAGCTAAAAATAAATAACATAAAACGTAAAGTAAGTAATCAGGTACGAACACCAACAACCAATTAATATAAACTTTGACCAATATATACATTAAACTAATATAAACTATAATATTGTGATACTTTAGATACCACTGATACTTTATAGCAATCTTTTCTTAAACAGGAGCTTTTTAAGGTGCCATTGTCTGTATTACAAAGAACAATTGTTTAACTGACCAGTTATTCTAAATAAAGAATCCATTTTACTTACTTCTAAATTCTTCTACCTTTAATTTCTTACTTCTTATTCGTAATTTCCTCTTTCTTCTTGTAACAGGTTTCACTGGCCCCATTACAATATAGTTTGTAGTATTTAACTAGCGAGAAACATTTTGTCGTTCTTAAACATGAAATCACATAACGCATAACAGAATTTAAATGGAGCATTTACGCACTTCCTTGACATATTTATTCACTAACACAACAAACTTGACACAATAACTGTAAATCACAAAAATTAAATGAAACCACAGTACATTCATATAAAACGAACTTTTAAACAAAATACTAGTGTGTTAACTGTATGATTCAGAAGATGCTCTGTGCTTGCTTACATGTTGAAACCTACAATAAATGAACCATGCATATACAGCTATTGCCTTCATAAAATCTCCCCTTCTGTTAGAAATCATAGAGTATGTAGGCTACATAAGTTATACCTTAAAAAATAGGTCGAATTCTGCAAAATTCAATATTTCAAAAATGTTATACAAAAACTGTAGGTGATGGAAAACTTCTGATTGCATTTTTGAGTTCAGAATAAAATGTTTTATTAGGAATACAATAAAACTTTCATGTTCCAGAAACTATGTTTACTAGTGTGTTATTGGTAAAAGAAAGTATTGCTATATTAATATAAGAAAAGTCATTTTAATAAATTAAAGGTAATGAAAATACGTCAAGAAACTGTAGACATATTTTTAGAAGACATTTTAATTAGATCGATGAACTGGCTAGCAGAAGATAAAGCAAGGGAGCATGTCCGACAAGTTGCTCAGAAAATAGATCTTGCAGCAAAAGAAGCAGATGCGAGGTTTGCATGTTATATTTGTGTAGTATTAGAATTAGCTTTTTTCAACAGCCTAATACTACATATTAATTTATACATATGTACATATATTTATACTTTATAAATGAAAGTGTTTTTAAGCTTTCTATCTAAAAATTCATTGCTATTATTATCCACTGATAATTATATTAATTGGTTGTGGTTAAATAACCTTAATTAAATATAATCAATATTTAATTCATGGTAATTAATCTTTTACTATTTTATAACTGAATCCATGGATTTAAAAAGCTTTTTACATGAATTGGTTAAATTAATAAATCTTGCTGCTTTGGTATGTTCATACATTACTTTATTAATTATTAATTGTAATACATTCAACATGTTTGATAAAATTATGTGTAACATCTATAGTGTGTATAAGAAATTAATAGTTTTGCTATTTTCTTAAATTATGAAAAATGTTCACTTACTACATACCAGTACCCTATAATTTTATATTTTCAATAAATTTCTGAATGAAGCTGAGTTTATAAGATGAGAAACTAAGATCATCTTTCCAACATGACAGAGAGTTTTCACTTTAAATGTCAGTATCTTCTTTAACTAAAATTTAAAAAAAAAATTTATAATAGATTTCATTGTTATTTTCAAGTATTTTACATGAATAATAAATATATTTCATTATTTGAATACACACATTTGAAACATTACATAATATTAGTGCTATTATACTCCACAGAATGCCTTTTATCACTTCAACATTCACCAGAAGAGGGCCATGTAGCCCAAGTATGAAATTTTATTAATATGAGCATTTACATAGTCATTTATTTCTGTAACCACTAACTGAACACTTGAATGCAATTTACAAAACCACACTGTTTAGACCACTGTTAAGCATTATCTCTATGACTGTAATCATTTACAATTAGGTAAAGAAATAATTACATTCAATTTAAAATATCAGTGTAACCCTCACTCAGCAGTTTTCATATAAGATATTATCAGATGTGCAATAATACCAATAAAAGACCTGATGACAAATCTACTCCCCTGGATATAAGGAGTAGATAGGTTTCTCTAGATCAGGTAATGCAAGTACCAAAAGATTATGCTACAATATATATTCCTCGTATTTTTTTTACACACACATATATCTGTTCATGTATACTCAAAGAAATGTAATATCTATTTCATTCACTGTTGCTTCATTAATTTTATGTAATTAAAAAAATACTAAAACATATTTCTACACTGAGTTTCCTTTCAATATGTAAAAAAAGATATCAACAAAACTCTGGACACACTTTGTTCTTAATCTGTCTTGTCTGTTTCTATTTTTCAAACAGAAATGGAAAAGTATTTTAATCAAATTTGGTAAGAAATCTTATATGAAAATATTTTCTTAAAATTATCAACTGATAGCCATGTTTTCCTTAAATTAATATTTTCAAAACTATCCCTTTAAAAAGATTACATTTTACTAATCAAAATGGTAAGTATTTGAATAAAATGACTTCTCATTTTTTTTAAATACAATACAAACAACTTAAGCTCTGGCAGGAACTGCTGATAGTAAATTAATTTAAAATTTCAAAATGGAAAAATGATTGTTCAGTTTGAAGAAATAATTTTGTAACACATAATCTCTATACTATTGACATAAAATCTATAAAATATTGCTTACTTACTGCATATTATTTTATTTCTTAACACAAATAAATTCCGTTCTGAGACAATGACTACTCATGCTCAAATTCAATCAGAAATAAGAAATTTAGCAAAACCTTAATATAATATAAAATTAATTAAATAATTAAAAATAAAGTAGTTGTATTTCATTATTTAAAATAGCTGATTTATTTTTACTAGTACAAATAAACAATATCATAGTATAATCAAATTAGATGTTCAATGAGTCTCTCATTTACATTTTCATATCCTCTACAGTATGAGGTATACTTTTCATACCAACTTCATACATTATGCTGCTTTAACCTACATTACAAATTTTAATAAAAAAACCAACAACTGTTTCTGAGGTATGAATGTCTATTTAATAAAACAGAAACATACTCAATTACGAGGTTTGTTTTCAATGGTGAGAAACATGAAAAGCAAACTGTGACCTTATATATTCCCCATCTTGTCCACATTTGGAAATGCAGCAGCCATTTTATATATGTTAGACAGATGGCATTGCTTTACAAAACAGCATGTATAACAGTAATAAAATTGAGTTAATGTAAGTATTACTATTCATCAAAACAAATTATTGCCATAGACATATTAAGTCACCCAAGAAAAAAATCTTGTATTATTTACTGCATCCTAAATTAATAAATTTTAGTAATAATTCATAAATTATATTGTTACAATTAATATAAATTACATGAATACTGAGGAGCAACAAATTAAATAGATTTTCTTTATCATTGGCAATTGTCCTGTAGTGTGTAATTTAATGATTACACTTTTTATGTTTCTGTAAAAACAAATAAAATCAGCGATAAGGCTAAGCAACAATATAAATTAGGTACACTGATTTTTACGACAGACAGTAGACACATATAACAGATAACATTATCCATGCTCTGGGAATGTTAACAAAATAATCTATGCAAGCTGACTAACAATTTATATTTACTGACCTTAGCTGTTACAAATTGTCTAAATCATTCTTAAAGTTTGTCAAATGCAGCAATAGAAAAACTTACTTCCATCAAATCAGACATCATATATTAACAAAGTATAGTAATAAAAACCTGATTTATTGGGTATATCTTTTCTTTAAAATATTATAATTTAGTATTTTTACAATTAAATAACTTTTTATCATCTCATCTTGAAAAGTGGCAGATGTTTATATCTGACTAAAGAAATATAAACATGAGTAACACCAGTTGCTTCTGCTACAATTATCCCAACTTATGTTTAAGGGATCTAAGACTTGAAGAAAATGTCCACAACAATAATTAGAATAGTGGAAAAATGTTTAAAAACATTCTACATAATTGTAAAATAAATGAATCATTAACTATTGTGATTGTGGTTGATGAGTTGTATGTTACATGGATACAACCTAAGATAGAATAAATAACAAATCAGTTTATTTTTCTATCCTGTAACTTTAATGATTTTAAAAATTTACATTTTAGTCAAATTATTTATTTGAATGCTTATTAAACAAAAGCAGCGATTGATTATATAAAAATGAGGTAATTAAATCTTGTTCAAATGAGATAATCAAATCAAAATCAATTTTTCTTTAAAATGAATCTTACACTACTCAATTTTTTTTAGATTAATTGAAAAATAAAACAGTTAGTGAATTATTAGAACAATTATTTATATTTTTTTCATACACACTTTTTAGAGATGACATGATTGAGCAAGAAGAAATTATAGCTCACTTGTTACACAATTTTGTAGTTCCTGAAGCTCACAAAGAAGTGGTAAGACGTAAACTTGAACAAAAACAAAGAAGATATTTAGAAATGGCTAATAAAATAGTAACTGAAAACTTGTTATCTAAAGATCCAACTACAGCACTCGCAGCTCCTGCAGGTACATTATTTTATTATGTTTAAATAGAAATGAATAATTCTGATAACAAGCATGTAAAGAGTGTTCATTGAATATTTTAATCACAGATCATTTATTTTTTTTTTTTTATTAAGCTGCAGAACCTGGTTCAAGAATAGTCAGGTATATTAATTTATAAGTGGATCTGAATATTACTATTAGATTTCAATTCTTGGAATAAAATTAATTGTTACAATCTCTAAAAATTAAGCTGAATTACTGGACCTAAAGGCTCCAACAAGTGTGGCTATAACCACAGTTAATGAACCAGATTCCTGCAGGTCACAATTTTCACATTTGTATTTATCATTTATAAGTAGTTAACCAAGTGGATACCCCATTAAAATAAAATTTCACTACTATCCAGTTTTTATCAATTTTGCTTTTTACGTAAACATAAATGTATAAAATGTATAATGTATGTATAAATGACTTTAGTTTTTAATCAAAAGTATACCAAAAGTAAAAAAAAATATAAGGAGCAAATCTATAAATAACAAGATGAATTTTTATAATTTTCCCCTAAATTTGATTTTTAATATACGAGTCAATTGTAATACTTTCAAAAGAATATTTTCTATTAAAAAAAAAAAATAGGGAAAAGATGCACACAAAACAAGCATATAGAAAAAGCTTTCAATTGAAGCAATATTTGCACATTTTACTCATTATAGCATCAAATTACCCAAACATTGATGAAATTTAGCTGCTAATGGATGAATTTTAGTAGATTATAGGCTGCTACTACTAACTAATTATTAGCTTATACTAATAAAAACACATAAGTACACTGAAAATTATTAGACTTAACAAAATTAATCATTTTTTGCATCATCACTTGTATGAAATATTAAAATTAGTTTTTCATGGTACATTTATAATTGTATTTTATGATGTATAATATGTGCGCGTGCGCACGCGCACACACCATAATAAACTCAAGCAATGCCAGTCATAATAAAAAAAATTTTTTTAAAGTTTTTTAAAATTTGTTTAAAAACAGTTTCTTTAAAAACCCCTCTCCACACAGATGTGTGGAGAGGGGTTTTTATGGCACACTAGCTTTGCAGATGCAAAGTTAGTGTGCCATAAAAAAACTCATCAGTAGACATACAATTTTACTCATGATGAATGAGATGCATAACAAAAATAAGACAACTGAAAAGAGTCTCCCAAAATTAGACAGTTCTTACTTTACATTTACAGCACACATTGAGTGAGTTAAGAGAAAATATGTAAACTACATCAATATTTTATAAATTAAAAAAAGAATAGTAGATTCCCATAATACAAAGAAGGCAGTGTGCGACACCTAACAATTCCATTAAAAGCTAAAAGCCTCAGATTTATCACTTATTGACATACAGTCATGAATTACTTCAGGTATGAAATGTTATCAGAAATAATCCAGTTGTATGACAGAGTCTAGAAAGGGTAGGAAACCCAGCGTTACCCACTTTTAAGCATTTTCACCTCTGTTTAAGCTTTGTTGCAATAATCTTAAATATCTGGAGAAGGTTTATTACCACCTTCTCCAGATATTTAAGAAAAAAACCAGTGCAATTTCTTACCCTACCTTTACTCATGGAGTAGTTCCTCTAAACACAAGTACTCTCCTCCCAGTGAAATGTAAGATTGTAAGTCAATTCCAATGAAAATGTTAATTGCTACCTGTGATTGCTTCAAAATATGTTCTTTCAGCTTCATGTTTACTTTTTCTCTCTCTCTCTGTGTGTGTGAGAGAGAGAGAGAGAGAGAGTATGTGATGGAGATCACGAGTGACCAAATCTAGTAAAGGAGTTCAAGAATGATAGTAATGTTATTGGCCAGAAAACTACTGAATGTTGAGCACATACTGAAGCAATCATTAAAGGACAGTGTAATACCTCTAGTTTCATCTTCATGCAGTTTCTATAACATAAAAGATGAGATTATCAATTCAGCTAAATGGCATGAATTCTTTGTACTAAATTTCCTTGATGTAAGAAAAAACCAGTATCTTCTTAATGCTGGTCATACCCAACTGGTATTTTGGGTCTATCTAAAACAAGACTTAATTACTGGGACAAAAGTTGCTTTACACAGACCACAAAATAGTTGATTGAGGAAGATTTATTGACTGACACCTCCATACTAATCTAATCATTAATTGTCACTGAAGATGATTACCATGCATAATTGAAAAGGTTTTGACCAAGTAAAGAATACTTGTACTAATAATCTTAGTTTAGTTTGTAGAAATACATAATTTTGTGTAGCTGCATTTGATTATTTAGAAACATACCCATAAATCTAGTACCTGCCAGCTGTTATGAACATCCCAGAAAAAGAAATTTTTATTAATTTTTTTTTTTTCATAACTATAAATCTAATTTGAATATACTTAATACTGTCTGTTTACTAAAACTGTACAATATTATCCAGTTTGAATGTAACATTAACTTAGAACCTACCAAATTTAATAATAAATTATTAAGTTATTTAATTTTAAAAGTTCATTAGTGATTTTTATTTTATTTTAGTGAAATTACAAACATCAGTGAAGTCAATTTATGAAAAAAAGAAGTCAAAACCTAAAACTATTGAAGTAGAATGTGCAAAGGAGAAGTTATTCATGATAGCACCATCAGAATCAGAATCAGAATCAAATTTGCAACAACCTGTGAAAGATACCGCCCTTTTTTCAATAAAATTTACTCGAGACATTATCAAAAATGCATTACAGTCAGCCAGTGAATCAGCTAAAGAAACAGCAGAAATACTTTTGCAAGATATAGTACAAACTACATTAGAATCTTCTGAAAGAGAAACTGAATCCTCTAGCATAATAGATGAAATAATAACACGAGTGATAGAGAAGGCACAGATAAATAATTAGAAAAGACTGTGAAAGATTCAAACAGACAAGTGGCGATTAAGATTAAGAAACAAGAAAGTGACGTGATAAGTCACTTGTAAACAGTAATAAGATTAATTTTACATAATCTAAAAAAATTTACCCTAGTAATGTAATTAGTAAAAAAAAAAATTTATGCTTGTCTGTATAAAGTTATAAAATAAATGTTGTAATATTAAACATTATGTCCTTAATACATTCTAGTATGTATTTTGCCATAATTGATAGTTTATATAGCAAAACTTTGTGTGCAATCAGATAAGAGAAATAGTCGCTCTTACTATTTTTCTGGTATAATAAATTTAGATCATTTTCATTCAAACTAAATATATTCGAACACTGAAACTTCACTTTCTGAAGAGGTTGGCGTACAAATGTGGGGAGCAAAACAACTGGCCAAGTAAAGCGACACCTGATGTTGAATTTGTGGTTGACAATACACTGTGTGCACATGTTTGCAACTGGATGGTAGCGACGATGAATGCAGTGATACAACCAATGTTATATGGGCAACTTGATAGAGCTTATAGTGCTAAATACAGGCTACTGTAGAATGCTCTTGAGTATTCTTCCACTCCTCACCCACAAATCCAACTGGGAAATTATTGTACTTCCAAAATATTTTACTGAAAAACAAGGTTTTTATTGAATATAAAAACAACAAAAAAATGAATAAGAAAAAATATTTCCTTGGAAAATATAGTTTTAGTTTTCTATCACTTTCAATTACAACATATTCACAGCCTAAAATAGATTAGCTTTAAGTTCTATTTTTACATCATTGGCACCCTCAACAGCTATTCAAAAAACTGCTGTACCTTTTCAGAAATCATTATCAGTCTGGTCTTTCTATAGATGTTCAGCCATTATTATAACACCAAACAGTGAGAAAGTATTACCTTACCAACAACAAAGAGAATGTTCTTTAGCTATCTGCTTTTCATAAGTTGTAACCTTCCTCAAGAACAACCAGCTTTCTTAATTCCTATACGGAAAAGAAAATTAAGCAACAGGTATTAGAGAAAACAGATATAAACTCCCTTTTTGATACCAGAGTTCCAAATAAGACTTGAAAACTACATCTATTTTAACAGATGGCTCCACAACACCTGGAACATCTCAGGGAGTAGCATTCCCACAATTAGTGTGTGAAATGTGGGTAAAATACCAGTATGTAAACTAGTGCTCAAAAACTGATAAAAAAAGTGATGCAACCTTATGAAAGAATGTTTCCTTTTTTTTGTAATAAGTTTAATTGAGGAAAAAATGGGTTACTCAATGCACCAGAGAATATCCATTGTCTCCCGTACAGTAGATGTGTCAGTTATACTCACTCAGAATGCCTTCACAGAAAAGTATGGTGTGGATGCACCAAAAAATTCCTCCATTAAGGGGCTGTATGACATGTTCCAAGAGAGAGGGAATGTAGCAGATGCTGCCAAAAGTGCCAACATAAGAAAAGTTGATCGACATGCAAGCTGCATATTCTGTTAGTCCAAAGAAGTCTGTGTGACACCTAACTAGTCTGGTCTCTGTTGGTAGTGCCCACACGGCACTGCACGAGTGTTTAAAATGCGTCTGTACAGAATTTGTGTCGTTACCTGGAAAACATGTAGCATTCTGTCAGTGGCTCATGTCATTTGTAATGCCAGATGGGGAAGAACTCAATGTTTGATCTTGGTGTGAAGAGGCATGGTTCCACCTTGATGGATACGCGAGTGCACAGAATTAATGCATTTGGTGTACAGAAAATCTATATCAGCTGCACGTGTCTCCTCTGCAAGGAAAAAAGTGAGTACTTAGTTTGTAATGTCACATAGGCGAATCTTCATGACATTCTTTCATGGCACAGTGAAATGTGAGCGCTACATACACATGGTGCAAAAATTTGTAAACACTACATCTGCAGACCAGCTAGAATACATGTGGTTTCAGCAGGACAATGCTACGACTCATAAAGCCAACAACACTATGTCTTTCTTGAATCAATGTTTTCATGGATAAGTGATCAAAGGGGCTGTGGCCCCATCAGTCTCTTGATTTATCCGCACTCACTTTTTCTTGTGGGGGTACTTTAAGGGTGCTGCTTACAAAAGTCATTCTCACACCATTCCCAAATTGCAGAGCGAAATTGGATGATGTGTCGCTGCAATTCCTCAACAAATGTTATAACATTTGTTTAAGAGCATGTAATGTATTCAGAGATAAATGAATTGCGTAATGGAGGCCATTTTCAACAACTATTGTACCTTATTCATTTTCCCATAAGGTTACGTCACTTTTTGAACACTGTACATTTAATAAAATGTTTCTTACAGCTTACTGTTAACCAATGCTTGGAAGAATGCAGAAGAATAGACCACTGTCTATTCTTCTGGTTGCATTTATTGTTGGCTAATGGTAATAACAGCTGATGCTCCTTATAAAAAAATTTATGTCATATTACATATTAAGTTTGTTATTTATTGTATTTTTTAATATTTTATTATACTTATAATAATGTATTAAAATTATACTTCATATTATATGATCACACTTAATACTTCAGTTTTATATAATAATACATATATGTTGAGGTACTTAATTTAATACTCAATAATTTATGCATACAATTCACCATAAAATGGCAGTTTCTAAATACTTAGTGTTCTGTTAAGAGGTTTCATGAAGCATCTGTACCACTTCTAGAGTGGATTCTTGGTAGTTATGTGAAGCAAAAGCCTCATAATAAAGTTGAGTTTTACTCTTTTCAAGTTAGAGTAAAAGAAGTATTTTCCTAATCTTTAAGTCATAGGTTAAATAATGCATTAAAATTCTTGGGACATGAATTATCATGCCAAATTAGCATTATGTAATATTTGATATAGAAAAGAAACTGTATCTAATATAGTATTACAGAACAGTGTTGTTAAGTTCTGAAAATTGAACAAAAAACAGCACATTTTTAGATTTAGTAAAAATAATTTTTTTTAAATTCCTATAAAATAATAGATTTTTGAAAAATGTATCTAGTCTTGTTTTTTTTTTGTATTCTTGCTGCCAATTAAATTGGTTTAAATCGCAGGACAAAACAGATTCTTCCAGTCACAAATGTTTTGCATACTAATGTAGAAATTTGATTAGTATCCCATACATCATAGTAACCTAACAAAGAAAAATGTTTGAATTTTATACCATATTAAAGGTAATTCTGGATTGAGAATGGTCCGGCTGGGTACGGTTAATCATTTGTCAACTGTATTTGAATTAAACATATAAGTAATGAAATGTTTGGTGATAAACAATACTCGCATAAAAAATGTGATTTATTTTAAATTTCTTAATATCACTTACCATTTGTATTAATTAATTTTATAAATAAAATTTAAAAAAAAATATAAAATAAAAAAAAGTAATAAGTACTGTTGTCAGTTAGAAAGGAAACATATTCTTGCAGCTTTAGCAGCTGGCTAATTTGTTAATAAAAATCCTACGCTACCCCTTTTTCATTTGGGAAATCCAACAGGCCTATAGTAGATTAGTTCCTAATTATCTTGTGAGAAAATTGATGGGGAGAAGATCATGAGTCCCAAGAGGGACTCTTATTATATTCTTCTTAAGGTCATGCTCCTGTTTTGTGTCTCTATTTCTGGGAGAGTCTACCCTCTCCTCTTTTCCTTTGTTTTCTTCTTCCTGATAATATAATAAGGAAGCACTGATTACCAAGGCAGCAGTAATGCCAACAAAAGATCCACACCCTCTATGCTTGTATCTATTTCATAACTACACTATAGAATCTTGTAACTCTGGACTATGGTTTGCAATCCTATCAAAATAACACATTATAAAGAGAGCATCATGTTAATAATAACTTACATTACCCCTTTACATCTAATTTAAACATTCACTCATTTTAAACACTTTTAGTGTAGACTGTGGTGTCTACTTATGAATATTAACACATTCTTACCATTCCAACCAATTTCATTCTCATTTATTTACATACTGTTTAGAACTTGAATCGTAGCATCCGATAAAAATAATCTGATGGAGAAAGAATGTGAAAAAATCCTTGCTATTCTCTTAAATGAAGTTTTAGATTATGATAATAAGCTAAGGTGGTTTTTAGACAACATCTTGTTTGGTAAATTAGTCGCACAGGTAAAAATATGAACAGCCTAAGTATTGTGATTACAAAATACACAATTAATCGCAGTAAGAAATATATTTTTTTTCTGGTAGTTGGAGCAATGTGTATAAAACCTATTGCTTCACTACAGAAAATGGTACTGAAGTATAAAGGACTAGTCAAGAATTTATTTCTCTGAGAGTAATGATGTTACTGGGGCAGCCAGTCCCAGTAATGAACAGAGTGAAGGTGCCAGTTACAGGGGGCAGATTATCACTCGCATTTCAGTTGGGTTGGCCCACTGATATGCAACTGGATATTTAGCTAGGTGAAGAAGACAACAGGAAATCACTTTATTTCTCATTTTCCTTAACAAGCCTTGCCTGTGTAAAGTGTCAAGGGCAAGATTGCAAAACTGTCCGGTTTATAAAGAAGTAGCAATCAAGATGATGAAGACCATATAAAAAAGGTCAGCTACTTTGATGCTGGAAAAATTGTGCTTAGCAGATTGTTGAAGGTTACATCTTGTGCTCAGGTTGCTGCAATTTACTTTAAATATCTGAAGTAGCACCAGCCCTAGCTAATATGGTCAAACACATCATTATTGAGAAATTAAAAAGTCGACCAATTAGAGAAACCAGTACAGAAGGTAGCAAGGAATGAGCCTTTGACCAATTCTAAGGTGAAGGAAAACGATACAGAAAAGTACAAGTTGACAAAATCTCCTTGAGGAAAACTGAGAGAATCATGAAAGAAGATGATGTAAATGATAATTGAAAAAGAGACTCCTGACCGAGTAACAATGGGCCCCTGAAAGCATGGAGCCTTTAAGACAGAGGGCGAGCATTTTTGCCATCTCATATAATTTAGTCAGGAGACTAACAAGGGATGACCTAAGGGAAATCCTAGGGGATAGATATTGATGAAGAAGATAAGTTTTTAATGAATAATAATAAGTTAGTTATAAGTTTTTTAATAGCTGTGGCACTTTGCAGCAGTTTTGATCGATTTGGCAATTCTTAAGAAATGGATTAGATGTTTCTAAGTGGCAAGGGTCATATTCATCCTTGTCATCGTGTGTCCTAATAATTCAATTTTGTTTGAAAGATTATTCTTTTGACTATGTTGCTAGTTTTTTAACCAGGAAAAAAAATTATTTTTCTTTTTTGTTTGAGATAAGGGTTAATGACCAATAGTAGTCAATGCTTTAATCTCAAATAAAAATAATTAATTATTTATTATTTAACTAAAAGTAAAAAGTAACACAAAACTGCATTTTAAATTAATTAAGAATAATCATGTCTTTAGAATGACCTTGATTGTTGGACTATAAAAACAACAATAAACATTCTACATTGATGCTAAGGATAGAAATAGATCTAGTAGTATACTAGATCTAATAAGTATATAATTTTAGTTTATTAAATGCTAACAATGTTGATTGTCGATTTATAATCATTATATTTTATTCCATGTTTTGCTTTCATTTATATTTTCAAAATATTTTGTAAAGTTTTACTCATTTATTTACTGCTAATTATAAAGTCAGTCTTACCAAATCTAAAAAAGTGTCTTTTCAGCTTTTTTTGTTTTACAAAATCAATAATTATGCTGGAAATTGTGTTCACATGTATATGGAAGTAAATGGTTTAAAATAATATGTTGGAATAATATAAATGTATAATATTCTTGTAACATTGCAACAGAGATACATAATTTCAGTTACACACAATTATTTTCACTTAAAAAGAAATCTTGTAGAATAAATCACATAAAAACAAAATAAGTATCTTCTTTCAGCTGGTAAATTTCATTAACGGTTTCTCAAGAATACTAAATCTGGTGTTCATTTAATTTTTTTTTAATGTTTTTTAATATTATGAATGTAACTGCTACTTCATTCACATTTGATTTATTGCCTTTTTTATTGGGTACATCAGTAGAATTTTATTTAAAACATAAATGCAGACTGCTGTGTTTTTGTCCATGATGGTCACATTGAAAATTAGATAAAATTTTATAAATATCTGAACTCAATTTAATAAATATATTGTTTTTAACAACATAACACAAAATGTTTCCAGTTACTCTTCTAACAACAATCTTCAGTGGCTGGTGCTTCTCTCTCACCTTAGTTTCAGCTAATGTTGTTCCTGGCAAATTTGTTTTGATTTAAGTAAACTTGTACTTAAAATAATGTGATCAAATGTGTACTTGATCTGAATTGTCTATCTGGTTCACATTTTATATTTCTGATATATTTTTTAAATATTTCATAATGTTTGAATGTGTAAGATACAAACTTTTTCAAATACTAATAGAAATGCAAACATCAATGTAGGTGGATCTGTAACTATGTCTCTTGAGCTGGCTGGCAAATCTGTTGCTGAAGAAAACTTTATATTGTAAAACTGAAGTAAAACACTGTGCATTCAGAGTAGTTCAGTTTATATAATTTATAAAGAATGTAACGCAAAGTTCTCCCAAAGTAAATATATTTCATAAAAGTTACAGTTTGCAAAACGCAGCTATGCTGGTGAAATGAGATTGTATTGAAATTTTTAGGATATTAATTAAGGGGCAGAATTAGTGATTACTTATGTTTTTTGACCTGAAAAATCAAATAAAATAGATCCCTGAATTGTATCTGCAATAGTTTTTGAAAAAATTGGGCTGAAAACCAATAAATTGGGGTAAAAAAAATCCCTATTTTTTATGTTTGATGTTTAATAACTTTGTTAAAAAGAGTAATAAAATGGTATTAGATAAGTTGAATAAAACAAATAAAAATTTAAAAAACTTAAGATTTTATTTAGAAACAGTATGTTTACTATGTTTGTCTTTTTATTTAATGTAGACAACAACCAAATTCTTTTTTTCGGTGATGTGAAAAATTTGTAAAAACAAAATTTGTCATTAAAAAATGTTTTAAAAAAATTGTAAAATAAAGAAATAAAAACTACTTAGATAATTTTTTATATTAGTGCCAGAAATACAATAAATTTGAAAAATTATTTCAAAGTTAGAAATAAAATAACAACAGCTGATCAACAATGCACAATACTGTATTATTTTAAATCATTCTCTAATGTACATCTCTTATAAAAAAGAGAATGGCCTCACTGATTCACTGACTCAATCAACATACAACCAAAACTATTATACGTACAGACTTTTCAGAATACCTTTGTATCTTTAAGTAGGCGTGCACTAAGAAAGGATTTTGCAACATACGTAAAAGCAACATAAAGGATTTATTAAAGCAACGTAAAGCAACAAAAGGATTTTGATGTAAAAGCAACATACGTTATACTAAATATTTTAAGGTTCGATTGCAATGTTCCGATATGTATGTCCGCTATAGACAAAAAAACTACTGGACCAATTTACATGCAGGGAAGAAGGGAAAATCGGAAAAGGGAAAAATTGAAAAAGGTGGATCTGTGAACTATGTCTGTAAGCTGGCTGGCAAATCTGTTGCTAAAGAAAGCTTTGTATTGTAAAACTGAAGTAAAACAACATACGTTATACAGTGGAATATTTTAAGATTCCATTGCAATGTTCTGATATACTGCTATAAACTAAAAAGCTGCTGGACCAATTTACATGCAGGGAAGAAGGGAGACAGGGAAAAATCGGAAAAGAGAAAAATTGAAAAAGGGAAGAAGGGGAAAATGGAAAAAAGAAAAAATGGAAAAATGGGGAAAAGGAAATGGAAAAGAGAAAAAATTAAGATGACGGAGGAAAGGAAAATTGGGAAGAGGAAGGGGATTAAATAAATTTAAATTAAATTATATTAAATTAAATTTAAAACAAATAAATAATTAAATTAAGATGGAATTAAAATATCAGAATATGTAAATCAAATAATTAAAGATGTCAATGCAAAAAAATTGGTTGAGATTAAGAACGCACATAAAGCATGGAAATGAAGTAATTCATTATATCTGTCAAATAAGTAATATTAATACATTGTGTGTGCGCACAGAGCGACAGAATGTGTGTGAGTGCTCCAGAAGTATGCCGTTAAATTTTACAGCTGTATTCTCTGTATAAAATAATGAAAAAAGTTCATAATAAGCATGTGTCCAGAAAAGGCTTTGTTTTTAAATTGGGAATAACAAAGAATTTTACCATGATTTCTGCTTAGCAGCAAAATGAATCTATACCAAAATTCATCGAAAAAAAACTGGAATCGAAAACCGGGGAAGAGGGAGAAAGGGAAAAATCAGAAAAGTGAAATAGGGAATAATTGAAAAAAGTAAAAGGGAAGAAGGGGAAAATGGAAAAAGGAACAACAGGGAAAAGTAAAAACAGTAAAGGGAAAAGAGAAAATAGGTAGGGGGAAAGGGAAATTGGGGAAGAGGAATGGGGAAGGGAAGTACGGGAAAGAGAAATCGGAGAAGGAAAGGGAAATGGGAAGGGAGAATGAAGCAAGCCACGACCCTCTGATCATGACAGGAAGCACAAGTAACCATAGAGCATGGGCAAAGCCGCGATGGAGATGCTAGATTTGGGATTGTAATAAATTTTTTATTTATCATTATTGAACTTTTATACTGAACTATTTTATTTAATTCATTTATAAAATGGATTAATCTAACAAATATTGTTTAACTTTCTTATCTTCCTTTTTTGTTTTCCTTTATTTAGGTTTTGGGCAACAATTCATTGTTTATCATATATTCCTTCAGTATTTTTCATAAAAATTTTTATTTACTGTTTTATCAGGATTTAATGAAAATCTAAATTTAATATTGTTGATGAAATATTCTTTATTTATAAAAAAATAAGTTTGCTATTAAAAAGGCATTGCGGGTGAAGCTACATCTATATTGTGGGTGAAGTCGTGATGAGGTACGCTAGTTAAATATATCAGGTAATGTGAATTGCGTTATTGTAAGCGAAGGTTTTCTGTGAATTTTAGCTTGAATGTGAATCGGTTTGCCATTGAAGTAATGCTGTACTTATTTACAACAGAGGAATTTACTAATATGGTATTCATTTTGGGTGTGTAATGGTAATGCAACAGCTGCTACAGTAAAATATGAAATATGATTTACGAATCCCAGGATTCCACATACCAAAACAATTAGCACGGCTTTTTGCAATTTTCAGGAAACAGGTTCACTACCTAATATCTGTACCAGCATATATACTCAGTATATTCCAGGGCATTATTTGTACTGGTTATTATTTCTTTACAATTTTGAGTGATACTATATCCAGATTTTTTTCTTTTATGGGTTTTATTATATTTATTTTATATAAGTGTGTTAATGAGTATACTGGTACATATGTCTGAGTTACTAATAATTTTAGAAATACTTGAAAGCCTTCCACAGAACATAATCAAATTTTGCCAAAAGAAATTTCATAAACCAAATCGCAAATCCCTCTACATCAACTATTACCTTGGTATTTTCATATGCATATTAAAAAGCCCCTCTCCCCATCATAACATACTCAAAACATTATGAAATATCTAACTCTAAATAGAAAAACTTCAAGCAACAACATTTGCTAATGGTATGAGGGCTGCAGCAGCAGCTACTGAAGACTGTTGATGAGAAACAGAAAACATTCTGAAATAAATTATTAAAAGTGATGTATTTATTAAATCTGGTTTAGTTTGTTGTTTAAGCATTCATAATTCTAAATAATAAATAAAAAGTTATATATTTTTCAATGCTAAAGAACTGTTTACACAAAAAAAGCAAATTTAATTGACAAAAATATTATTATTAATAAATAATTAAAAAAGGTTTTAATTATTTAAATAATTAAACAGGTTACCATTTTAAATAATTAGAAAGGTTTTAACTCACATAAAAATGGTTTTCTTATCTTCATAAAATATAAATAAAAATCTGAATCGCAAAGAAATATACAACTTTAAGAAACGCAGTTTTAAGAAGAAAGCAAAAGGTTAGATTATAACATAATCTTATCACTAGCTCACAAAAACAATGACCTACATAAATCAGTTTGGGTGGTGTATATATATTTTTTCCCAAAAAACACAAACATTTATTTATTGTTTTAAAAGTGCTAATTTTCTAAAATATATGTTCTTATAACTACAGATGACAATTAAAAATTGAAATGCTCAGTTAATTCTTTATTTTTACTTATAGCGGATGGTTTTTACTTGCTTTATTTTAACTTTCAATGTTTTTTCAATTATGTTTTTATGTTTATCCTCAAATCTTGCATCCTTAATTTAACATAATATCTGACATTGCCGATTGATGAAATTTTTCACAGTTTACTAAGGTTGAGTGACAATACAATATTCCACCATTACTTTTGCAAACATACGTACAGGGGTAAATTAAGACCCACCGGGTTGGTCTAGTGGTTAACGCGTCTTCCCAAATCAGCTGATTTGGAAGACGAGAGTTACAGCATTCAAGTCCTAGTAAGGCCAGTTATTTTTAAACGGATTTGAATACTAGATCGTGGATACCGGTGTTCTTTTGTGGTTGGTTTTCAATTAACCACACATCTCAGGAATGGTCGAACTGAGAATGTACAAGACCACACTTCATTTACACTCATACATATCATCCTCATTCATCCTCTGAAGAATTATATAAACGGTAGTTACCGGAGGCTAAGCAGTAAAAAAGAGAGGGGTAAATTAAGGGTACAGGTGTAATAATTTAACATACTTCCTGACATTGCCTATTGATGAAATTTTGCACAGTTACTAACGTCGGGTGACAATACAATATTCAACCATTACTTTTGCAAACATCTCTCTGTATGGAGGGTAAATTTGTAAAATGTATATAAGCAACAAAAAAAGTTTTGTTAATTTACAATTGTATTTCTATAATCAAAAACTTCACTATTTTGTTACTTTGTATAATAAATATTTGATTGAAAATTTATTTGATATTTTATAAATATATTAGAAATATCAATATATATGATGTTATCTTTTGAAATCAAAATTAATCTACTAATTAGCTCATACAATGTATGATAATAATTTGATTAAAGTATGACTAAAAAGTATAAAACAAGTTTTAAAAATTTTTTGTAATATTATTGAATGTATAACTATTCTAATAACCAATTATCAATTCAGGACTATTAATAATTTTTATACCATTTTCATATTTCATTTTTTTTTTATAACAGTCAGATACAAAGTTAGTTAGATACTTTTATGTGGTATTTAAGTTTAGTTTACATTCTAGTAAAAATACTGAATTTATTATGATGAAGTGATAAAATATTCTGCGATAAAATATAAATGCAAATTTATCTTTAAGCATACAAAATTTGTAATATTGTTCAATAGTTTTTTATAACTGCAATAAAAACTTGACATTACAAGAAAAAATTATTGTTTCGAGTGGTTCATAGCTTATTGTGAATTTTAATCATGTGCTATTTCAGGTGTGAAATGTAGTGGGAAGATGCATTTTGATGCAGTTTGTGTCAGTGTTTCGCAGTCAACATGACAAATTTGTCGGTGAAGCATCACATCTTTGCTGAGCACATGTTCGTTGAGTATAAAAGTATAATAAAACTGTGGAGACCATTTAGATTACATTTTCACAGGGTTCACCATGGTTCTATCCCAACAAAAAATACCAGACTTAAGTGAAGTAAAATTTGATACTATTGAGAATATTACTGATCAGTCACTTAGTATATATTCCAGAAACAGCAAAGCAAATTAAAAACACACAATACATTTTCCCAGCAACAATATCTTGCTTTGAACAACTCATTCTTTTCTATATACTGCACACTGACCTTGAATTGCATCCACACAAAATTCAGATTTTACTGAAATTATCAAATGATAACCTCATGTGCCTAAAGTATTGTAACATACTCATTTAGACATTTTAAATGATGATCAAATTCTTTTGAAAGGACTTATCATTCCTAATGAAGTTCGTTTTTTTACATCGAGATATATCAACAAATGAAACTATCATTACTGGAACCTAACTAGATATTTGCAAAACCATTATATAGGTCTAAAGTTTGGTGTAGGGGGAACAGCTTTCAGTATAATCAAGCCCTTCTGTTTTGAGGAAAGTAATTGAACTGTGACAGTAACAGTAGCTTTTTACCAATAGATGCTTACATTCTTGAGTTTTTCAATGACGAAAATGGTACACTCTATTTTCAACAGGACAGTGCAATGGCACACGTAACTCTAGGTCTCCAGATCTAATTTCACTGGACTTTTTTTGTGGGGGGTCAACATTTTGTAATCCAAACCACAGATTTCAGCTAAACAAATAAACAAATGCATAGTATCATTGAGGTAAAGGAAATAAAAATAAATTTACTAATTAATTGGATTATGTCCAAAAAATGATTTTTCACATAATAAATAAATGTATTCATCACCGGAGTAGTTAATGGAAAGAAGTAATGGTGGCTATTTAACTGATTTCATTTAAAAAAAGTGAAACCAGTATACTTAGCAAATAAAACATTATTTTCTTTCTTCCTTTATTCATACAACCTAATGTATCATTAAATAGATTTAAAAACCATTACATTCTACTGGGAAAACCACTATATAATATACTTTTATTAATGACATTAGACTACCAAATACGAAAAGAGCAGGAAAATAAACAAATAAAAATCGTATGTGCTAAATATGCCTGTGAAAGTAAAATTTAAGACGCACCTCAATGATAAAACAAAAAGGTTGAGATTTTAAAATACCTCTACCTCTCTTTAAATAGTGAATCTTCCCTTTGATTTTTTTTTATGAATTACTACTGATGGCTCTTAGAGTATTTTACAATCTTTTCTCCAATGATAGTGTATATACTGCACACCCATACAACCATTACCATTACAGTAATTATTCATTAATACATACTAAAGATTATAAAAGGATAGTTTGATTGAAGATTGTTAATTAATGAGAACTTGATTTTCCAATGGAATGAGTAAAAGCCCGTGAAAATAGCAAACAAATGATTAAATCCATAAAAAAGTTCCTACGTGGAAAAACAGTAGCTGTCTTTCAACGTACATATCATAAAAAAATATGACTGGTCAAGTAAAAAATTATAGATTTTGATACGATCTAAAAAGTGGTACCGTCAATACGTACTTGTAACCAACTCTTAGAAGAGATTACAATATTTTGCTAGAATGAGAGTAAACTGTCACTTTAAGATGTTCATAAATGTAAAACAATTACACTTATCATGACAAATACTCTAGGATTTCTTAAGCAAAAAATGGCTATTATACAGTCTTCCTGAAAAGAGTCAGCTCATATATAAGGAGCATATAAGACTATATAGAAGATAGATACATCCTGACAACAACAGAAGATGAGGAAGTCCAAATTCTGGTACAGAGATGTATTCCACAGGATTGTCATTGGCCCAATTCAAAAGAATATTGCCTGTGATAAGGTATTGAAATTATCAATCCTGAAGGTGCAACTCCAATTGCCTTTGCCAATGCCTTCATGAGTTTCCACCGCCCAAACAGAGGACATAATCATGGAATGAGGATTGCTGATGGTGGGAAGGTGGTTGGAGTCAACAGTCTTGAGTGTTGCAACGAATAAAACCAAATAGGGAGAAGAATGCTCCTATCTAGTATAACATAGAAGATATTGTTCAACCATATATTTTTCACTCAAATCCCAACTTCGAATATACGATGAGAAAGATAGAAAAGAATACTTATAACATGATATTGACGCAGCAATGTTCTCAATTAAAGCAAGATTGACAATATAAAAAACATAAAAGAGACTTGTGCAAGAGAATAATTTTGATGAAAATGGATGAAGAAAATGATATAGAAACTGTCTTTACTCATCAAGAAGAAGCTTCCATTGCAATAGACTATAAGTTTGACACAAAAGATAGCCTCTCACAGCAAGAAAAAGGAAACTGGTACAGCAAAAAAACTAGCAATCATTTAAAAAAATTTTCATCTGTTAAAAAAATAATCATTTTCTGATTACCAATCTGAAAACACATTTTTAGTTTTTTAAAACATTTTTTGGTAACCTGATAAATAGTATGTCAGACCTTTTTGCAAATGACCCAAGTTACACTTCTTCAGTTGCTAGTTTTTCTACCAGTAATAAAGCATATAAGAACTACTCATATATTTATTGTTTTAGCAAAATTAATTCTAATAATATATTGCTATTTTGATAATTAATTTAAAAAATCTCAATATATTGAAAATTTGATCAAACCTAGGCCCAAGTTAGTCAATGTTATTGAGGTTCTACCATATTTTAATTCACAAAAATTATTGACTGTTATCTTATTTAATACAATCATATAAAATTAACCTTTTTTTAATCTACATGAATGTTTATGAAGTGGTTAGCATAAAATTGTAATACATATTTCAGACTGTTAACTTTTCATAATATTTCATACATAATAATTTTTATATTATTAATTAAAATTGTTGTGATATTGAAAGAGATCATTATAAAACTACTACTTCATCTTAACTTAAATTTATCTAATTGTTAAAAATTAATAAAAACACATGAAATTAATATACATATACACATAAAATACACATACATTCTCACACTGAACACATCTTAATGTTACATTGTTTCCAATTGAATTTTTTCACTTTGAAATTAGAGCTGGGTTTTAAATAAGAAGAACTTAAGTAATTTATAAATATTACATAATAAATCTAAAAAAAAAATAAAGTTAAAATTAATAAAAATTGTAAACTGAACAAAACATTGTTTATAATAATGTTATCATTAGTGCTGAGATATGAAATTATGTACTCGTAGTAATGAAAGATTTTGAAGACTAACGCTTGAAAAAAAAAACAATTATGTGAATTTAAGTAAACATCATGCATATCTACAAATAGCAATTACAAATTTCATTTCAAAATAAATTTTCCACTTTTGTTAATTCTTAATAAAGCTTGGTAAAAAAAAGCTGGCAAAGGATTGCATAACTTTCTCAGCTTCCCACTGACAGACTTTTATTTCAAATACAACACTTGGTTTTCAAATAATAATAACCATTATTTTTACTTAAAATCAATTATGAAATAGCAAATAAAAAATACACAATGAGTATTACTAGAGATTCTGTAATATTTCACTAGTAGTGGAGGGCAATGAATGAAGCAGTTTATCTAAATCAATAACCACTGTATCATTCTTGTATAAGGAAATATTTAAATTAAATTTTGCAATTTAATATAAAATTTGTTTAATGATTTTAAACTAGTAAAAAGTGAAATCAGGTACCATCTTACCTGCTTGTCAGTAGAACAAACTAAAAATTAATACAATAAAAATCTCATTTTTAATAAAGAAAAGCACACAAACTTTTAGATGATCTAATAATATTATTGATTTTTCACTTAAAAATTTTCCAAAAAACAATTACTTTAAATATAAAAATACTTTAAATTAGAAGCAATGCAATAATTCTTTAGTATACACATATGAATGAAGTTTACACTTAATAAATATTACACTTTAATAAATATAAATAAATACAAATATAAGTTAAATTAATCTGAAAAAAACTGAAAGTAACATGTTTTAACAGCATTTATCAGTATGCTTATTTATCATATAATCAGTACCAAAAAGAATGTCAATACTATTGTAGAAAAATAAATAATTACTTATTGTAAATACTGCAATTACAAATACTCTACTATTATACAAAAATGACTCTCGACAATAAACCTTCAGATTACACAAAAAACCAATTAAGGTTTTAAAAAAATAATTAATAACTGATAACACAACAAAGAATAAATACTACATGATCATATTATAGTTTTCTTTTCTTCACAAGTTGATTGCGAGTAACTACTTTGGTCACATTATCTTCTTCAATATTATCACCTAAAATGATAAGAAAAAATCAAGTTACTTCTATAAAAGATTCATATCAAGCAATGCATCATTATAATGTTCCTTGGTTATTTTTTGCTCTTTTTTACATTGAATTCGGATATACTGCAGGTAAATAATTTACCTATATTTTACATAAGGTTATTTCTTCTACAGGAAAATTTTTCTTATTAAAAAACTTAAAATTACAAAGGAAAATGTAAAAAAAAAACTTTAATTGAAAAATGCTCAGAAATTTTACGAGCAAAATAAGGAAATAAAAATAATCACGAATTTCTGTTTTTGTTACCTAAAATAATAATAATATCACCTAAAAGATGCATCTGGAGAACCAGAATGAATCTGAATCACTGTTTGCACAATCCAGCACATCCTGTTTATTCAAGTGCAAGCATCTTTTTGGTCATCTGACTGATAGCAGCTTGGCTACAAATTTTACAGCTATCCTCCACATACCACAAAATGTTTTAAAATATTGCAAGCGTTACACTCAAACTCTTTTTTCAATAACATTAGCATTTCATCTTGCCAACAGACTTACTAGAATAATGATTGTGTTTCCTAAAGTGGTTGTATTATTCTTTTATTTGTGTAACTCTAAACTCATCTTTCTCAAATATGCTTGTTGAATCTTGAATATCATTTCAGTTAAGGGATAACTAGTTTATCTATTGCCAAATCTTGATGCAATATCATTGTTCAACAATTTTCATTATCACACCAAAATAATGTAAAATAGATATTAGGGCAATCACTGAATCTGTGAACCAAGATTAGAAAAAACTGGCCTTGTGCAATTACTAAAGTATTATGCTATGCCCACCTGTTAATTTGGCTCCATTCATGAAAAGAAGTAAGGTCAGATACCTTTTGTATAGAACTCTTCTTTAATTTAATGAAAACTCACTTCTATGGACCACCACAGTGTAAAATTTACTAAGTCTAAATTACTTCAGGATAATAAATTCTGATTCTAAATGAAAAGTTTTCATTTAAAATTCAAGACATTACAACTGCAAATGCATGAATGAAATCACTCAGGATTGTGCACACACTGACAATAAGTATGTATGTATGTTCCCGACTCAACAGATACATCTTACTTTGTCTCCACAAATACTGTTAACCATGGATATTAATGAATAGAAGTCTGCATGAAAGAAGAAATAAACAAACACCAATTGTAGAGTAGTGATACAGAGATGATAAACGTTATGACAACCTATGATAATGAGTTATGCACAATCCTTATTCCAATAAGTAATGACATTTTAGCCAAACATGATAGTGATTTGATAAGTACCACAATATTAAAAATCATACCTGATAATGAGAAAGAACTAAGTCCACTACGTTCCCTAAGTCCACGAAGTTCAGATGACAAGTCCCGGAACTTAGCTTCCCAATTTTGGACAACACGTCGTAATTTATTTATTTCTCTTCTTTGCTCTCCTACTTTATTTTTCAATAACTGTATTAATCTGCTATTATTTTTAATCTAAAATAGAAACACAGGAAATGAAAAATATTAAAATAAAAGCCACTACTGACAGGAAGAACATAAATTTATTCAATTATAAAAGCAAAATAAACCATTAACAATGCAAGTTATTCCAATCCAACATTTTTATCATTAACCTTTACTAAAAAATATGATAACCAATTCTAGAACAAATCTGAACTTATCCAAACAAAAATGTTGACTAGAAGTTAATTTTTATCATTCAATTTTGAAATTGCACTAATCCAATTTTTCTCTTTATGTAGCTCTTGGATTATCTAACTGAAGGGATAGAAACACATATATAAGACAGATACAATAAACCAATAAAGATTAAATAAGAATCTACATGAAAGAAGAAATCAACAACTGAAAAGCGCTGATGCTAAATATAAAAATTAAAAAAAATTGCTAACATAATTACTAAAATGATAGTAAGCATAGTTAGTTTACATAATTTTATAGCTCTTAGCTAGGCTAATTTACAATTAATAAGAATTACTCAGATATAACATTTCAAAATGATATTTTTTAGCAACCTCAGTTTTGTCAACTATTTTAATAATATTTTTAGAGATTTTTTCAGTTTACTTTCTTCGGCTAATCTAAACAATCAATTATGATTTCATGAAATAATTTTAAGAAAATAGACAAACAGAATTAATCTCCTAGCTTTCATTGTACAATTACAATACAGAAAACTAACAAAAACGTTTGCATCTAGTCCTGCACAGATCTATCTACGCACATGCTGCCTTAGTCCTGTACATATCACTGTAAGCAACTGCTCCTTCTGGTTCTAAAAAAAACTGACAAATGTAGGGCCTACTGTTACTTTGACAGACCACAAGCTAATTAAGTTCAGCACACTTGGTATATCCAAAGAACATGATAATCAATTGTCACTGATTTTTGTACCAAGGCCCAACCTGGTACAGTCACCTGGCTCCAACCAATTCCCCACAAAACAGAAAACTACTCCATCAGTGATCAACTCAAAGGTATCACCCACATACAAAGGGATTATTCAAAAAGACCAACCACATAAACCAGTGAGACTCAAAGACATTACAAAATCAGCTTAATACAGTTATACCAGAGCCCAATAGAAATTCCTCCAGGTTTAAAAGTTTAAACTTCCTGCCTGCTCTGAGCATTAACAACCACCATTCCCCTGAGTCCAAAATTCAATTGAGTGATAGAAATGTAACAATAAATGGCAAAAAAGGAATGTTAAAGTATGTACATTAGACTTTTTTTATTACAGTAGAGATATATATCACTCCTGAAACGGCAGTTGCATGCATGCAGGAGGGTCATGTAAATTTAATTTAATTATAATGGTTCATTGCATGGTTCAGTGCTTATCTATATTGAATAATCATTTAAGAGCAATGACAAATGATCACTTCCATACCTACAGTTCCTACACTCACTGCGCACTATCCTGGGACTATCCCTTGCTTTACTTTACTCATTTTTAAGTTAAAATTACCAATTAAAAATGTTATAAATAAATTGATATATATATATATATATATGTATATAAAATAAGATTTTCAGATGATATTTTGCAAAATAAAATAAAAAGCTTAACTAGTTAGACTTCAAAAAATATAGATTTTCAGATATACTACTCTGCTGAATGCATCTAGTTCAAATGTCAATTTACATTTCTATCTACATTTCTTTACACCGCCTGCATTTTTCCAGTAACAATTACAAATAAAATATGGTTCACAAACTAAAATATTTTATTTATAAATATATATAGTTTAATTTTTAATGAAATATAAACCACCAAAACACAGTAAATAGATAAGTTAAACTTACCAAATTAATTCCAAGAATCAATTTTTGTGAGATCCCGCATTTTCAGTTCTTATTAAATTCTATAATCACATTAAAATATATTTATTTTATAATTTGTTGAAATTGTTTTAAATGAAATTTGATGGTTTATATTTTCATTCAATATTAAACTAATAGTCAATATTAGTAGTAGCTAATATAACTAATATAGTAGTAAACTAATATAGTAGTAACTAATATAACTAGTAGTCAATATGTATTATAGGTATTACTATAATAAATGAATTATTTATTTTCAAAAAAATAAATACAATATATATATATATATACAAACAAGATATGTTGTACAAGGTATCTGTTTGAAAAGTTGAAGTATTTTGAGAAGTAACTAATTAATTTGCTAGTTTAGCTAATATAAAAACAAAGCAAATTAAACTGTTATTTTTTTTTTAATTTGAAGTTAATTAAATGTTTAGTAATTTTATAAGAAACACTATTAATTTTTTTCTTTGAATAATAAATAAAAGATTAGTACACTGGTTGGCAGCTACAGTACAGTATAAAGACTCGCCTAATATTTATTATTCATGTTAAAAACATTCCATCTGTCTGTGAAAAAGTATAATAAAATTGTTTATTGCTTCTTTCTTGTTTTAATTTAAATTTTATAAATATTAATTTATTTCAGTAATATATTATTTTAATTATGACAAAAATTTATGTTGATAATTGCTACGTTAGTAATATTAAGTAATTTTTTCTTAATGTTTGAAAAAGTTCCATTTAATTAATATAACAAACATTTTATTAATGTATTAACTGAAAACATTAGCATAAATTACTCTATATGTGGAGTTAAATTTATTTCAAACTAAGTTAATAATTTCTTTAAAAATAAATTCTTCGCAGTAACAATCCCTAAAAAACAAGTTAAGTCTTTGAAGAACTTTATTAAGTTTTAACAAAATGTAACACAAATAATGAAATTAAAATTTTGTAGAAGTGAATTCAAATTATCCTAAGTCCATCAACTTCACTCATCGAATCCTCTTATGTACTGTTCACTTTGCTTAAATTATTAACAATGGAATCAAAGTAGCCACCTATCATTAGCTCCTGAACCAGGAATTCCCATTCAAATATCTTATCTTCCTGTGCTTGCATAAAGAATCTGATGAGTTTTGGACCTATTAAACTTATTTTTTCCATGCACAAGTTTTGTACCTCCAAAATATTGAACAACAGATTCCATTTTATAATATAGTTGTTTATGTCACCTAAAATTAGATAAACTGCATGTAAATTAGATATATTTCAGCTACCACCATATGAATGCTAGATTTAATATATCATAACTCTCTTTCTAATAACATCACCCACTTTATAATGAACATACTTCGGTTTAATAGCTTTATTTTAAGAGTACAACTGAGGCTTCAGTAATTTTTCATCAAAATTTCATCCTAATAGTATGTAACCAAAGCAAAATTTCTTCATTCGCACTATTTAAAGAACAGTTGTATGAAGAACAACTGTTACTGTCCATTTGATCATGATTATCCCTAGTACTCTGGTAGGTCTTCTACATCATTTAAGACAAATTCCTTCTCTCCACAAAACAAATGGATTATTATAAGACGTTCTCCTTTCTTTATACAAATTAAAATTAAAAAAAAAAAAACAAAACAAAAAAACATTAAATTCATTCTGTAGCACTTTGAAGCAAAACAAAATCTTTACTTTATAAGTTACTAAAACTACAGCAAAGTTTCCTAATTTCATAAAAAATTTATTTCATCAAACAAACTTAACAGTTAACATCAACACATGACAGATAAGTAGAAAAATCAATATTTAAAATTATTTTGATTATTCATTTATTATTCCTTATTCCATCCAATAATGAAATCTCAAGTACACTTCACTAATCGCACAGTACAATACTGCAAACAATGTACAAAAATTATATTTAAGATATAATGAATTATTCTGTATACAATATAATAATTATAATATACAAGCAAATAATTTATTTATATTATTCTGTATAATATGCAAAGTATTATACAGGCCTGTAAAAGTATAAAGTATTTAGGGTATTTTTAATTTTAATAAATGAATAATTACTCTGTATATATAAAATGACTTGCTCTGCAAGTCCTAAGCAGAGCAGCCTTAAGCTACCTTATTTACAGTATGTTTTCAATTAATCATTCAATGCTGTCAAAATTACATTATTTGACACATCTTGTTGTAGCTTTCTTCTTCTAATGCAACTGTCAGCCTATGTGCCACCACTATACATACACGTATCAGCTATGTAATATATTTATTTAATCTTCAAGTAACTACAACTTCTAAGTCCAATCAGTGTTAAATATGATGAAAAATGAATTCTTCAGTGGCTGAAAAATCACAATAAAAGAAATCTGTTTTGTTTTTTTTACAATAATTTGGTTGCAATTTTATGTGCAAAAATAATTACATACCTAATTGTTTTATAACTTACTTTGAGTATCAAAAATAAATTAAAAAACTAAATGATTTTCACAAGTAATCTTTATTAACCTTTATGGGACTGCCATTGTGCTTACACAACTGCAGTCAACTGTCCGCACAGACTACAATTGCATAAACTCGTTTGAGAACTTTATTGTTTGAATACTATCATTATGTTAACATGGCTAATATAATTCATCAACATGTGCTGCACTATATTGGCTTTAAAAACTATTTGCGCTATTAACAGGTTGCAGCTAACAGCTGGAAATAACAGAAATAGAATAAAATCATGTATTGTTAGATAACCTAATTATATGTTTACAAAAAATTTGAATTTTTAATTAATTTACTATTTATATGTATTTTGTTTGAATTTTTAAATGATTTTTATTATGAATCATTTTCAAATCTGATGATTTTTTATTACAATTGATTTCCAAAACTGACATGTTTTCTAGTATTTATAAATAACTTCAATTAACTGCTTTTCACTTTCTTTTTATAAAGACACCTGTTTTGTCATAAATTAAATATTTATTACTACATTTGTTGTTACTAATTATTTTATTATATTTTGTTGTTAGTTTAAAAATTATTTTTTCCAATTATATGAATACAAATTAAAGGAATATAATTTTTTTTCGTTTAAGAATGTTAAGAATTTATTAATTTAATTTTTATGTTTAAACTGACATTTTTTTATGTTCTTTACAGTGTAACCAGTTTTGGAGGCTAAATATTTTATTAATTAATTCTTTATTTAATTCACATTATCAATTATATAATTGCATGTAAATTAGAAAAACAGTTCTTGAGATATTAACTGTTAACCATATGTATGGTATGTTATTTTATCTTTTGGTGATATGAGTATACTGATTTACTATTAATTGGTATCAGTATTTTCCTTTAAATAACAAATTACCACTGTTAATTATTTTTTTATGATAAAATGTATTTATTTTTGAGGATGTTATTTTCGTTTTCTATTTCAAAAACTAGTGTAATATTTTTTTTGTTAAAACTAATTAGTTAATTACATTATTTTTTTTTTACCTTCATGGGATCACTTTAGTCAATTTTTATAGTAAGGGTTCTTCAATTTCCTATCAGCCCAATATTTTTTCAATCTATTAGATCTTAATTTTCTTTCTTCATCTGAAATCATTCTTCCTGTTGTTTGCTTGTTGATTTTTGTTTGTAGTTAAGTCTGTTTATCTTCTATTGTAATTTACAGTTCTTTCATATCTTCTTTAATTTCCATTTTATGTTGCTTTTACAGTTCCATAACTTTTTTAATATTTTCCTCATAATTTTGTTTTCTAGTGTTCTGATAAGATGTTCGAAGAATGAGATCCATTTCTTTTTTATTGTGCTTATAATGGGTTTAATCTCCTTGCAGATTATTTCATTGGAAGCTAGTCTCCAGTGATTGTTTTGTTGATATTTCTTGTTTAGTCATGTTCTAACTATTATTCTCTCTATCTTGAGTATCCTGTCTATTGTTGCTGTGTTTGTTCTTTTGAAAATGGTTTCACTTGCTTATGTGATTTCCAGCTGTGTGACTGTTTCATAGTGCTTTACTTTTCTGGCTATTGACAGGCATTTTTTATTGTATGTGTTCCTTATAAGGTGTTGTGCTTTAGTGAGTCTGTTTATCCTATTTTGTTATGTTGGTTTTTCATTGCAGTTGTATGTTACAATCTTCGCAAGATACCCAAACCTGTTCACAATTTTGATCTCCTAATCGTCTACTGCAATTTTATTTGCAAGTTTGGGGGGTCTAGACATTGTGATTTTAGTTTTTTAAAGGATATCTTGAGTCTGATCTTCTATGCTATATGTTGTAGTGATTTTATCTGATGTTTTGTCTCTCGGATACTGATTGCAAGAAGAACCAGATTAATTAATAATATTAATTTATGTTGTCATTAGGTCTTCTAATTTTGATGTTCTTTGGATTATCTCCATCCCATCTTCTCATTATATATTCTATTGCACAGTTGAACAACAGTGTTGGTAAGCTCTGTGATAAGGTCAAAGGTTCTTACAATTTTCAATATTGAAAATCTAATAGTGTGAATTTCTTTCTAATATCTTTAAGATTGGTGGCATTCTCTTCTGTTTTATTTGAAATTTTAACCATGCTTGGTATGTTTCTTCATGTAACTTATCACACTCAGAGTTCCACTAGGAATATTTTTTGCGGGGATTTATTGAGCTAAATTTTCAGCTTGTTGTTCTAGTGTTGGTATTAGTTCTTCCAGATTATCAGTTAGTTTTGTAGCTTGAGTATTTTCTAAATATTCTTTGCTTTGATTAACTAATCAAAACAAAGGATCATATTTTCTTCTTTCTTTCAATATTGTTGATTTTTTCTTTCTTTTTGGTGTGAATTTTATTTTGATTTTTACTAGGTAGTGGTCTGAGTATGTGTTTGTTCCTTTTAGTACTTTTACATTGTGAACTTCTTTGTGGAAAGGCTTGTCTATACGGATATGATCCAATTGCCTTTCCCCATTCCTGGATGTCTCCAGGTTTTTAATTTGTTTAGTTTCTATTTGAAATAGGTAGATTAGGACATGAAGTTTTTGACTGTCCGTGTATTTTTGGGATGCCCATTTTACAATAATTTGGTATTTCATTCCTTGCCCAATTAGGCACTGATCAGTATTTCTTTCCTTGCCCAATTGGGCTATGAAATCCCCTATTAGAATTTTAACACTGCTTTTTTTAACTTGGTTTATTGTCTGTTTGAGGAGTTCCTAGAATTTTTCTACCTCTTTTCTCGTTCTAGTAAGAAAATTTTTCTCATTAGCAGATGCATGGCATTTATGAAGTACAAATCTTATTTGTTGTTTTTAGTGTAAGGGTCGCAATTCTAACTGAAACTGCTTTAAAATTAGTTATATAATCTATCAAATTTAAATTTACTACAAATCCTGTTCCAAACGGGGAGCATTGTTTTACTTTTTGTTCAGTTTTCCATTGTATATTCTGTATCCTTGAGACTCGAATGGTTTTTATGATGCATTTCTCATTTCCTGTAGTCTATTAGGATTTTTTGTCAAACCAGTTTGTTTGTGAAGTTCTTTAATTTCCCAGTCTTTAGTAGCGAGTTTATATTGTGTATACTATGTAGTCAATTTGTTTATGCTTTATTTTGCTCTTACATTTAGTGTTGGGTGATTCCAAATGCTCCGATACAATATTGTCTTTTAATTGGCTACCACCAAATCCGATTTAACCCTCTTTTGCTCTCTCTTGGGCAGAACAGAGGAGTTTTTCCTAAAAGACCTTTCCATATCTGACTGTTGAAGGGTATCAACCTTAGTGGGGCAAGCCCCAAGTTAAAACTAAGGTAGTTAACATAGGAATTCCAATTTCGTTCAGTTACGAAACTCTAATTTACCATAAGCTATCCAGCCAAACCCCATAGAGGCTCAAACCAAAACTAAATTAAGATGTTATGTTTGGAGAAAATTTGTTTTTGGTTCCAGAATTAACTTCGGCCAGTTAATTACATTTATTATATATTATGCTTTAAATTGCTGTTTATTTGTTATTACCAACATTACTAAAGTCATAATAATATTTTTTAGTTATTTATAGAATAATCTGGTTATTTAAAAAATGTTTTGGACATTATACTACTAAAAGGTGAACCCATTATCATAAACTAGCACACCATCAAAATAAAGATATTTTGTGATAGCTATTTCATAACTGACTTATGTTTTCTGGTAAAAAAAAATTATAATAAATAAGATCACATAATAAGTCATTTATTTATGTAATCTACACTATAGAAACAGGTAGAGAAGCTTCTAGTTAAACTGGAAGAATAAGAAAGGGAGAAAAATTTGAGAATATAAATTGGTAGATTTAGAAAGAATAATAGATTTAATAAAAATAATACATTTAGAAAGAAAAAAAAAAGAACCAATATTAATAATTTCTAGAAGAACGTAAAATGTTTCAGACAATAGACATCATTATGCTTCAATAAACAAAAGGATGAATCAGCTGTTATTATGGTAGGTCAACCCCTAGGCCCAGAAGTATAAATACTGCCAAGGACCAGCGAAAATTCAGATAGTGTGTGTTAATGTAAGAACAGAAGGTGAGGGCAGTGAGCAATAACATTCAAAGAGTGTGTGCGGTAACAATCAAGCACACAAGTGAAAATTGCATCACAAGAATATTCTCTTTTGAGATGATGCTCTTTTCTGCTGTTAAGTGTGAGAAGTTGTTTGACTAGTTCATTGTGATCAGGGAACAAGGTATCATTTATTCATTGATGATTGTGTTAAGTTAGTTTCCTTACTAAATAATAATTCCTAAGTGAATAATCCTTGTAATAAAGTTTTTTATTGAATTTGTTAATTGCAATTCTCACTTCTTACTTTTGTATAAATTTTTATCAGTTACTGTAAAGTTCACATTAGAATCAGATTTGTATTTACAACACAATTAACTTATTCTGTACATAGTGTGCTGCTCTAGATATTGATAAGAATTTTTATAGAACTATTACGGAATTTTAAAAAAAATTTGTAAGAATTTTAACATGTACTAACTCATAAAATCCTTGACCAACCAATAATAAAGCCAAAATACTCTAATACAAGGTTGTGACTCACACAAACATAGCTGTACTTATTACAAGTGCCACTAAACTGAAAATTAATGATGTCCAAAATATTTCACTTCAAATATTTTATCAGATGAAAAAGCAAAATGTGAAGTTAGCTATAATAATATATGGGCTTCTAAATCAGAAATGTTCCTGAGCCATATACTGAAACGATTTCCTACAAATACCAATATGGTAACCATTAATCACTACCACAATCAATGACGAAAGAGATGAAAAAAATAAAATATTTTCCTTTAGCACAATTCATGGTACTAAAAACTAATTAATTTTAGCATTAAAAAACTATTTAACCATGTTTCATCATCCTGATCAAAATTACTTTCAAATACTCTTTTTCAATATATTTTTTAATTCTTTATTTTAACCCAATCACTAATTTATTAAAATCTCCTTAAGTGTACATTTTATTATTAATGTGATACTCTGATTTCTATAGTTATAAATAATAATTCTATATATGTTTTAAAAACTGTCAAAAATGGTTAGCACCAAAGTAAAGACTAGAACAACACAACATGCAAAGTGTTAAATACAAGGACACAACATACCAGCATCATCCTTTTTACAACAGATTTCATGCTACCAACTTAGATACACAGATTTCATATATACAATAAAAATAATAACTATTTTTATAATAAGAATCTACAAAACTTATTAAATCTAGAAAATAATTTTACAGACCAAATTTTAACATACTCTTTTGGTAATTCTTTTCGATCTAAGTGAAATACAAGTGATAAAATTTCTATTTGATTTTGTCCTAAACAGATTCTGTCGAACAACACTAAACAAATTCTTGTATGTTACTAAGTTTGATGACAAACAACATGTCCTATTTGTTCCAACATAATCTGCAACTGAAAAATATTAATCAAATAATCAAAATGAAACAGAACAGTAAAACTATAAAGTCAACCTTTTTAAAAATGTTTTTTTGAAAAATCTATGATTCATAAGCAATTTAAGAGCATAAAATTAGCTTCAGGTTTAAAAAACATTACTTAAAACGACTGAAAAAATATATAGTAAAGAAAAATTACTACATATTTTGATTAATATGATGGTTGACTTTTTTGTTTAATATGTTAAGTTTTCTCACTTTTTAAGAGTTTGAATAGTCATAAAAAGTAGAGTCCTATTGAGAGTAGGAGACAAAAGTGTTTTTCAATTAACTCAAAAACTGGTCATTTATAAAAAAATATCAATTAATTTAAAAACCTACAAAAGCGTTTCTTTTTTTTTACTTTATAAATTAATTACAACCTTTAAAATCTGTTTTTAACCCACCTGGGAAAGAGTTATTTATTAAGCTTAAAAACAAATTATTAAATAAAGTTAAAAGTTTTAGTATTTTCTTACAACTTGCCTTTTACTTCTATACTGCACCTTTATGATTTAAAGAAAATGTTCAGAATCTATTTTTTATCAATTATATGACTCAGTTACTTTGCCACTGGGTCATTAGATTATGTTGAAGCAAAGCTCAATTCAATTGCATTTTTAAATTCTTTATTGTTCTGTTTGCCAACAACTTTTGTTTCTCCATGATATTACCCATACTAAATTACTTTCTAGAACAATAATAATATACTTTTTTAAATAGATTTTTTAAAAATCCTTTCACTTTGAAGATGGCTAAAGAAACTTAATTTTGTGAGTTTTTATCTTCTCTGGTAAAATAAATGTACCAAAAATAAAATCATTGTACTTTTTTTATTTTATATAAAACCTGTTTGGAAGTGCTGCATATGTGCATCACTCCCAGAAAAAGCAACTCTGACTAGTGCCACACATACTTCAGATATTGATGTCTGACATATAAGGTAGAGCAACAAATTAATATATCCCTTTTTGAGGGATACAATATACTCAGTTTCCCTTCCGAAGGGGAATTAATAATTATAATTAAAATTTTAAGTGAATGTACACTTGAGTTTTAAGTATATATTTATAGTTTATAAATATATAGGTACTTGATTAATTTAGTTATTATTTGAAATTAATTACACTTTTCTCACAGATCCATTCTTTAATTAATTATTTTCAGACTTATTTTTGACACAATACTGATAGTTAAAGTAATGGATACAAAACTTCTAAATAAATAAAACCATGAAATATTAACATGGCATATTAAAATAACACTTTTAGGTTATAAAATATAAATTAACTTGATGAAATGTGTAATTTACAAAGCATTTAAAGATGTTATTTTGTTGTTCGGATTGTCGAGGGGCGGGGTGGGCACATTCTTTTGTGAAATTTTTTATATTATCTCTCATCATAATTACTTACATGACTTGGTTCTTAAAATGCACATGCTTTTTAGTTGAACAACTGAGTACTAGAATACTTAAGTATCATATGTTTACAAACTGACTGTGTGCCAAAATTCAATGATATCATATAAAACAGTATGCTTTAATTGCTCTATTTTGATAAAACTTGAATAAAACTGTAGAAAAGATGTAATTAACAAACCTGCAAGATTATTTTTTTTATAACTACTTGTTTTATTTTTTAAATGTTAAAGATGAAATTCTCAAATAAAACATGGAACTAATCATATTAATTAAACTGAGGATGACAATAACTAAAGACTATATTAAACAGATTAATAAATATCTTCGTTATTTTTTTCTTTTCAAAAAAACTTGCTCAATAATTTCATTTTTAGTGATGAGAATTTAAAAATACATATTCAAATCAAAACTACAGATCCCAAAAAATCTTATTAAAGAAATAATATTTAAAGACAATAATAAATACTATTAGTAATAAAGTCAAAAGTTTTCTTGGGGAAGCCTAAGCATGCTGGTTTTTTCCCTTTTAAAGATAAATAACCAGACAGCTGAAAAACATGGGCATCAAAATACTGGACTGCTTCAAACTATGAAAACTTTTAACAGAATATTTAGCAAAGTTTATAAAACACAAATATCGAATCAGTTTTCAAAACACAGCACATAAAAATAACAAAATTATTAAACATATATAGCAATAAATAGTAAACACATTAAAGTATCTTTACTTCTTCAAAAGAACACACATTTGGAAACACAGAATTTAATATACAAATAAATGTTTCTATACTCTCTGACAATAACCATCTCATAATTTGACCACAACCTTCCATGAATTGTTGGATGACATACCAATTTTTTGTGATGTTTTGAAACTATTAAAAATTGTACATTGCTCACTTTCAAATCATATAGTTTCCAGTATAGTTAACGGCAGTTGCCATAATAAGTTTAGGACACCCCTCGTAAGTGTATAATCAAATAATATATTTAATTTACATAGTGTTTGAACATTTAATATGTTCTTTTAAGTTGCGATGGAGCAATTTGGGGGAGGTTGCTTGATTGGTCTGGCCAAGGACTCTGTAGCCGGGGATCTCTTCCAGCTGAGAAGGTCAATCAACAGGTCTTCACCAATGCCCTGGTCCTCCACGAAGAAGGTCTCAGAGGTCTCCACAGAAGTAGTGGAGCACCCTAGTGCTGCGAATTGCACTAAAAATCTGGCCGAAACCTCAGTCACAAGTTGTGCGGGGAAGACTGCGATCGGATCTATAGAAGGAGTGCACGGCAATGAGAGGGGGGAAGCCAAGCCCAAAGGATGGCTTCCTGTGAAATCTGGGAAGGTGGAATGCAGCAGTGCAGTGATCGGTCCTGAGCAGGAGGTTACTGGAGGGAAGCCTGCTGTGCAGCAGATGAACTCTAAGTCCAACAGTTTAGGGCAGATTGAAGAGGTGCGGGCAGAATGGTCTAAAATCTCCTCTAAAAAGGAATCAAGAGTTGCATTGGAGCTTCGACAGTTGGTCAACTCCTATTTGAGTGAATGTGCATTGTTGTCTCGGGTCTGGCACTTAAATGTGAGGGACTCCAGGGTGCCAACCTTGCCTTGAATTCGGTCGTGTCACGGCTATCTGGTAAGGTCGACCAGGTAGTGGAGGGAGTCACTGGCTTCAAGCCAGTGATGGGTGAAGCGCTTGACAAGCTCCACACAAGTCTATTAAATGGGTGGAGGAGAAGGTGTAAAAGCCTGTCTCTTTCACCACAGTAGCTGCCGCGCCTGCGCTTAAGTGGATTGCTCCACTGCTGCCTGCCCAGGCACCGAAGCGGGCCACTATCAAGGTGGTTCCAATAAAACCTGGTCCGGGGACTTCGTCGGTAGTGACGTAACCCTTAAGAAGGTCTGGACCTGAGGAGAGAAAGGATCCAAGTCTCCCATGTCACAAAAACAAGGGACCATGGCGTCATTTTGGAAGTTGTAAGGGCGCGGCAGGCAAAGCAGCTGCTGGAGGCCGACGTTCTGGTGAAGAACGGGCTGAAGGCTTAGTTGCTAGCCGAGCGGAGGCCGCAGATACTGATGTATGATATGCCAAGAATGACAAGAGAAAAGGAGCCAGAAATCCTCAAGGCTGGGCACGGTCAAAATCCGTTTCTGGATACGGCCGTTGAAGATTTCCTTCAGGAAACCAAGGTGGTTCGGGAGCTGGCGAAGAAGGAAGTCCCAAAGAGTCACGTGTTGGAGACCTCGCCAAAGATCCGGGAGGTCATGGTGGTCGGTGAACCTCATGTAGGGTCGTCGACCATATAGAGGTCGCCCGATGCTTTAAGTGTCAGGACTTTGGTCCCACCTCTCTCCGCCGTAAAGCACGGTCGGAGATGTGTGGTCATCCGGGGCACAGGCAGCCAATTGCCCTGTCAAGTGCGCCTTCTGCACCTTGGTGAAAGGCAGCGATGCTGGACACCGGAGTCGGGGGTAGGCAGTGCAGGGAATATGATATTGGTCAGCCAAGAGCTGTGAAAAATACAGCTTATGGCGACGCCTGAATTGAAGGACACCTTTGAGGATGGACTCCACCATGCTGAACACTTGCACCTGAGGCACTTAAATCTGCATCATTCCCGAACGGCCACCAGTGAAGCCATGAGGCTCCTTGAGGAATACAACCTCGAGGTTCTCTTGGTCCAGCAGCTGTACAGGGTCGCGGATAGGGTGGTTGACTTCCACAGGGTGGATGTTATTCATTCTCGTGAGGGACGGTCGTTCTCCGCGATCGTAGTTGGCTCAGATTCGTTGGGTGTTTTCTGGATGTCCCATTAGTCCGATGAGCAATTCACCGTCGTGCGAATCACGAGGGTTACACGCTCGATGTCGTACTACTGTCGGGTTATTTCCAGCTTGGATGAAGTATCGATGACTTGCTGTCGAAGTTGGGATTCCGGACAGTTTCCCGGGCACCAGATTGCTGGTTGCTCTGGACGCTAACGCCAAGTCTCCCACCTGGGGTTCACCACTCGCTGGTCTCGAACAGCTCGTTTAAGTCAGCAACCTCTACTTGATTAACGACGCAGAACAACTACCAACTTTCTCTTGCGAACTGGAGGAAAGTTACATTGACGTCACAATGGAGACGGGCGACCTACTTAGAAGTACAAGTAGTTGGACTTTCTGGGGAGACAACAGTGTGAGTTATCATAGGCTTATAACCTATGAGATCGTTTACGGAGGCGGTCTGAGCTCCAGATTCGGGTCGTTATAACCTAAGGGGCCTGGATCAGGACAGGCTGCGGTGCGAGTGCGCAGTTATGGTTGGAATGGCGCATTGAGAGGAGGGAGGAGGTCAGAATTGATGGCTCAGCCATCAATTCTGATGGCCACAGAATCACAGCCAGTCTTGATGACCCGGCAGACTTCCCAGAATTCTGCCGGGCCATCAAGACTGGCTGTGATAGGACCCCTAAGGCGACCTCGGCCAATGAACGGATCCTTAAGCGGTGGCCAGTCCGCTAATCAGAGAGTGCCTGGAGCCGTCATGACCACCGCTTCCGGGGAGCCGTCTGTTAGACGCAGGCGGAAATCCGGCAAAACGTGAAAAAGTGGTGGTCCTCTGACCTTAGCTTGCTGCACGCCAGAGTTAGGTTCGCTAATAATAGATACCATCGTCGCCCCCTACCGGGGAATATCGTCAACGACGTGTGCGCTGAGCATCTGCGGATCTACTGGCTCGCCCTTAACGAGTATGTTCATGTCATCAAGGAAGTGAAACTCAAGCTTTGACAAGACCCCTTGCGCAGGTTGCAGCGCAATCCCTGGCAGCTTGCGAAATCATGTTATCGGCCAAAGCCATTGCACGTGCTGTCCAGTGTTCAATGCGGGTTTGGTGGTAGAGACTGCAATTTAACATCTGTGGCGACTTACTAGGCGTTCCTGGATACTCTGTTTCTAGATGCTCCGGAAGGTGAAGCAGAAGTCGGCGTCGGGACGGGTGAGACACTATTGCCTGGCGTGCGGGCTGTGGATCCCGTAGATTTAGATCGAGTGGTTTCTCGAATGGCATCCTAACCCAGTATGGGAAAACACCCACCCTGTGACGTTACCGGTCGCCACACCACTGAGAAAGGCACCGGGGCTTGACCAACTTGACTGCGATATTTTCTATCATTTGCTGCCCGTCATAAGAGAGCCGCTTGGCAAGCTGTTCTCGGGGTGCCTTAGCTGGGGCTGCCTTCCGGTTTGCTGGAAGGTGGCTTTGGTGAGGGTGCTCTAAAAATCAGGAAAGGATCCTAGTGAAGTCGGTAGTTAACGACCCAACAGCATCTTGCTGGTTATCGGTAACGTCCACTCTCTTGCCCTCTTGCCCGGGCTCTTACCCATGATTGGCAAGGTTTTTGAGAAGCTTCCATATTTGCGTATTAATGTTAGCTTGGTCACTGATCATTTACTAATGGACAACCAGTATGGGCAAGAGCACTGAGGATGCCATACTAAAGGTGATGGGATATAGCTTCCTCAAGTCCATGGAAATATGTATTACGGATCTTTCTGGCCATATGCGGGGCATTTAACAACTAATGGGTGGCCCTCTGCCCTGTTTCAGATGCAGAAGTGTAAGTATACAGGAAATGAACTAGAAGTGCTCTCAAGTTATTCCAGCCAACGGACCGTTTCTCCGCGTGATGGCGGCTCGGAGGTTCGTAAGACCTTAACTAAAGGATGCCCTCAGGGCAATGTTCTGAGTCCCCTTTTTTGCTCTAGAATTCGATTCGATGTTGCGTTTAAGGTGGCCATGTGAAGTCGTGTCGTCGCTTATCCTAACGACGCGCTGCTACTGATTGAAGGAGATTCCTGTAACGAGATAGAGTTCCGAGCTACTCGTGCTTGCGAGACACTCCGACTGTGGAGTCTCCAACATAAGATGATTTTCAGCCCAGAGAAAACCACAGTGATGTTGCTTAAGGGCCGATTGGCTGCTTCCCGACAAATCCGGGTTCGGATGGCTGGTCTCCACAGTCGGTACGTTACGACTCAAAAATACCTGGGTATTAATCCTTAATGAGAATTTTCGGTTCAAGGAACATCTACATATGTAGCAAAAAAGGCCGCTGATGCTTTTTATGGAACCCGTAGAGTCATTCATCCCGATTGGGGGTTGAATTACCGTATCATGCGTATCCTTTACAAAGGTGTCAGCGAAACAATTATGCTGTATGCTGCGCCTGTTTGGGCTCATTGCATGGCTTTTGGGTATTGCGCGGACATATTGCTGACTGTTACAGGCGGTTATAGAACAGTCTCACGGGAGGCAGTCTGCGTTATAGCCGGAGTCAAGCCAATAGATATCTTGGCTAATGAGCGTAAAGAACGCTACATTTCGAAGGTAAATACCTACTGACGTCAGAACGAAAACAGGAGATTGAAGACCGGGGCCTTGCGTCTTGGTAGGTCAGGTGGGACGAATCCCCCACAGGTCGCTACACGCATGGTATATTTCCTAAAGTGTCTGATTTAGGTGCGATTGGATGGGTCTCCCCGAATCGGTATATCACACAGTTTCTCTCCGGGCATGGTGCCTTTCGGGCGAGTTTGGCTAAGATTCGTTTGGTGGAATCGAGTCAATGCCCGGATTGCGGGACGATGATACAGTGGACCACGTCTCTACGTCTGTTCCCGATACGAGGTCGAACGTTCACTTACTGTTAGAGAACTTGAGAGAATATATTCGTTTCTGAATCTCCATATTAACTAACTGGATGATCCGAGAGGAGTGGTGTATAGTGGCTAGTTTTCTTCGCGCCCTTGCAATGTGTAGGTCTGCAGAGGGAGTTTAATCGAAGTACTCGATCGTGGTAGGATCCCGGGTGGCTAGGGTTCCGGCTCAGGCATTGGATTGGTTGGAGGAAGGAGCATTGGCATCGTGCCACGGTTACATTGGTATTATTTGTGATTCGATTTGGGGCTCCCGCTGGTGGGGGGGGGGGGTCGTGCTGCAGGGGTATATTAACCCGTGCGACCGGGGGTGAGGCTTCCCTCCGCCGGTGGCGGTCCTGATCGTGACTTGTTAATGCCACGCGGGACACCACGATGGGACCGGGTGGTGGTGCGGGGTTTGTCCCCGGCTCCTGCGCGGACCGGAATGGGGTTGAATTTCTCTCGGAATGAGGTTGTGACCTCAATTGGTTGACTTATTTGGGTGTAGGTCTGAATTTTTATGTTGCGATATACATAAACATAGATATTAACTGTTTTCTAATTCGAGGCCAATATGGCTTCATGAAAGGGACTGGCACTGAGGATTGTATCTTAAATGCTCTTGCCGAGGTAGAAAGCACCGACTGTAAATATGTTTTGACAATTTTTATAGACATAGAGGCAGAATTTCCTTCCTTGTGTTGGAGTTCTATCCTCTGAGTTGGAACGCCACAATGTTCCCATAGCCCTGCAGGCCGTAGTACGTGACTATTTGTCTAATCGTACGGCTCTGTTTGAAGATGCACACCTAGTTGTGGAAAAATCCGTGACCAGGGGAAGCCCGCAGGGCTCTGTTTTCGGTCTCCTGCTGTGAAACCTGGTCTTTAATGGGTGTTTGGGACTGACATTTCCAGAACAGGTCACAGCCCATGCTTTCACTGAAGACTGTCTCCTATTACTTCACGGTAACTCAAGACGGCAGCTAGAAGATCAAGCACAGGCAGCTTTGTCAACCGCAGAGGGCTGGATGGACATGCAAAATTTAAACATTTCTATGCCCAAGAAGAAGTACATGCTTCTCAAGAATGCAGACAAATTACTGTACAGTCACACATTAAGTATAAAGACTGTGTAATCAGCCGAGTGAGTGTTCATAAGTACCTAGGTGTTTTGTTTGATGAGACGTTGCTGTTTAGCAACCACATTAAACAACTAGCAGCAGACGCCATCTCAGTGATGCACAAACTTAGGAGGATTACTACGAAAGACTATGGGTTGCCAGGCCGTCAGATGTACATGGTGTACCGAGGTGTCTTTGAAAGCATGACCCTCTTATGCAGTACCTGTTTGAGCGCATAGGTTGGATATGAATAAAGCACTTCTTCAAAATTTAAGGAGTGCCCCATGCAGAGCTTTAATTGTATGCACTGGTGTTTTTAAACAACCTCCTACAAGGATACCACTGTATTGGGAAAGACTCCCAATACCAATTGATTTAGTGGTGAAAGTTCGGGCAGCCATGTGGAGATTGCACATGGCTGCCCAAGAGGTCATGAGGTTGAGGTATTTGAGATGCGGTTTTGAGCTGATACCAATACTAGAGTGGAACAGTGATCACAATGCAGTGGATCTAATTTCATTCAGTTGCCCATCTTGCGCCTGCGGAAGAGGCTGTAGAACCACATGATGGATGCATGGCAGCTGGAGTGGCGCACCACAACTAAGGAAATATACTTGCATAAATTTATACAGAATCTGGAGGGATTCACTCAAAAGGTGAATGAAATGAAGGGCCAACAACATAAGATGGAGTAGGCAAGGGAAAACCACTCCATTAAAGGTATGCAAGGACATCCCCAGTAGTTCTAACAAAGCAGAAACCTAAGTAACAGACAAGTAGTAGACTAGGAACATGGAATGTCCACACATTACTACAGAGAGGGAAGCTTGAAAACCTAAAATTAAAGTGTATGAGATGTAACTGGATCTTCTTGGAATTGCAGAAATGTGATGGCCTATTATGGGAGATTCCTGGAATGGGGAGTACAGAGTGATCCACATGGAAACAAAAAGAGGACAGTCAAGGCCAGGGAGGGTTGAGGGTGGTATTGAAGAGAGAACTGGGGCAGAAAGTTAAGGAATATGTGTAATACATTGGATTATCAATACTGGTCAAATTATATACCAAACCTACCAAAACTGTGATAATACAGACCTATATGCCAATCTCAGCATATAGTGATGAACAAATTTAACTCTTCATAAGTAACAAGTTGCTTATGAAGAGTTGAATGAGAGCATTAAGCTTGGTAAAGAGCGATTTGAATCTCATCATTATGGGAGACTTTAATCCTGCTTGCAGGAGAAGGCATGGATGGAGGAGTGGTCAGGCCATCTGGGCAGAGGAAAATGAATGAGTGTGGAGAATGTTTGGTGAAGTTCTGTTCAAGACACAAAATGATAGCAGCTAATACTTTATTTCAGCATCATCCACGTTGATGTTTCACTTAAAAAAAAATCCTGGAAACCTAAGGTGATAACGGATGGATTATATTTTGGTCTGAAGTACATTTAAGAATCAGGTCAAAGACTGCACAGGATATCCGTGTCCAGATGTAAACAGTGACCTCAACATCGTTATAAGTGAACCTAGTTTAAAATTTAAAAGGCTAATGAGAAGGGAAAAGGGCAAGTGGAATCTGATGGCTCTAAGAAGTTCATCTATAAATAGAGAATATGAAAAGAAGATATATGAAAGGACAGTGAATTATCATGAAGGAGATGTAGAAAATAAATGGGATGAGATCAAAAAGGGTTTATCAGAAGCAGCAGAGAAAGTGCTTGGAATAGCAAAATGCATGATTCGAAGGAAGTGGATGAAGGAAGAACTGATCCAAATGATAGAACACATAAGAGAATTGAAGAGAGCAGAAATAGGGAAAGGCAGAAAGAGGAAAATGAATTAATAGGAAAGCAAAGGGAGCTAGAGAGAGATTTTTACAGGACTGATGCAAAGAGGTTGATGGACTAATTAAAGCTAACTGGGAACAACTGGACACAAGCTGGAAACAGCTTGAACAATAGTAAAGTACCCTTTTGGGAATAGGAAATTACATGCAAAGGAATTTTATAAAGACCACTCTAAAGCTTACGAACAGGAATAGATGGAAACAGTACTTAGAAAAATTATATGATAGACCAGACATGAAAGAACTGAGGATGAAGAGAATGTGAACTTAGAGGAATTGGGCGATAGTATATAGAGAAATGAGCAGTTTAAACTCTAAAAGACGGAAAAGCATCTGGAGTTGATGAACTACCAGCAGAACAAATAAAATCAGCTGGAATTAGATGTAAGGATGCAATATACAAGGTAATCTGTAAAATTTATGAAACTGGTGTAATGCCTGACAATCAAAAATTATATTATCATCCCAATACCAAGTACAATACAATAAGCCTTATTTCGCATATCAACAATCCTTACTACAGTAATCTTACAAAGTCTAGTAGGGAAAGTGGAGAGTATACGTTCAGAAGATCAGTTTGGCTTCAGGAAGAGAAGAGGCTTACATGAGAATCTATCCTTAGAAAGATAACAGTGAAGCAAATAAAAGGAAGAATAAGGACACATTCATTGACTTTGAAAAAGCGATTGATCGAGTGAAATGGGACATTTGTTTAATATAATGAGAATGATAGGAGTTACTAAGGAGGGATAGGAATGATAGCAATTTTAGGGTATGTGAAAAGTACACAAGGATGAGGTAGCAGTTGTGAGATATGGAGGTCACCAACAGGAAGCAAAGATAAAGAGAGGTGTCAGGCAAGGGTGCTCATTGTTGGCTATGTTGTTCAATGCATATTCACACTAGGGACAGATGAAGTTAGAGGAAAGTTAGCAGATAGTTGTAGAGTAAGGGAGACAAAATAGAGATATGAATGAACAGAAGTTAGATTGTGTGAAGGAATTCACCTATCTTAGAAGCAGAATTACATCAAATGGGTAAAGCTTGAAGGACATTATTAGCAGAATAAAAGAAGCAAAATTAGCATTCAATAAGAAAATTAAAATATTTGCTTCAAAAAATACAACAAAAAACTGAGGAAACAACTGATGAAGACATTCATATGGAGTGTATTCCTATATGGCAGTTAAGCATGGAACATAGGGGCAGAAGGGAAACTGAGAATAGATGCACTGGCAGTGGTACTACCAATAGATGTTGATGATTACATGGAAGGAGAAAATAATTATTGAAGAAGTGTTACAAAGGACTGATGAGGAGCGATGTTTACAAAACTTATTAAAGAAACAGCAAGACACGTGGATAGGACATGTAGTACAATAGTTTGTTGTACACCATAATATAAGACACAGTTGAAGGAAACAATGCTAGAAGATCAAGAGTAGGGCACATTGAACAAACCATACAAAACATGTGGAAACAAAGAGATTAGCACACAACAGAACTCCCTGGAGAAGGAAGACTGCTGCAAATCAATCCTATGATTGATTACTACAAGAAGATTATTTGTAAAATTTTTATGGTTAATGTGTAATATAGTAATGTGTGTACTATTTGAATGAAATGATACGCAAAACTTAATTCTTGGAAACAAGCAATGCTTGCATGTTTCTTCTACAGGTGTGCATCCAGCTAGTATATGTGATATTGAGTAATATAGTTCCAGTTTAATTAGTAAACATATGGTTTGTTGTGTTGCCAGTGTGTGACTGAAAAAAAATAATTTCTTCAGGATATTTTTGACATTTTCTTTCCTGTTAATATTGACAATTTTCTATGACTGCTGATCGATGTAAGAAGGTGTTACATATCCTATTTATGGCTTCATTCAATAACACACAACAGAATAAACTAGTGAAACACAATTCTCCAGAAAATACGAATAAAAAGTTAACCACAACATTCAAATTTTATGCAAACAATAAAAAACTCAACACATCTCAATTGTATGAAATTTATGAACAGTATAACGTACCAAAAGTTGGATAATAAAGACACATTGGATGAAGAAATAAAACACAGTTAAATCTATTACTTGCTTATTTACTTAAAGGGGTTTCCTAATAGTTTCAAAACAAATACCATTAATACAAAGTACCACTGGAAACTTCAATGAATTAGCTCCAAAAGGCTTTTGGAATAATGTTCTATTTGAAAGTGAATAGTTATCAATTTTTAAAAAATCTTTTAATGTTATTACAATTTTATTACACTGTTCAATGAATCTAATGAGGAACGGTTTTTCTGATTTTCAGACAAAACAATAAATAATGAATTGTACAAGATTCAAATGTAACTGGAATTGTCTCATACTTTAAAATAGAAATCATAAAAAAGATATTTTTGGCTTTTATGTAGGTAACATTCAAATGTAGGTAGCCATATCAAATGTTTCTTGTTTCATATACATCAATACTGTTTGTTGCATATTGTGTATGTCTCAGTGAAAAATGTCAGCAACTGACATTTCAATGAAATATTAACACTGCGAACGTATTGAAAATTGGAAATGAAGAAAACATGATTTACAATTGGTGTAAGTGTTTTAGCAATGGTCATGTTGGTGTTGAAGATAACATTAACAGAGGAACCTGTCTCTCAGCAAATAAAAAAATATCAAGTGTACTGAAAATTATATTTAAGTGATAAAATAATGTCAATAAAATAATTTTAATATTTAGAATATCTGACAAAAGTTGCCGTAGTGTATTCTTCTTAATCGGATCTTGCATCATGTTTATAAAAACACAGTTTCAAATATGATGTCTCAGAAAGAAAAAAACTCTTATTATGCTGGTTCAAGATCTCATCACTGTGGTGATAAGGGATCAACATTTTCTAAGTCAGATTATAACAAAAGATGAGACATGATGTTTTTTCCAATCCACAGACAAAATACAAATCATCAGAGTAGAAATCAATATGAACTTGTGGCCACAGGAATTTCATTTGAGCAGATGCAAGTTAAAGTTATGTTGGATTTTTTTTATTCAGTATGAATTTATTCCAGATTAGTAGACAATATAAATACGGAAATGTACATTGATATCCTTTCATCACTCACAGGTGCTGTAAGAAGGAAGCGCTCTGAAAAATGGAAAACAAAAAATTGGATTCTTTCACATAACAATTTACTGACACATCAACTCAGCACAACATAACGTAACAATTCTGGAGTATCCACCATACTCTCTGATTAGGCACCAGATGATTTTTTTATTTTTTCCTTGCTTCAAAAATCCTCTACAGGAAAAAAGATATGAGAAGGCCATAAAAGATATGTGATGGAAGTAGCCAAGTGCAATGTATCAAAATTGATTCCAGGAGTATTACCTGTAACTTTATACACATTGGCAAAAATGTGCAGCTCACAAAGGAGTTTTGAAAGAAATGATAAATAATTTTCCCTTTACAAATCACTTAACTATTCTTATGATTCTTCAAATGCCTACAAAAGGTTATTCTTGACTGCATTATCCAAAAAAAAATAAAATAAAAAATGGCTCATTCATTTCAATTTTTGCCAGCATCCATTGTGAGTTTGTTTTGTTAATTCAGAACAATGCATTCTTCCAAAGTCTAAAATAATAACAAAATATTGAAAACTTATGTAAATATTATTTGCAACAAAATTTTAATTGAACAGTTCTTAGTAAACACAACTGCAGCAAAATTGTAATTAAACAAAAAGAAGGGCATCTTGATAACAAAAGTGCTTTAAAAATTTAGTTTTAAGTTTTCATTGTGTAGTGTAGTACATTCCTTCTATTCCAGTTACAACCCATTTTTTACACATTAGTCCTACATTTTAATCCTTCATTACCTACTTATTTCTTATCTTATTTATCATGCAAAAGCCAATCAAGTAATCTTTCCATAAATTTTTAAGCAATATTTATTTAATATAAGCTAAGAACAAGTTTGTTTTGTCAATATAAAAATTAACCAATTACTAACTCATAGCAGTTTTTCATAAAACCATCAATTATTATGCATTGTACATTTAGGTATTATACTAAATAAATCATCATAAAACAATGAACCATTGTTCAAATGGTTCAAAAACAACCAATGACTCTCAAAACAACCATTACTGAAGGAACTAAATTAAGGATTTTTTTTTGGGAAGGTTAGTGTAAATATCATAAATATGCATACTATAAACATCAACGAATTTAAGCAAAGTATTATACTTACCCATTAATGAAGAAGCATTTGCTCTATGTGCAACCAGTTTATCTTTTAAATGTGGAACTATTTTTTCATCAAAATGCTCCATTGCCATTGACGTAATATCTCTCAGTTCTTGTAATATATCATGAGGTGGGGTAACAAATGTATTTACAAGCCTAAGAACTCTCAATAACTCATCAATAACCTATAAATAATAACAACATTAAATTAGGAATACAAAAAATGTATATAAAATAAAATTTTATAAATAATACATGTATATTAATTTTAGTCTAATATATACATTTCTGTTTGTATGTTTTTTTTACTGAAAATTTTATTTCTTTTATTATAAAACTCTTGTGTATAAAAAAAAACTTTTCTTTGTGTATTTTACAAAGAAAAACTCTTAACATCATAATAATCAATAATTTGAAAGTCCAACTCACTAAATGCGCAATATTAATTACTAAGAAGTTCAAGTAGATATTTAATAGTTTTACTTTTTAGTGAATAAAATATTAAGTATACCTACAATGTACTAAAGATTGCAACATTTGAACCATTAAAGAACTAAAAAAATTTGAACGTACTTTTGAAAATCCTTCTTCTTTTACAGTAACCAGTTGGAAAATGTCAAATTGTTTAAAAAAAAGAGATAAATCAGGAGAAGTTGACTTAATGAAATGACAAAGGGGCTGTTTAAATAAGTGCTGGTGATTCAAGATAGTACTGCAGGAGATTAAACAGCAAATATGCAAGTTGCAATGGGAAGCAAGAGCTCACACGGTGTTTATAACCCAATAGAAAATGACATCTTGTTTCTTACTATAATAATCAATTCAACCAACCTCTCTACTAACTTTTAAAATTCTAAGATGTCAAGAAATAACCATTTTGCCATACAAATAAAAATAGTGAAATCTTCTGAAAAAAAAGACAATATAATAATAAAAAGCTAAAAAATTATTGTAATTTTTGGTATTTATCATTTTATTAAAATCTAACTTCAATCTTCAGTATTGTTCTAATAGCTCTATAACAATGTAACAGATTTGTTTGAAGTATTCTATTATTCACTTATTACTCATATGACATCAATGACCATGAAATATAATTTTAGCAAATGCAATCATCCTCTTGTAATTGATGATGGAACTATCTGTTGGGATCACACAATACCAGTAGTTAGACAGTATCTCTTTTAGCGCCTCCAAACTTGCTGTTCACGTATAAATAGATTAGTGTATGGAGATGCAGTTGGCAGTGCTGCGTAATCAAAGAACCTTGTCAAACAAACTTCTCTGTGACGTACATACTACTTACGTTATTCAACAATCTGTGTTTTCTTAAGTAGTATTGTTATCAAACCATTTACATTTAGCAATCTTTGAGATTGTAGACTTAGATAAGGTAGGAAAATCAATTTCTATAATCTTCACTTACACCAACCATGTTTCATCAATAATTAAAATCCATTCAATAAATTTTCTAATTAATTTACACTTCTTAATAGCTTTTCATAAGTTGTTAAGGGTTTTACAACTGTGTCATCAATTGCAAGATGGACTTGGCTGCAAATTGAATCATTTATAATTTTTCTGTCAAGATCTTATTATAGGAACACCAACTGAAATGTTGTAATCTTCTGCATTTGCGGACAGTCAAACATTCATTAAAAAACAAGATTTCATAGAATTTTCTCACACCAATGTTGTAATTCAACACCACAACTGATCAGAATCATGATCATTAATACCATTCAACTTTTAAAAGATGAGGGTAAGTTAAAGAGTAAAATGAAATTAAAAGTGAAAATCATTTTTATATCCATTTACATAAACAAATTCTGCTTATTTTTCAATACAATCCTCTCCTACTTCTGCAAATCTAGTCCAGTGTTAATAGGCTTTTGAATTCCTTCCTGGAAAATTTTTTTCAATCTGGTTAGTAGCCTATTTTGCACCTTTTCAAATGAACAAAAATTATTCCCTCACAGCTCTTCTTTACTCCATTTGAGACAAAGAAATAAAAATCACTTTTAACCAGGTCAGGTTTTTCTGTTTTCCCCCACAATAGTTTTTTTTTACGTTACAAATTAGTAATTGCTCATATGGTATTTGCAAAGAAATTATAAATATAACCAAACTTAACCTACGCTCGCTAGTCAATGTTAGCAAGCGAAGTGAGTGCATGTTGTTTGGTTAGATAAGATTATATTTATAACATCAGCAATTACTAATATATAAGAGATGAAGAATGATTTCAGACTAAATTCTGACACTTAATCTAAGGTTCAAAGTGTTAGACCCAGGTCTCAACAATTGTTGTTAGCCACTTTACAAATAAGTCTTCCTCTTCTTCATATTTAAAAAGCTTCTGGGAAATTGCCAAACAATTCTCTTTGTGGATCTCTGTCAATTGACAAGGAATGTAATGAGAATAGATTTTTCAAAAGGTTAAAAAATAATAGATAATTGAAAATACTAAGTCAAGGCTTACATTAAACTAACTTCTAATTCAGTCAACTTAATTTGTTGATTATTATAAATCTTTTTTCAACTGCTTTGATAGCATCATTATTCTTTGAAGTGGAAGGTCTAGTTTACCTTTCTTCCACTGTTCATCACAAAGAGAAATAGAATTATTTTTTTAAAGCAATCAAACCATTCATAGGACTTGGTTCCACTTAAAACAACTCTTTCCATACTGCTGCTGTATTCTATAAATATCTGGTACTTTCATCTCTTCTGAATTGAGGAGTCTATATGATTGCTTACATTTCTTTCTTGGTGGAATTTGACAAAGCAATAGACACTTTAAATTACCTTTCACAATTACTGCAAATAGCTATCAGTGAAACAATACTTCCAATGAACAGATGAAATGAAGTTATGATTTTTTAGCAGAAGAGTCAATTTTACAAAACATGTGACTGGGAGAGAAATAAAAATTTTCATTTACTTTTTGACTTTTTCTTGTATTTATAGCACTGGATACAAATGAACGTAAGCTGCCAAAGATCCTTACATTTGATACATTTTAGTAAAACCGTTTATCACATAATTTTAAGTTTATGATGTTTGTTAAATACAAGCTTCTCAAAAATACAAACCAATATCAATAGCTTGATGGATCTAAAAGGAATCTTTTCATCATGCTCATGGCTACACTGCAATAAGATTTCATCTTATTTTTCTGGGTCTGAGCTACATCAGATTTATTTATTTAAAAACTTTTTAAACACATTGTATATACTCACATTATATGGTTGCAAGATATGGATTGTTAGATAGTAATTAACTGTTAAATAGAAAACGGTCAGAACTATAGGAAATGTGAATGATGAGGATAACAAAAGTTCAAACCTTCAATCAAAGTAAAGAAGTTCTTAGAAACATTAGTGAAGAAAGAAATTTGATAAAGATCATATGAGCAGAAGAAAGAATTAATTTGAACAAACCCTGTGAATAGCAGTTTATTATGAGATGTATTAGTACAGACAAAGGAAGAAGAATAAAGCATTCAATATAAGTTGATGCAGAAAAAAATATGAACATAAACGGGAAGATAATGCATTCATTATAATCCAAGTTAACATTCCCTGAGAGATTGTTAACTTGGATTATAATGAAAAAATTATAAGAATCTCTGGAGCAGAAAACTAGAAAAAAATGTTAGTTTTACGGTGGTGTCTTGGTCCTAGTAACCAAAACCCAGATGAGGTCCTTTGTCTTTCTGCTAATTACTATAAGGCAGCCTTTACTCGTATATCATCAATCACTTTCTTATATGTTTTCAATATAACTTTGAAATTAGTATAGTTCAAATCAAGCATGTGAAATTCAAGAATTTATATATAAAATATTTTATTTGAAAGGGCAATCCTGTTTACTGGGATGTTAACACTGATTACTTATTACATTAACTTTTGACCAAACACTTTTTCCTGAAATCAGAACCATAAGCAGTAAGTACAACAAAGTAATTGAAGTTAGCACATGCTTTGCAACATAAAATATTTATCAGAAAGGTTAATTTTAACCAATTATTTTCATTCTGAATAAGAATGGTTAGTCTCTAACCAATCACAAAAAATCAATTTATCTCTAGCATGTAGCATGTACTATATATTTATAACTTTTTCAGTTGGATCTTCATTTCATTTGTAGCTCATTTCAATTTATCAGATTTAACATTAATAAGCATAACTAAAAAATATTAACATACATTAAAAATTATTAAGTAATCCTAAAAACACCAAATAGAGAACTACACAAAGATATTGCTATATAATGATAAATACATAAAAAATAAACAACAAAATACAGAAACCATGTCTCATAAACTTTTCAATAAATGTAAATTAAGTTAAATTTTTACCAGATTAAAAAATTACCATATCTGTAATTCACTTTCATCAGTACATATTTGTCTCTAATATTAAAACGAAGATACAACTTTGTCCCTCAACCACACATATAAATTATGCAATTAAATCAATTATCACTTAACAATCTATGAAGAAATTTAATTATATGATTTTAACAAAACCACTGTAGTAATTTGTAATTACATAAAAACAAAATAAAATTCCATCACCTTTCCAGGTATGAAACAACAAAGTCTAGCTTCAATATATTTGATAAATGTCATTGAAAGCATAGATAATCTTGTTTCTACAGCTACTAAAACATCACACTGACGTGACAGAGGGTGTATTTTTCTCTCAGATTCACGACGGGGTAACTTTGATTTTACTGCTTTTAAAGATTTTCTATGAAATCTCTCTACCATATAATAACCTCGATTTAACATCTCTCCTCCTATTTCATTGAACTTTCTACTAACCTAGAAAATATATAAAAAAATATATTACAAAAACAAACACTGAACTCCTTTAATTCATGTTAGTATAATAAACTTAATTAATTTTTGACTGATAAATAAATAAAAAGTCTATATGCCTACAAGCGCCCATGATGATGATGAGGTGGAGTGTGTGTGCGAAGGGATTGGTGAGGCAGTTGGGCGCGTGGAGGGGGATGAAAGTTTGATAATGGTTGGAGATTGGAATGCAAGCATTGGAAAAGGCAAGGAAGGAAATATAGTGGGTGAATACGGGCTGAGCAAAAGGAATGAAAGAGGGGACCGACTCATAGTTTTGCACGATGTATAATTTAGTAATTGCCAACACCCAATTTAAAAATCATAATAGAAGAATATACACTTGGAAAAAGCCAGGCGATACTGCAAGGTATCAGATAGATTATATCATGGTTAAGCAAAGATTTAGAAATCAACTCGTTGACTGCAAAACTTACCCTGGAGCAGACATTGATAGCGACCATAATTTGGTGATAATGAAATGTAGATTGGGGTTTAAAAACTTGTAAGAAAAGTTGTCAGATGAATCGGTGGAATTTAGAGAAGCTTGAGGAAGAGGAGGTAAAGTAGATTTTTGAGGAGGACATCGCAAGAGGTCTGAGTAAAAAAGATAAGGTAGAAAATGTAGAAGAAGAATGGGAGAATGTTAAAAAGGAAATTCTTAAATCAGCAGAAGCAAACTTAGGCGGAATAAAGAGAACTGGTAGAAAACCTTGGGTTTCAGACGATATATTGCAGCTGATGGATGAACGTAGAAAATATAAGAATGCTAATGATGAAGAAAGTAAAAGGAACTATCGGCAATTAAGAAATGCTATATACAGGAAGTGCAAACTGGCGAAAGAAGAGTGGATTAAAGAAAAGTGTTCAGAAGTGGAAAGAGAAATGAACATTGGTAAAATAGACGGAGCATACAGGAAAGTTAAGGAAAATTTTGGGGTACATAAATTAAAATCTAATAATATGTTAAACAAAGATGGTACACCAATATATAATACGAAAGGTAAAGTCGATAGATGGATGGAATATATTGAAGAGTTATACGGAGGAAATGAATTAGAAAATGGTGTTATAGAGGAAGAAGAGGAAGTTGAGGAGGATGAAATGGGAGAAACAATACTGAGATCTGAATTTAAGAGAGCATTAAAAGATTTAAATGGCAGAAAGGCTCCTGGAATAGACGGAATACCTGTAGAATTACTGTGCAGTGCAGGTGAGGAAGCGATTGATAGATTATACAAACTGGTGTGTAATATTTATGAAAACGGGGAATTTCCGTCAGACTTCAAAAAAAGTGTTATAGTTGTGATACCAAAGAAAGCAGGGGCAGATAAATGTGAAGAATATAGAACATTTAGTTTAACTAGTGATGCATCAAAAATCTAAACTAGAATTTTATACAGAAGAATTGAGAGGAGAGTGGAAGAAGTGTTAGGGGAAGACCAATTTGGTTTCAGGAAAAGTATAGGGACAAGGGAAGCAATTTTAGGCCTCAGATTAATAGTAGAAGGAAGATTAAAGAAAAACAAACCAACATACTTGGCGTTTATAGACCTAGAAAAGACTTTCGATAACGTAGACTGGAATAAAATGTTCAGCATTTTAAAAAAATTAGGGTTCAAATACAGAGATAGAAGAACAATTGCTAACATGTACAGGAACCAAACAGCAACAATAACAATTGAAGAACATAAGAAAGAAGCCCTAATAAGAAAGGGAGTCCGACAAGGATTTTCCCTATCTCCGTTACTTTTTAATCTTTACATGGAACTAGCAGTTAATGATGTTAAAGAACAATTTAGATTCGGAGTAACAGTACAAGGTGAAAAGATAAAGATGCTACGATTTGCTGATGATATAGTAATTCTAGCCGAGAGTAAAAAGGATTTAGAAGAAACAATGAACGGCATAGATGAAGTCCTACACAAGAACTATCGCATGAAAATAAACAAGAACAAAACAAAAGTAATGAAATGTAGTAGAAATAACAAAGATGGACCACTGAATGTGAAAATAGGAGGAGAAAAGATTATGGAGGTAGAAGAATTTTGTTATTTGGGAAGTAAAATTACTAAAGATGGACGAAGCAGGAGCGATATAAAATGCCGAATAGCACAAGCTAAACGAGCCTTCAGTAAGAAATATAATTTGTTTACATCAAAAATTAATTTAAATGTCAGGAAAAGATTTTTGAAAGTGTATGTTTGGAGTGTCGCTTTATATGGAAGTGAAACTTGGACAATCGGAGTATCTGAGAAGAAAAGATTAGAAGCTTTTGAAATGTGGTGCTATAGGAGAATGTTAAAAATCAGATGGGTGGATAAAGTGACAAATGAAGAGGTATTGCGGCAAATAGATGAAGAAAGAAGCATTTGGAAAAATATAGTTAAAAGAAGAGACAGACTTATAGGCCAAATACTAAGGCATCCTGGAATAGTCGCTTTAATATTGGAAGGACAGGTAGAAGGGAAAAATTGTGTAGGCAGGCCACGTTTGGAGTATGTAAAACAAATTGTTGGGGATGTAGGATGTAGAGGGTATACTGAAATGAAACGACTAGCACTAGATAGGGAATCTTGGAGAGCTGCATCAAACCAGTCAAATGACTGAAGACAAAAAAAAAAATACAATAACAAACTTAAAATAAAATTACAAAGTTTGTGTAAAAAGATGGGCAAAAACTAAAATATACAAATATCATAAATATCTGATGAGGTTATAAACTTTAAAAATCAGAATACTTAATATAGTACACATGACCCTACAAAACATTTAAAAAGTAGTAGCAAAACTGTTTTCTGCACAAAGGGTCTTTGTGATACAATTTATTCAGTTAAATACAAGGGTAATTCTAAACAAATACTTGATCAACTTCATTTTTTTCATATTTTAATATACCGTAGTAGATACGTTTAGGATCAGAAAATAAAATTAGTGTCGGAAAGCAGGTTTTGTCTGGGTGACCAGTGCAAGGTCAAAGTCTACACTACCTTACAAGTACATTAGTTAATTAGCAACTACAACAACATTTTTAGATGCTAATCCGTTTGTGGGGAGAGATCTGGGAAGGTTAGAATTATACGGTGAGAGGTTAGGGTTAAAATTAAGATTACAGTTAAGGTTAAAATTCTGTGGAGAGGGGGCAATTTTCTTGAGGTTAAGGGCAAAGTACAAAGGTATGGCAACACTAAACACAATCTCATAGGACACTTGGCCAAATTTATGTTTAAATAGAATTATACAAACTACAATGAGGACATGTTTTGTGCAATTAATCATATGTACAATGTAAAATCGCCTCATAAAGAGCATTGTCCGTCATCTTCAAAGGCTGACTCTCGAGTCAGATTCTTTATGACTATTAAGGTTAGTTTATGGGTTATTTTGCATTATTGACATTTGAATTGTGTTGAACTTCACTTTTTATGTCATTAAAATAATCAATGTCAAAAAATTTGGCATTGATCAAGTAATTTCCCACTATTACCAGTAAAAAAACTCTAAATCTATATCACACAAAATTTTTAAGTTTTCATTTCACTGAACTTGTGGTGAAACATGGTTCACTTTAAAAATGACTTATTAAATTATACGTCGACCCTCATTTTTGGATTTAATTTTCAGGAAAGAGTTTGTAGAAACGCTATTTTTTCCACCAAATAAAATTTTACCACCAAAAAGAAATTAATTTCAAAGTTTAATATATATACATAATTGCATAATACTATACATACTTTATACTATAATGTTACACTAGCACTTTATTATACTATTTTATAATACTGTATTTACTTTCTTAAATTTTATATCTAAATAGCACCATAATAAAAACAAAAAATTATATTTTATACAATATTTTTGATAAGAAATATTTTAAAAGAAAAAAATAGTGATTACAATTTTTACATTTTTATTTAAACTGTTTTTCTATATTTTCATGAAAAAAATTTGCATCAAAAATATGCTTCATAAGAATTCACCCACAACACATGAATTGAAACTATCATAATCACAACTGCCGTCTTAAAATAAAATGTTGTTTTCATTATTTGATTCTTCCTTCCAGAGAATATCATCTTCAGTTCCATCTAATGTACTGCTAATGCAACATTTGTTAAACCCTTGCCTAGTAATATCTGGTGTTACTGAGTTCCACAATTTAATAATCCACTCACCTAGGCTCACAGAAGGTTATTTAATTCTCACAGTAGCTGTTAGCTGATAACAGTTGCTTCACATCCAACAGTTATAATTATTTATGATTATCTTTCTTCACAAGTACATTCAAATCTGTAACTGTTAAGTCATACCACCTGGTATTAAAACTAAATCCATGTTAAATTGTTTTTACATTTTTGATCAAATGACACCTGAATGCATCTAATATTAACATGGATCACTGTCTTCTAAGACCTAAGTTTCTGGACCAGGCCATTTTAACCAATCTTTGATCAAAGACACATTCACTCAACCTTTTTCATTAATTAGGTACTTTTATTAATAATAAGTGAAGGTAGTTATTACTTACTATAAATATAAACAGTAATCAGTCCCACATCACGAATATAGAAATTAAAAAAACTACAAGGCTGCTCTAAACCAAATGTATGGTTGCCCTCCATGTGGGTCGACCCCTCCCATTTTATGGAAGAAAATATAGGAAAACACCTAGATCTATATTTGGGCAAATACAGTACTGGAAATCTTTCTGCCATATCTTTCTGCCATTCAAATTTAATTAATTGTATAGTTTCAGTGATCTGTTTAGTTTTGGTCTTATTAATATTGATAATAATGGTACCATTGAAAGCAATGCTACCAGTTAACTCCTACGAAGAGCTGCAAGTTACCTCCACAGCATGAAAATGTTCTACACAATTAGGAAGCAAGTCATTAACAATGTTAAATAATACTAACCTTTAGTGTACTACAGTATTTTCTTTATGATACTGAAGTTTTAAAAGACATCAAAAGAACTGTGTTGTTAAACGACACTAATACAGGGGTTTTCTCTAAGCTAAATGTTTATCAATATGTATAATGGATTTAATATTTCATCTTATAACTTAATTATCTACAAAAGCAGATTTTGAATAGTAACAATAGCCAACTTTTTACTTATTAAATAATTTACTCACTTTTACTTTTAAGTATTCTTCAGCTAAATAACTAATCATGTAAAATTCTCATATACAAGGCTAGTCATAAAATTTGAAAATTTTGGTCATCAAGATATCAGGTTTACATAAATATAGACAAGATGAATTCAAATGTATGATAATAAAGAAACATCTCACACAATAAACTGGGAAAAAACTTGTACATTAAATATTAAACAACAAACTGAAAAAGTACAATTGATAACCCTATTGAATAACAACACATTACTAGAAAGAACTAAATATTATAAGTGTTATAAACTAATTCAATCATCTTTCTAAGTTAATAATTCCAAAATAATATGGACACCAGCAATAAAAACATCAATCAAAAGCCTAAATAAAAATCACTATATTACATAAAAACTTAAGAAATACATACAGAACTAGTTTCACAGGAATCATAATGTTGTATAAATTCAACATGAAAAATCTTGAACAATTCATTTCACAAATTAAAAAAAAACCTTTGTCACATAACAGAAAAAAATAAAACCATTAATAATAACAATGAAAAATAAATCTATTGAAGTTTATGCAATATCTAATGAGTAAATTTAAATAAACAGAAATTCCAGTAACACCGAATCTTGATTTACTTACAACCCTATTCTCTGCTATCTGATTGTACGTCAAATAAGAAAATATCTTTTCCATAACAACATCAGGTAGATCTTGTAGATTCATTTTCTGAATTTTATAAATTGCAAATTTGGCCGAAAACACATTATATTTGCACTGTTATAAATGATACAATATTTTCTGATACATCTTGCGAAGTTCTAATGACAGTTTGAGAAATTCTAATTTTTGACATTTCGTTTCTTCGTAAATGTAATTAATAACAAAGTAAAATTTTTACATAAGTCCGTATTTCAGCAAATACCAAATGTTACTATAACCTTCCTCCGATAAATAATTGATTTACTAATATAATCAACCTGAATAACCTAACCTATAATCTATTTGACGGAGTTACCACACCTGAAATTTGATCTTGCCCTTGCCAGGTTAAAAAAAATTATTTAAAAGAAATCTAAATGAAGGTTCCGTTGAAACTAATTGCAATAATGACTTGGTATTTTCGAAGGTGTAAATTTGTATACGCTACACAAAACAGAGTTCTTTACATTGATGTAGTACTTCTAATTATTGTCGAACATAATTTACTTCAAACTTCTTGAAAACTAATAATTAAAATGATTTTTAAAAATATTGATAGATAACCTATTAATAACCTTTGATTGCATTTTTTCTACATATAAATAATTAAATCACACTGATAACTTTGTAACTATCATATTTACCATAAATAATACGTCTGATAGCATATGTAAAACACTTTTCTATTTCAAAAAAATTAATTTCGTTAGTTTGGTACCCATAGTTTGTTTTCTTGTGTGTACGTTGGCAGCCCTTATTCTGTTTGCGCATCGTTTTCCTCTTTTGTAACAGGCTGTTGGTGTTTTTCGTTTTCGGTGATCGGTTTGGCGTATCTCAAAATGGCTTATAACGGTGATAGCACTTTGGCAAAGCGACAAAGAACTGATGGTGAAGCTGTTGACTCAAAAGTAAGTAAAATTGCAATTTTTACATATATTTTTTTGCACTCGCACTTAGATTTGTCTCTTTATAAACGTGTCTGAGAAAACAAAATGGCAAACCTAACAGGATGTCGGGGCAGATAGCGGTTCGAATCAAATTAATTTAGTACATTATTAAGACATTTAAATAAAAGAAAAAAAAAAATTAATCGTAGAAAATTAAAATTTAAATACTAGTATGGTTTTATGTATTATTTTAACAATTATTATATTATTCATAAATGCATACAGTGTTCTTTTTTCTCCGGTGGGAAAACAAAAGACGATCAACTTTTTAAACAAAGCTATACTAATTGGAAGCGAAAATATGATCACACGGTTTTGAAGTCGATTGAGAAATTATTTTTATAACGTTACTATGTCCATATTGTATGCCGATTACATTTCAAATGTTACACCAATTATGTATAAATTTCAGGTAACAATTTATTAAATAAATAATGTTTTACCGGTAATTAGTTTTTAATAAGGTGGTTGTTTTTTTGTATGATCTGCTTCATTACTCCGTGACTGTTGTACTTCTAAACTATAAGCTTACATTTAATATTAATGTTAAGATATTAATTATTACATTAACCAATCGAACTTATTAAATTTGACAACTTAATTTTAATATTATACTTATATTTTACGCATTTCACTTGATAAAAATCAGAATTTAAGAAACTTTAGTAAGGTTAGATCGGATTAATTTCAAACTTAAATTCCCGCGAATTTTATTATTATACCTTCTAACAAAATGTCAATTTACAACATTTTAATTCAAAATTAAAATTCTAAATTATATTTTTATTACTTTATGAACTCTGGAATGAAGATTATTATAAAGTTTAAGTTACTGAAGTAATTTAAAGTTATTTGAAATATTCTAAACATAGAAAATTTACAGTAACTCGCACATTATAACTTTTCTGATAAAATTCTTCAAAATAGCTTTATAATAAAATTGAAGTTTTTTAACTTTGTTCAACTATTTGGGTGTTACTTTATTAAGTATATTAATATTTTTGAATATTATTCTTTTTGTATCAACATTTTTTATTTTAAAATGTATCAAGTTTTTAGCCTATTATTGCACTTATATTTTGAATGCAATTCATTTTAATTATAGTATAATTTTGCATGTATTTCAATATAAAAATGTTTTTCAAATATTAAACATGTACTTATGTCAAAATTGAACAAAAATTTTAGTTTATAGAAGTAAAATTTTCAATTTCTTCAACACTGCAGTAAGTGTTTAATAGAATTCAAATAACATTATGCGTAATGGTAGTAAATTGTTGCTGAATCTGTTAACTGAAATTTTCAAATAAATTTTTTTACAGCAAATAAAGTGATGAACTCTAAGGATATTAAAAACAAAATTGCTCTTTTATATAATCTTAAGGCAGAAGTCTTTCATTATGTTAACACAAAAAGTTCATTTTAATCTATTAAAATATGCAGTATGGAATTATAAATCAAGTAATGTTGATTAAATTGCCTGTGTTTTTTTCTATGATCAATAATTGATACTAAATGTTAAAAAATTATTTAAATAGATTGAATTAATCTTACGATAATTATAATAAATTTTTAAAAATGATAGCTTTTGTTTTTTTTTGCTACTGCTGCTAGTAAACAACATTTAAAAGTTTGTACTAAACTTCAGTGAACGTTATCATTACAAGTTGCTGTATTTTTCAATTATTTAAGATGCTTATTTTTGAGATGTTCCAGTGCCATGGAACCACCTGTTAAATGAAACACAATTTGCAGTCTTACATAGGAGCTGAGTTAATTGTAATATAAAAAAAAAAGTTAGATAAAATTAACTATTTTGATGTTGTAAATAAAAGAGGCCTCATTCACCTTGGCAAGTAAAATTTAAAGAATCCTTTGCAAGGCTAATTTTTTAACTTTAAAATAATAGGTGGTATGAACGTATGGTATATAAATTAGTCTTAGGTTTTTGTAATTTTGAGATGATCTCATAGTGTGGTGCATTCTTTTCCTCTGTGTTTTATTTGCCAAAATGTATTGTGAATAAAAACTAATGTCACAAAATTAGCAGTACTGCAAAGGGGAATTTCGTTTTTATTCAGTATGGAAAATTAAATTTAATAATTTCATTTAAAATTATTTTGCTTTATCAATAATACAAAAAAGAACCAGTACAAGTTCTTAATTGTCATGAATATAAATTTAATTGTAAACACTAGATCACCCTTTTTACTTTTTTATGCCCAGTTAAGGGGATTGGGTGAAATATAAAATGTTAAATTATTTTACTAATGTTTAAAAGTTTTGTATTAAACTTCAGTGAACTTTATCATAATGTACTCCAGTCCTATATTTTGCACATCCTAGCTTTGTTGTTCACCTTTAAACAGTTTACTTGTTGAAAAAGCTGTGAATTGTAACAATAGAGGTTGTTTGTAGTAATAAATTGAAAACTTATTGATTAAAAGTAGGATGTGTTTGGAATTGTTTTCATTTTTATTTTCCATTAAGATTATATGTATGTTTTACTGAGTTATCAGATTGTTTTCAAACAACACTATCCAGTAACATTTTATTATTTTCATTCTCCAAACTGTTTATAAATGTAACGTTGATGCGTGTAATATTGACATTACCATCGTCTATACTTAGAGAAGAATGTAAGCAATTTGATATGTGTAATATTGACATTAGCGTCGTTTATACTTAGAGAAGAATGTAAGCAATTTGATATGGAAGTAGTTCAGCAAAAACTGGATGTAATGCGATAAATCTGAAAAGTTCTACCGAATGCAAAATTAAATCAATTGTTTAATGTATTTGTTATTAATATTCTGTATTATAAATGGATTATTTATTTACTGGGATGCTTGCATAAGCATTTAGTTAAAGTCTTCAAGATAACGATGTTAATTTTTAATTGTAAAACTTTTTGTTTCTGATGTTGTCTTGCTGAGAATTAATTGCTGTATGAGATGTGAATGATGTATAATGATATTAAGGATAAATGGAAAGTAAGTTTCGCCAAGTTGAAATTTTGAACTTTATACATTTCATTCTTTAATTGAAATAAAAGATTGTATGTTCATGTTTAGCAGTCCTTTCTGTAATTGTAAAGGACTCTCTAATTTATTTAGCAAGTATATACTCTGTTTAGGCATCACTTTTCAGCAGCTAATTTTTTAATCAAAAATAATTAATTTTGATCTGGGTTCTTGTAACTTAAGCTAAACAATGAATTAAAGCATGCAAGAGACTGTTGTTCCTTATCAGTATGCAAAACTTTTCAGCTGTATTGTCACTTGTATTGGAGTGTCAGCTGAGAAAAAAATAAGTTTTAATACATTTCACAAAGAGTGCAACAGTGAAAAAGGTAAAGAAAACCCACTTCTACTTTTTCTAAGAGATGCTTGTTGTTGAGTATATAATATGTTGTTTATGAGTATGGTGGGTGCTGTGTCTATGTTTTGGGATGCCTCATGTCAGTCTGGTTATTATTGCATCTGTCATTAATATATATTTCATAAAGTTTTTTGATTACTTTTATCCTGCGTAAGGCATATGGCACATATATTAAACAATTATTTAGTTTAAACTAATTTAAAAAAAAAAAAGTTTTTTAATTCCACCAGTTTGTAATGTTTTAAATGTATCTTCTATGTGTACCTTATGTCTTCCTTTTTAACAGATGTACAGTTTTGATTTAAAGGTAATTATTTGTTTGTCATTATTCATTAATATTAGGAAAATGTAATGAGGGATAGCCTGTTGTCATTTTGGTATTCAGAGTGTTTTTAGTGTAGCTTCCAGAAAGTTCGTTGGTAAATTTGATGGGCCCTTAATTCAATAAGATTTTAAAAGTTTTCAAAATTTTTTCAAGACAAACTCATTTCTTTAAACATATGAAAAATTTATCTCCATATTCCAGCGGGAGCTTTCCAGAGTTCATGCTCAGTAGTAGTCTGTACGTCGTTAATTGTATTCCTTTCTTACTTTTTCTGTGTATGTTTTACAATATTGATTTCTTGCTGTGGCTTTTTATTTTTACAAATAGTGGATTTGTTTGTCTATCCATTTAAGTAAAAGTAAATGTATAATCTTTTTACGTTTTTGTCCAATAGCGTTATCGTTTTTCAACATTATTCAATTCTATAGTAAAACTAATCTTTTCTCATTGTCATTGTGTAATTAAGGCACTTTTTTAGCCAATGGTTTTCCAATCTGTTCCAGTAAGGAATGATTTTTTTTTTATTAAGCTGATGAATAACAGTTGTTATTACAGTTAGGATGAATTGGTATTTGTAAATAGAAATGTTATTAAATATTTTATATCTGAGCAAATGATTTACAGTAAGAACAGTATAGCTAGCACATTTTAAAATAGCCTCTTGCATTTGTAGTTTACATTATGACTTGATTTTACATTTTTTATTTATTTGAAGACAAGTTTTCAAATTCACTGTAGTCCCCTCTTATAATGATTTCCTTTTAATTACAGTTACGATTTTCTTTTTCATTTTATCAATATGAAAAATTTTTTAAAACTGCTACTGACTGATTTGTTCAAAAACCCAAATTAGACAAAATATCGAAAAACGTTTTCTTATTACTAAAGTTAATTGGTTGCACTTTTTATTTCCGTCTTTCACAAAAATGTGTAGTATTATTTAAAAACGGTATTAAAAAAATTTGATTTTCTTTACTTTTTTGAAGACAGGTTTAAGTGACCAGGTCAAATTAGTTTGATAAATAGAAAAATCTGATTGTTAATAAGATATCCTCGATTTTTTTAATCTTTTTTGAAAACTGATTATTCAGACATTTTGTAGAATTTCAGATCTTGGAGGATCATTGTTAAATAAATTTTTTTACGATCTATCCGTGACACTGGTTTTCAAACTAATGTTGGTGAAGAAATTATCTTTTAATTTAGTAGTTCATAAGGTAATTTCAAACGTAATCCATCAACTTTTTGAGGAATAATCGTACTAGATACGGTTTCCTACATCAAATAAAATTTAACAGAATTGTAAAGCAAATAACCGTGAAAAATATAAAAACAACCGGTTTCAAAAATATTCTTTTCCTAAGATATCGAAGCTGTTAATTTCGCCCATGTTCCGATGCTAAATGAATAGTTAATTGAGAAAAGGATTTTTCATTACAAATGTATTACCAACATAAGTTTGAAATGAAGAGGTCTTATTTTTTTGGGTGTTCCGGTCGGGTTCCGTTAATTATACAAGAATCTACAGTAACTAAAAAATTATATGGCGGTTTTTAGATGCCACTCAAAAATCCGAAGCAGCAGATCGGTCATTATTTAAATCTATACTAGAGACAGAATGATTTATTAGATTGAAAATTTTGCAACAGAAAGTTGCAAAATTTTTACTCTTTACTGTTGCAAAATTTTTAATCTTTACTCTTAAAATTTTGTTTTATTCTTTATAAGGGGCAAAACTGTGAATAACTTGTGACTTAATTTACGGTAGAAACGAATTTCCATTTTAAAATAATTTAAAAAATAATTTGCCGAGAAAAATCATTCCAGCGGATCGAAATTTATATTTTATACTAATGTGACATCAGGTTTTGTTTTATTTCTTCTTGTTCCCAGTTAAAAATTTTGACACAAAAAATTATTCATTTTTATGAATAAAATTAATTCACTGATCGTAAGGTAAATATTAAATATATTCGTACGTTTAATGAAGTTAACATTTATTCACACTGACTGAAAGTATAAATTCAAATGCTTTGAACGGATTATTCGTATCGTTTATTATTGTATATGTACTGTATATTTTGATATCTTTACGGGAGATAGTATTTTCTTCAATGTAGATTTTTCTCAGCTAATTTTTTGTCTGTAAAGTTGTAAACTTATAAAATTCGTCCGTTTTTTGATTATCCTGCAATAGTCAGAGTGTACTTTCTAGAACAAAAAGTTAAAACATTATTTAGCATTTATCTCTTGTGATTAAGCTTAATTGATTTTATTTTTATAACCGTTAAATGATTACGTTGACCTTTACTTTACGTTTGATTTTCACTTAAAATACAACCGTTTAATACGTTTATTTCTTTTGTTGTTACGTTATTTATTCAATTTACGCTTTGGAAAAACTACGTGGAAACATTTATTTTGTTGGGTTTCCGTTGTCTAGATAAAAACAGATCGGATGATTACAGTTCCCTGAATCGGCTAAGGCTGTGGTTCTGTAGAATTTATTTTATTTAATGCTATTACAAAAAGTTTTTTCTTTTACTTAAGTTATTTATCTCTTTAATCCTTTCTACAGTGCTGCTTACTATTTTTATCCTTGAAATTGTTTTATCATAATTCTATTTTATTTCAGTCTGATATCAAAATTTATACATCTCTGGTTAACAGTTATTTTTTATGTATTTTTTTAAAGTTTTTTTTTAATTCAATTGATCTAAAGTGTTTTTTTCTTCATTGTTTGTTATTGTTATCCTCGCGATATTTTTCTTAAGAATTATATTGATTCTTTTTCTTTTTGCAATCGGTTTAATAGGATACCTGATATTACGCGAATCTCAGTTCCTGTTAGTCGAATATATTAATGTAGTCATATTCTTTGTAATATCTTATTATTGTTGTAAAAGTTCTTTTTAAACTAAGTTGCATTTATTCAGTTTAATCGCTTATTTTTTTTAAATCCATATTTATATGTTTTTTATTATTATGCTATCATTTTGTAGACGTGGTCTACAACAAGCATCGCTGCTACGTAGTCTGTGTACTCAACCGAGACCGACTTTCGGCATCACCAGCCTCAGAAAGCCGTCGTATACGGCGTTCCAAAATTGGGACCGGGAATCGACCCTTGCACCCACCCCCCGACGCCCAACTTGCTAGTGATCGCGGTCATACGCTAGCCTTCTGGAATCTTGTAGGTGAGACCGCGGTCCTCAGGTATGCGTCCACCATTCTGAGAAGGAATCTAGGTGCGTGGAACGAACGCTTCGGAGACCAAAGCATATCGCTCCAGCGTGCGGAGTTGAATGCGTTTTTCACGCCCAACGTAACTAGGAGGACCACGCGACGCGAAAACTGATAAGTGGTTCTCTGTTCGCAGCACTGCCTCAATAACCTCCTGGACTCCGTCCAGGGTCGAACGACCCTGCCGGAAACCTATTGGTTGGGTGACGCCACCTGCTTGATTCATCGCCATAGCCATTCTCTCCCTTAATAACTTCTCCTATACATTCCCAGATGTGTCGAGCATACACGTGGGAAGGAGGACGGCTACTCCGGGTCTCCTTCGCCTTTGGGGGACAAGGTCGTCCAGTCTCGTGGATCTGACGCCCAGTCTTCAGACTTGAATTATACATGTCTAGAAGCAGACAGGGCCTAAGGCGCCCCACCAGCTTGAGGACCTCACTTGGTATGCCGTCGGGACCAAGGGCTTTTCTGGCTTTCAGTGACCGTAGGACTTCTTCCAGCTCCTTCATAGAGAAGAGTGGGTAGTCGCTGTAGTTCTGTAACGTCTTATCTACATGCTCGTGTTTGCCTCATAATAGAGTTGGTGACTGCGAGATCCCCAGTCGCCGGATCACCATTAACGAGAGTCAAATACCATAATATAGTATTACGGGTAATACTATACTTGGGGCTGTAACTCAGCCCCCAAGGGTCTAATCCACAGTCTCCGTCTGTTTAAAAATTATTGTTGTAATAACATCAAAAGTTTTATTTTATTACGGTTCAGCACTTTTATTTAGTGAAGAGTGTTACATTTTTATAATGCGTTCGGAGTTTGGAAATTATTTGTGGAATTTTACATTACGTACGGCAGTTATTCTATTCAGCAATTCATTCATTTTTGATGATTTGGTAGTGTTGTTTTCGTACATTGAAATTACTTTAAGCGGCAGTCTACTGTATTTGTTAACCTAGTGTTTTTAATTTTAATTTCAGCGATTCAACATCACATTATTTTATCTTTCTAATAAAATAATATTACTAGAAATAGTGCAGTTTTTTTTCTTTTAAAAGCACTCCCGTCTTTTACGAAGGTATTGATTTACTAACACAAGTTTCTATATTAATAAAGAACTGGCAATTTCTTCTCTTGAAATTACACCGGTCATTTACTTAAAGAAAAAAATAGGTTGTTTTGTTCACATATCTGCTGTACTTTTATTATGCATGTTACCCGTTTTAATAATAATTTTCATAATTTTAGTAATAATTTTTGAAATTTGTTTTTAATCGGGGCTTTTTTTAATACAAATGTTATGCTTTTTCGAAATGTCATTAACGTAGTGTCATATTTAATCGCCTACATCTACAATTTATTTTATTTCGGCAGATTTCTACATTTGACACCGTTTTTTCGCACACAGTTTACACTTATGTCGATCTTCTACAACCTCCACTACCATATTTCTTTCCCTTCATTTTACTGGCCTAAACTCCGCTTCGTCTTTCAGCCAGTAGAGCATTCTCTTATCTTCTTTCTCTTGGTTGCCCATTCCAAAACCCTTTTAGGCAGCCTTGATCTATCCATCCATCCTCTCACAGACTACTGCCTCTGCTGAACATCATTCTTTATTAAAAATTTTCTTTCCCAGATTTAGATCAAACACATCTCCATCTCAACTCTTAAATATTTCATATTTTCTAAAATTTACGTTCATACCCACTCTCTCATACTCCTCCTGAAATTCCGCACCGTAATTTAAATCATGCTCATCCTCCGCCAACACAATCTGGTCATCAGAGAAATATATGGTAAAGATATCTTCATCTCCTTCCCCTACGGCCCACTCTTTTACATTTCCGATGCAATCTCATCACGGCTTCAAGATACAGTTTAGAGAGTTTGTGACAATCCACACCTCTGATGTAAACCTTTACTCACTGTAAACTCTTCTGTCAAACTAGTCCCTAAATTTATTCTCGGTGAGCTTCCCTCTTGTAATTTAATGGCTGCATACACCAGGTTGGTTCAGATTTACTTCAATTTCCACAAATTTCTTCCATAAATTATTTTTGGGGACATTGTCGTATGTCTTTTCTAAGTCTAATAAAGCAATATGTGACTCCTACCCTAGTTGACTTCTATTATTCAATCTACTACACACTTCCGTACTTTCAACATCATTTTTATTCAGAAATTAAGTTTCTTTCTTTGCTTTCATTTTCTCTTTTATTTCTGGATCTCATCATTCTGATTTATTTATGAATGTATAGAAACCGTGAACTTCCTTCGCTTCTTCATGCAAATAGCTTTTTAGGCGTTCGTGTATCTATAAATCTATCTGTATGAATTATTTATGCTTTTTTACTGCATACTATAGAGGTTTATACTTCACCACATCAGTTTGTTGTAAAGGTGCTTCCTCTTTACTCTCCTTCCGATTCTTCCAGATAGACGGTCAAAAATTTTACCAACAATCTATAATCATTTCCACAATTGGCTTCTCTTTTGAACGTAACACTTGTACAACACACCAAAGAATCCTATCAAATAAACTGTCAACATCAAATAAATCATTTATATTACCAATCAGATTTGAATTTTGTGTAACAATAAAATCTATTATTGATTTCAAGCCTTTAGTCCTTAGCTATGTAAACTTATAAATATCTTTATGGACAACGAACTAGTTTGTCACCTTCAACTTACATTCTTCTTAAACGCTAATTTATCGTTCCTCCATTGTTATTCCTCGCTGTTTCTACCCACAGTCAAGCTTTCTTTTTCCGTTCCTAGTCTGGTGTTTAAGTCTCTTTTCAATATCACCTCCTATCTGCCAGGAATTTGACCCTTCAAAATCCTCTGACCGCTTAATGCCGCTTCAAAATCCTCTTTCATCTTTTTACCCCATCATTACTTGGAGCACAAAATTTTACAAAATATCACAAATTATTACCACAAAATGTTCTGTTATTTTCAAAGTTAAAGTATCTCTAAGAAGATATTCATTAATGACCGACTTTACCACGTCAACACGTATTTAGAAATTTGGATACTCTTGATTTATCCCTTACGCCTTTGCCCACACCACTGTAAAAATGCTTAAACGCTATCCACTCTTCATATTCTCTCTTCTTAAGTCTCAGAAATCAGATCAAGTTTTGTTATTTTATTTAAAATATACCAAAATTGGTAGTCCCGTTTTCGTTTCCGTTGTCTTCTACCGTTAAACACATCTGTATTCCCAGACTTGTTACCGGGTAATTTAGCAATTGCAGTTTTTCTGTCGGCGAGGTGAAGAGTGTGTGAGAGTGAAATCTTAATTCTCGTTGAAACTCGGTAGCTGCTCATTGAGGCTTCAGACACTTTATTATAGTGGCAGCCTAAACTCGCAACTGTCACAGTTTTCGTTTCGGCCTTACAACATTTTATAGGCGTACAATGAGCTTCTCTCTGAACCCCCACCACACATGGAACTTGCCACTGTCCGTCCATAGCTGTTTATTTTGGTTATTCACAGCTAGGTTAACATGATATCCGATAGTCACTCTATCCGTTACCTGAAAACGCGCCCTGTGGACCTCAGCAAGGCCTTCCATTCCTTAAGGCAGGGAAATATATTTATTATTTTATAAAACAAGATTGTTGTTTCAGAATAAGTTAGTGCAGTGTAGTTGCAGATTTTATTTTTAATAGATATACATCCATAAATGCAATGACGTTGCACTAATCGCTTAAAATTTCTGGTGTATGTGAGTTTGTATTTCGTTATACAACAAATATTATCTGTTTGCTGTTAATTTAATTTATAAAATATATCCAGTTAGTAAACATCAGTAATTAAAAATCCTCGATTAATATTTTGAAAAATATTTCCTACAAAAAAGAAATACAGTTTAAATCTTTATTTCAATTCTTTCTTATCGATTTTAATCTATTTCTCCTGATATCAGTTTTTAACTTGCATTCCTTGTTAGGAAGTAAAAATTGTTTCAGCTAGGTAGATGGATAGTCCACCCCATTTAAAATTTTAAAAAGTAACCTCTATGATGTTTTTTTATTCTGCCTGATTTGGTTTTTATCTTGACATTTTTAGATTGTTATCGCAAAAATTTCGGTTTTCAAATTTCAACGGAAATATCCATTTGGACTAGTTTCGTGTGATGTCTGTACAAACATGTATTCGCATAACTCAAAAAACGATTAGCCGTAGGATGTTGAAATTTTGGATTTAGGACTGTTGTAACATCTGGTTGTGGACCTTCCTTTTTGATTGCGATTGACTGGACCAAAAGTATCCAAAAAAACCCAAAATTCAAAACGTTTGGATTTTGTACTTTTTCTTATTTGCAGTAATAAGCCTTCATTGAGAGCTTTTCAGTGATATATCATAAGTGGTACTTATTTTTGGTTCCAGAGTTATAGCCAAATAACATTTTAATTAATGATATATTTGGATCTTACAAGGGAAGACACATCAGTTCGAATCGGACTTCATCTCCTTTTTTTAACTTCTTTTTTTTATTTATTTATTAATTATTAACCTCTCGTTGTAAAAAGATTTTTACGATGAATAATAATTCATGAAAAAATATCAGAAGTTATTAATGAAATAAAATTTTATGTACTTTTCATTTAAAAAAATGTGTATATGTAATTTCATAGGCGTACAAGTCATTGGTGTCCACATCAGATTTCTTTGCTAAAATATGGTAAGTAAAATATAGTTATTGTCCTGGAGTAGTTGTGTAGCATACGTTATATATTTTTTTTGAATACATATTTCTAAAGATATTTGTTCAAAGTAATTATTATATTTTGTCTGTTACAATATTTTTCATAAGATAGGCTAAATCGGTTATTTCCAAAAAAAAAAGCGTGGAATCCCAGTTAAGGTATAAAAAATGTTAAATATTAATTTTATTTAAACAATTATTAAATTACATCATTTTATCCCCTGATCGGAAATCAAAGTTTCTCCCAGAAGTAATATACAAACCTCTTAAAATTTTCAAAAATATTTTCTGCAATAGTTTTTCAAAATTTTAATTATTCCACTAATCTTATGTCATATTTTTTCGGAATAAATACTGAAAAATACTTTTTTTTTAATCGAGAGAAATGGAAAAAATACCGTAAAATAACGCGTAACATTATTTTGCACTTGTAGATAGTTGGTTGGAATAGTTCAGGATTGAAAATTGTCATTTTCTAGAAATCTACTTAGTGAGAAGTATGTAAAAGAAGCATATTCCAGTAACTACTGAAAAAAATTGATATCAGGATGTCTACCGCTGAAGTTCAGCTGCTCGTTATGATCAAAGAACGATATTGTAGACAACATTTTTTAACAAATGTTATTGTGTTTCTAAGTGAACCTAATAGCGAACTTAGTCCTCCTAATGATCTATCCTTTAAAGAAGATTTCATTCGGAACGAATTGAACGTTACTTCTATCAAAATGGAATTTACCTTTTATTTTCAATACAGCACTGGCTATGTTGAAAGAAACGAAATATTCACAATTTGATGAACGTAGCAGAATATTGTGGGGGGAGTGTGAAAAGTTCAAAAAAATCTTCCTTTAGAAACATATTGGAGTGGAGCCTAGTAATCCAAGTGCGGTATTAAAATAAGCACCCGAATGACTTTACTAGCTCATTAGGAAGGTATAGTTTTAACATCTATGTACAGATTGTTTTGTCCATGCTGTTTTATTATTTTGGCCGTAGCGTAACTGACCGGTAACGTCAGGATGAACATACTAGCTCACATTTTGATTATTTTTTTAAAATCCTTGCTGAAGGTATAACACGGTTCATAAACTTTTTCGTTTCTCGGTTCCCTTGTTGAATCCAAATTTTCCCAAGGCGTCCTTTGTCAAATTCTAACTATTACGCTTAGCGAAATAGTCAGTATTTTCTTTTGCAAAAATTTGATAAAAATAAACACTTATTTAGATCTAAACAAAAAATACCAAATTATAATAGTTATAATCAGTGGGATGGATGAGCCTGTTATTTGCCGCACATTTTCTCAACTCTTAGAATTAAACCTGTTATTCCATTTACAGAAACTTCCGCAAACAGCAATTAGTGATTTGCACCATCCCTGCTTGATGCTGCATCCTGTGACATTAAATTGAAAGTGGAAATAAATTTATATAATATTTCGCGGTGTCCCTGTGAGAAGTCGCGGTTCCCCAAGAAGCTGAGGCGCTCAGTTTTGAACCACGATCTAAAATATTGTTGTTTTCAATCCTAAAGTAGGGTTTTATTAACAACAGTTGCACTTTTTGTTCGGCATTAAGCTAGTTTATAGTTAATTATTTTTTGAAATTTAATTTAGGTTTCTTCTTTAATAGTAGTGTGTTTCAAGTATTTACATCCTAATTAATTTACTTTAGTAACTTGAAGTTTATTGTAACCGCCAGTACAAACTTAATTTCTTTATTGTGTTATTTTCTGTAGTGTGTACAGCGTATTGCGTTGTAGTTGTCCATTCATCCCTTTTTTTTCCAGAACGTCTGTCAAAGCACGTGTTTTTTCTGTAGCATAATGTTACATTTTTATATACTATATACTAACATAGTTTTTTTATCTCTTATAATAGCTGCTGATGATGCTGTTCTATTTTGTCTGCCGCCTAGTATTATATGTATACTTTTTATTCTAAAGTAAAACGGCTGGTTTCGTGCAATGTTGAACTAAAAAAAAAATTCTGTATTATAAAAAGAAGATAAATGTAAGGTGCAAAGAGTTGCTTTATTTTTTTAAAAGTTCACTTGTTAAAATCACTTATTCCTTTTAATTATAAAAATCTTCCGTAAAGATGAATTTTACTTTGATCATTTAGACCGTTTACGATGCTTGTAGATTAAGCTTCTTCTTTAACTTTAAGCCTCGCCCGATTGTTTTCCTTTAATTGAGCTTATATCTTAAGAAGCAACTGAAACAGACTGAAAAGGAAAGACTCATTCTTGTTAAATCTCGCCTAATCGGTTTGTTCCCAGGTCGTTTAGTACTTAATTTTATTTCTGAGAACAAATCGAAAAAAGTTCTTAACGGTTGTTTGGATGAGATTTCAGATTTTATTTATTTATTCTTTTGTTTGTGTTCCAAGCGATTCGGTTTCCTGTTTGTTTCCCTTTTATCTTTATACTTTTTTCTTTTATACGATGATCGGTTCGATTTTAAGTAAATAAATTCTTATTTTAATTATACAGTGTAAATGTGTTTTTTATTCCACATTATACATTAACTATTTAAGATAGGCTTAATTATATTTCTAGCTGAAAAAATTATTAAATTGTTAATTTTAGAATAGTTTCCAAATTTACAAGAAAGCTGGTTTTCTATACGATAAATTTATATGATGTTTGTAATTCGTTCGTTCGTTTTGCAGTTATTTTTATTTATTTTTGGTGTTCGATTTATTTTAGTATGAGTCTTTTAAAGTTACGTGAAATCAAAAATTTCTGTAATTCAATTCGGTTTGGTTTTCCTGAAACAAGATAGGTTAAAGTGATATTTTCTTTTTTTCTTTTTAGAAACCCAAAGAAATAAACCTTATGTATCCTTTACCTAGAAGAATTTTGTTGGAGATTTTCCTCTCCGATGAATTATTTTTGTGTGCGCCATCTGAACCTTCTTACTGATAAATTCTTTACGGAAAAACGGTTGAATTGGAAGTAGATCTGAATGGATTATGTATTAATTAATTTTATAATTTGGTTCGTGTTTTATTTAGCAGACTAAATCATTAATGCACTTCAAGCGAATACTGTTGAATTAATTGTAATTTTTCATGTCGCGAAATTTATTTTATCGCTTTCCAAGCGCTTCTGTGATCGTGTAAGGTTAAATTAACTTCAGTTTAGCTGCTGTAAGATATTTTTGTAGTGAAATTAAAATAATAAATTACGTAAAACATGAAATGTTACGTTCGATTTTAAGGATTAGTTTCCGTTAAATTTTTGTAATAACTTCCAAATTATATCGTACTAAAGTATACGTCACTTAAGAAAAATGTTCTCTGTGAAGACAAGCCTTAATAAGTATTATTTTATTTTCAACAAGTATTACTTATTTAATACAGTATTAGTTACGTAATACTTGTTGAAAAGAAAAAATTCCTTCCGCGAAAGGAACCCATTTGACCCTCAACAAAACTAGGACCCCGTCAGGCGCATTCCTGATAGACCGAAAGGCCTTCAGTCAAACGCAAATATTTTGCTAATCTCCCAGTGGAAAAAATTGAGTAATTATTTTTTCACAAACATGATCTACAAAGGATCGGAACGCAATCCATCTTAAAACCAATCTAAAAATAAATATATATAACCTTCATTAAAAAGTCATATCCGGCAGAATTAAGACCCGGCAGCAAAGGACTGATGTCTAGGTTCTGTAATATATAGGGCGATAAAACATCCGACTTATTTCCGTTCCGTTGAAAAAAAAAAACATAGTTATTCTGAATTAAGCTTTCATCATTAAGTTATTCTTGAGAGTTAAAATTTATTTGAAGAAACTAGAAATTACGTAATATAAAGTACATATTTTTCTCGGTTTATCAGTTTCAGTATATCATAACACTTCCTTTTACCAATTATTTTAAGCTTTTTCGATTGACCTTTTCAGTATCTTTTTCGTTTTCCCGATTCTATTTCGCCACAGTAGGGATGGTGATTTCTTCACACTCAACTGTCTATTTTAACACCATTACAGTATATGCATAATTTCAATTAATATAATCAAAAAAAGTAAAGAGTTTGAAAAAAGAATTTCCATTAAAATTGCAAATAAAACTGCTGTAATTAAATAGCAGTTGTCCAAACGTAGTTCGTGTCTGCTAGTTGTGTTTTTATGTATTTAAAAGATAAAGAAAAAACTCTTAAAGTTCATAACCAGCTGTATTTGTTTTAATATATCGTAATTTTTTTTATATCAAGGTCTATCAACGATTGTCTTTGGTAGCAGATAAATCGAATATTTAAGCTATTATCGCTTAATTTAGCTATGATACCGTTAAACTTTATTAACTGAACGTTCGAAGATTGTTGTTAATTAAACTCTGTCGATATGTGTTCACGTATCGCATCCTTCAGGGCTATGAAGTTAAGTCTATACTGTTTGTATATCAAAATAAAGCTTAAAGTTTGTTATCGTTTTATTATAAATATTTAGTGTTAATTTAGCATTTAATATTAATGTATGTTGTATTATTTTAATTAACCTTACGAATTAAACGTTACTACGGTAAATGTTTTGATACAAATAATCAATTAAATATTTAATTTACTGTAATTAACCGCTGTAATGATCGTATTAACGATACTAATTATTAAAACGGTACTCTCATTAAATATGTGATTGCTGATTTATTGAAAAGTATCTTCGTTCATTAACAGTCAATGTCAAATTTCGTTAACATATTTCTAGCCGTTAAAAGGTTTCCAAAACCGGTGTTGTAGCCCCTTGACTTACAACAGGACGACATTATTGTTCAGATTATTTATTCGTTTGAATATTTGGAGATAACAGCTTTGTACGAAAAATGTAACTTTCATACAAAATAAAAGTTGTGTCCTAAGTGAGTAATCCCGGTGATACGGTTGTACTACTGTAACGCGTGATTGAATTGTAGAAAAAAATATTAATACTAGTTTTCGATCTTGGAAGTTAAAATTAAGATTGTTTTAAATATGGGTCCCATTCAGCCTTCTTGGTTTTTTTTTTTTGTAGGGGGGACTTAATAGTTGCTCTGTGGTACTGATTTTTTACTTCAAAGTCGGCCCGACGTGGTGCAATGTTATTCATCAAGGCTTAAAAAATTTTTAATGTACAAAAAAAACACGGGTGCCGTAACCTTCTCTGATTGGCTCGAAAATCTAGCCATATATATTTTATGTAGTCAAACATTTTTATAAAATTTTAACTTCATTGGGCGACTGGTTTTCGAGGCACGAGTTAAAAACTGTTCAGAAATAATTGTGAATATCCCCATCCCTAAATCTGTTTTTAAATAACTCCTTTCATTTTACTGAAGTTCAATTTTCTACTTCCATTAAACAAGGAAAAGATTCGAAATGGCAAAAATTATTCTTTCCTTTTTATTTTGTTCAAAAGAAAGCCATATGTGTCCAATATACATAGTATTCCGGGATGTATTCCCCAAACTTCAGGTACTGATTTCGCACACAGAGGAGCAAAAATGTTCATATCGACATCAGTCCTATTTTGATTTGTTTTCTTTCTGGACGTGATTTTGTGATTTCAACAAAAAAGTTAGTTCTCAGGTACGGGTACCTACTTTAATTAAATTTGGCAAATCTAAGATTAGTGTCGTATTCTGGAAAAAAAAATGAAAAGTCACCTTCAAAAATTTTAAAATGGCGGCCATTTTAATTTTTTAATCTTCAATATCTTATTTGTTTGATCTAATTTTTACTTATTATAAAATCTATTGAGCATTTTATTTTGAACAAAATGACACGCTTGCGCACCGTGATGCAAGATGACAATTTTTTGCCAGTTTCTATTTCCGCCACTAAATGTAATAAAGATTATTAATAATAAATAATAATAGTAAGTTAATAAAGACTATCAGCTTACATTACCTATTTACATCCGAATATATAAACTCGAGGATTTCGGCCAATCACTTAGCTGTCGCTGTACTGCTGCAGCAGCAATAGAATTTTTGCCGGGAAAGTAAAAATAGCAAATCTTTATTGGAAATTAAACCCTGAATCAGTTGTTTCAAGAGGCAGGATGTTAATTTCTTATTAAGGTAGCAGATAAACTTAAGTAAAAATCGGTTCGGTTCTACCCTGAAGTTATTCACCCAAATACGAAGTGGAAAAAATTCACAATATAATAATTATACTTTTCTGATGCGTGCAGTTAGTTACTTTTACTCCTATCTTACTTTTAATTTTAAGTACGTTTCAAGAAGTTTTACTGTTTTCTAATTTTTATTTTATGACAGTTTGATCGTTAAGGTGGGTAGGTATCTTCATCGTTGCTTACGTGTATTTACATTAATGTAATTAATTTAATATTACCTATATTTTTTAATTTTGTTTTAATATAATTCATATTCATCATTTAGTTGATACTTATTATAAATCTTTGACGTTTGCCTTGGGTTTATGTTCTTAATTGCGCGATAGTGGGATAAATTGCTGAGCGTATGGCTTACATACATCTCGAATTATCGAATGAGAATGCCGGTGTACTAGAAGGACTAAACAGAGAAGTCATATTCTTGCTACTGGATACAATTTTTGAATAAGCTTTATTTACTCTCAAAAATGTAACTCTAAAAATTAAGTTACATTAATTATTTAAAGTTGTTACTATGCTTGTATTCCCATTTTATAAGAAAAATTAAGACATATGTAATCGTAAACATTAATTCGTTATAGGTTTTTATATTATCAGTCGCTGAATAACTTTTTTTTTATCTATTACAGTAAAAATAATGCATTATATTTAAAAAAAAAAAAAGGCGTTGTGAAGTAAAGAAAAAATGAATAAATAAGAACTTATTTCCAGTTTTAAAATAAAAAATCTATAAAAATAGCATATTGTAATTATTTATTCTCTATACGAGGTGCTACCCAAAAGTTCGGGGAATTTTACCTTAAAAATAAAATAGTTTACCATAACTTATAATTTCCACTGTCTCCTTCAAAGTAATCCCTTTGGGCATTGATACAGTGATCCCAGCGTTTTCTCCATGATTCCATGCATCCCTGGAAGTCTGCAGGTGTAAGTGTTCGAAGCACGTTCTGCTTTTCTTGCTGAATCTCCTCAATTGTGTTAAAACGACGGTCTTTCAATTTCAATTTTATTTTCGGAAAGAGAAAAAAGTCGCACGGGACATGGTCAGGCGAATAGGGTGAGTGGGGAATCACTACCGTCATTTTGGTAGCCAAAAAATTCCGAACGGCTAGCGATGTGTGCGCGGGCGCGTTGTCATGGTGCAGAACCCAGCTGTTCTTACCCCACAGATCTGAACGTTTGCGCCTAATACTTTCACGTAACCGCTTCAAAACTTCACAATAAAACATCCCATTGATAATTTGACCAAGAGGAACAAATTCTTTATGGATAATGCCTTTGATGTAGAAAAAAAAACAATCGTCATGGACTTCACGTTGCTGCGAACTTGGGGTGCTTTTTTTGGCCGCGGTGAACTTGGCGATTTCCACTGCGACGAATGCTGCTTAGTTTCAGGGTCATACCTGTACACCCATGTCTCATAACCGGATATGATGTTGGAGATGAAGTTAGGGTCATCTCTTGCTGATTTTTTCAATTGACTACAGACAGCTACGCGATTTTGTTTCTGGTCGCTGTTCAACAATCTTGGTACGAATTTTGCAGCAATCCGTCTCATGTTCAAATTATCTGACAATATGCGTTGCACGGACCCATACGACATTTGCACGATTGCCCAAATATCATGGATTGTTTGTCTACGATCAGCAACAATAGCCTCTCGCCCTTTAGCGATGTTTCCGGTGTTACGCTTGTTGATGGTCTTCCTGAACGATCATCGTCATCGACTGTCGTTCGTCCATCTTTGAATCGTTTTTACCACAAAAAAGTTTTACTTGTACTCATAGCATTGTCACCAAATGCTTCCACAAGCATGCTATGGGTTTCTGCACCAGTTTTTTTAAGCATGAAGCAAAATTTGATGCAGGTTCTTTGCTGTTTAAAATCTGCCATTTAGAACTTCGCCGAAGCAGTAAAACAACGTTACACGACCGCACGAAAGTTAACAATGCAGCCTCTCACAGTCACAACTGTTGGAACACTGGTTCACAAAGAGTACTGTTAGCCACATCTAGCGGCAGCAGGTCGTACCAGCAATGGTTCGCGCGCGAAATTCAAATTCCCGGAACTTTTGGGTTGCACCTCGTATATCATTTGAGTAAATCTGTAACTGTTCTTATAATAGCCACACAAAGGTTTTTATTATAATATTCATACAAGAAGAAATACAAGTTCAAGAAGAACTTGTGTAAGCAGTAATGCATCACTACCGTATTTGCCTGTTTTTAATATTACACGGAATTAAATAATTTTCTGTCGCGCCGAAGCGGCAAATAAGAAAAATGGTGGACCAGCGTTCTTTGATTAACCTACCTGTACATTTTTTTTTGTCGCTAAGGTAATCTGAGTTTTTTAATACTACTAGAACGGACCGAATAGTAAATTCATAAGGTTGTGATTAGTATCAGCCAACGCTTAAGCCCATCATTGAGATTCTGTAATATAAAATTGTTCTCCTTCAGTTTGTTCATTCCTTATTCAAGTTTGGCCAAATTAAAATTTCATTTTTACTATTTAATTTTTTTTTATACAAATTTTTTTACTTGCTGAAAATAGTTTCTGTCTTGTTAAAAAGATTTGATTCTGTGTAACGTGTCGTATTTCTGTTTGAATCAATTCGACAATGGCTATCGTAAAAAAAAAATGTAGGTAAATAAAAGTAGTAAAATGCGTAAAGTTTGTAGATAATTTCATTGCTTCGCTGTAATGAAAAGCTTTATTTAAAATTGTTCACGAATTTTAAATGTATTGGGAACAGGAGGTTAATGAAATATATATTTTATTGCGGTGTAAAATACTCTTTGAAAAGTAATCAGAATTAATTTAAAATGTCTGTACGTTATTCAACGTAATAAAACTTTTTAACACATCAATTCCTTTGATAGCGATTCTACGATGGTGCGATTACTTCCATTTCCTTGTGTGTGTCAGGGCTAAACTTAAAATGTAGGTATTCTTAAGCGTACGGATTACGACATGTGACAGGTGCGCCGGAACGATACCCATGCGTGCCGTTAAAAAAGATCGTAAATGCTTTTACGTGGCCGTACTCTGTTTTTGTTTAATTTTTTATTTATTCCAACAAAAATTATTCTTATTTCTGATGTGCGGATACCGTTTATTCTTCCAAAAGTGATAAAATTCTTAATTTCTCTTATTAATTAGGTCTCAAAAATTTTTGTAATGAATTCTATAAGCGGTTGAGCATCAAATGCTAGCACCGGGTGCCAAATGGGTGATCACAGACGTCCACTCATTAATAGAATTGGCGCTTTAAGACAATTAACCCTGACTATTGACAAAAACTAATGCTTTGAAGTCGTGTGGGCAGTTTAAATGTGCCGATTAATTGTGTCATTAAAATCAGAAAATGAAGATAAACATGTTACTTTCGTTATAACTTCACTGTCATTGATATTTCTATTTTATTTATTTTAGAATAAATATTAATTAAAATTAGAAAGTACAATTAAAAGGTCGCGTTAAGAAATCGTACCTTTCGCTGTTATTTTTTACGTACGTACTTTCGTTATGTGGGTAAGCTTTCGTTAAAACTTTGGTTCGTATATAGAAATTTGTTGACAATTATTCAATAAGTCAAGTAATTTTGACGAATTTTAAAAGTTCTGGTGATTTTCATGTACCGGATTAGTTTAGTGAATTAAACTAATTCCCCTGTGCACACGATGCAACTGCCGCATGACTGTGCACCACATTCTTGTGGACTACATATGTTATGCGGCGTTGCGTCGTCAGTTTAATATACCCGGAAACATCCTTGATATCTTGTGCGACGATAGCAGGATTTTGGAACGGGTGTTTCTCTTTTTGCATAGCACCGGGTTACTGCAAAGGATTTAATATGCTCATATATGTTTTTCTGTATGGACAGTTTTTTTAATAATTTTAACCTTTATTTTCAATTTGATTTTTGGTTCTATGTATTTAATTTTACTGTCCGGGGAGGGGATTTTTGCACAACCCATCGGAGTTAGGTAAGTTTTATATACTTTCTTTAATCTATTATTTTAACTTTTATATTTTATCAACTTCGTCTGTGGTATTAGTTTTGAGTTTTATATTTTGCCTTCTTAGCTTGTTATAGTAAATTTTTATTATATGATTGGTATTACTTTTTCGCCTTGTATAGTTTATTATTTCGGAGTTATTTTACCCTTTTACTAATAGCTACCGGGCGATGATAACGCCCAGGCGTTTTTCGCCCACAAACAAAAAAAAAAAAAAAAAAAAAGTTTAGTGAATTAAGCACTCAGTATAGAAACTGTTGAGGTTATTTTAACTGGAGAAAAAAAACGATACGGTTAAATATATATGTTATACTCTGAAAGAAATAATTTGTTTTATGTATTAAAAATAACCAATCCTAGTCTTGACAACGTCTAGTTTGTTACTTGTTAATAATAAAAAAACTTCTTGACAACGTCTAAAGTTTGTTACTTGTTAATAATAACGTGTACTTTGTTTGATAATTACTTGACCGAACTATTTTAACAAAAGTTTAAAACTTATATTTGAACTTTGAACTTCTCATTATTAAAGAAAAGTTATTTTTGGTATTATTACTTCGAATCCAGTAATTTGATATATTTGTCCCTTTACTTAAAAAAGGTTTCAAGAAAATAACTATATCCTTTCTTGATATCTGAATTATAATCGACGCGGGTAGTCTGTTGGATCATTGAGGTAGTTTGTTAGATGAATGTCTTAACATAAGTGAGCGACCTACACGACGTGACTACAATGGTGATTACTTCCGAATACATTTTAATATTGTTATCGTTCACTTGTTTCGTAAAGTGAGAGTAGGTTAAAAGGTGGGAAAAAATTCCATTCAGTGATGCCATTGCCTGTAACCGGATGAAAAATTTTGCACCGCAAAGTCGATTTAATATCAAAGGTTCAATTAAGGAGATTATGTGAGGAAGGGAAGGGCGTAAATTATATTTAGCTTCAATTGCTGTCATTAACATGACACGTTTTGAATGAAAATTATTTATTTTCTACGTAAACGTGATAATTAAAATCATCATATTTCTAACTATTACAGTTATCTAGATTTCTGGTCCAAATTTTAACAAATTAAAAGCAGATTTTTTCGCTGTTGCCCTGTTGTTTTACAAGTAGCGTCATTTGGCTTTACAATAATGAAATTCATTTTGACTGTGATGCTTACCAATTTAATAACTGAGATGCTTATAAACAAATCTCTTCATCAGTCGTTTTATTTATATCTTTACCGATTAATATGAAGCTTACTAATTTGCTTTTTAATTGTATAAAAAAATCAAGGTTGGTTTTACTTATTCTCACTTAGATACTTAAATGCTGTTATTTTTTCATATTCGTCTAAAAAGAAGAAGAAAACTTAAATCGCCCCTTTTTTAAATTATTTTGTACGCGCAAAAATCCTTTAAAAATATTTTACTGAGCCGCTTGTTAATTTCTGGGAAGAAAATTTTTCTTAGTTTTTTTCCAGTTTTTTGAACAAATCTCAGCGATAAAATGAAATGAAATTAGAGGTTAACAGAAAAGCGATGGGGTAATAGTAAAAATTCATTCTTGATATTTTTTTTAACAGTTATAATAAATTGAGCAGTAAGTTTTGAATTCATTAAAAAAGTCAGTTGTGTAGACAGTGTAAACTTAGATAAGAATTTTCCTTTTTTAAAGAACAGTAGTGAATTCGACGACACCGCAGTTTGCTTTATTGCACTAATAGGATTAAAATTTTGTTATAAAATAAAGTAGAATAATTTTAATCGTAGTTTATCATTAAAAGTTTTTATATTATTTTTATTATGTTAACTTCGGTTGATAAATTTTTTTGTTGGACTTGACTGTATTTTTTGTCTCGTTTGATTTTTTTTTGTAAAACTTCTTGGAATAATATTAAGGAAATAAATAATTTTCTTGCCGTTTATGTACAACGGATAATACATTCGAAAATTATTTCAAGTCTTTGTTTTTAATAAACGAACAATGTAATTTCAGCAAATTGCTCGTCTCAAAACAATTAATATAGATTAGTGTAGGATAAAGACTCTGCGTCGAGTATGTAGAATTTTTTTAAAATTATTTTAAGTAAACGAGAGAGAGAGAGAGAGAGAGCATAATCGAATACAGAACGCTATGCTGTACTAATGTATATTTGTTTAGATTTGAGGCGAGCAGTTTGCTTAAATTACATTGTTAGTTTATTAAAAACAAAAATTTGAAATCCTTTTAGAAATATATCCATTGTAAATAAATCGCAAAAATTCCACAAGAGGAAAGAAAATCTCAATTTAAAATTTATATTTACCAAAACGCGTCCTCGTTTCTAAATCATAAAACAACATAATCTTTGTAAAAGAAAATTGAATCATCCGTCACCCTTTCGAAATGAAAACTACAAAGTTCGTTAAGTTAATTACGTATCCACTTACGTGGATACGTAATTAGCCGTAGGATGTTGAAATTTTGGATTTAGGACTGTTTTAACATCTAGTTGTGCACCTCCCCTTTTGATTGCAATCGACTGGACCAAAGGTTTACAAAAAATTTTGATTTTGGACTTTTTCTTGACTGCAGTAAAAAGCCCTCATTAAGAGGTTTTAAACGGTGTATCATAAGTGGTACTTATTTTCATTGGTTCAGAGTTATAACCAAAAGAAGTTTAATTAATGAAATATTTAGAACTTACAAGGGAGAAAGCACTTCGGTTCAAATCCGACTTCATCTTATTATTATTAATTTATTAATAATTGACCTCTGATTGTAAAAAAAAATCTTTACGGTAAATAATAATTCAATAATAACAATAAAATAAATAATATGAAAAATTATCAGTAGTTATTAATGAAATAAAATTTTATGTAATTAAGTAGGCGTACAAGGAAGTCATGTAGTGTCAATCTCGGATTTTTTTCACAATTTGTCAGGTTATTTTAAATCTCGTTGGACGTTTATACATCGCTAGACACAATCAAGATAGTTAATTTTTTTATTGCTTGAATTATTTATATTTCAGTCCGTAGATTAAATAGAATTGTATCGATGTAAGTTAATTTATTAATTGTATAAATCGTTTCACATCAGGTCGATAGTAATATTAATTGACGACTTATTAGCTGTATCAGCGATATTTTATTTAGCTTTGAATAATGTTTCGTATAATTACCTGTCCGTATTTTCCCTGAGGTTTTCTTTTAGATAAATAAATGATAGCAGCTAATTCTATTACTGATTTTATTGCGTTATTTAATTAGACAAAAACGTTGACGAGGTGCTATCGTCTGCTAGCTAGTTATATTTTGGCGTAAAGCCCGTTTCGGCTTTATACGTCTCTACGAACAAATTCAATTATCTAAAGCTCTGTACAGCGATTCAATTTAGGAAAATCCAATTTTGCAAAAAGGAACAAAATATTAGTACTATTCGAAAACTGTAAAAGGTGAATTCGTCATTTTCAAATAAATTACTTTTAATTCGTTTTTTCATATTTTTACTGATGAAGTTAACGCCGCGTCAACGCAATTTAATTATACGTATTTCTTTTTACAACCGTCTCATGTCAGTTTTTTTTTAACAGGTCTATTTTAATTATTCAAGATTGTCCTCTCTGGCGACTGTGGTTTATTCGTTAAGTTGATCTGCACTGTTGCAGATAATGGCTTAGAAAAGTAGTTCAAGAATTTAAATATTTTTATATTAAAATAACATTGTTAATCCTCACAACTGTTAACTATTTTAATTTGTTTTTGTGCCCGGTTTATTTTCTGTATTGTGATGTTTGTTGTTAATGCGTGTAAAGATTAAAATCTGTAGTGTAATGACCGCTTTGAACAGTAAATTTTAGCGTATTGAAAGTACCGTGTGTTCCATCTACGGTTTATAATTGTGTGTTTTTACGGTTAGTATGCCAATAAAGGAAAAGTAACTTAACGAAGCACATAAGAATTTTTATTGACCGTTTCTTTACTTTTTTTTAATGATTTATTCAGTCGCTATTGGCAGATGCCCAGTAATCTTTTTTTTTATGAAAAGAGTGTAAGAAAATGTCAGATCCTTGCCGGAAACGAATCCTGGCAATGAAATAATGTGTTGCGTATGTTCGTATAAGTTTTAACATTAAAAAATGTCACTTAAATTGAGACCGTTACATTAATCATCATTAGTACAGCATGTCGGCCTCGCTTTGAATTTGCGGTACGTTAGAATCGAATATATAAAATAGTGCTCCTGTTGTATCGAAAAATTGTAATAAGGGCGATTAATTTCTATAAAATTTGCTTGTAGCTACGATTTCTTCAGGTTGCATTAATGGCTTTGCAAGTAAAAATTTGAAAATCGATTGTGTTACCGAGAAAGTTACGGTATTTAAAGATTTCGGTTATTATCGGCATACCCTTTCAGAATTACTTAGCTCATACTCAGTATAGCAGGAATGAATAAAATTAACCAATAATGAGGCGGTCCCCAAGGTCTGATGGTGGAATAGCCCGTAATCCATTACGGGTTTATGAATAAATTAACCTGCTAATTTACTGTCAGGTTTCAACAGACCCGCCGCAAAATTCATGACAGAAAATCTGCCAACGGAAACTAGGCCTACCAAAGAACCACCAGTAGTTTTTCCGATGATATGTATTCTTACATAATTAATCTAGATTTTGGAAGTATACTATTGTTGTTGCTAGGTACGAAATAAATCGGATCGGTGAAGAATCTTCACCGTTCACCTAAACCTTTTCATTCATTCACTGTATAACTTTGTAACTGGATTCATCCGAATTTTTATAATGCGATAAAATTATATATTGTAATTTTAGTTTTGTACCAAAAGAAATATCCATCTACCTAGTTATTCGCCTCTTGAGAGAAAGGTTTTTAGCTAGTTCTGCCTTGTAAATTGTCTACTTTCCCGAAAGATTGTTTAATAGAATTAGCATTTCATTAAGAATAATTGTAATATTAAACAAAGAAAAATAGGAGTAAATTAAATTCATTTGAAAATATGTTTTTTTTTTTTTTTTTTTGGTTATTTATATATATATATATAATGTACTTAGATGATTTTTGTATACGGAGGTTTTTCGGACGATCTTTTGTAACCTAGCGTTCATCATAGTATGCCTGTTAACAGAAATATTTTGTGCGTCTTTATAAACGTTTTTCCGGTTTTCATAAAAAAAAAAAAAAACAAATAATCATAAATGTCTACTTCGGCGCATCCCATGTTTGAATTTGGTCGGTGATGATCTATGTGAAAAATAGAACACAAGATTCAGATATGAATACACTGATTTTTACGATCTTCGTTATCCCGATTAAGCGTTGACTGATGTGATTTATTCACCCAGAACCCCCGCTGGAAGATTATAATAAATGTGACAATACCGTGCGCGTGTGTGAGATTGGTTTGTCTTCAGCCTTTTCGAATCATATTTAGTGAATATGAGTGATTGTACGTGTATGTGACACTTTACATATACACTGTCATATAACCTTTTATATTTATGTGCGTAAAGTTATCACTAACCGACTCAATATAATTTTCCCCTCGCAAATAAGTCCTCTGTTTTTCTGACCAATAAGACTTCTTTCCTCTACAAAGATCATTTTGTATTTTTAGCTTTGTTGTTCGCATATTGACTTCGTTTCACAATAATCTTTTATTTTCCTAAGATTTTTTTTAACCGTATTTCCATTTGAAAAATTCTAGTTAAAAAACAAAATCATATATCGAACGTACGCCTGTACATAATAAATAAATATTTTCTACTTCATTCACTACATTTCTCCTTCAGATGATATCTGATTTCCATGTTCTGTTAATTATATTAAAATAAAATTTTCTGCCTGCATCCTCTATCGAAATTCAGTCTTGTGCTTTCTGCATTAACTGTCTGAAATTTGTTGTCCGTAAATTAATATTTACCGAACCGAATCTTTTTATCCAAGCTTGTGTTAATTTTTCCTATTTTTTAAGTTACTCATTCTATCATTATCTTATCTAAAACGTCTCTACGTAGTTTTTTTTAGGGTTTTTGTGTTTTGCTTATAAATCCTATCAATGAGTTCAAAAGGATGACATCGTAAAATAATGTTATCTCGGTTTTTTATTTTACAAAAAAAAAAAAAAATTGTATTTTGCATATTTAATGAGCATTAGTTCGCACATTTAAGCGAGCGAAATCTTCTGAATAGCAGGCTGATCTTGTAAAAAATGTCATCATTTTCACAGTTCTATCAAAATTATACATATTAATCAGTTTTCCTGTATGAAACTTGATGTTCTTTTTTTAATCGCAGAGTTAATTATAACTTAAACTACGTTTGGTTATCGATTTGTTTCTCGTTAAAAAAGTCGTTTGATCATCAGAAGAGAATGAAATGAAAACAACAGAAAAAGCATTTCGTTTTAAAAGGTCAAATCGAATGATAAGTATCACTTCAGTTTTTGAATTCGCCTTTTTTCTATGTAAAATTCTATAGAATTAATTAAAAAGCACATTTATAAAAAAATTATTAAAAAGAAGTCATTGTTTGGAAGCTCTGTTATTCCTTTTATTTAAATGTATTCTGTAAAAGTTTTACTAGTTTACTTTCACTATATAATTTTTTAACTGCTGAGAATACAAGGTACGTTATTGTAATGTACTTTAAGTATCGTCTGATTAAAAATATCTTCGTTATCTTATCGCTTTTTTTAGATTACTTAATTGTAAGGTAGAGATATTTAAATGATAATGTGTTGTAAGACGCATGCGTTTGGGACATTGTTAAAATAAATAACTTATTTCATAGTAGAGCTGTTGAATCCGCATAAATTACTGTTGAATTTATATTGACAAAAGAAACCATAAAAATCATTTGAAATAAAACCTGGGTGAAAATTGTTCCTACATCCACGGTTTTTTTGTTACTTTTTTATTTAAATTGATTATTAATTATTAAAATTGATGTTTTCTCGTAATTAATATTTGTGTTAAATCAAACCCAATCTTTTTTTTTACGCCAAACTGATTATGAATTACATATTGTGTTTTTGTTTTCCTTTTTTTATATTTCATAAGATATTTAATTTACAAGCAGAAGTATAAAACAATATGTAAGCAGATAAATAATGAATAGAAAAATTTGTTTGTGAATTATGCACATTAAGCATATTAATATACGTGATTGTTTATTTTAACTTTGTTTTGGTGAACTTTTATGTTTGGTGAACCACCGTAAATAAGTTTAGTTTTTAATTTCTCTCTTTCTTTTGTCGGTGATGCAACCCTGTTCTCGTAAGAGTTGACTTTACTAGTGTAATTTAAAATCATGACAGTTGAAGAAGAGATGCTTTTTTTTAGGAAGTCAAAGGACTGAATAAAGCATAAGAATTTATCTTTTAATTGAAAAACAATTTACCTTAATTAGTGATTTTCATATTTTTCTTACAATCTACACCCAACAGTCTTATGTCGAAATTTATAAAAAAAAATTGGTTACATTGATGTGCTGTTACGTACGTAAATTACGCAGCCTCTTGTCAGCTGACAATGTTATTATTTTAAAACTTAATTGTAATAAGAAAAACTGTGTTTGCGTATTTAGTGATTTTGAACTAACTGAACCGTTCGCATTAATAATGTAATTTGTGTAGTTTTTGTTTTTAATATTGTAAAATCTAATATTAAGGAGGAATTCCAATCCGTTTCTTCAGTTCTAATAAATAAAAAAGTATAAATGTACTCTTGTGTGTTAGATATATTAATTGCTCTAGGTATATGAGATCTTAAATTAGGTATACATTACATCTAGGTATATGTAGTGATCTTACATTTATTTTGGTAATGTGTGTGAAATTTTATTAGATATCGGGTTTGAATCCCCTGCAGGATCCTGTACTTTACTCGCGCTACAAGATACGGTTTCACGAGCTTAAAGGTTAGTTGCCGATTAGAAAAAAAAAAAAACATTAATAACGATAATTACAATGAAACTTAAAATAGCGAAAAGGTTGTAGAATTACCGATGCGAATTTGTGAATGAAGTGAAGAAAAATATTTTTTTTTACGTTAAAACCACGTATAGTATAGAAAGCAAAAAAATGTAGTAAGATAGTTAAGTAAACGGTAAATAGAGTTTGTGAGATGCGAGACATGACATTGTTTACATAATTCCGACAAGTTGTTGGCCGAGACAGGAGTCATTAGCATTTTGCTTGCTGTATGCCAGTTCTGTCTTAACGTCTGTACGTATACGTGCGTGTGACGGCCGGTGGTCCATTTATATCTCAGGGCGCTGTGAGGATCGACAGGGATTGTATGTACGATAAATATAGCCGGCGGAGTCTGCTGCGATTGTGTTCGTAAACGGTTATACCCTATGAGAACAATGAACTTAATGATAAGCGAATATTATTGATATGTAGTGTGTACTTGAAATTCTGTTTAACATTGAATAACGGCTGCGGTTACTCTATATTAAATAATTGAAACGGGTTTTTCGTTCTTTATTGGTTTATCGTAATATAAATCTGTTCTGCTTTATCGAATCATTGAATAGCGGCAAAAGAATGTTAGCGATTATATTTAAGGAAGAAGAGACCGAAAAAAGTTAGATTGTAAAAATATTAGATTTGATAAAAATAGCGTACTCGTATTAAATGAGCAAATTTATATTTGATAGCATATAAAAGAGGTTCGTAATCGCTTGTAAGAGGGCGTCCGTTAACAATTTCACTGGTAATTCATCTGAATAAGGAACCGTGTAACCGCTCCGGTAAGATAATCTGGATGCTTTTTTAAAAGAAGAGGCATATGTTATATTTCTTATTTATCCCACTTTTACTAGCGTTCCTACCGAGTAAGTGGCGAAAAGACCGATGAAGGTCTATTGCTTGTATGGTGAATTCAGTTGGGAACATTGGTACGAACTTTGGTGTTTTCTTTGTCTCTAATATTAATTTTTAATGTAATATTTTTATAAAACTGCTGTATATACTAAAATTTTTATCGTTAATCGTGCGTAAAGGAAAAGCCTATAACGAAATTAATTTATTCTTTGTAAACAAAGAGTATAAGACTTCAGTTTATTTTTTCTTGTTTTCAAACTAATTATTTTAATGGCAGTCCTAGGAATTTCATTTAATGGAAAAGTTATAAAAGCCTTAAATTAATCTATTTTTTTTTTAAATAAATAAAAAAAGTAAAATAAAAAGAGTTGTTAAGGTCATCCTGTATTTTCTAACGTCTGTGTGGATTTCATTCTTTAACGATTTAGCCACGAGTACTTTCAGGGTGTAATTGTATATCATATTAAATTATTTGTTCTGAATTTTCCATTATTCCACTTTTACCTACCTTTATCTGTCTGTATTCTTTCGTTGGTCGTAACATTAAATCGTAAATTACTTTTCCATGAATTTCTTATCACCAGTATACAATTTACATTTTGTTAGGCGGCAACAATTTTTCAAAAGTTTGCGTTATTGCAGCGTTGTCGATTTAATTAAAAGTTCTTACTGTGATGCAATTACTATATTCATTTTTTTTTTTACTTTTCGCTATGTTACAGATTACTGTATTTTCATTTTTTTTTTAAATAGTTGGTTTCTTGTTTTAAAATTTAAAAACGAATGAAGTATCGTTGTTCTGTATAAGTAGACATAATAGAGATAAATTACTTTTTTACTGAATATTCTGATAAAACAAATCTGAAAGACAAGCCGAGTAATATTTTTAACTCTCCTTTTATGTAGTATCAGATTTGTGAGACTGTTAAACGTAATTTTTATTTTAAAGTAATAAGCATGATATTTATGATTGTTCTCTTCGTAACGTTTTGCCGTTTAATCTCTGGATTTTCATTCAAAAATTCAGACCATATTTTAACGTTACAGGCTTCTTGAAAAATGGACCAGCAGTTTACTTGTCTAAGTTTGTAATGGAGAGTTACATATGCAGTCGTACAGTATTAAGTTAAATCGGTTTCATAAATTTGGCATCAAAATATTAAACTTAGAAGTTTGGAATGTCATTTAATATAAACGCTGCGGGCGGATGGCTGATGTGTCAGCCTTTGAGTTAATATTTATTCCTCTTTCTGTAAGTGTATTAAAATTTGTTATCTATCATATGCAGAATTTTCCCGTATTTGGATATTTTACCACGTAAATAACCTGTTTTTTTTAAAAATATTTTTATTAAAATTCAAAAGTAATTATGTTAGCGACAAGCGGACATTTTCGGGTGAAAGGAGGATAATTTGTATCGTATTTTGTATGTTAACATGTTATTTTAGAATTTAAAAAAAAAAAATGAAATTTTTGTCGGGTTTACAATTTTTATTACAGTTACTATTTGTATTCTCTTATTTATATCTACGTACACCGTTTGAGGTGTATTTAAACTGTCCCGTAGGCGTAAAAAACAATAGTACTACGTAAACCCCTCCTTGAAGCCCTACCAATATATACCTATCGCTTTTAAATCTCCACAAAGATCCCTGTGATAAATATGGTAGCAAAGTTACATAGTTTTTTTCATAGTCGTTGAATGATATAAAGGAGTAGAAGGTTTTTTCCCATTATGAAGCAAGACTGCTGTTAGGCTATATTTAGAGAATCTCTGAAATTACGCCACTCGGAAGGTGTATGTTCAATATTAAGTTCATTCGTTAAAGCATGAATATCATAACAGGCGCATACCGACCCTTCCAGTCTATAAGAAGTTGAAAATGTTATATTCCGTTTTCGGTAGTGTTTTTATCTGAACAGGTTCCTCTGTGGAAATCTGGAACCAAGAAGTTCAGCTTTTTGTTTTAATAAACCCAAGTCGTGTACCAAATCATTTAATTCGTTTTCGAGATATTGAGACCCGCTGATTGTTGATAAAAACTTAGGGTCACTACTAGTGGTCTTAGGAAGTTGTGAATTAGATCCTGATTGAGAATAATAATCATCGGGAAACGTAACGTTGTCCAAGTATAAAGGCGCAATCGTCACCAGCAATCGCTGGATTGCAGGAGTGGGCCTGTTGATTGCTGAAGGCACAATTGAGTACTAAATTTAGCCGTTTTGCTTTTCTGAATATCCCTCTCTTTTAGTAATGCAGTAGTAGTAATTACACGGTCAGAAGGTTCTCACCGCACCATAGGAACAGCAAACGGTATAGAATTTTTCTTGCCGTGTAGCCACCGCTAGATTTACGTGACCCGACTTACACAGCTAACATGAGAAGCCCTACGTTTATCTTGATCTTTAATTTGATAGTAAAAGTGTAAAAAGCAGGTGTTTTGACTTTCTAAGATCTTTCCTTTTCTGTTAAGCCTCCGGAACCACCATAAGGTGTTGCTTCAGAGGATGAACGAGGATACGTATGGATCTAAATGAAGTGTAGTTTTGTACAGTCTCGGGTCGACACATTCCTGAGACGTGTGGTTAATTAAAACCCAACCGCTAAAGAACACCGGTTTTCACGAGCTAGTATTCAAATCCGTATAAAGCCTTTACTAGGATTTGAACCTTAGATTTCTCGACTTAGAAATCAGCTGATTTTGTATGACTAGTTCACCACTAGACCAACCCAACCCGATGTGTTAGAGATATAATCTGTGTAAAGTAAATCTTCCAATTATATAGCAAAACTTATCCGCTGGATGTTTGCAACATCGACGACTGCAACTTGCCATTTTATGTAAAATACAATAAAATCGCTAAGACACTTGACTGTACGCAAAACAGAATCGAACACAAAAAGAGCATTTTCATTAATGTTAAAAAAGAAGTCAGTCAACCAGTGCTGTCAGTTTTAATTGCAACTGTTTAGAATGGGTGGAATTATTATCAACCTGACATAAATTCGCCACATCATAAAACCCGTTCACTTATCCATGTAACCTAGCAATAAAATGCGCTCATTTTATGAAATAGCCCTACAATGCGTTCAGTTAATATTATTTTAAATTACTTTGTGCTCAGTTTGACAATTTGCCAATCAATCAATATTCGGAAGTGATTCTTGTTACTGAGGTAGAGGGGATTTGATTGTTTTACGTCTTTAACACAAGATCGCTCTTTAAATTCGTATTTTTTTCTAGCAGGGTGGGTTTATAATTTAATATGCTGTTACACTAATGCTAAGATGATGTACTATTGTGATTTAAATCATAGTATTAAAATTTAATACTTGTTTTAAATAGTTTTTATTTTTCTACGCTTAAAACTATCGTAGTAGGATTTTCCCCCAAATCTTGTGGTCCATGATTAGTCTTAGAGTAACTGTATTTGGTGTAGAGGTATATTGATTTTTTGTACACTAATGTCTATTAAAAATAATCATCCATCAGCATTTGTATCTGAGGTAAAATTTACTCGATAACTTTTGGATGTGTGCGTTCCAATCTTGTGTAAACTTTGATATCAGCAGACGAATTATGATGATGATATATATACAGTTTCACAATTATATAATGATTCAAGGACTTTTTCTTCTTTTGTGAAGAAACGTGGAACCTTTTTCTCCATTTTAACTTTTCTTTGTATTTTATTGATAGTTAATTAAATGTTTAAATGGAAATTTCAGGTGTAATTTATTATATTTATATGCTTATTTTAAATTTTATATGTTATTTTATAGCTGAAAAGTTACAAATTAGCTACGCTATAATAGCGGTATTAGCTCCCTTAATAATTTCTCGTAATTGAAAAGTTTGATTAGGTAATATAAATTTTTGTCATTTAAAACCTTTCAGTGTATTGAATTAAGTAAAAAGAAAGAAACATTGAGTGTGATTAAGAATCAAACGCATTTGAATTGATCGAGGTAATTTATTAGGACCCGTTCATCGGTCAGTCCAGTTTGTCTAGTTCTGTGTAGATAATGTAATTTGTAGTATACTATTTTGTTTTCGTTCATTCTCTGTATCCTTTTTTACTTTACGTGGAAGGGCATTAATTGGGCTTTAACACAGGTGCAAAACATTTGAAAAGATAATTTTTTTTTTTCAAGCATTCGAGTTCGTACACTGTATCTGTTTATCAAAGATGTAAGTTCTCTATTATTTACTTGAATAGTAAGGTTCTTTTTAAATTATATACAAAGTACATCATTAAATGTTTACGGAAAGGAAATGGCATCTGGTAGAGAAAAGTCAGAAGGTTTTTAATTATGGATGCATTGTGGAACTGTTCAGCTGCATTCGTCAATAATGTATTCGTTTTCGCTGCACGACTTGCCAGACGCCGAGTAGGCTGTCTGGCGCGCATCACGGACCGTTTCACCGGCACTCTCCGCGCCTTGGGTCAGTGTGGTATCGTGTCGCGTTCTTTTAATTATGCAAAACAAAAGTCAGCTAATTAAAATGGTCTCCGTTAATTTGTTCTCCATTGTTTTAAAACCAGCAGGTATACGATTATATTTTATAAAAGATCTTCAAAAAATTAATTAATCTTAGCACGCTGTTACCGATCATAATAACTTTCGAATTTAATTTGGCTGTCGATAGTCATGGTGGAGGGGGGCATAGTTATTCTTTTCAGTTCATTTTGTTTGACTGATTGGCATTATATTTAGATCGATTTGTTATCTTGTTTTTTTTTTAAATCTTTATTTAGTCGCTTCTGTTTAGTTGTGCTACTATCTATATACATTTCGTTAATGTTTTATGTTGCGTTTATATTATAAATAACTTGTTATACAAGATTGATGGCTGTTCGCTTGAGTAATCTTCGTTCTTCGTTGACTACCAGTTTTTTTATGAAAATTTAAATTTGTTATTTACATACTGCGTTTAAATTTATATTCATGTTTTACTGTGTACGAGACCATTAGTTTTATTAATATACGTTATAAAACGTGTGTAGTTCAGTTTTTAAAGATATTTATTTTCTGAAAGGTTTGTGCTTCAATTTATTACAAAATTTAAAACCGATTCTTTTATAAATTAAACCAAGACGCCAGAATAGTGAATTAATTTGCCAATTAAAATACCATAATCTGTTTAATAATATAACGATTAATATCCGTGAGCACCTCGTGAGAGATGATCTAGGATTATTTATCGAAGCGGACTACGGAAAGTAGCTCGATGTTAGTCGATTAATATAGAATTTATTTTTAATCTAGGGTTTGGAATTTTTTGTTTAGAACATTAGATGCGTATAAGTATACTTTTTATGAAGCTGATTTGGGTTTTTTAATCAAGGTTAGCAAACTTTTAACAAAAAAATGGTAAGCAGTGTGAACATAGGTACGGACTGTGATAAAAAAGAATACGGCTACGCTTTGATTTAACCACTTATCCTGCTACCTCAATACACGAACTTAACTTTAATAAAAATAAAGGGCATACCTCTCTTCGATTGAATCTAACTTTAGAGTTAGCTGTTTTATTGCTATCGAGGTGCCAGTAAAATAGAATTCTCCAATATTTAATAACAAACCACGAAGAACCTATTAGCTTCAAAGGTCTCAAAATCCCTAGCGGATCGAATAAGAATCTTAAGTCGGATACCACTGAATACCATTGGATACCATTCGAGTATGAAGGAAAGGAATTGATATTGACAAATGGAGTACGAGATAACAATAAATCAGACCTAAACGAGTGAGTAGTTCAAGGCTAATTTCCAAGTAGCGGTCATCTCGTCGCAATTTTTAGGAAAAAAGATCGGGTTTTTTTATTCAGAATGGAATTAGCCTGTTAGTAATCCACGACTTTGCATTTTGAACATCAAATATATAGTATAATTAATAAATTAACTTTACTTAAGAGCACTGGAGCCATCTAATAATAGACTCATTGCCTTTAAACGAACCCTTTACGGGTCCGCAAAATGTAGGCCCTGTGGAAGAAATCCAGCTGAACCTTAAACCGTACAGCTAAACCCTCCTGTAAAGGATTAGATATAATAATTATTCCGTGTAAGTAGATCTTAATCACGGTGATGCAAAACATCCCCTCGTCAATAGGTGCGGAATCATTTTGTTATTATAAGATCTTGTTACAAGTTATCAGTTAAGTTATACACATTGTAAAAAAACTTCGAATTCCACTCTTATTTGAATTTTAATGAACGCAGATGTGTGCTGTGAGTACAAGTAGTACAAATACGAATCACAATTCTCAATGGAAGAGCGTTAGCATTTCACCCTTTAATTCGGATGGTCCCTTTTCAAAACCATATAATAAAAGCAGTAATAAATTCCATAAGGAAATAGTCAAAGGACTTAAGCGAAAGAAAATATTCTTTTTTCGGCTTTTTCGTAAAGCTAAGATTTTAAATATTCTGTTGAATGATTTATTGCCGGATAATGTGGCTAATGAACCTCGTATCATTTTTGAATCCGAGACGAAGTTGCTACTTACGCTGTAATGTCTTATCTATTTTTTTTTTTTTTTTTTTTTTTTGTTTTACTGAACAAAAAACAGATAAAATATAGAGACGGAAGCACGTCAGATAATTTGCAGTTCTGGTAGGAATAAAGCCCCGGATTTCGATGTGATCACGTCGAGCTACTTGTTCGTTTTGTCAGAATTATTGTTGGTACTTTGACAAGAATTTTTAATAGCAATCTCTTTGCTGGCTTTTTCTTATTTTCTAGAAAAAAAGGTATGTTTAAAGGTGGTGACAAGGACCCCCCTGTGAGCTCCGCTTGTTGGCCATTAACGCTCCTGTCGGTTATTGAAAAGGTTTTCGAGATGGTTTAGTATGTTCGTATTACTGAGAGATTGAATTTTAGGAAGTTGATGGATGATCACAGTATGGTTTTCCCACAGGCAGGGGCAGAAAGATGCTATTCTTAAGGTTACGAGCATTCTTCATAACGCCATCTTTCTTCGAAACGGCGTCTCAGAAGTTGGAAAAACGGTATCTAAACGTTGTCCGTAGGTTAGTGTTTCAGGATGATTGCTCTGGGTTGTTAAACGATTCTTTGATGCGGTTGAGGTTACCCAATGAATGTCGCGTTATCGCGTATGCGAATGGGCTTTGGCTGGTTAAAGGAGATTCGAGGAATGAGATCGAATAAGGACAGCCCAGGCTTACAGATACGCCGTTTGTGGAGTTTGCAACATAAGGTAGTGTTTAGCCTAGAAAAAACAACGATGATATTGCTCATAGGCGAAACTAGCTGTGACATGACCTCGTGTATCAATGGCAGGTCACCGAATTAGGTATGTTCCGTTGCGGAAGTACCTATCCTTGATGAGAATCTTCGATTAAGAAGCGCTTTCAATACGCTGTCAAAAAGGCTTGTTCTGCTTTCTTTGGTATTCGGAGAGCAGTTCACCCTGAATGGGGGTTTAATTTCAGAACCATGCGTGTTCTATATAAGGGTCTATGCGAAGCTATAATGCTGTGTGCTGCACCTGTCTGGGATCATCGAATGAACTTTGTTGTAAATTGAATTGTAGGTCAAAATTGTTGTGATCAGCACTTGCTTTGTCTGTATGAAGATAATATTTTTGGTGTTTTAAAAGCTCCATCATGTAATGATGGAGCTTTTAAAACGTAGCCTCAGAGTCGAGGCGCCATTTTTCAATGAAAATATTTCCATGGCGCCCTACCCTAAGTAAAAGTGTGATTACTCGTATCAGATAAAAATAAATAAAAATCGTGCATCTTCATTATTTTTTTACTTTATTAATATTAAATTAATAATTATAAATGTCTTGGTTCAATTAATTATGAAGCTTTTACGATATTTCACGGCGCCCTCTGAAGAGGCCGCGGTGCACAGTTTTGGAATCATCGGTCTAATTGAAGTTTATACGGGAAGGGTTTTTGTTGTTACCTTCGTTGTTAAAAGATGGCACGGAGATCGCGCTTCCGCGAATCACCGCGGATAGTAGTTATCGTATGTAGGTCTGGTTGGAAGAGACCATACGAAGGCGATAAAGTAAGTTACGTAAATACACTGATGGAAGTATCTGTCGAGACATTGACATCGGTGGCATCCTGGCAGAGGCCAAACTAATGACTGTGTAGTGTTATCAGGTTTAAGAGGGTCTAATAGACTACCTATGATGAAGCCCATGATAGTTAGGAACGGAGTGGTGTGGCAACCGGGATCGTCCCAAAGCGGGGATCTTTCCACTACAGGCGTCAGGGTTTTATCGTGTGACCGATTTATTGGAATTGTGGTGGGTTAAATATAATAAGTATTACATGTGTAAACAGCATGAAGAAATAAAACGAAGTATCTTTTGCACAATAATTTTGTTGTTATATTATTTTGTTAGTTATAATTAACTAGTCGGTCGCATTAGAGATACTTTTTTCTTTTAATGTCTGCGATTGCATCATTCTCGCTGTAATTTTATTTGGTTTCCGCCCTCGATAATTCTGTTTGAAGCTTCTACATACAGCAAAGCAGGCGTAGAACAAAAAAAAAAAATTATTGCTATCTTGAAATTTTTAACTTAAAGACTGCTGGAGTTAAATTAAAAAAAATTCTTACAGCGTACAGTTATTCGCTAAACATTTTAGCAAGTTTAAAAACTTGTTCATAATTCCGCGTTTTGTGGCATTCCTTAATCTCCCTCGATCAATGTGTTTAAAAAATAACAATATTTAAATCGTCCTGCGCTACATTATTATTCATTTCGTAATTCCAATAGTAAAATTAATTATATTAAAAAATATAAAATCTCTAAATACAAAATGCTCCTGATTTTGTGTGATTATCGCAAATTTATAGACGCCTTTCAAATAATAAGGATTGCAGAAGGATTGTGAAAAAAATTACGAGGAATTTATTTAGTAACCTATAATATGTATATTCTTTTCAAAAAGATAAAATTATATTTTTATTCTTAATTTTAGAAAGAAATTTTGAAACTAGTAGCATTGGTTCGTTGTTTTTTATATGTTTATTGAAGTCGACTTCAGTCGTGTAAATAATATCTGTGCAGACATATTTTTCTGTTAATATGTGCTAATATACTCTCGCTCATGCATATGGTTTTCTTTAACGTGTTTAACTTTGTCACGTTTCGTCTTTTAATTTAATTAATCTGCATTTGTTATAAAGTATATAAAGATTTTTTCCAGTTTAAATGTTGCGTTTTCACAGGTATGTATATTTAAAAACTGTAAATTACCTTGGAACTTTTTTGTTTTATTTAAAGTGGTGATAAATTTGAAAGGGCGCGTTGGTGTATGTAATATACATTGTTTGTATGTTTATATCCTGGGATTTCTTGTTTTTGTTAACGTGTTTGCATATAATAGCTATTATAATGTTCTTTTTTATATAAAAAATGCTCGTGTTTTTATCATATCGCCATATTTAAGTTAGACTCTTACGTGTAGCTAAAGTGACAAAATAGTGTATGTTTAGATGTGATTCACGATTTGTGATAGGTATTTTGTACGAATTTTTTCTACTTTAAAGATTTGATTTTATCAGACTATACTCTCCGAGTTTGTTAATAAAAATTAGTTTTTATGAATATATTTGCTAATTACCGAACGTATATTATTTCTAGGTTTTAAATTTTTTGAAGATTCGAAATTAAAAGTGTGTAAAAATTAAAACCGACGTAAACGCCAGATGCACTCCTGTGTATTAAAATATTCTGTTGAAAGTTTGATACTACCACTAACGTTATTTTAAACATTAGATTTTCAAACAGCATATGTTAAGCAATTCTCGTGTAAAACTTGAGAAAATTATCTGATATCAGATTTACAATAATTATTCTTCTTTTTAAGTTATCAGAAATCAAAATCTCAGAAAACGTGATTAGGGATTTTTAATTTGAATTTCACGTTAGGTCGCATGCAGCAACGTATGAGAATTATTTGTAGTAAATTCTGTGTCTGTTCAAATATTCTTAAAACCATTAAATAATAACTTGTGTATTTACACAATTCGGATATTTTGCGACGTCGTACATAAAATTAAATGACGCTGCTACATTTAAGCCGGTGATATTTATTTATTTGAAGCGATACTAGAAAAAGCAAATTTCGAGATTTAAGATTTATGTAGAAGTTTTCTAAATTATTTAATAAAATATTCCTGTATCCTTATCCTTCTACAATTAACGTTAAGAGCACTTCTCTTACGGAGCTCACAGATTTCTGTTATCACTCAAAATTTGTCATATTTAGTAGTACGCTTGGATTAACTTAAGCGTCAATTACGCTTCCTGACAGTACTTCTGTTTTGTTTTTTAAGATATATATTTCAGATATCCCCCAAGAAATCAGTAGATCTTGCAAACCTGGAAGATCACTCAATTACTTTCAGACGTAACCGAATTTCTAGAAACGTTTAATTAAAATTTTTTCAATCTGTAGAACAATCGTCATTCCCTTACTCATTAACCGTCAGTTATTGCTTAGAGAAATTTTTTTTTTATTTGAAAAATACGAATCTGATTACATTGAAAAAATGAACTTAGAAGTAGCTAACTTCTGAGTACATTAAGTGATAAAAATTTGATCCAATGTACCCAATTAATTTAGGGAATTAAATCATTTTCATATCATTTTGACGGTCACATCACGCTCAAATTAAGCAATTTTAAGCAAAGTTAATGTTAATCCTCCATACAAAATGAACTTTTGTTGATTTACAAACAGTAACTGATACTAATTGAATACATGATACGCAATTGAATGTGAAACGTAAAATATTTTTACAGCACGTTTTGTTTTTTATTTATTGTACGAATTTTGTTTTAACATTCTGTTGAAAAGAACTTTCCTTTTCATAGTTGTATACATTTGCATATTATTTTTGGATATTTTTCAATTGTGTAGTCGCACTCACTTGCGAAATATCCGCAGTTTACGCATCTTTTAACGCTCTATTTAACGAAACTATGTTAAGATGTAAGCGAATCAGAGTTTAATCTTAATATGGATCGTCCAATTAAATAACGTTCGTCAGTAAAGCTAAATTTAAAAAATATATTAATTTTGATTTTGCATATTTTTCTCGGTTTAAAGGTTTCTGATTTAGTTTCTTCGGGATGATTGTATACACAGATTTTTGTTAATTCTGAACAATCATGTTAACAGACGTTCTTCTTTCACGGCCACTGGCGTAAAAAAAAGTTTCGTTTTTAATTTAGCTGCACAATAATAACCGGGATGATATACAAAATTGCAGTTCTAGGGAATCGTTTATGTAATTATTTTTTACAATCTGCTGGAGTTTAAATTGATTTGATTTTAAACATTTATTTCAAATTGTATACTGTTTCTGGTTTAAGTTTGGTAATTTTCTATTCGTTAGCGTTGAGCATTCGACTGCATAATGATCAAAGTGATCTTTTTATCTGTACTCTTTATTTTCTTGTTTAGCGCCCGGAAATTACCGTTCAGCTATTACTTCAGAGGATGAATGAGAATATGTATGAGTGTAAATGAAATGTATGTAGTCTAGTACTGTCCCAGTTCGACCATTCCTGAGATGTGTGGTTAATTGAAACCCAACCACCAAAGAACACCGGTATCCATGATCTAATATTCAACTCCGTCTAAAACTAACTGGCTTTACTAAGACTTGAACGCTGGAACTCTCGACTTCCAAATCAGATGATTTTGGAAGACGCGTTCACCACTAGACCAACCCGGTGGAGGTTTTTTTTAATCTATATTACTCAAAACGAACCGTTTCATATCTTTTCAATCTCATCCCGTTTATTCCTTGTATTTAAGTATGGAAGCAGCTTTATACTGCATATCTGATAGGAATTTGGTGGCAGAAAGAAATGGGGTTATACATAGTTAAAAAGAAAATCTGCATTTTGGTGAGTTTAATGTTTGTCTGCCATATTGAATGCCGGACAAAAACAACGTGTTTTAAATAGGAAAGTATAAGGACATATGACGCATGATTTCGATGTAAAATTTTACTAGAAAAACAATGGTAAACCGTTTTTCTGATATTATTTTCTGCATAAAATTTAACTTCTAGTGTTTAATATCAAAGCTGATATTTGTTATTTATCAGCTGTTAATTTACAACAATGCAGTTTTTTATTACGTTGAAAAAATGCAACTTATTAAACTGTTCATTTCACCTTTTTACTTCAACATACTTGTAATGGTAAAATTTTATGGTGCTAGTAAAAATTAACTTGTAGGTCTTGCGGTTCAAATCTGTTTTTTGGTGAAAGTTTTATAATTAGTCTCCTCGTTAATTTATTTAGTTTTATTAAATTTACAAATAATACCTTTTTTTAGTGAAACCGACTAAATAAATTTTGTTGATGATGTACGGGTACGGCGGCAGAGTTCGGCCTTTACAAGAGGTATGTGATTTAATAACAGATTTATAGAACCAATCAGTTAATCGACAGTGATCAATGCAGTAAAGCGAATTAAAGAAACCGGTACTGTAAAGAATCGTACTCGCACCTGTAGACCAAGAAGGTGTGTCAGAATTGATGCAACGTCATTAGCTGCATCGCAGATCTTTGTTGAAGACCCACCCATTCATCGATTCGGAAAGCTGTTGTCAAACATGACATCAGTTATTTTTCAGTTCAAAAAAATTCTTAAACCAAATTAGTTTCACCCTTACAAGTTACACCTGGTGCAAGAACTTGATTTTGACCGCCGAGTTGAGTATTGTGATACTATATTCCAAATAGTAAACAAAGACGCAAATTTAATTATAATATTTATTGATGAAGCAACTTTTACGTTAAATGGCCATGTGAATAAACAAAACTGTCTATATTGGAGCGATAATAATTCCAGATGGATGTTGGAAGTTCATACACAGCATCCTCAGAAAGAGAACGTTTGAGCGGGAATCGTTTGTCCATTGTATTATTGTAGGGTCTTTCATTTTAGATGATAGTCTTACAGGAGATGCTTACTGCAACTTGTTAGCCCATAGCATTTTACCAAATATCCGGGAAAATGTTGGGCAAGAATTAAATAATAAATATGGTTTCAGGAAGATTGGCTAAATCTTAAAAAAACCTAAGATAACCACCTTATTATAATCTAAGGGCACGGCAAATTTTAAACGAACAATTTCCAAATCGCTGGATAGGTCGTAGAGGAGTCATAGAATCCCCAGACCTGTCTGAAATACCTTTTTGGGCGTACCTGAAACAAAATGTTTACAATACAAAACCTGCAGATATTGACGAATCTGCTCGTGTACCACCGAACATGATAAAAGTTATAAACGGATATTACTTGAGGCTAGCATACCGCCAAGCTATAGAGGTGGGAAGCATTTTAAACATCTATTGTAGAATGGATGCTTCAAAATTTATTTCATTAGTAATTTTCGATCGAGAACATTTATTTGAAATTTTTAATATTTAATTTAAATTTTTTTAAATTTTTTAATATTTAAAATATGTATCAGTTGATATAGCCATCTAATCTGTTACTGTTATTAATTTTTAATATTGTTTATTGTTATCAATATTATAGCACCGTTTTTAAGTTCGTTATCGTATGAATTGTGAATGCAATACAGTTGATCATGCAGCGCTTTTCACTGATTGTTAAGAAGAATTTTCTGTCATTGCAAATTTGAATGCTTATAACTCGATAATGAAGGCGTTAACAGAAAAACTGGTTTCACCATTGTTTTTCTCGTAAAACATTAACTCGAAATCATGTCCGTAATACCTTCCTATTTAAAAAAGTCTGATTCAATATGGCGGACAACATTTAAAAAACCAACATAATGCAGATTTTCTTTAACACCGTTTCTTTCTACCTCTAAATACCTCAGATGTATGTAGTACAAAGCTCTATCCGTACTTAAATATCACCGTGTTTTAACCGACATAAATGATCAGCTGTTGTATCCTTAGAAATAATCAGGAGTTGGAATATTGCCAGCAATCATTATAATTCGTAATTGGTCGTTTAATAAATTACGTTTTTAGGTTTTATTTTTTCTTGTTTAAAATGAAAACTATTTAAAATTTATTGTACCACCTGCCGATTTACATCCGAACAATTTAAAAACTAGGTTGAGTAGTTAATTCTACCGAAACGTTGTAAATAATGAAAGCAATAAGTCAATTTTATTCAATAATGAAGAACACTTCCATTTGATTAGACAGTAGATAATTATGCTTTGTTTTTCGCTAATAGGAATATTTTATTTTATTATAGTATTTTTAGTAATGAAATAGAAATTATACAATTTAACAAAGAAATAATGGACAGTATAAAAACACCGCGATATTTTACTTTTATTATGAAACGAGTAATTAAGCTTGTTCATAAAGATCTAAATATGTTACTTGATTACACCGATTTACGGGTTGCCGATCTCCGTGGCGTGAGTGGTTTTGTCTCGGCCTTTCATTCCTGAGTTCGAATCCCACTCAGGCATAGCAATTTTTCACATTCTATAAAATTCCATTTACATATCCCACGCGCTAGCTCCAAGCTTATGCGGTGATATCATTAAGTCAAACAAGGTCCGTCTAATCGATTTAAATTTGTATCGGTTGTTTAATTTATTGTATTACGTCTGTTGCCGTGCGCAGTTACTGTTATAAATGTAAATACTAGTTTTGTAGATAAAACACAATAGCATAGTGATAAAACTTATTTTTAGTTAGTGTATATATTAATTTCAAGATAAATAGCATTTACATAGGACTAGTAAACGTACTCCGGGTTATGGTATAAATATATGATAATTATTCATAAAAATTCTTATTTTTATTTTGTATTCAGTTTGAAAGCCTTTGCAACTCGCGCCTCTGGATAAGATGGTTTTGTTTTTTTACTGTAAATGAACAATTTTTTTTATAGTTATGGTTATTAAATTACGTTTGGTTAGAGATATATCCATTTAATAAACTTCTTCCACCATATTATTAATTTCAACGCGAGTTTTGAATGGTAATGATAGTCGGTCGTATTAGCCCTTGCAGATCAGATCAGGTTTTTTATTTTTTATTTGGGCTCTAATAATCTGTTTGGTTTTGCATTTTTTTATATTCATATATATATATGAATTATAATATATATATATATATATATATATATATATATATATATATATATATATATATATATATATATATATATATATTATAAGTCATCTTAAACGTAAGATGACTTACGTTTCAAATTATTTTCAATTTGTTTACGTTTTACTCGTAATTTAGCTAAAATTTTCTTAAATGATTGGACTATTTTTGTTCTGATTTTGATATGATCCATTTTACAAATTTAGTCGACCGATTTAAAATTAAAGTGTGTAAAGCGTATGAAGAATTCACTGTTATTGTTTTTATGAAAAGTCTTACTGGACGCGGATTATTTCTTTACTCTAGTTATTGATTCTGTGCTCGCCAAGTTGTATTAGTAGTTTTCGCTCAGCTGGTGGTGGGTTTGAGTGATTTGCAGAACTACAGGGAGTATTTTACGATGGTACAAGATCCCTGAAAAAAGAAAGAAAATTATATCATAACAGTAATAATACCTGTGGGGTATTTGTACCGCTTTGTATTTTATCGCTGCACTTTGATGCATTTAACTGTTCGAGAGTCGATGTATTATTGGGTTATATTGTACTCTTAAATTGGTTATTGTTTTCGTGTAAAACGCTTTTAATTCTTAAGTTCGTTAGATTTTAAAATATTGGTTTGAGCGGTTAAAGCAGTGCTGCTGGGGAAGTAGCATTCTGCTTTGAAAATCAATATGTTGTGGCTCTTGGTCCCACGGTTGGGAGGGCACGACTTTGTTTTACTTGTTCTATAAGTCTCCAAATGTCATGTGGATCAGACCGTATCCTTTTTATCAACCGTTTTTATTTTCACAGCTATTTAGTAGTCCGACGGTGAAAAAATACTGTTATTCATAAAAGTGACCCGTCAGTAGTTTTGTATTAATATCGCTTTGAGTTCCACAGAGTAGGAAACTGTTAAAATTGTATTCTGTTTTAAGGGTTTTTGTTTTTTCCTTAATCTTATGTCGGATTCTGTTCCTGACAGATTTTGGGGTTCTTAAAGATTTTTTCTATAGAAAATTCGTAATGTCCCTTAAATTCCTATTAGTTCATAAAGGGTTCTTTTTTCTACTATTAATTTGGTTTCTTCATTTGAGATAATTTTTCGACCCACCCTAGTTTTATGGCAATGCAGCTTTAAGAATGTACTTTGTTTTTTTCATAACGTTTATTACATAGCTTATTGAATCTTAATATATTTTTTACATTTACAAACTTAAGTTCTTAAAATAATTAACTTTGAAAAATCAAGTGATTTAAAACGTTACAGGTGCGCTTAAATTTTAAGTTTTTATTAATGATGGGAAAATCCTTGTTTATCCTTTTCTTTTTAACCTAGCTCGACAGACTGTTGTAAAACATATAAATAATTTTGTAAAACTGTGCGCTATTAGGTACGAATCTTTTTTCTCTGCTTGTCCAATTTGAAGGTTTTTTGGGTTTATCAAAATAAATTATTATATCAAAGATGTTGATTTCGTTAACCGGAATAAACAGTTGTGTAGGACAATAAAAAAAAGAAAATGAGGAGAAGCGATATAAAAGAAAAATTCTTTTAACATGTGTTCTACATTAACCACTGCACAAATGAAAACTGCAATCATCACGTAATAACATTTCTAATTGCTGTTGGGCTCTACTGCATATAAGAATTGTCGCGGCTATCATTTTCTTACGGCAGTTTCTAAACGTCGTCCAGATTGTATTAATCGTTGTTTTAAAATAGCCATTTGACTTTTTTTTATTCAAATTATAATTTATTTTCATTTTTGACTGGATTGTCGACAGCTAGAAAATATCTGATCAAAATTCCCCAAACAACGTTTAGCGACAATGAATAAGTAACTAATTATGTAATAACGCATTAATAGGGGGATACTTTTTATAATTTTTGCGTTTTTCTTGTGAGTGTCAAGTTGAGTAAGGTCAAAACTTAGGTTCAACTTTTTTATAGGGCAACTGTATAAATTTATAGAACGCTAATAGTACAATCTTGTTTAATCATTTTTTGTTGTAGAAAGTTTTTTTGCGTTGTAATATAATTTTTAATGTTAGATATTTGACGTAATTTAATTAACGTGATGTCAGATGGGCTTAAGGTTCTTTTAATGAATCCAGCTCATGTTGTGTAGAGTCATAACAGCTGACGTACTTCATCTGAAAATTTTATGTACTAACAAAATTTTGTCCAACTATATCAGGTTGTCTAAAACGTATTGGTCCTTTGGAGGCCAAAATTGAGATAGATCTATTGTTACTGGAAAATAACGTATGAGACCACATGTGCACAATTTTTTCGTTGACAATCTGCCATTTTCCCCGCAACGTCGTAATCCCGTCGCTATAGAACTTCTGTGGTTTCTGATGAAAAAATTGATAAGTAATTTTCACAGGCTTCTTTTGAAACCAACAACACCATTTTGTAGAGACCGAAACAAATGACGGTGCCTGGTCCGGGCTAAACGGTGGATACATTAAAACCTCCCTCTCAATGTCTAACGGGTCGTTAAAGATGTACGCTATTTGGTGTCGTCAGCGTAGTACAAGACACCCTTTCTGTGGACCTATATTTTTTACAATATCTATTATTACGAATTGATAAAAGTATAAGAATATTTACATTCGGGATCTATATTCTTACGAAGTTTATGAGGAATCTATAATAAAGGTTTAAAAAATGTCCTGGTGCCCCAAAATTGTTGATTATGGCAGAACAACTTTTTGTTAATATGTATGTGCATGTGCCCATTGTCAATTGAGAATGTAAAAAATGAAATGTGCGTGGTTCTTTTTCACGAAACTCATTTGCAGGCAGGTTTCTCGTCTTGGATCTCGATTGATGAATACTAAAATCGAACATGATTAATAAGGTTATTTAATTGTTGTTTGGTATCATTATTGTATGAATAAATAAAAAGCACAATTTTGTATTTAAATGAATGTATTATATGATTGTTTATTTTAACTCGGAAAGGCTGTAATATTTTTTTTTGCACATTTGTTATGTAGACGAGCACAATACTTTATATTTGACACATCAGATAACTTACTTATTTGTCACGTTTTCTTACGTATTCTTTGTTATCAATTTGCCACTGTTAATTTTTTTTCATTCGAATTGAGAAGCACAACACAGTACTTAACACAGTTTTTTTCACAGTATTAAGTTAGGAGGATAAACCTAAAATATATTAAAATATAAAAGACAGACTACTTCTCAGTGGCTGGTTATTGGTTGAAAGTCTAATAATACTACGGTTAACTTTACAGTAAACTGTATGGGTTCGTTGGTTGTGTGACCAGACCACCACAACACCAGTTCTCAGTTCACCCTCAGAACCCTTCTGTGTCGGTCACAAGTTTATAAGGATTCTTCATCATCCGTACTACGGTCAACTACTACTACTACTACTACTACTACTACTAGTACTTCGACAACTACAGATCACGTGTGCAAACTTAACTAGCCTACACCACCACCACCTTCTCAACTTAATACAGCTCGGCTCTTCTACACAAGAAAAATAATGGTAAAGTTTATGAAATAATGTGCTCATTGCAATAATAAAGTAAATATTTTGTGCTAGATTTTAAGTTAATAATATGCATTAATTTTCCAACATCATTTGATTTCTTTTTAACGAGTGAAGTGTTTTTAAAATCTTGATTATAATTGCATATCTTTTTATAGTAGTTGAATTTTATTAAAGCGGTTTTCTATTATACTGACAAAACTGGGGAAAAAACTTGTTAACAAAGTAAATAATTGGATGAATGACAGTTCCCTTTAGCTGATAAAACTGGAAAAAGCTCTTGTTTACACATTTGATAAATAAATATTTCAGTGATAATTATTTCTTGGAATATGTGTTTAAACTTTTTGTGTGTGTTTGCGCGCGCGCGTTTTCAAGTGTTAATTAAGGAACATGTTCGTTTCAAGGAATCGTAAACGTCAACAGCGACTGTTTGCACAAAAAAATCTAGATTTATTTGCAATTTTTAATGAATATTTTTTTAATTTTTATGTTTTTAATTTGCAAACAAACTAGTCTTGCAAATAAGCCGCCGTGGATGGCAATTTATCTCTAGTTAATTATTTTTATTTTGAAAACAACTTTTTTATGGCTGGATTCTCAAGGCCCGTAAATCATCATCACGATTACCTTTTTGAGTACCCACTGTTGCTAATAGTATATAGACAGAAGATTTAGATTTTTGGTTCCTTGTTAATGAAAAGTGAAATCTTTCTTAAATGCCCCATTATTAACATGCTAACATATTTTTATAATAATTTCGACTAATATTTTAACTGTTATTAATCTGTTACACCTTCAAGTCTGTTATTTTTTCAGTTAAAAAAAGTTGAACACGATGTCCTCCGTGTAGGTTTTTTTTTAAATATTTTTATTCCAGTACCATGATAACTTTCAACGAATATTCTACTTCGTGTAAATTCGTTGAGTCATTCTACAGTTGAAAGGGCGTAACAAACACATGACGTGTCTCATACCATAGTCTGATAAAATCAATTCGTTTCGAAAGAAAAATAAGTTGCCTTAATTTTTTGTATTAAATGTTTTTGTTTCGTATTAATATATTTATATATTTTTTTAAACTGGGAAAAATAGTTTATCGTTATTTTAATGTATAATACTAGCAAATATTTTGCTTGTTATTTTCGCTAGGAAGTACTTTTTTTCATTAAATGTAACACTGACAGACTCCTCGACGAGGTTATTATTTTCATACAAAGGTATGAAAATAGTCGGGAGAAAAATTTAATTTGTTTTTTTAGATTTAGTTTTTAAATGTTCGTTGTCAACAACATCAGCTGTCGTTTAATACTATTGGCATAATAGTTTTTCTAGAGGGTGGTGCGCTTATAAATATGTTTTACCAGTTATTTAATTTACATTGTTAAAAAAATATTACTTTTTTAATTTTTGGTTATCTGAGGTGTGTTTATATTTAGATAGCATTCCCTGAATAATTGTCTAAAATGTGTTTTGTTTTTAACGGAATACCTGAATGCATTGTATTTTATAATGATAAGTTTTTTAATGATACAAAATTTATTTTTAAAGAAATATATTTTTGACGTTCAGCATCACATAAAAGGTTCATTTTTCATATGATAAATATTGTTTTATACGTATATGAAATTTAATTTTCTACATTATTTATTTAGGATAGGTATCTAAAAACAGAGTATACTGTATAAAATTTTTGTCATTCGTTAATTTATCCGTAGAATTTTATTTTGTGTGCTTATAATATTTCAGTTATTCAGTATACTTTATATTTGTTTTACAGGCACGTTTTAATTAATTAAATATTACATATTTAGTAAACGGGCTGTCTGATAAAAAGTAATTAAAATTTTAATAGATGTTATTATTCATATTTTAGATTTGTTAACGGTAAATTTCTTAGTAATTTTGTTTTCTTTTTTCCAGAATCATACAGAGCCGTTTAACAATGTCTCGAATGAACCCAAAAGGAAGAGGTGAGTTAATATTCGTTTTTGTTTTCTAGTAATTATTTCGTTCTATAAAAAGGAATACCTAGAACATTCTTATAAGTTCTTCACGTGCACTCTAGGAAGTAATTAGGTCTGGTATTGTAGTTGCATTTTAAAGTTTGTACTTTAAAAAAAAAAGTTGTACAGTACCTTTGCGAGTTATTTGTAGCGTAGTTTTTACTATATTGCGGTTTCCATTGTGGCATACTAAGGCTTCCTTTGTCGTGTTATTTTATTTGTACTGTTTTGTGAATCTATCCGCGTACAGTTTGATTTGTTGTGTTGCGTTCATACGTATGATTTTCTGTTTGTTACTCGTGAATTTTTTTCTTTCGTTTATTCTTTTTAAAATTATACATCAGTTTTTGTTTAATTGTACGTGAATCTGCCGATTTCGTAATGGAAATATTGTATTAAAAATATCTGTCACAGGCTAGTACGACTGTACTTTAATTTTCTGTATTAATTATTACTAGTTTCTCCCTGCTAGCGAAGAAACTGTTCTGATTATTTAAATTCTTAATGTTTACTTCCTAAGTTCCACTCTTTATTTACTGTCCCCGAAGTCATCTCATGTAATTTAGCCTTTCGTTTCACAAAGTAGGAACACATGATAGGTCGAGAACGTACTATCCTATTCGAATAAAATATTCACTGATAGAAGCAAGCAATCGAATTTCAAGCCCGGCTGATTGAATCCAAATACTGCTGTCGGAACAGGCACAAAATTCCAATGTACTGTAAAATTAATTAATTTACCATATTTCCTGCTTAAGAATGTAACGTAAACTTACTGTTTTTGTAAACTAAAGTTTATATGATTGTTATATGAATTCATATAAACGATTTTAATAAATAATACAAAAAAGAATTCTCCCGGTATTCATTACAGTATTAGAAACGGTTATAATATACAATTTTCTCTTATTGTTCTATAATGCAACACCATGTTTTTATTTTTTTGCCAAAATATGCCGTTTAATCACATTACATTTATTTTACGCGTTCATTATATTTCTTTATGCATATTTGATGGGGAACACAAAACAGCCTATCGGTGGCTGGTACACATTCTTTACTAATTTCAGGTAAGATTAATTCATTCACAGAATGCGATCGACCGGTTTCGTTTGTTATAAGTTGGTTCTAATTTTTGAAATTTTTATTTTCCTGTATCATAGCTCTACAGTTTTGACGTTTTTTTTGTGCATTTCTCGACGTTCGGACCCAAGTGACCCAAAAAACAAAAGAAGTGGGGGGGCTAATGTTCTTACATACATCTGTATGTACGCGTTGGCGTGTTTGAAGCTTTAATACCTTTTGACTGGATAAACCGATTTTGATAAAATTTTTTACAGAGGCAATTTGATGGTAAACTTTTTGGGATCAATATCTACAGGGGACGGGGGTTTTTGCGAGTCAGTTTTTCTCAGAATATTGTAACATAACCCCACTTTATGTTAAGGTCAGCGTGCGTGCTTATCTTACCATTTTTAAAAAATAATTGCCCCAAAATGATTTTTCGGGCAAAAAGGTTTTTTGAGTTTATTTAAACAATAATCTTTTAGTAATAATATTTCAAAAACATTGGTCATAATTGATTCCCACCTCCAAAAAAAATCTTAGGTAACTTTTTATTGGTTGTACATTTTTTTAGTTTCTTGCATTTCAACGTAGAAAATTTAAAATCAACGTAGTAAACGTGGAAAGTAGAAAAATCAGTAGAAACATTTTCTTTTTGGTGATTTTGGAGGTGGGGAGCAGATAAAACTAGAAAATGTTATATTTATAAAACTTTTTTATAATAAAATATATAATAATTTTACAATAAAACGTCATCATAAATTACCGCTACCCCAAAAAATTAATCTTAGGTAACTTTTTGGATTTTATAAGTAACCAGTGCCAGGAAAGTATTAAAACTGTTATCAGATATTTTTTTTTTAGATGTGTCAGCTGTTTTTTTGCTACCGTAAAGCGTGTTTTATGAGAGTTTTAATGTATAAAATAAATGTTTGCGTTTCTGGTGACGATTTAATTGACATGCATATCATGTCATTTAATAACCTTTTTTAGTCGTATTATATCGTGCTTTGTACACCAAAACATTGTTTTAAAAATATGTCTGTAAATATATGTTCAAGTTACGCTACCCAGTTTTATATGAATATTAAAATAAATTGAATAAAAAATAATGAGGCTATTTTTGTATTTTGCCATTATATTTACTTTTCATTCAGAATACCTTATAATACATCTTTGAACATGTATCGTAAATAATTCACATTCTATTCTGCTCCTTAAGAATTTTTCCCGATAAATTCTGCGTATGGTGTTTATTTTTTCAGTGAAATACTAATATATATGGCTATAAAAATAAGAACAAGTGCTTGATTTTTGTTCCACAGGCTTGCCACTTTTATCTTTTGTAGATTTTCATACTTCTCTGAACGTTATTCTGTTTTTTTTTTTTTGTATAGGAAACTAATGTTTTTGTTAAAATATAATTTAATTTGTTGTTTTTGCGGGTTTTTCGTTACTGAATGGTTTTGCTGGAAATTTTTCTTTAAATGGGCTGAAGACTGGAATTTCTTTTTAAAGTTTGTAGAACAAGAATTCTTCATTCTTAGTTAAAGAATATAATAATTACTAATAAATATTTATCTGTTTGGTCAAAAATAAAGTAAAATTAAAAATAAAAAAGACTCGATTTAATGGCTTTTTTTATTACTGCACTCTGTGCAACGCTTTTTCGTTCGGCGGTTTTTTACGCGTAATAAATAATAGTTTCGTTATTAATGGAAAGAATCAAATATTATTGGTTAGATGTTTTTTTAGTATTAAATCCAGTGATAACTAACTATAATTTATGTTTCTTTGAAGGTTACTCTAAATTATTAATAAAATGAGGAATAGCATTGCGTTGTACGATTTGTTTGGAAATAACTTTACACATTATTTTCCATTACGTGGTATCAGACAATTTTTTTTGTCATAGACTGTCCTTACTATATACATATATACTATCCTTAGTAGTTGTATTTTTTTTTACTTGGAACTGATATTTTCACGATTATTTATTATAGAATAGCGATTTGAACGCAATTACTGTTCTTTACATCCGCCATGTAATTCTGATTGCTTTTTGTGCTAGTTTTAAAATTAATATCTTTCGTGTTATTAAAAAATTGTAGCGAATGGTTTTTCTTGTTTACGTAAAAAAAAAATTGTATATATAAATTGAATAATTCTATTTTGCTGTTCCATATATATCGTTAATATAATAATCTTTTAGTTTTTAGGAAGTTTGTTTATATCGCATTAATGTTGACGTAAGGCGTACATTGCTTATTTTTAAAAGTATGAGAACCAGTTTTAAAAATGAAAAAGATCTCTTGGATTGCTCGCAAGAAAAGTAATATTAGAAATGTTGCAAGGGGATATTAAAAAGAGCATCTAGCTTCACGTACTGACTACGAGCGATGTTGTATTACGAAGGGAAACTGTTCTCTATCTAGAGTACCACCGGTGTTAGTGTTTTGTTTTGCGTGGGTGTGGTTTTATATACATATATATATATATATATATATATATATATATATATATATATATATATATATATATATATATATATATATATATATATATATATATGTGTGTGTGTGTGTGTGTGTGTGTATGTCAGGATATGTGTTTCTTCCTAAAACCACTCTATCGTCGAAATGGAAAGCAGATTTCGTAAACGATGCGAACATCATTTTACATAGATGTCGTTTAATATACTCGACACTGCTTTCTTTTATAATTTTGAATATATTTTTACGTTCACCAATACAAAAGTAAATTCTTTATTTGTTGTATTGTTTAAATTTTCCGCTTAAGCGAAAAGCGTATTTAAAAACGATGTTATCAAAATTCAATCCCGATTCGAAATGCAAACTTGCTTTATTTCCGTTATATTAGATATTTAATTAAACTGCATATAGTAGCAGTTCAAACACGCAGCTGAAAAAGATAGAATAAAAAATAGTAATTGTAAGCCTGAACGTCCTCAACCGTAATCTTTTTCAAATTGAAGTATGTTGAAAAATATGTTATACAATTAATAAAAATACAGGTTTCAAAAGTCGGAAGAATGAAATTACCTCATTATTCTTACTCAGAATCTGTAATGGCAGTAGCCTTTTTATCGGCTGTTTTGTGCAACTCCATCATATAAATCAGGATACAGTGAAGCAACACTGGATCATAAATGATGTACTCGGGTCTTGTAGTCCCTGTATTTTCTTTTGAAAAGAACTCTCCGAGATGCCCGTGTAAGTAAGTGGCGTTTACAATTTTCTACCGAGGAACGTTTGAACGCACTTCTGGCCACGCACGCTCGATTGTCTTGTGTATGAGCGGATGTCTGTGTCCGGGTGTATGAAATTATTTTTGTGGTTCATCGCTAAACGTTGGTAGCCCTCGTGTTGCAAACAATTATGTCTTCCAGCAGTCGATAACAATTATTTTACCAGGAAGAATTTATTGTTGTATGATGGGCAATAAGGTGACGTGTGTGATAGCTGGTGTAGCTAACTGTACAAGGTATTATATTGTTAAAAGTAAAAATTGTTAAAATTGATTTGGGAAAAAAGATCTGAGACAGTAATTTGGATTTACAGGTGTAAAAAAAAAATAATATCGGTACTTATCGATTATTCGGGACCCCTGCTGAATTCCAGTTGTTTGTGTACATAAAAATAAGATCACCTATACGTTTAACTTATTGTATATAATTTTTATTTTTGACGTTAATCAGACGACGTTAGCGAACGTAGGTTATGTTTGATTAGATTTGGTTGATTCCGTGTAATGACGTATCCCGCACTATATCAGTATAACCTAACCAAACATATCCTACGCTCGCTTCGCTCGCTAACTTCGTCTAATTAACGTTAAATATACAAATTATATGTATATTTTACCTATTTAGGTGGCCAGTAGACAGTTTCATTGTATCCTGACTATGTGATGGAGTTGCCCAAAATAGCTGATAACAACGCTACTGCTATTACAGATTCTGAGGAAGAATACTAAGGTAATTTCACTCTTCCGACTTTTGACACTTGTATTTTTATTAATTATATAACATATTTTTCAACATACTTCAATTTGAAAAGATTAAGGTTAAAGACCTTCAGGCTTAACAATTGCAAAAAAAGTACTTATTTTAAATCTAGTTATTTATTTACACTAAGTTCAGCGTAAAAGTTTTCCGTTGTAGTAATGAGAGAAGTACTGTACAATCTCTGATTCTGATAGTATTAAAATTGTACGTTATTATTGACTAAGCTGACCGACAGACTGGCCGTTTATAGAGTGGTAATTTCGTTTGCAATAATCCGACATTATTATTTGCTTATATACTACTTACCTACGGTATATATATATCTATATAAATAATCACTATTGAGAATTATTTTCCCCGAATTTAATATTTACGGATTTGTAATTTAATTATGAAAAACAATAAATAAAACTATTTATCGGGAAATGTTTATTATAATTAAAGGAACAGACATAATGCATTATTTTTTCAGTAAATATAATTAAATTCTTCTTTTTTTTATAAAACTTTCATTATCGTGTTTTTATGATCGCATTACATCGTAAAGTGTATTGCTACCTTTATTATGAGATGGATGTTGTAATGTAATGTTTTACTCGTATATATTTATATAGAAAGAGAAAGATAGAATGACATAATTGCGTATAATATATAATACTGTGTCTTATGTGGTATTTTATTTATGGTTATTTAATAATGTAATTAGTCTGTTGTATGGATGCATTAAAACCTATTATGTTAATATACAGAACGATATTACTGCTTAATATCGTCCTATTAAACGCTTAGCTATAATACAGAATGACTCACGTTTTTAATCTTTCAAAATAATATACTATAACAGGTATTGTAACTATTCACGTGCAATGACTCATACATTGGACCGGTATCAGTTGATTAACAGTATCAGCCCGTATTCTGAACTTATGGTACTTTACTAGAGCCATCGGGTTGGTCTAGTGGTTAACGCGTCTTCCCAAATCAGCTGATTTGGAAAGTCGAGAGTTACAGCGTTCAAGTCCTAGTAAAGCCAGTTATTTTTACACGAATTTGAATACTAGATCGTGGATACCGGTGTTCTTTGGTGGTTAGGTTTCAATTAACCACACATCTCAGGAATGGTCGAACTGAGAATGTAAACCTTACACTTCATTTACACTCATACATATCATCCTCTGAAGAATAATCTAAACGGTAGTTACCGGAGGCTAAACAGGAAAAAGAGAGCGTACTTTACTAGAGCGTATGACGTGGTATGGAACCCAGAAAAGTTTAGACACAACAACACTCACTATGCTGATTAGCCGGGATATAACGATTTTTCTCTTAAATACTGCGCCGCTATATTTCTTTATTTCGTGTAAATGAAATTAGTTTAGTTAGTTTAGGTTTAAATATTTGGTAATATGTTTATTAACAAAGTAATGTATTCCCTACCTGAAAGTAATGTTACAAATTTTGATTGATTTCCTACGCATTACCAGAATACGAATACTTTGTGTGGTTATTGATACGGTAAAAGCTGTATTCTTGCAATTTTCCGGGGAAATATCAAAACATTTCATTAAATTCAGGTTGGTTTTACTCAATCTATGCATATGCAATCTATGGCTTCTCTTGGTATCGCATAGAAAGAACAGGCGATAAAGGTTTTACGTATTAATTCATGCCACTGATTCGATGTAATTTTTTATTTTGTTTTGTGTTATCTGTAAATATTTAAAATTTATAATTTTTTTATGCAACTCCTGGATTTCTTGGGTCGTCTCGTAACATTTTCACCTGGATCGGAATGAACAAGAGCAGTATGCTGTTATTTTAAGATTCAGGTCGTCTAGATTTCATGCCCGATAAAAAACAATGAATTGTGTTCCAATTCAGTTGGCCGATGAAAACGATCGATGCCAGTAATGTAACAGTTGATTTTATTTTTAATGACAAGTAAAAACCCGATTTGTATGTTGGGTGTGAATATATTGTTTGTTACGTATGCGTGTTGCAATTGATAGAAAATAATTCTTTCAATTTGTTTAAAATATGAGACAAAATTAGGCGTTGTCTTAAAAGTGCTGTTTTACTGGCGGTTCCATAACACGTATTTCAAAGGCTGCCGTCCCACTTTTGACATTACTCGTTGCACTAGGAAAGAATTTTGTTTCTCGTGCCAAAAAAAAATTAATTTCTTCTTTCAATTCTTTGATAACTGGGATTAAAATAAATTTTCACTGGCATAACCCGGTGAAAATTTGTTTTATCATAACAAAGCTTGTAGTGTTGGTATGTTCTTATATATTTAGCGTTCGAGGGAAAATGTGTCATTAAACAAAAATGTTCTTCAATGACTCATTTCGAAAATAATTTGTTGCATCACACTAAATGTGTGTGCGTGCGCGCGGCCTTGTGGGTAGATTTAATTAACAAGAATCTATAAATTATTTTTGTGTAAACAAATTTACTGTAGACTTGTATAAATTAATTTATTGGTCGTATTGTATGTAATTGATTCATAAATTGTTTTAATAGTAATTTATAAAGCTATTAAAATAATCACTGTCCGTGTGACATGAATATGCTATTGTAATTATATTTTTATCTATATGTTGTTTAGCATGGGGGGGGGGGGGACAATTATCAGAGTAAATAAAACGTTTGGAAAATTAGCAAATGAGGAGGGGCCTAATGGGCGTTTCAGTAAGTTACGCTTAATTAAGGTTATTTTGAGATTACGTTACTCTAATGAAAGTCAAGTCGGGACACCTGGAAGCACGTAGGTTTAAATGCCTGCAGCCGCCACCAAATCAAATTGTATGACTTGTTTTTTTATGCGCATCAATTTGCAAAGAAATACTGCCTCTTGTTAGGAATAGAATTATTTTTATAATATCCCTACATAATGCGCTGTTATCTTATTTAACCGAATTCTCTTAAGATATGAAATGTGTAACATATTCTATTTCTTTTTATGGGCTGACGTTGACATATTGCATTTTTATTATTATGGCACGATCCAAAATAATTAAAAATTAAGTTTGGAAGTAGGAATTTTTAAAAGTTTTTGCAAATTTTAAATTAAGGAAAATCAAAGTTTTTAAAAAAATTTTATCATTGAAATTTATAAAACTTGACCCCGTGATGGCGCCAACCGATAACATTAAAGGAAGAAAAAATGTCCTTTGTATGTTATAGGCGTAGTATGATGTAAAATGGCATAATAACGGGTGTTTCAAAAAGGACGTAACCGTAAGATAAGACGGTATAAAAGTCACGCATAAGTATATTTTATTTCTCCCTACATTTCAGTTGGCAACATTTTACTCAAGGTTAGAACATCGTAACAGTTGAAATATCCTTCTAATGCGGTAGAGCTATATCAGTATGAATTCATCTCTGTTGTAACTACGTCGTTTTCCAAGGACTAACGTGTGTTTATTATTGTTCGTAAGATTTAAATTTTACGAACGAGTGAAAGACGAGTTTCGGATAGACAAGTTTCCGATTTTTCGGTTCCTAATAAGTTGACAGTATCGCGCTTGATTAATACATTTCGTGAGACTGGGAGTGTACGTGATCCGGAAAAGCACAGATCGACCATCACTGTTAACAATAGAAGTTCTGGAGGATGTGAAAGAACATTTGACTCGCTCACCCACAAAATCGGTCAGAAAGTTATCTTCATAGGCTAAGCTTTCATGGTCTATAGCTTTTCAGGGCTACTAAAAAATTACAATTGCATGCTTATCGCATCGGTGTCGTTGAAGTGAGAGAAGCAGACCACCGTAAACGCGTACAGTGTTGTCGGTTTCGTTCTCTTGTTGATGACAACGGTATTGAAATTTTGGATCGTGTTTGGAACTACGAAGCACGGTTTCACTTGGACGGCTACATTAACAGCCAAAACTGCCGATCATGAAGCGCTGAAAATCCTCGCGCGTTTCATAAATGACCATTACACGCACGTAAAATTGCTGTTTAGTGTGCGATCTCTCGACGTCGTATAATAGAGCCTTTATTTTTTTACAAATCTGTGTGTGGTGTGGTTTATCGCAACTTAATCGAACAGTTTATTACCGTGTTCCAGCAGGATAACGCAACGTGTCGTACTGCTAATGAAACGCTGGATAAGTTAACACGAATTTTTTTGGCTGTCGTTTGATATCAAAAGGGTTGTGGCTTCCAAGATCCCCAGATATTACACCAACAGACGTTTTCCTTTGGGGGTATTTAGAAAGTGTAGTTTCTAAAAACAATCCGTACACTTGACCGATTGAAGACTGACATTGAAGGCGAGATTTCAAATATTACTGATCAGACGTTACGAAAAGTGGCCGCAGATGTTATGAAACTGCGAATCTGCACTGGGATCACAGGAAATCATTTTAAATATCTATTGTAAAGTTATTAAAGGTAATTTTAATATTGTTGTATAAGTATTTTATTAACATTAATTCATATACATGCGTATTACGTAACAGATTTATTATTATTCTGTATGTTTAATGGTTTGTTGGTTAATTTAATTTAAAATCCTATAATCGTGAAGTTGATTAGGATATCGCAGTAATGTAGTCTTAACTTATACCGTATTTACGGTAGTGTAATTCGTAGTATCAAAAGCTAGTTATTGTAATTTCATTAGTCGATGAATCTATAGTTACGTAACATCCGGTCATCTGTTTAATCAAATGGTCACACCTGTTTTTATTTCTACAGACCCAGCACAAACCCTCGAACTTTACAACAGATTACGGTAAAGGAAAACTAATTTGTTGACTATTTACTTATGGAGTAATATAATAGTCAACAATTTTTTTCTAGAAGAAAAATGTAGATTTCTTTTACACGTTTTTTCTGAAAATTAAATAAAAAACTTATTTAATGAAATTATAGAAATTATGTAAACCTACTCTTTGAAATTAATACGTGTATACTACGTCTACATTATTTACGGTATAATTACTTTTCCCTGTTTGTATATAAAGTGTCATAACTTTAAGGCTGCTCGTCCACTGGAAGAGACTACGAGCGATTACAGCCTTAAACAGACTTAGAATCGTACGACCGTGAAAGACTAGGCTAGTACTTTGTTTGTACAAAGCTTACATGATTTTTATTCATATTATCGGTCTGTAGCGTTTTTATTTGCGAAGAAAGGTACGGTGTCACTTTCGGTCTCATGCTTTGATTAGGGGGGGTGTGGGTGAAAATGGGTTTTCTTTATGTTTTGAGGTTTGAGAGAGCGATATCTAGATCTCTCTCTCAAAGAGAGAGAGATCTATATATCTAGGGGGGTATAACATTTTGTGAATCGAAAATCTCCAAAGCTAGTAAATCAGTTTTTGGAATTGTCATTGTATCTAAAGTTGTGCGTGTGAAAATTTGATGAAGGTTGAATTACGCTCAATTTAAGGTCGAAAAAATTTGAGCGGGGCATGTTAGAAACGTGGTTCGTTATGATGCTGCAAGTTGGAACATGGAAATTAATTAAAATAACGAAATGTCGTTTTTCATATGCAGAAGTGCGCATGATTTTTTTTTCAGATAGTTGTAGTTTTTTTAAAGCATTGAAAAAATTATTGACCGCCCATAGTTTGACACATCCCGAGAATGTTTGTCTAACATATTCTGTAGCGGTAATTTTTCACAAATTGCATCTATCAATTTTTCACTATGACAAATACGTAATAGTAAGTTTAAAATAATACGGTTTAAATAGTGAAATTTGTTTGACAATAAGTGGACGATTATAAGCAGATAGAACCAACCTCAATGTACTGTGACTATGAGAGGCCGATCCCAATTCGAGGGGATCTGTCGCTTATTTACTGTTGTAGCCGGTTGTTGCACGTAATTGCCTGCTCAAGGTCGCTTGCAATGGATCCGGCTCCCCAGCACTGTATTGGGATCAGACGCGTTACTTAGTACGTACTCGCGTGATCTTGTAACCGCTCGTAGTCTCTCGTTCCAGAGGATGAGCGACCTAAATGGAGGTAGGCGACTGTATCATTTTCAAGTCTTTTCCTAAAAATGACAGTCATATTCAAACATGCGGTATGGTTTACCGTCGCCTCAAACAACGAACAAAAACACAGTGCATGTCTGTATGACAAGCCCGCCTAAATACGTGTGATATCACACCGAATGACACTACGATTGTGTTCATTATAAGGGCTGCCTGCACAGTGAGTATCATTACTCTTACAGAAAGCAACTATGATCGGGTACTTCATTTTTCCATTCAGAATCATATTCTGTCCGATGATTATTTATGTAATTACTATTACTGTGTACCTTTATGTGACCTTTATAATTAAAACTTTTGCGACTAGTAGTTACGATACAGATAAATTGTGACACGTAGTTCTCATAGCGTGTTATATTTTCTTTTATAAAAATAAAAGAAAAATTTGATTTCAATCGCGTAGATTGAAATTCATAGTCGTTTCACTGTGCATTAATGTAATTGCGTATCGCATAAAACATCATCTGCAAAAAATAACAATAATAGGGCAGTGCCGTGGAATTTGTAGCAACACGACTTATTTCAGCCAGGATAATTGCATGCAATAATATAAGGAAGCTCAGTGACGGCACGTGGAACCGATAAAATAATATTGTCATAACTTACGCCTTTAATATCGTTAACAGATGTAATAGGGAAAAACAGAGTATTCGATTTAGTATTGTCGTTTTTTTAATATTAAATTCGCTGATCAAAGTAATGTATTAATTCAATTCAGTTTTCTTATTATTACTTTTTTTTTACGTATTAAAACGGGTTTGAATTCCAATAATACAAATAAGAAACCGAATTAACAAATAAGTAAATATGTACAATAAAAAATATTTATCGATAAATATATGCTTTTTTAATTTTCGTCATTACCAAAGCTACTTTAGAACCTTGTTAAGAAAAATTGTAGATTGGTAATTCGATTAAGTATGCGAAGGTGTAATCTGCTTGTTTCTTGAACAAAAATAAATCCAAATGTGTCGGCAAAATTTGAAGGTCATGTTGACATAATTTTCTCTGTAGTTGTGAAGCAATTTTTGTTTCCTCCAATTATATAGGATCTGTGTTGTGTCTAATACTCGGTTCTCCAATACATACGTAATTTAAAATAATCTATTTGAAAAAGTAACACTTTTTTTAGCCAGCGAAATATGGAGTTGAACCTATGCATTTTTATAAGTTTTGAAAATCATATGTAGATCAGCTCATTAATGTGTAACCTTGTGAATTTAATTTTGTTATAACAGAGCCACTGCTGATTGTAGGGATAAAACAAGGTTGAACAGATTTTTTTTTTTTTAAAACCATTGTCAAATACAGATTGAATGAAGTCTAAACAAAGTTTTCATTTAAAGATTTTATTGAAAAGAGTTAGTTCGTAGTTTTAAGAGGTGAGACATTTTAAACTATTTTTTTTTTTTTTTAATTTGATTTTAATAGGCCTTTCAGTGAAATATATTGTACAGTGAGAATTCTCCGGAAGGTTTTACATATGTGTTTTATGATTTTATTTTTTCAATCTTAATAAATTAAATTTTTTAAATTATCTTATTTGTCAATTTATTCAGATTTTACGGTACTCTTAACTCTTGTAAATGAATAAAATAAAATTAAATATGATTATTCGGTTAGCTGGATAAAAATGGGACAGGTAGATCGGGATAATCGACGTTCTATTCTATTTTCAGTTTATTTTTTGTAAACAAAAATGATGGTCCTGGGTATAACGTATTTACTTACTACCAGTAAAGTTACCTTTAAACATAAACAATATATACGAGTATTAATTAAAATAGATAATTCATTTTATTTATTCTTTTTTTATTTCGAGATTTTTTTGGGAGATTGCATAATCTTCAAAAAAATTTAACCTCTGTTAATTACAGCTTAGATTTATGTGTTAGATCCCATAACTTCTTAACGGGTTACATTTGTTTGAGCGGATAATTTTTTTTTTTTTAGGTTTTCTTTTGCATCAAAAAAATATATGAAACACGTGTGGCAGTCTGCAAGGATTATTTTTAAGAGCCTGACTTGTAATGTGATAATTTTTTTTATATATACGAATAAAGTTTTTATTCTGTTGCCATTTGTTTAATATAAAGGTTTGCTTGTGTTTTTATACCGTTATTAATTTACTTATGGAAGAATATTCGATTACACTTGTTGCTTATTTGTTTGCTTCTAGACCGCGCTACAAATAAAATGTTTGATTTTATTGAAATCGAAAGAAAATTGCAGTAACTTTCCAATTTCTTTTTTTCACCGTGATAAAAGAATCACGGTTGCAGAATAGTGGTATATGTCCATTACAAATACAGCGTAAGGAAAACGAACCGAACTGAAATGTACCATCATTAGCTCTGTACATTCTCTCCCCTCCCCGCTGAAGTAACTACCAGAGATTTTGCCCGTTGAGGAAATTGCTTATGAATATTTAAAGCTATCATGAGCTCTAGATTTCCCGCGGGAAATGAATAACGGAGCTCGCTGTCTTTTGTTTCAGCCTTTTACGTCATCTTGCTTATTGAAAACCCATTTTTTAGCCCTGCGGTATCTCCTTTTTTCCAGTAATATGATACTTTCCCCCTTTTTTTCTTTACTGCTCTGTATCAATTTGTGATGATCTTTTTTTTAATGTAAGTGGATAGCAATAAACTCGTTTTTGTATGGAGGGGAGGGGGAGGAACAAATCCTCCCCCTCACAGTTTACCTGCCTCATTTTCAAATTAAGTTTAGATGTCGCTGGTGAATCGCGTGTTAAACCTGCAAGTCTATTTTATTGTGGGTCATAACGATTTACATTTAATTAATTTACATTTCATCTTTTCACTATCGATTGTAATTTTTGTTTAAAAAATACAGAATAATGTTAATACATTAATAACACTCGATGAATGTTATGTATAACGAGATACGTTACATCATTTTTACAGTCCATTAATCAAGGATGCGTTATTAAGTTTTTTTTAAATACTAATTTTTTTTAACACAGATTATCTTAGCGTTCCAGAATGAATGCATTAATGATTTTAATATCTAGTTACTTATTTTTTTTCGTTCGTTTGACCGGTTTGACGTATTTTCCCGTATTTTTTCTTCTCTGGATCCTAATACGCTTAAATTCGACAAACCTCTAACATCTTATATCGTCATATCTGCTTAAAACTTTCCTTCTAGAACCGATTCTTAGGATCTTGAGTGTTAGTGTTTTAATGTACGGTTCACCAGCCTTGGCTTTCCTCTTTCACGCTCTTCTATAATCAGCCTCCGCCTTTTCGTCTCCTGCCAACTTCTCTTTACTCGGCTTCATATCTTTTTCAATCGATGTAATTTTCACCATTTTCCGGTATCACCGTGCTTCAAAACGTTTTTTTATTTGTTTCTCTGATTCCCTGGGTTATGATCCATACTAATTAATGTTTTAAAGAATTTTGGAGATCATAATATATGTTCTTTTTCTGCATAAAAGTTATTCTGATTGTGCCGTATACTTTTGATAAATTATTTACTTCGTGAAGTCTTTGTATTTCATCTACTAAATAACATAATTCTGCAAATTGTATGTGCTCTAATATTTTACTCGTAACTATGTCCTTATTTCTGTCGTTTTTCGTTACCGTACTCTTTTTTTACTTACAAAGTAAACACGGTATTGTTAATAGTATTACAATTTAAAATTTTTGCAATTGAATGCGGATTTATCATCTGATCGGATTAATTATAGAAGATTATTTTTGCTGAATTGTTTCTCGACTGTCCCTCGTACTTAGTAGATTATATGTCTCTCTAGATTATATATATTTAATTGAGATTCGTTTTTATTCTATTTTTTTTCACCGATTATTTCATTTCCATCAGATCGTTAAAGCTATAATCCTTAATAGTAGTAGGAACAGTTGCAATTTTACATCTTTTTTTCTCTTTGTGTATAATTATTTTCATTTATTTATTATTATGGTGAACTAATAATCATTCTGTATTACATTTTAAATAACATGCTAAATCAAGACTTTTTTTTGATGAAGTCTATTAAACTATTATTATCTCCGTAGAAAATTGTTGCAATTTTTCATTAACTATGACGAATGCCATCATTGAAGTAACCGGTCTGACAATAATGCCTCTCAATTTATTTTAGTCATTTCCATTAACCGATAATAATATTACGATGCAGAATATTTTTCTTGTAAAATTTGCTTTATTCAGAGTACATAGAGTAAAACTGTTTTTAATATTGTTACAGATTTAATAAAAGTTAAGAAATTGGTTGGTTGTTTCCGTTTAATAAGCTATTGGAAGGCATTTTAATTTTTTTTTAATTGTAATTATATCTTCTGCCGCATTTAAATCGATATTCTGTTTTACGTTGATGTGTACTTACACACTCTATTTAAAAAGGATCAGAAAGTTTTGATATATTTTATATAGCTACGCCCTAATTGACAGCTGTGTACTTACGGTAAATAGTGGAAATTGACTTTCGGTTTGTAAGTTTTTCTCCTTTCTTTATCTTATAGTTTGTCAGACTTCGTATAGCTGTTCCTCGTATCGGATTAAATCTTGGCAGATTATTTTGTCCTAAGGCAAGAACCCGCATCGTGAGATTGTTATTCACCGAGGTGAGTAAATCAATCCGGCTGTCCATCATGTCTTGGATATCCTTTGGGAGAGTGACAGCTACCAATCTATTCTTTTGTAATGCTATTGAATTCGATTCTTTAAACCGTGTTTATGTTTATAGATTCTTAATACGCTCAAACTATTGATGCGTTAAAATGTCGAAATAATTGTTATCAGTAATAATTTAGTTTGTAAATCTAGCAACATAGCGCGAAATTATGTTATTTAACGTCATTTTTCCCGTTATCTCATTTCTGGATAGCTTGAACCCTTAAACACCGTAGTTTGTTTATAAGAAACCTTTATTTCTACAGTAGACTAAAATATTATGCGGGTTAGTAAAAATAAAAAATATTTTATACATAGCAAAAAGATTATTGAAATGGCGTCTCCCTTGTCAGCTAAACGGCTCACATGATACATTTGCGATTGAAGATACGGTTTCTAACTCCTACACTACAGGTGACTAATAAAGAATGTCTGTTCTTGAGGATCATTCCTCTTCGGGCACGTTTAATCGGGCGCTAAGCAAACCTTCTGTAGTATTTGAGATCCATCACGATATTATCAGGCTGCTTATTAGCCCGCTGGAACTTTACGTGAAACTTAGTTGTAAGCCGCTTAAACGGGTACGCCACTCTTATTGAATTTAGAATATTAGTCTGATAGCCATATTAAACAGAACGCCGTGTGTAGTGTTTCTCGTCAATGTTCATAAAGCTCGGTTGACGCGTAGGGTGGGATGGATTGCTGGGCTGGCTGCTGGCTTCTTGCTGCCTATAACGTCCTGCTGCGGTATACTACCCTGTCCACCGTATTTTTAGCAGTGCCAACACTACTTCTGATAAAACCACTGCGCACCTATGTGTTTACGCTTTCCAAACTTCGATGCGTAACTAACCATTTGCATACTTGAAAACTATATCCCCTCGAGTTTAACCAAATTTTTATACCGATAAGGATTTTCTATTGACATTCGAACATAAAGAAGACATAGAATATTTATATAAAGGTAAAACTACGGTAATTCTACTGCATTGGTAATAAAAATTGTTTTACGTTCTAGACTTGTATTTAAATTTATGTGCGAGTGATACGTGCGATTTATCAAAATGTAATTTATAAAAAAAGTTTTGAGCAATATTATCAATTACTAAATGGTTTTTGTGGCTTATAACTATATATTTTCTACTAGCATCCCTCGTCGCGGCTTTGACCGCATTGGCAAGTTTTGGCGAAAATCTCCAGTAAAGACAAAAGTTGTTCCTCCGATTAAATTATCACGTGACTGTAAGGTCTCTGAGGTCGATGAATCATGGGGCATTCATTCCATACAATAAGTATCTTGGAAAATTTTATCAAGAGGACCATTTTTACGTATCGGGTAAACCGACTCTTGTCCACATTATACATTTAACGACAATTTAAAAGTTAAATGAACAGTCCTACCACCTGCGAGGAGTGATGTAGGGATGCATGACGATGCTACACAGAGAGCAAAGCTACTTGTCGAACGAACATATGCCAGAAGTAGATTAATAAAAAGGGTTTTCCCATTGCCAAAAAGGATCTAAAAAAAAAAAAATGTTTGGCGCTGATGTGGTACTAATTTATAATGGTTAATATTAATGCACTCTTGTAGTTCACGGATATTAAAAAAAATTTCGGATTGTATCATAGGGGTTGTTCATCACCAATTTGTGTCGGCGAACCAAAATCACATAAATACTTACCGCAAAGACTTACAACCTTGTCTTCAATTTAAAAGAAAACCTCTATTGAAAATATTTCTGTATTGAAAAATATCTTGGGAGCGGCTCGCCATAGAAGGGAGCATGAAAATTTAGCGGTCCGAATGAGAAGTGCAGCACCGTAACGGATTATTGGTTATTTACAGGTTTTAATAAATAATTTTTCATCTTGATGTAGGCTACGACATTCCGGATTACATAGTGAAGTTACCGTTAAAATTTGGTAGAGATTAGTTCAGAATTTCTTGAGATTTTGCAACATATAAACAAATGTTTCCTCGTTATATATTACAGCTATAATAAAAGCCGGTGTAGATAAATGTAGAATATATTCCTAAAGTTATTTTCAAATCGTAAATAACAATTCCTATACTGCCGGTACTTCTGCTTAGGATGCTATTTTTATAAAACTTCAAAGATTGCTATTGTAATATTGGCCACGTAAGAAAAGTTTTTATTTTACCGTATGTGCTGATAAGTTTGTGTGCGATAATGCCTAACGTGTGTTACGTTTTTAGTCTTTTTTTAATGATATGTATACAGTATACTTATGATTGTGCGTCCGAAGGAACGTTTGGGGCTTTAGTAGTAAATGATTTTCTTCTAAACTATTCTATTCTACTTAGTAGTACTTAAATTTTAAGTAGTAGAAAAAAATAAGCGTTCCAGTTATGAATTTGTAATTTTTAGCCTGATTCGGAGTTAATTGAAAACTATAACGTTAACCATCGCAGTTAATATTTTTACCGTTCTATTTCGAAGATCCTTATCACGAATCTATCAGTCCCTCTTTTTTCTCTCTTTTGTTTTATTTTATTTTTATACTAATAAGAATAACTTTCAAAGACTTGCTCGATTTGTTTTTTCCGAGTAAGTTTCATTTTTTGTTTATTGCGCTTAAAGAAGTTTAAATTGAAAGCTTTATCGTTTATGCTTTTTTCCTATTGTACATGTAACTAATGGCGATTGTACTCTTATCTAAGAAGGTTAGGTTTCTTTAAATTTTTAACAAAATATATAGTCCGTATTATTTTGTATATTTTATCTTTTTTTTTTTAGCAGTCATAATTGTTTATTACAGTAGTAGGAGCAGCAGCGAATTGTTTAATTTGTTTTTTTTTTAAATATTATTATATTTAAGGCTTTAGTTAATTTTATGATGAGTTGTTTATATTTAACTCTTATTTGCTTAAAATGCTTATTTTTCTTTTACTCATATTGGTTTTTAATTGTATTTTATTACCTGTTATTTTGAATTAATGGATTCTGGTTATTCATATTGTAATGTGATTATTATTATGGTTATTATAATGGTGTATTGTTCACAGAGCATTTACTTGTTTGTTCTGAAAACTATTGACTTTTTAAAGTGAGGAACGTACGAAGTTTATTTTTTCATGTACGTATATAACAACAGGAAATTGCTATCGTAAAATGTTTATGTTTTCGTGTGTTAGTACACTAAAGATACTTGTTTTATCTTTGCCTATTTTTCCTTTTCTGTAGTGCCTTTCTGAAAAAATATTTTCCGTGCGAAAATCAAATTTATATATATATATATATATATATATATATATATATATATATATATACACATAGATATATAGTAAAAATCTTTCGTTTTTTTTCTTTTTTGTAGTGTTCGTTAATTTACCTTAACGAACTAGAAATTTGTGCAATTACTCGTATTGAAGTGATAGATATTATTTTGTAAAAATTCGCTTTTAAGTTGAGTTGTTAATTTTCAATGTTAACATTGCATTTAATTTAACAATCCATTATGATCATATTTTCTTTGGAATTCATTTTATATAATGATATGAAGGTGTATAAATAATTGTTTCTGCTTGCCTACCTTCATCGACAGGCAAGATACCAGATTTGGTATTTGTAACATATTTTTTCATTTCAGTTGACAAAGCATTAGAATTCTTCTAAAGTGTGCCAGAAGTTTATTCTAAAACTCAAATGGTTTTTGCGCTGTCGCATCAAGTTTAGGTAATTCCTATAAAATAATAATAAAAATAATGGCGCAGCATTATATTATTTCCATAAGCTATGCAAATACTTAAAATAGACGTGTGCCGGCCGCCGTGGCGCGAGCGTAGCGTCTTGGCTTTTCATCCGGAGGTCCCGGGTTTCCATATCACACCCACAAGCTTTAAGCTTATGTGGCGATATCATTAAGCAAAAAAAAAATACTTTTTTGTCGTAATTTTTTTTTCTATTCGCTTAAAAAAATATAGTTGCAATTCAGTTAAATAAATTAATTACAATATATTTTTTAATTAAAGGTAATTGCGGTCAATTTTTGCTAGGCAACCCGGCAGTAATGTATAAATCATCATTAATCATTCATTTAATAGTTTCATTAAAAAAACAAAAAAACAGATACCTAAAAACAGAAATCAGCTGCCGGATCTTAAACTATAAGCGCGCTTATAATTGTAATGCATGTTAAAAAAATTATTTACTATTGAAAATTGTGATTAAATCCTTAATACAGCCGAAATCATTAGTCTTACCACTATAATAAAATCCATTCTACACTTACAGTTTATTGTACGTGTTTGTATACTGCATTATAAAGATCCATAATAGCAGAAAAATTACATGAAGAATAAACAATACTTAAGTAGAGTTATAAGGAAACGAATTTTAACGTTCCCTGAGTACATTCGAACCAGATGATGGGTCAATTTTTTTTGTCCGAACCGAGCGTACAACGGGAGTTGTAGTATCGATTAGTTCCCGTATTTTCCATATTGGATTTTGATTTTAAATAAAAGGATTTATAAAAAAATTTCTTACTTAAGCCTGCTCTATTTTTTAGTTCGTGCGTTCCATAGCTCACTACAGAATTTTATAAGAAAATATTTTGTGTAAATGTTTTGCTACTTTTATGTTCCTTGCTTCTCGAATGCATCGTGAAAATTAAATAAATTCTGTTTATGTCCGACTGATTTATCACTTTTTCGTATTTATCTTAAGCCAGTTTATGATATTTGGCTGAAGTTTTACTATAATGATAGATTTCATTGTGAATTTTAAAGAAATTTAATTTTTTTTCTCGATACGTAGTGAAAAAAAATATTTGTTTCGCATAAGAATTCTGTAGTTTGCTTTTTCTTTTTTCTTTGTATTACGGATGAAAGAAGTGACCGCTTTGCTTTTTTGATTGTCGGTAGTACATAACTCAAACAATTTTTGCGAATTTGAAAGCTTTGTACCCGTTAATTTTTAACATTATGATTTTACAAGCTTATGTAGATAGTTTAAATTTACATACGAATATTTACGTTTTATTCTACAGATTTTAAGCTCTTATTCTGTTAGAAAAATGCGAAAAAAAGAGTTAATATAACAACTCAGAAAGTTTACGCTTACGAACACCCGCATACACACGAATACTAGCAAGTTAATGGTCGTACTACCTTATTACAGGTTATTTCTACTTTCTGGAATCCGCGCTGTTTAAAATACTTTAACGCCGGTATTTTGTACTGTCGTTTGCAGTAAATTGGATTTTGTTGTTAATGAAACTTATTTCTACATTCTCATTACGTTAGATGCACTAATGAATATTTAAATATATTTTCATTTAATTTTTGTTCAGCAGTGATGTTCTTGAACAAAAATTACCAGTAATGCATTTTTGTAATGTTTATTACCGTCGTTACTGTTCGAACGAGAAAGATTAAATTATTTTATTTAAATCTAAGCGTACCGGTTTATTTAATGTCGAGAAATTGTAATTTTTTGCAGGGCAGTTCGTAGTGCTCACTGCGAGAAGGAAAATTATCGATGAATTAATGAGCGGTTTACATCGCAGATGAAAGATTTACAAAAGGCTTTACAAAAGTGATCGGTTGATGACTAAATTAGTAAAAAATATAACGTAGGAATTTATCAAATGTGCAGTACAAAAAGGAGCTAAAAAAGTTTACATTTTAACTTTTCTTTTCCCATTTATCATCTTGTTAGAAGACGTTTGAATCCTGATGTGGTAATCCAAGTAGAATCTAACATTTTCGTTAGAGTAGATACAACTCGTTCTTCAGGGAAGTGTGGGTTTAAGAGTTTACGGTTCTTTTTTTTAAAAAATAGATTTGTCATAATTTCTTTTCAGAGCGATTTAAATTATTGTACATCACTAAGGGGGTTTCATTTTCATGGATAGACAATCATACCGGTTTTAATTCTGCATTCGATGTAAATTCATTCTATGTTTTTAAATTCGAACGATCTTCGTCTTCTACTCATCTAAATTAAGTAATTTTTCGCGACTGCCTTCTATCCTCCACGTAAGTTACTGTATTACGATATTCTCAAGTGAGTATGGCGTTGTTTCGACACGTCGAGCTCCGGTATTCGGGTGAATTATTACATTATTACTACCAATCTCAACTGTTGTTTTATTTTATTACCTGACTTTAGAAAAACACTGGATAATCATGACTTCTTGGTGTACCTTTAGAAAAGGGTTCGATTTATTGTATTTATTATTATTATTGCGTATTTTCAAACTCTGAGTGTATTGTTATCGTAGATGTTCTCATCTGTAGTTAAATCGCAACTACATCCTGACTATGAAAATGGGTGAATAAATGGTTTTTCGTGTAATTATTTAATAATACACTTAAATTCTTGTTTTAACATTTTAGTATTACTTAACAATGTAAGTAAATTGTATTATTAAGCCTGTTTTCAGTTTTACGAGTTACTTTTTACGCGAGTTTATAGATTATTTGGTTTGGAAACCACAAATGATATCTTTGTACGTAATTACTACTGATATGGTTTCCTCTCGGTACATTTGTGTTTGTGGAATCTGCTAAATATAATTTTATACCTCGGTAAAAACTAAAAGTAGAAGCAGAAGTATTATTGTGCGTGCACTCGTGCGTTACCAAGAGTTTAGTAGTGTAGTGCTTAATTAACTTTACTCGATAAAGTTTTCAAAATTTTTATATAAGAGAATAGAATTGAAGTTGCATGTAATTGTTATTTGAAAGAACAATAGAAATTGTAAAGGATGAACTTTTTCTGTTTATTTTTTCCCGTTCTAATTCTGAACTACGATTTTTTGCTCGCCGCCTCTAATGGAGTTAAAATTATAAAGTTTTATTAAAGGGGGAACGATACCGTGGAGCGGTCTATTAGTTGATTCGACGTGTTCGTTGACTGTATGATAGAATTAGTTTTTCCTTTTTTAATGCCTACATAATTTTGTTATTCTAATTTACTGTGTATACTATGCATCCTTTTTGTTCATCTGTTTCCGTTTGTTCCAAACGTAACGTTTGTGAATATCTCTTTTTTTCTTCTTCTGCAAAGGGAGTCTAATTCAGAATGTGGAAATTATATCTTCAGTCTCTTTTTAGTTTTCTTTTTGGTAAGTACATTTACTTATAAGAAAAGTTTACTTGTGAAAAGTTAACATTGTTGGAAAACAGCAGTTATGTTAGATATATATACATTTTAAAATCGAAAATAAAAACTTACCTAGATGTAGAAATCAACTTCTAGACCAAACTTATTTTTATTGAATGATTTTATTATATTTCTTTTTTAAATTATTTGCTGTATAAAATAATAAGAAAATCTTCAATCTGAAAAAAATTAGAAGTAGTTTGATTGTTCAGATGCTCTTGGGAGTGGAAATACTATTATTAATTACTAAATACTGTTTTGCTGTAAAATTCGCAAAAAAATGTTAAGGCAGTTTATAAAATAAATTGCTTTATTTTTACGCTTTTTAATTACACACATTAATAAATCATATTTCTAAAAATAATTTTTTTTATAATCAGATTTTTGGCGTATTCTTTTTTCGTAAACATATGTACCGTAATTAAATATATGACGTCGTTATATATTAACTATGGTCTCGCGTGCGCTGTGTATCTTTCGCAAAGTCAAAGTTCGGTAATTAAAACCGAACCGAACGAGACTGATAGAAATTAAAATTAATAAATTTTCACATCGCAATTTATAGTCAGGAATGTAATTGTACAGAACTGACAAAGACGACTATAAGTTAAGCGTTTCTTAGACTTCTAGAATCGAATTAGAAGTTACTTTAGAAAACTTGTACCTAATGTTTTTCCAATTTTTTTTTTAAGAATCTGAGGAACCGTTTTGATTTTCGAAGGTAGTAAAAAGTCTAATAAAGGATCAAAATAAATTTATTGTTTTAATCAAATCACGTCTTGAAATTTCTGCAAAATGGTACATATATATGAATACTGATAAAATAGAGCTAACTTTATCACCCGATTTAAAAGTTGCGTTAAAATCGGAAAAAAATAATTTCGACATATCAATGCCTAACAGTCTATATCCTCAAACATTTGTGTACATAATTTTGAAACCACTATACTTTAATTCTGTAGTTCATTTATATATATATATATTTTTTTTTTATTTCGCTGATAAAGGTTTATCGATACTTTGCCATGTAGATCGCTCGATATTTAAGGTAAATTTCATAATTTCTGAACTCTTCACTTCTTAATTACCTATTATTGCCTATATTAAAATTTCATTTATTTTACCATATTTAGGATTTTTGCTTCCCCTAAAACCAGAGTTTTATTAATGATTAAAAAAGAAGAGGGAGGATTTGTTTTGCTTGTATTTTAGCTGTTTTCGAATTCACAGTCAGATTTAACGTACCGTATATGCAGTTTAATTTTTTTTTTGTTAATGTAACTTTAAAGAAAGCGCTTTATTAGTTGGACAAAGCTTCAACTGACATCATTTTAATTATTCTGCGATTTATATTCATTATGGTGGAAATTTTACTTAATTGTTTTCTTGTTATACATAGTAGTTAAAACAATTTGTATTACTTCGAAATTGTACGCCCTAAAGAAAAGGTTATTTCCAAGATAATGATGCCTGTATAGGTTTTATGTGGACCTTTAATCATACCTCGTAAAGAAATTACACTTTATCATATCGGGTGTACGAGCGATCGGGATAGATCGACAGATTCATCGACCACCGAAATTGTTATCGAGGAAATCCCCCACTACTTTTAAATGGTCGTTCCGTCTAGCTTGAAGTAAAAATATATTTTTGGGTGATCTCTATTAACACCAGCATCTGAAACACCGTTTCGTAAAATCGATAAGAACAGGTCTCAACAAAATCTGCCCAGCATAAAATGTAGATCTGCTGAGAGAGGACCCGTAGCAGGCGCGAAGATTGTGTTTCATCGGGTACGAATTTGTACTCGTGGATTCGGTTTCGTGATGAAACCAAACCGCACTTTGACCGCTCTCCCGCCCTCAATCTAAAGTTATATCTGTACTGAAACAATATAGCGCTCGTGTGAGTGAATTTGTACTACGATTGTGCCACTGTGCAAATCTGCATGTTTTACTACAAAGTGACATCTAAGCCTATTCGGTAAATATTTTTTGTTATTAGTTTGACTTCTTTTTTGGATCGCCCTCTGTACAATATCGTAAATACTTCTTTTTTTCGTTCGGATCACTTTTTATATTGCGTTCTGTCGTTCAAAAAATGATTAAAATTATATTTTTTGTTCACATAATGCGTGTAATATATCTACGACGTTAATAATACAATTTTCATTAATGAATACTTTTTAATTTGAATTAGTTGGTAATTAGAGTATTCGATTACAGTTAAATTCGGCTTTTGAAAACCCTGTGTTTTGTAATTAGCTCTATGGTGTGCCTAGAAAGCGGTTATATATAAGCGGTTCGCAGGAGACACGCAAATGTCCACGCATGCTCTGTTGTACTAGGTATCGTGTCGGTAGATCAATTAGGAGATAGCTAGAACCTTGTGTGCACTTGTGGAGGGAGGTCGGATTATTACCTCCTGTACAACCTGTATCCTATTCGGTCGCCGGTAATCCTGATCGAAAGCTTTTATAAAATGTTTTGTATGTTTTTTTTTCACTTTGACAGTTTACCCTATTATAGTCGTCAATACTTTTAACTCAAATTCTATTTGGCGAGGTAATAAGGCAATTAACAAAATGTATTGTTCTATTCCGCTATAGAGTTCATACAACCGCCGAGATAGCCTGTCGATTATAGTAGAATCGATTATAAAAAAGGCGATGGCTTTTTATCAGTGTTGTAGATTTTCTTTAATATTAATTGAAATCATCTTGTTTTAATTTCCATACGGATCGATAAGCTAATATTTAGTTTACTAATTCGAGCCTTAATATGAAATAAGAAGGAATCGTTCCCAACATTCGTGTTGTGTAATTCACTTATTTAACTAAATAAGTTATAGTAGTCTTTAACACAATTTTGTTTTCCGATTCAACATTCTAAAGACAAATGCATAGGGAAACGGTCGACTTCTATCTACGCACGGTTTGATTAAACATGCTATCGCGACAAGGATTTTCTTAAATACGGTGAAATCTGTGGGTATCTTTTTATGCTTTTTCATTATTTTGATGATGGTTAAGTTTGTTTCGTCAAGTTTAGTCCCGATGATTATTATTATAAATCCGCATTAATTTTTTAGTAATTGCAATTGCTAATTTTATTACTTGCCATTGATCGCACGGATTGTTTGCTCATTCATCGTGCGACCTTGCGCAAAACAATTCCTAGCATCAGACAAGTTACACACGAATCAGGTTCCTTTGAGCATGCCTGTTTTAATTTCTGGAAAGTGATGTTCGTTCTTAGAAAAACTCGTAAATATAAACCTTGTAAAAATAGTCTCTGTAGGCCAGCTAAGAGATAGTTGAACCACTAAAAATATGCTATGATGTACGTATTATTAATTCCATTGTATCAGACAGTTTTTCTCAAGATTGAATAGAATAACCCGATTAAGGTTTTTATAGTGTAACTTACAATGCGTCAGAGTTAGTGTTTTAAAGTTGTACGGTCATCCTACCTGCTGTACAGATTTCGTCAATTCCAATCGCATTGCTGTAAAATATTATGTTATAGCGTACTAATAGAAATTCATCTTTCTTTGTCTTAACTATACAGGTTTGTCGATTATTATAGTAAGGAGGATGAAGTAGTAAATTACCTTAGTACGTTCGATAATTGGTATAATAATAATAATAATAATATTGTAATTATTTACCAAATAAATATTAAAAACTTTTTAAGAAATAATGTTAATGTTAAATTAAAAAAATAAAAATTCAAATTACCTTACATTGCCATTATCCACTTAGTGTACAGTCATACACCCATTTATTTCAGATCGGCAGTTAATTTCTCTATAGTTTGTCGTAACCAATAATATAAATCTAACAATAGCAATTACAATAATATATATATTTTTTCATTCCTGAAATTAAAAAGTAAAATGTTTCAATGTTAAATAAAACTATTAATATCACAGGGTTTGATGGTTTGATGATCTGGGTGTGGAATTTATATTCTAGCCTATTAGGTTAATGTATTAATTCTATATTTGATCTCGTGTGTCAGTTAGCTAAAACTAATGTTATATTAAAGGTATTAGGTTTTACATTCAATCCTTTGTCCGCCATATTTGATCTGTTCGTTGTAGATAACTGTGTATACTGTATTTCTGAAAGTAATTTAAATTTGTATGCGTGTTGTTATTCGTTTTGTAATTGATTACTGTTACGAACGACTAAAGGTCAACATGGCTACATCTCTATTTGATTGTATTTGATTACGTACTTTTTACGCTATAAATTCTATCACCGCTTTAATTGAATGGTTTGCATTTTGTTTTGCGGTATAGTTTTGTTGTTTTTCTTAATAATCTTTTATAATCGAACAACATAATGATTGACCAATTTAGTCGATCAAAACTGTGTTTGATCATTAAATTTTCATTATTTCATCGGCGATGTCTGACCGTTTGAGTTATTGTACACGATTGAGTATTGTGATATTATGTAATAATTGGATAATTGTAACTAACGCTGTCAAGTGAGGGAGGCAATTTCTATTGTGAATATCGGTTGACAGATTTGTTCTGGCCTTCGTTTTATTTTGTTTATTTTTTAAGTGGTTGCGGATTCCTTGAAAATATTTCCTTAATTTTTGTACTTTTTCGATTTTCTACCTGCTAATATTAATCGTCTGGTCCAGTTACTTAATTGTAACGTTGAAGATTTTATTCTTAAGCTGGGCTTGACGTATGAAGCCGGTATTAATTATAATCTTAAGTTATTTTTTCGTAGTTAAATAGAAGTTAAGAAGTTATAGATCATAAACTTTAAAGCTAAGGCTAGCATTTACTCGTCAGTTTAACTAAATGTTCTGCGGTACCTTTATAATTGGAAATATGTCGTTACGGTTATATAACAATAACTTTAAGAGGAACCCGGTTTAAATTATTTACCGTACAATCAATAAATGATATATATATATATATATTAATTAAATCGCCTCTTTTATTTAGTTAGGAATTGAGTTATTTAGATTATCCAGTATTCATTAAGTTTTGGACTTTCTCCAACGGGTAATAAGCCGATCTACGATGTTCATTCATCGATTTACAACATACAGTGCTTTTTCCCGTAGAGTTTATATTAAACTTGTTGCGATCCTTCGTTGATGATGTTTCTGAAAAGAAATGTGTACCGCATTTATAACTCATCTAATATAGATTTACATCTTACAGTCGAAAACCCGCTAAATCGTAGATAGTTGTTAAGGTTGTCTTGTACGTCGACATGGTACACAGCGTGTTTTAACAAGTGTTTTAACAACCGTAATTGTTTAATGATTTCTAATGTCCGATGTAAATTGGCTTCTGTACATGAATTTTCGACGTTGAAAGCCTGTCATTAGTTCGATTCAGACCTCTGCGTACTCTTCCAATTTAATTTGTACGTGATGCGATTTCGAATTGCAGATGCAGAGTTATAATGCAACCGTAGTTTGTTCGCACATCTTGTTACGATTTATCGATGCATCTACAAGGTTTTTTTTTTACACATATAAACTAAGTAAGCTATTTTAGCTAAAATAGTTTTTTTTCGATTTTATTTTGTGAATAAAGATAAAACGAACTGAAGTTCCGTAATTTCAATACGATTTAAAATTTAATAAGGATATTTATCATGTAACAATAATATTAAAAATTATACACAGATTTAAGAAAAAAGTTAACTACTCATAGAATTTCATCTAGAGATATTTTTAATCACATTTCAGATTTTGTACGTAAGCGTCGTCTGCAAAGAAATATTCGGGTCGTTACACTCAAAATTTCACAATAAGATATGCAGAACCTTACATTAAATTTTATATTATGTAAATTGTATTTACAGATACCACTAACAGCAGAGTTCTGTTACTGAACACAAATAATCAGATACAGACAATTATATTACGTAATAATATTTTCTCTTTAAGTTAGTTCTGGAAAAATTATTGAAGGGGAATGAATCTCTTTTATAATAAATAAGATGTGAAAAAATATATATAGGATATCTTGTCAATTCATTTCTTAAATCTGTAATTGCTTTTATTGTAATGCGCCTCAAAGTATTGTAAAATTGAAATTATCTTTCCTCATATAATCACTGTCAAATGGTATTGAACTGAGATTTGAAAGGTATGATTTTCTATTTCCATGAAGTTATGATTAATTTTCCAAAGAAAAAATCGTCCACTGGGACTAAGTGTTTAGAGGACGAGATTGACTATCATATGAGACCTGTAAGTCCTCCTGCTCCTTTTAACTATAAATTTTATTTTTTATTGGAAACCTCCATTTGTAACCACTGACGAAATAAAATCATTTATCATTCTAAAACGTTATTGCTCAAATTTCCAAAATATTTTTACATAATTATAATCTTTCTTTAGCAGTCCATCATTCATACTTAATAATTTACTTTTGCTAAGCATAAAAGTGTTAAACAAATACCAGGGAAGCGCTATGTTCTAAAGGGTTATTGAAATAAATTAACAAAAACTGAAGAAAAGATAATAAAAATTAACAAATAAGCGGGTTATAAATTGAGTGTTTCTACCAGCGTTAATAGAACAAAAATAAAAACTGTTTACAAAAAAGGATCGTTTTAGGGAATTACAGCCGAAAATGTAAAATTATTTAAAAAACCAAAATAATGTCTGAACTCTGATTGCCTTTCTTTTTCCTGTTTAGCCTCCGGTAACTACCGTTTAGATAATTCTTCAGAGGATGATATGTATGAGTGTAAATGAAGTGTAGTCTTGTACATTCTCAGTTCGACCGTTCCTGAGATGTATGGTTAATTGAAACCCAACCACTAAAGAACACCGGTATCCATGATCTAGTATTCAAATCCGTGTAAAAATAATTGGCTTTACTAGGACTTGAACGCTGTAACTTTCGACTTCCAAATCATCTGATTTGGGAAGACGCGTTAACCACTAGACCAATCCGGTGGGTTAACTCTGATTGCCTACTACGACCACTGGTTTTATAAGAAAAAACAGGTAGCCCGAACCAGTCAAAGAAATTATTCAGTTCCTTGAAAAGATTTGTAGGAAGGCGGTATCGGTTTAAAAACTTTTACAAAAAGATTTTAAATTATTTTTAAATTTAACGTTGGTGTGCTAGGCGCACCAATGTGTGCCTAGCAATGCTAGCAGTGATTCCGTAAAACTTGATTCTTTGTATTTCCCATTGCCCTAGCATACTCAGCTCTAAACTGGTAGGTAGTTCACTAAAATTCGATCATCTTACAGTATATGAAATTGTGAAGTGTGTATAAAAAAATATATTATTAGATTTTTGTGATTTACTGTTATTTTAAGAACTTACGTACGCTTGTATAAAATTGTTATTTTGAATATTTCACGTTGAAGCACGATTCGGTTTGTTGATTGACATAGGTGAGGGTGTTGCTTATAAAATACAGCCTTGTAGTGTGTTGCATAGATATGCAAGCACATATTTAATTCACACTTAAACGCATAATTGACCGGTAAAAAGATTTCGATGAAAATCTATAGTCCGATGAACCGCATCGGAAAATAAACCTTTCATATATATTATGTTTTGTTTCTTATAACATATCGTCAATTTTTTAGAAAAAAGTCATAATTTCGCCGCTTTTCCTCGATCAAAGATATCCAATAATCAAAATTTCACGCATAGCCGTTCGTTTTAGTGAATTCGGCAGTTGAGATGAACAGAACAGTATGGCCGGCCAAAAGTTGTAAATGACGAATCTTAAACACGTGTACGTTCACCTTTGAATGATAAATTTTACCGATAAATGCGTATAAGTGATGTACCGCGTTTTATACAAAAAGGCAGTTCCTATTGGTTTTCGTGAAGGGATTTATAAACGTGTTTAGAAACTAAGATTTTTCCAATTGAAATTTTAATTTTTACCAAAATTCTTTAACAGAATAACACTTCACTTCTTCTCATACATTCATCATCTAGTTTATTGGAATCTGTAAATTTGTCTTAACTAAATTCATTCGGGGGTTATTTTAAACGAATTTTTTTTTATTTACGAAAACAGACTTGCAAGTTGGCAACCATGAATTAATTCCGTTAATGCTAGCATTGGAAATATGCAAGTGGAAATTTGCTTGTAGGTTGGCACTAATGGAGGGTTGGTAATTCTTACCTTGTAGTAGTAACGTTTTCACAAAAATCAAGTTATGTCTTTTTTTCTGTTGGTTACAGATGTCCTATTAAAAAGACTATCGTGCATTTATTCTTAGAGTTATGCTGTGGCTTTTCTACAATTTCACTATATTCGCTTGTTTTAGTGAATTCGATAATTAGATTAACTAAAACGGTTCGTCCGGGCAAACGAATGTTTAAAAATTATTGAGTATTCTTTGAAGGATAACCTTGTAAGTCAATAAGAAGGCTACTTCAGCTGGTCGGAATGTTACGCGGAAGTGTTCGCAAAACCAAAAAGAAATAAAATTATCTTCGGTAACATATTCACGTCGTGCATGAATTCCGAGAACCCGGTTTTTTTTGGAAAATCATGTTGCAAGTGGTTTATACGTTTTTCCCGCATAGCGAATATTCTTATTTTCGATATATTTACTTTCGTGTCGAGTCTCAGTTTTATCTAAGTGGCTATGTAAACAATCAGAACAAACGATACTGGGGTGAAGAGTTTCATATATTCCACGAGACTACATTACTTTCAGTAAAGGCGGCAGTTTGTGTTGAATTTCTCTGAAGAGAATAGTGGGTCCAATATTTTTCAAGGAAACATCTGAACGCCTCCAACAGATTACAAACTACGTCACAGCGTCGCTAGAAGATGATCGTAATTGCTCGTTGCAGCAAAATTGTGCAACAGTCCACACAGCGAATAGTGTTGTTGCTATATGATTTCATTAAAGGGAAAGGAATTTCCTATGTTCCCTGGCCACTTAGATCGCAGGAAAAGAAAAGGTGTTCTTACTTTAAAAAAGATCTTCGCACAATTGATCAAAAGACGGAACATTGAAGTCTGAAGTATATCCCACATTAATGTCACAACCATTAAAAAATGCCTGCCACATGAAAAAAGACGGTTGTTTTTGATCTGAGCAAGCCGATACAACAGTATATAGATATGCTTTGTTGTACTTGAAATGATACTCTACATTTCTGATGTTATAATAATTTGCCGTAGTAAAGGTGCACCGACGTGTATCAACCGCGAAGTGCAGTTTCACTATATTACTCAAAACAAGATTATCTTACCTCTGCCCAGAACGCCATCGTAATGCGAATCAAAAGTCTGTTTATGTTTCTTCATTTATAAAAAATTAAACAAAAGGATGTCTTTTTTTATACGTTTTGTAAAGAAAGGACTTTGTAGTGAACTGCATTCTAGAAGTGGGCGGATACGTGTGATTGTATTGCAGTTAGCGATGACAATTTTTTAGCGCATTTAAACTCCTTTAAGAATGTATCGATTACATTCCTCTACTCTGTTGGTTTCCATTCTTGTAACTGTTACTCAGTTCGGTACGTATAAGGGCATGACTTTACAAAAAACATTCGACATAATTCCCTAACAAAATAAATATTAAGCTATTTTAATACAATTTTAGTGTATTTAGAGCTTAAAATAGATTAAATTTTCAACGATTAAGTTTTAAATTCCATTTTGAACGTTCAGGTATTTTTTTGACCCCGAGTAATGGCTAATATTTTAGGCGATGTATGATGTGCCAGAATTAAGTGTTTTCAGATAAGTATAATAAGTTTGAAGATCAGATTTATTTCTCTCTTGGAGATTGAATAATTAAATTTCTATTAAAATAGCTTAATTTGTTTTCCAGATGTGAATTTTGGATTACAATAAAAGGAAGAAATAATAAAAAAAAGCCGCGTGCCAGGATTTATGTTTATATAAATTGTTTTTTTTATTTTTTTAAAGAAAATTTACCAAAATAATTCCACCCATCTCTTTTTGGTATATTCGTTTTGCCTCTTGATTAAATATTTCTCAGTTAAATACTTTTCGGTTATCTTATATTTCACTGGAAAAGAAGCTGTAAACAGTACTAGAGAAGGCGTTATTCAGGGTGCAAATGGTGGTGGTGGTGGTGCTTAACGTGTTTGAAGAGGACTCAATATGTTAACCGCTCTTCGTATGAGTTTATATATATATAGTACTCACCTTTACTTTGTATTCACTCTAGAGAGTACCGTATATACATCTCTCTCATCTTCTCTCACTCAGGCATCCGTTTATTATATTGAATGGGGATTTACTGTTCCATAATGGATTGGTGACTAGCAGTCTGTTGCGATGGAATGGATTTCAGTTAAGCTTACATGTACAGCAAACTTTTAGCTCATGCTAGTCGTCAAATGGACCTCAACTAGGCTGAGTCACTGTGATATGAATATTTACCGTATTGATTCGTCCACGTTGTATTTATTTATTCCATTTGAATGTAATTTATATCCTTAATTCTGGAAACATTTACCGTACTCGACGCTTTCTTTTTTTCTACTCCTCTTTCGAATGCGGCTATTAGTGATTACAAATAAATATTAATATTTTGTTGTTATTAATAATAACAAATAATTAATAATAATAATAATTATTAATTTAAATGTCAGGAAAAGATTTTTGAAAGTATATGTTTGGAGCGTCGCCTATACGGAAGTGAAACTTTGGACGATCGGAGTACCCGAGAAGAAAAAATTAGAAGCTTTTGAAATGCGGTGCTATAGGAGAATGTTAAAAATAAGATGGGCGGATTAAGTGACAAATGAAGACGTGTTGCGGCAAATCGATGAAGAAAGATGCATTTGGAAAAATATAGTTAAAAGAAGAGACTTATAGGCCACATACTAAGGCATCCTGGAATAGTTGCTTTAATATTAGAATGTCAGGTAGAAGGAAAAAATTGTGCAGGCAGCCAACGTTTGGAATATGTAAAACGAATTTTTAGGGATGTAGGATACCGAAATGAAACGACTAGCACTAGATAGAGAATCTTTGGAGAGCTGCATCAAACCAGTCAAATTACTGAAGACAAAAAATAATAAATTAATATTTTTCAAAATGATTGACGAGTAATGTGTCTTTTACGTTTGATCCTAAATATTGAAAATTGATTTTTGGATTAAATTTGTTTTTAGATTTTTCATCAAGGTTTGGTGTATTTATCCGATTCAAATTGACGTTTAGATTTTAGTGGGGCTTATCTTATTTTCTCGTCTGATTATTTTAGATCGTGGTTTTTAATTGATTCATTCAATAGCATTAGATGAAGTATTTGTAATGCATTATTTTTAATAAAATTATTTCTATTTGGTATTTGATGTAACCTTTAGCAGAATTTATCAAACTGAGTGAGTGAAGTCTGTTCATCACGGTTTAAAAAATAATGTTCGATTGAATAGAATCAGTGAACATTTTGGTAGTGGTAGTATCAACCACCATGCAAGAACGTGTTTGACTTTTCTCTTGAGAAAATTTATTTTCTTGAGAAACTGTAACGATGAAAGACGATGCTTGACGTACCGTTTAGCTCATAGTTAATCTGTGTGAATTCATAGGAACTTAGTTGTTTCTGTAGCTTGTGGTTCATTTTTTAATATTTTGTTTCTGGAATGTATTCATGCTCTGGAAAATTTATTCTCTTATGCTGTGTTGATTAATTAATTTCGTTTGAAACGAGCCATATTCATGGTATTTGTATGAATTGGCATCCACTGCTTTCCGGTTCTATATGCAAGCTTCATCTTGCATTTTTGTTTTAGACTTGATTACAGAGAAATAAAATTATTGTGCTCACAGGGTAATAAGTTAATTTTTTTCTCACTTATTTAGGGTCTTTAAAAACAAAATGTGCGTAAATTGAAGGTTAGTATGTAGAAAAGCAGGAAGGGTGGCTTTCTTACCATATGTGTGTAAATTTTTGGACAATTCTATTTTAATATATTTTTTCAGGATTGTCTTTTTACGTCCATTTAACTTTCAAAATTTCTTCGTTAGTTTACGTCCTTTTACAGTTCCTACGTACTTGCAATCTAATGTATGCATTCATACTGTACGAAAATACAGTATTTCGTTATTTAATGTTTTTAGTTTCTGAAGCAGTGTGGAATTCTTGTTTTTTTGAAGACAGTAACTTTGTCTCATTATTCGCCTGAAAAAATATGTACCGGTAGAAAAGTGAAAGTAATTGAGAAGTACCCTTGTAGAATTACGGACCGGTTTAAGGTTTTCATTTTCATAATTTGATTAATGATAATTAGGTTAGCTTTTTTTCTCTAACAGTTTGGTTATTAGAATTAACTTATTTTTATTAGTTACTATATTCTGATAGTCTGATATCAGTTAGGCTTAAATTAAATCTAATTATAGATTTCCTTTACATAGTAGATTTTTAATTAAAAATCTCATCTTAAAATTCGGTGCCTATAAAAATTCCGTTTTAAATACTTGTTGTTCTACGTTTGCATTAAACATTTTGGGAAAGTAAATAATGTATCTTTTATGAAAAAAGTTACGATTTCATATTTGAGTTAATCGACGTTATTTAAATACCTTTTATGTGTTTCTTCATTTAATAAATATTGTTTCTCTGTTTTTTTTTCTTGTTTTACTTCACAATTAGTTCTTTTTTTAGGACAGTCGAGGTAGTATTATAATTTTATTTTAAATAACCTTTTCCTCAGTCGTTATGTTGGCTAGTTAGTATTCAGGCTATATTATTCTCCCACCTTCTTAAATTCGTTTCAATTTAAGACCGACTTAAGATTATTACTTGTGAATTATTTATGATATCGAACGATTGAGGTGTATGTGTTTTTAAATTTATTTTGTGAATTCTACCTCTGAATAAAGAGTTACTCGGGTAATTTATTTAATAGGGTTAAGTTATAATAATTCTCATACCGCGTTATTAAAATTGTTCTCTGAACGATTAAATGATGTGTGCCGCTTATATTATAATTATATGTAGTCCAATATGTGATACGTGTTCGCCTTAGATACGATCGAACCTTAGAATTAAATAGCGCCATAATGTTTAGGCGATGTATCGATTAGTTGTTCAGTAAATTACTGAACTGTTGTTATAAGCTTTAACGCACGAGAAACTGTTAACACGCAAACGTGCTTCGTAGACTTTTCTGTATGATTGCTACTTACGCTTATGCGATCTCGTAACGATAAAATTGCAAGTCTTTGTTTTTCCTATTGTATGTGTTATTTTATTTTACCGCAATCGCTATATTTTTATACTTAGAAACTTTAAGGATTTTATTTCACGAATGATTTTAAAAAAAATTACGGTTTCCAAATCACTACTTGGTTTTCTCTGTAAGGATTGTAAAACTACAACTTTCTTACTCTAGACTGAGAATTGAATTTATTTGTAAAAAGTTTGATTTCATTTTTACGTTTAACATTACAGTAACCCGTTCGAAAAAAGAGTTGTACAACCGTATGCGGTGAAATTTAATGCACGATTATTTAGCTGTAATACAGATTTCTTTAAAAACGAGTTTCACGTAATTTTTTTATCATTTCACAATATTATAAATTTGCGTGACGTTAAAATTTTCCTTACTAGCATATTTTAATGTTTTAATTGCATATATTATGCATAAATCTGTATGAATGGTAATGATAATAATATTCATGAATAATTGTAATTTTTTAATCGTATTTGTAGTTCGTTCTTTTCCTTGGAAATGATATCAAATATGTAGGTAGTAATGTAGAATAGTCCACAAAGTTTTCGTGATTGATGATTTTCAGAACCATTTACTTGATTCTTTTGAACCACCTCTAGGTTGTTTTTTTTACAGGTTCATTATCGTTTGTATCAACACTATTACTCATTGTTAAATTTTCCCCTAAAGTATAAAAGAGATTGTGAGGCTCGGCGATCGTAGAGGCCTATTAATTCGGGAGTACAGTTGCCGTAGTGCGGAAAACCGTTATTGAAGGTGTTTTCACGTATGATTTGGACCTCTAGAATCTAGTTCTTACATATCTAGGTAGTACTTAATGTGACTTGATAGTAAGTTAGGAAAATTAAAGTGAACTTATGTTATTCACGTTTTGAGGCGTGTCATATGTTTATTTTGGGGTAATATTTTTGTTCAAAAAAGGATAACCGGTGTTGCCCACATCCTGACGTTATATGACTGTGAACTCCTCCAGACATGATATGTTGAACAATTTAAAAAAAAAAAATGTATCATCGTCTTGTCATTGAAATAATGAATGCTTTATCTTAATGGAATTGATTTACGAGTGGAATGGTGTCTAACGACTGAAATTTATTATATCTTTTACTTGTACAGGTTCACAGCGATTTATGCAGGTTTCTCATTTAGTTTTAACTGACTCAGGGAAAAAATTGCATGCAACAAGCTGCCTGAACACTTAGCGCCCTTCTAACTGTGAATTATTTATATGCTGTGATTTTAATCAGTGTATAAATTAATGATATTTGGATACTTGAAAGCAAGAATCAAAGGCGTTTAATGGTTGTCAAACGTGTGATTGTTTCATTTTCAATGACAAGAATAAAAAGGACTGTTTTTAAAATGTCTAGGGAAGCAAACTGAAGCGACATCGATTTGCACTTTACTATAAAAAAAAGAGCTAGTTGCAATATTTCGTAATCATTTGTGAATATTCAGTACGTCTGTAGTTCTCACTCATCAGCACAGAATTCTTGTCGATCGTGACTTGTAGATACAAAAATTTGGCTATTGTGAAAGAAAAATATTTGCTTCCGCTTAACTGCAACGTTCTCGTACGTTGAGCACACACAGATTTGCTTGGTTCTTTTAACTGTCGTGAATACGTATTTTACTCTTCCTTACAGCATGTCGTGTAATCAAAACTCAGTTTACCCCGACTATATGTCGTTAGGTTTTGATTATTTTTATTACAACATTGTATAGTGTTTTGATTTATTTTAGATACATTTACTTTTCATCGGATTAAATTATTTTATCGAAAGGCAGAATACATGTAAGTTTCGGCTAAATTTTTGAGGTATTCCGACTCTATTTCTTCTCTGAAAAATTTATTAATTTATTTATTCATTTGTTAATGAATAATAAATGTTGGCACTAGAAAAACTGTATAAACACCAGTTTATAATCGATCGGCGATTATACGAATAATCATCAGTTTTTACACTTTACATCTGTTTTGATTTAATTTCTTCTATAATCGCCTTTCCTGCAGAGCGTCTAGCGGCATATACATGAAATCTGAGATAAGAAATGTTATTAATTTTAAAATTATTTATTCACCGATCACTATTATTATAAAATCGAAACTATGTTAGAGCAGGTTGTTTTCGGCTTATTATTCCTATATTGGCCTAATTAGGCGAACAGTTCTCTAGGTCAAATAAATAAATTCAAAATATAAAATAATTCAGGGGAAAATAATTCGTCTGCTATAGCGGGCGGCGTATTGCTGTGCACATAAGCTGACGGTTGGCTTACCGACAGTTATTAACTATCCTGAACAACTCTCACAATTTATTGCTTACTAAGTAAGTGTACTGAGCTATACGAGATGTTTTCGTAAAGTTATGTTTAAACAGTTAATTTAACTGTTTCACCTGTCTTATCAGTTTTTCTTTCTCGCACGCAGTGTGCACAGTTGTACGCCGCCCGCTGTATGATAATTACTGTTAAATGGCGTAATCCGCTTTAAAAATGCCCGTGGAGTCCAGAAATGCTCGGCTTGTATCGCAAAGCCTTGCCGTTAATTAGACCGCTTTTCCGGACGAAGTTCTGGAAGTAGTCGATTCCTAATCTCTATGAACAAAGAAGTCGGCAGTTTGTTCTCAGCGTACTCTATAACGATTTGCTAGTAGGGCAAACATTTTATATATTAAACGCAATTTCAGTGGTTAGGCGACCGTGAGTTACCATCAATGTTACATGATACGAGGGGTATCCAGAAAGTAACTTAAGTTTTGAAATAAAGAACAAACCAAATAAAAAAAGTGAATCTTATATACATTTTTAAGGGAGGATCTTAACTATTTTTCTATCTTAACTATTTTTCTACGTAGTTGCCATTTAAACTGAGGCACTTATCATAACGATGCACAAGCTTTTCAATTCCTTCTCTGTACAAATCTGCCGCCATCGATTTTTGGCAGCTATCTTGTACAAAACTTGTGATAACCAAGCTTCCCCGATACAATTTCATGTAGTAAACTTTGTGAAATTTGGGGGAAATGAAGCGAAAGTTTCGAAATCGTAATGCGGCGATTTTCACAAATTTTATCGTTGATTTTCATCGTCAGTTCATCAGTCACAAGGCTAGGCCGACCTCTGCGGTCCTCATCATGATCGTTGGCGCGGCCATTTTTAAACTAAACTCGCCACTGCCTCACTCTACCTTTACTCATTATTCCATCTCCTTATACATCACAAAGTTGTCGATGAATTTCAGTTGGTTTGAGGTTTTTGCCGGTAAAAACCTAATCGTTGAACGCACCTCAACAACTGGCGGAATTTTCTATTGAAGCGCACATTTCAATAATTCACAAACAACAAAATAGAATAATCACAGTCCACACGCTATGGCAGCTTGATGCGTACTGAGTGTAGAAACGTTTTGACGCCAAGACGGCGGCTCTATCCCCACCCATCTCCACGCTAGACACACACTTTGGTTTCTTTCTTCTGGACCGCCTTTGTATTTAAAGACATACTGTTTCTCAGTCGAACTTCAGTAAGCGTGAAGTTTCCTTCTATCGCCCTTCTGACCATGAGCTTTTGAAGCCTCTTAAGAATAGTGTAGTTCGACGAAACGAATTTTGGAATCTTATTACTAATTCGTTGGTGTTGAGCGTATCCAGAACTATTCTAGCCTCAAAGGAACAGATACATACAATTAATAAATGGAGATTATCTTGTGTGTATTAAATGAATTTATTTTTTTTTTTTGTAATTTAATTAGGAAGAAACGTATTATTTTTCTGTAGGGAACTTTTAACTTTGTAACGTTTTAGTTTTTTTGATTCTAGAAGAGGTTGGATAAAATGTAATATTATTGCGTGCTAACTCATCACCTGTTTCAATAGTAAACACTAAAGTTTCGAAGTTGATATTAAGAATAATTTATATTTTTATTCACAGTTAGCGTAAAAAGCGATATTTTAAAATGCTAATAATTTTACTAATAGCGGATAATTTCAATGAAATATGTTTATTATGGAGTGAATGCTTCTTTTATATCCATTTAATTCTAACTCTCGCTCCATTTTCTTTACCTGTGAATGTGGTCTTGGCACTGCCAAGCCGTGCTGCGGTACGACCTCGCAGCAAATAAATTTCCTTCTACCTTGGCGCCCGCCGCTGAGTTCACGCGTATTCAAGTAAGCAGTAGAGTTTCACGAGTTAACTGACTTACGGGAAGTGTAGAGGGATGGGGTCGGGTTGAACTGATTCGATTGGTTCCCGGTAAAAATCGTTGAGTGGATAGTCCTTATTATTGTTACTATCAGCCGGATTCGTCTCCAATTTCTTTTGAAAATTTACACCATTGTATTGATCCGTGCTATTATCAAATGTGTTCTCTTTTGCTTTTACCATAGTAGTGTTGTAATTTTTCTTTATTATAATTTTTTTCTTCCCAAAAGTTTTATTTATCAATGAATCGGTTTGATTAAAAAAAAAAGAAAAGTAAAATAATATTTGTCGTACAAATGAATTAGAAAACTGCGTAAAACTTTTCACAAAATTATAATTTTTTATACCTAATTTGCAATTCAATTATCGGTAACTGTATATGCGCGTCTCGATACAAGCTAGACGGTAATTTTACCGTCTCCCAACCAGTACGTACAAGTAACGGGGTTGCTTGTTTAAAAAAAAGACAGCTTTAAAAGCGTTTCACGAAAAAGAATTGCAAATATTTTATTTTTCTAGGAAATAAGTCTAGTAGATTTTTTTCACTTTTTAACTTAATTTTAAGAACATTAATTTTTTTTGCCATCACTGCCGTTAACCGTAAGGAAATGTGGTTGTGGTATTTATTTTGTTCAAATGTAGGCGCCTAACTAAGAAGGAAAACTAATCTGTTTGTTGACAGATTGTATCTCTAAAAAAAAAAAACATAATAAATTCCTCATTCGCCATACTTTTTTTATTTTTCTTTATTTTGTTTGAATCGAATACAGCAGAACTGAAGTTCCGGGATAGGTTGCAGTTTTATCTAAATATGATTTTCTTGTTGATGGTTTAGGGCGTATTCGTATCATACTCTTGTAGACAGGGTACAGCGTCGTAAAAAAAATTCAAATTAGAAATAGGAAGCATGTTTTTCGCTTTTATCAGCGAAAAGGACGCAGTTTTCACAGGGGTGGAAATGAATTTAATCAACGTGCGATGTTCCCGTTACCTCGGAAAAAAGTCTTTTATAGTATTATTGTTATTTTTTGTGTTTTTTAAGTTTTTTTTTGTACTGAACCGGTAACAAAACAGTTTTATAAAAGTAATACTTTTATTCGTGTGTATGCTTGTTTAAAAAAAAATTTCTAGTTAATTTTCTCGTCGATTTCTATTTATATTGCGGAAAATTATAAAACTGGTAATGTATATAACTGTAACGAGTGTGAGGTTTTCCTTCGAACAGCTTATTCAATATCAATAATACATCTAAAGCTACCATTTTGTTTCGTGGTAGCTATTATTGCATTTTGATCATCTTTCTTTTTCTTTGATTATTCTACTCCGATCCATTTGGTGTGTCTGCTGAACGATGTTCGAGCGAGATACTTCTGACGTGTACACATTTCAAAATCGCATTAGTTTTTTACGACTCATTTGATAGAAGTTTTTCTATTATCGTTCAGTGTAATAGGGCGATGCAATTGATTTATTGGAGAGTAGAATTGTACGTTTCTTTTACAACCCATACATTTTATCTATAAAGCAGTGATTATCATAGATATCAGCGAATGAAGATTTAAATATTAACAAAAAGTATGCCCAAAAAATGCCTGCTGTGTTGATTACTGATTCCGAAGTTTACAATTCTTTATACATTTCTTGCGAAACAGAATATGTACAGCAGGACTTATTTTTATTTTCTAATGTTTTGTTCAGTCGTGGCTGCCAAAATAATCTTACTTCATATTATTCACTACCAAATTATTAGGAAAACCTATTTATGCCAGTCCCTAGTAACAAATAAAAGAAATATTATTAAAAAAATCAAAGGTTCCAGGAATTAATGGGAATAGAAGATAGAATTTTAACCCTCACTTTTTTGTGAAATTTGAAGAAAAGCAAGTTACATTCATGCTATTTTTTTATGAAAAATCCTTTAATAATCTTGTTTGGAACAAATGTAAGATTTTTAAGAAAAAAAGGAATTGAGATTTGGAGCAAGTGAGTTATTTACACTTTTTTTTTTTTAAGAATTTGGGTAGCTTTAAGAGTAATATACGAAAACGAAACGTGAAAGATTGGAGACATTTATCTTTGATAAAGATAAAGGAAAGTGAAGGTATAACGGAAATAAAAAAAAAAAACATTTTGATTTTCATCTTTCTTACTTATTATCGGTTAACGATTGTTCTTATTTATTATTTTCGTGTTTAACATTATTTTCATGACTTGTGAAGCTAGAAATTGTTTTGTATGTTTACAAAGTTGAGTTTTCCCCTGAATGAAATTCGGAAATCTATATTTCTATATTGGACCCCACTTCATAAAACAAGTTGTTTAATATAAATTCCTTTTTGAATTATATTTCATCTGACGTATCGATTACTCAATTTTTCCTGCGTGCAAAATAGATTAAATTGAGTTTTCAATTTTAAATAATTTTTCGAAGTAATTGGGTATATATTATTTAATTATATTAAATCACAGTCTCTCGTTATTTTGTACATTTTAAGTTAATTTGATCTTATTTTAAATTGTGCCGGTCTAGAGCGAGATCGTTGTTCAACGTCGAGCGAATAACTAGATGGGGTGGAAAATGACTATTAGTCGCTTTTGTGCGAGTACTATTTTACTGTCGTTTGAAGGATATAGCAACTCTGATTTACTGTATTATTACTGCCGAATCACATCATTACACTCGACACTATCGTTCTTGAATGTGGAGTTACAACAATTTCACTGCAGGGCTTCGTACGGCACGCTCCGCGTCTCCCCGCATTAAGTCGTATTTGCTTTTGTTGAACTGTCACTAACAGTATTCTTCAAGTTGTTTTTACAAGAGCCTCGTTTTACGGCGGGTGCCACCCACTCACGAAGAGACACAGCACTGAACTAAAATAATAAGCTTAAAAAGACTGTTTAGATAAATATTATTTTACCGGCAGTATTTATGAAATTAATTGTAAAATAGCGTTCGTGGAGTACCATTGAAATCATTAAACGTGTAATTTTCAAAGATCCTTTAGTTGTGTTCATTGTTGAATTTAATATTTATCGTGCTTACTGTAGATAATAGATTTGTGAAAGTGGTAGTGTAATAATAATAATAATAATAATAAACGTATTATTTTACTGAAATTGAATATTGTCGTGTTAACAACATCGCAGTTAAATAATCCATTCTTTATTGGAAATTTAGAAATCGAAAGCGATTGTCATTGCTTAATACATGGAAATGCGACCAGATTCATTTATTTTACAAAATGAAATCGCTTAAAATTATTTATATAATGTACATTTCAAAATAGGCAATGATAGAAAGGAAAAATTTGTTTTACACGTTGTATAAATTAAAATGTGTATTGTAGAAAGAATTTGAAATAATAAGTTTCATGAATAAGCTATCGCTCTTTTGTTTCTTACTTCCTCTGATGGGCTGTATGTGTAGATGTGGGGAATTTAAGAATTTAGAAAAAAATTATTTCTCTGCCTGTTTTACCCTCCTGTAGTTCATCTAGGCTAGAAAATTCTGCTAATAGAAATAATATTATTCCATTTTTTATTTTGTCGTATTACTTTTAATAGCTATTTATACTAATAAATCGCTTCTAGTCAGATATATACGAAATAGCGAAAGTAAACTTTTTTGCAGTTTTGAAAATAGATCGTCGACAATTTTTTTCTATTTTTTTATTTTTATTCATAGGCAAAAACTGTTCTTAAATGTGTCTAAAAATATATTTTTTTTAATATAAAATCTTAATAAAATTACAGACCGATGCAATTTGCATTATTCCTAGCCTTATTATAAATAAATTTGAACTAATTAACAGTTCTAATACTTTAAAAATACACTTATATTAAATACGTTTATAATTTTTTTTTCATTCTGTGGTTGAATAGATGACCATGTCATGTGTTTAGCTTTATAGGAATTTTTTTCTACTTTGTGTATTTAATTTGTAACGTAGTTTACGTATGTATTTGCTAGAATTTGCAGTTTTAATGTACAATATCTTTTGTAAAAAAAGTTTAAAACTCGTGCTTTTGTTTTAATCCGGCTAAGATTGTAGATCTACATTACAGTGTCAGTTGTAATATCGATTGGGTTGATTTGAACGGGCCACAGCGACATAAAGCGCTACCATTACGAATACTATTACTGGTGGCACTAATGCTGCTATCGCTTTAACTGCTGGTATCTGCTAACTGGTTTAACTACATCGGTGATCGTATATAATATATACTGTACATGCTGTATGTCGACTCTAGGACACACCGTAATAACCCCGTTAACCCCCACCTATTCGACCGCTCATCCGCTGCTTGTCCTTTAATTGGCCACCGGCCAAAATTGCGGGAGGTACATCGCACATTCTGATGTACTAATTCCGTTAATTCATTCATTCTGCGTTTACCCATTCATCGATTGTTTGAAGTAAAAAAAAAATTATTCTAGCTAACTTCACCCTTCTCGGTTTACCGAATATTTGCCGTATTCACGTTAAATGCGAATGAAGTAATTTAGGTAGGTTATTATAAAAATGAAACTGTCTTAGATCCTTTTCCTCCGTATTACAGCAGAATAGTAGAGGCAGATGAAGTTTATCATATCTAATAAAGTGGCTGAAATAAAAGATCTTAGTTATCACTCGCGTATTGTATTTTCGTCTATAAATACCATTCTAAGAATCGTTATTAGATTATTACAGTCTACGTATTAACGATACGTCTTGATATCACTCAGATAAAACTATTTCGGCGCGAAAATTGAAAATAGTTATTGGTAAAACGGTAGAAAATTATTACTGAATTCCCGGAGCCTTACCTCACCCCATAACCACGATCCTTTTTGTTATTAACAGTACTGGTTTTCCTCGGGTTTTTGGGTTTTTAATTTTTTTTTTACTCTTCGACGTTTCATGACTCAACGACTCTAAAAAAACAAAAATATTTAAAAAATGTGTGGGATGTATACGTGGTTGACGTGTTTGAAGCTTTTGACTGGATAAACCGATTTTGATAAAATTTGGCATACAAATTCGTGTCCTCCAAAAATTTGGTGGTTAGTTTCACTATGAGGTGGGGTAGATAGATTCTTTGGGGGTCAATATTCTCAAAGCTATGTTAACATAACAACTACGTTTTATTAAGTTCAGTGTGTAAGCACATGCTTATAGTTTAAAAGATATTTTACCCCCAATTCTTCTTCCCCAAAAATCGAAAAAGCTATATTTTTATTGTATACTTTATTACAGAATTTCTTTTGTCTTGCTAAGCGTATGTGCAAATGACTAAAAAAAAAAAAAAAAAAATAATAATTGGAGCAATAATTGTGGTTTGGGGAACCGAACAGAGTAAAAAAATTTTTTTTTAGTTTTTTAAACTTGTGAGTGGATTTTTTGAAATTTTTTTTAAAAATAATCCACCCACACCCCATAAGAAATTTCAGGTAACCTTTTACTGATTGTACATTACCAGTGTCAGGAAAGTACAACACCTTTGTCAGCCTTTTTTTTACATTGGTAGCGTTTATTGTGAACTTATCCAATGTAAATAAAAGAAAAAACTTAAAATGATGAGTCTTCACAGAGAACGCATTAGAAGCTGGAAAATACTGTTATTTATTTTTTGTGTGGTTTTTTCAAAGTTTCTAAACTTTTTTCTTAAATCTGTCCCAAACAAATATAAATTCAAGTAAATTCTTGATGGTGATTTAATTTGTGTAGACATAAAAAAATTAAAAATTCAAGATTTTGAAAATAAATTATGTTTGTTTTAGATGTACTATGATTTCTATTATGGAAAGAGTTGTTTATGTTATCATTTATAATAATTATAAAGGAGCAAACAAATAATTGTACTTCTGTATTTCAGGCATCTATTGTGCTTATGCTGTAATGAAATTATTTTTTATTCTCGACACTGTGCAAGTTAGTTGTTAATCATAAATCACAGAAGACTGAAATGACTCGTTACTTACTCCTGAGAACAGTAATGATCAACTTTCATAAATAATACGCCAAACTTGAATAATTAATGACCGTTTTGATTTTCCTGTTGCTTATTCATTGAGCTAATATATGCTTTTTACACGTATAATGAGCATCTAACGAAATGCAGCTCTATATAAGAAACTTACTCGATTCACCGCAGACTGCTTATATAACAAATTACTTTCAAAGAACGTAACGTTTTTCTGTGAAATAAAGTTCGATTATAATTAAGTCAGGCAATTTTTTTAACCGTTTTGTAGAAATAAAAATTTCGTTAGGGTGGTGATTCTCAAATCCACAATCATTTTTAATTATTTGAATCGTTACTATTTTCAGTAATTAATATAAGATTCAAGTTGAAATCGACTTAATTCTCATCTGGCAACGCAACATACCCGATTTCAAAATTCAACCCGTTACATATCGTAACGGGTTTTTCCCTCGCTTAATTTCGATTAAAAACAATGAAAATTAGATTGCTTCTTTATTTATTATGAATTAAAAATGGATTTCTATGAGGTATGTCTTATTTGTTTAAGGATAAATAAGCATTTTTCCGTGTAATTTAACAAAGCTTCGGGTTAACGAAAAGGATCTTATGCTTTTAATAAATTACCGTAACAAGAAAGTATAGTATCATTTCAAAATAAAATTACAAAATAATTTTCTTTTACGGCAATGTTTGCTTTTTGTTGAAATTTTAAATGTATACTTTTTTGAAATATTTTATAACCACTGAATCACGATTTATTTTGTGTATTAGTGTCTTCACGTATTTACCTTAAAATTATCCACCGTGTTTATGCTTTAAATAATTAATAAGGACTTTAATCAAATCTCTATTATATGATGCTGTTCTGATTTAAATTTACCTCGGCTTCGTTTAATCCATATAGGCAAATACTGCAAGCACTTTATACTATCTATGAAGTAGCATTTGTACAAATTTTTGACGCCATTTACCATTGTAACCTTGAACAAAAAAAAAAAAAAAATTATTTATTGTAAGCAATACGTATTAATAGTCTGAGGGAAACTAAAATTATATATTTTACATTACTAATTGTAATTTTTATTCATATATTAAAATAGTGTTTACTATAAACTATGCTTTTTATCGAGAATAGATAAGATAAGCTCTTTAAAAATTGTTGCAATTTACGTAATATCTTTACTTTTTGTTCACTAAACGTAAATAAAATATTTAGTCTCATTTCCCAGCTACGCCGGTGGTCAACTCGTCGTGCGCTTCATTTTTTTCAAATCTATCATTTTAAGCTATATAATCTTTTATAATAAATAAAAAAATCGTTTTTATTGAACCTCAAGAAAATTGAACCTTATTACAACTATACGAGTAATAGTAGTTACCAGAAAGCCCAAAAATATTAACTTCAGTAACTGGGAGAAAGAAAAATACAACGTACGGATATGTGTTAACAAAATATTAACAAAAATTGTTCAGTCGGTTAGCTTCAGATATTATTTTCTTCATCGACATTAAGTAAACGTATATCATATAATAATTTTTAATGTTATTTTTTTGGGGGTTTTTTCTAATATTTTTTTATTAAATATAAAATACGTAGTTGATTATATTTAATATTTTAATTTTTGAAGCCAAGATGTTCAAAAGATGAAATAACCAAAATTTTCGATTTTTGAAAATTTGGAGCTCGTACATAGGGGGGGGGGGGGACTTTTTTCAATGATTAAAGTATTCACATAAATAAATAACAACAAAATTTTGGTTTTTTTTTGGAGTTTCCAAGTAAGCAATTTATTGTTATTTAAAAAATTTTTAAATAGATACGTTTTTAGCATTAAAAGTTGGAAATTCCAAAAAAAAAAATATTTTTGGGCCTCTCATACTCAAGGGGAGAAGCATTCGGGTAAAATTAATTTTAAAAAATCTCTAATTGGTGGTAATAAATTTATAAAAAAGAAGTGAAATTTTTGACAAATTTTTTTTCAACAAATGCTGAGAGGGCTCTGTAAAAAAATTAAGATTTTTCATTTTAAATGCAAAAGGTAATTTACGAAAGGACTTAAATTTAAAACAAATAAAAAAATAATTATAGTGCCCCCCCCTCACAGTAAAGGTTTGAACACATTCTTTTCCCATAAGGGTAGGGAACATACATAATAGATTTTTTGAACTTGGGAGTATTGAAATAACATTTTTTTCTTGCAGATTATTTACAATTTATTTAAATCTTTTAATTGCCTTCGATTTCTTCTTAATGTACACAAAATTTACAAAAAAACAGTTTTTAAAAGATTTTTTTTGACCGACTATACTTTCCCGTTACACCTATAGCTTCTGTGGCAGCATATATTATCACTGTAGCTGAGAAAGTAAAAGTACATCATTTGAAAGTTTACTTAAATTCTAGGAAAACAGTAATCCTAATTTCATACATGGATCGTCGTTTGTAGCTTAATTAATATTTCTTTAAATCCTTCCTTTCTGAATTAAGCAAAACAAAGATTTAAGTTAGGTTTTGTTATAAATTTAGTAGATTATTTTATTTAGGGTTTATGTATGTAATTTGATAGCTAAAGAAAATATTACTTGGTTAGTTGCTTAAATTTTGGCATGTTAGATTTTAAACATCGGCATGGAAAAACAACCTAACTCGTAATGCGTTTTAACAGTCAATCTATTAATAAAAAAATTAATGAATTTTTTTTTTTTTACCGTTTAATAGTTTTAATTTTATACGTATTTAATCATTTTTTGCATTGTAGTTTTTCTTTTAAAACGCTGTTATGCTTTCAAAAAATGGCTGCGTGTACGTAAATAATTCTTTCACAAGAAAACCAACAGCTGAAGCTTACTTTAATTCTCATTTTACATCTTAAAAGTTAATCATTTTCTAGAATTTTCGCTTGAAAGTAATTGGAATATGAGAATGATATCAGACGACATGTCACATTACAATCTGTTAAGAAATAATGATAATTATAAGAAAAAATGTGGCCTTCAAAATATCTGTGAAGACCGTATAAATTTACATTTAAAAAAAAAGTTTCTCTGGAACTAAGTTTATCTTGTTTTGTCGAGCAAATATGCTGTATAAAAAAAATGAATGGGTTAATTTAAGATTTCTTAATGTTTTGAGTGTCTTTTTAAAAAATTCGTGTGAAAATCATTAAAATCTATATTTAATTATTAAGAAAATCGTGTTAAATGGTGTGAGGTTCGGTTTAACGAGTAGTAAAGATAACTTTTTTTTTAATACGAACAGTAGTGTAGTACTCTTAAATCTGCTTGTGTAATTAATTTTTAATTACAGTGATTTAATCAGAAAAAATTATTATTTGCTGTTTTCGAATTTAAGTAAATAAAACATTAATTCATTTTTCTAAGTGTATTGTTTAATGAAGTTATATACTTTGATCTAATTCAATGCTTTTGCAGAAATTTACGATCCTGTAGAGAAAATGCTCCTCTTATAATTAATACCAAAGAACTAGATTAAAATGAACAAAAATATGCGATACAGTCGATGAAATTTTCTTTACAGTATATTCATTAATACGAAACTCATTACTTTGATAGATTAAATTTTCTGTATGCATTTGAAGGTCATTTATTCATATATTGGAAACGAAAATTTTGTAATATCAAAAAGATTCAATAATTTTAAAACGAATGACCGGGGTGGATTTTCTTTAATTAATTATAAATTAAGTGAAAATCCACGTTTACTGTAGTTAATTTAAAAACGAAAAAAAATTGGGTTTATTTTGTGATTTTTCTTATTTATTTTATCTCCTTTTCTGAAAATGTTTTACGTTGTAGTTCAGGACAAAAATAAAACTTTGGACGGTAATTTATCCATTCTGTTTTTCGCTCCCGTACTGACTGCCCTTGGCTTATTACGACCAGGTATCTGGCATATTATGAGCTGTATTAGATTGTGTCCCTTGGGTAACTTTCGCACCTGTGATGCGATGCGTATTCTATTGATTGTATAATTATGCGGTAGTACGCCATACATTTAAACAGGCGTATAGAATTGTTGTTTTTTTTTTTTATGAAACATGATGTTTATAATCTTTTCAGATTATTGAAATGTGTGCCTTTGATCATAATTTGAATCTGTTTACCATTACTTTCATTTTCTATATCGCTCTTTAACTGGGATTGCTCTTAAATTACTTGCAACCGGTTAGCTATCGAAATTTCGTCATTGGTCCCGTTAGAGTCTATACGTTATTTAAAAAAAAAGTACAAAGAAAAAAGTTTTTCTGTGTACTATTTCTCCGTTACTAATATAAAGGATAAGGAATGATATAGTGGTCTGGTGACACAATATACACTCGGGTGTAGTAATAAATAAGATTTTGTGTTATTACACAAAATTGTAAGATAATTCTATTAAGTGAAGGAGAATACAATATGAAGTTTAATTAAGTATATGAGATTGAAGGTGTATTAAGGGTAAAAGGATAATTCTATTCGGTGGAGTATTAAATTTTAAGGTTCATATGAAAATAAGATTAAAGGGCATAACTCGAGATAATATGTAGAAGCACCGTATCTGTTCAGATCGTATTACTTTTCATTAACTCTGTTTTAACTCTTAACTAATAATGTTTTTGTGTATAGACGTTAGTTATTTGTTCAAGTTTTAATAAGTTCAGTTTAGAATGACGTGATTGTTTCACTGTTACTAATTGTGATACCAAAAAGGATGTAGGCTGTGTAATATGTATGTAATAAAGGGATAATATATGCTAGACTTTGTGTATTATTAAAATATTTTATTTATGTGATAATATTATTTCATCAGATTTCGTGAATTCTTTTTATCAGTGCTTTGTTTGTTTTTTATTTCATACCGTTCTTAATTTTAATATTTAATAAATTAGCATTTACATTTTGTTATCCGCACTAATTATTACTGCTGTAGTAATATACAAACACCTACCTACCTGGTGTTAATTATACAGAATGTTTCTAATTCTAAAATGGTGGGCTGGCTATACTTTTCTACACGATTCTACATGTAAAACTAAAAAAAAATATCCGTAGGAAAAAAGCAATTTCTCCTACGTTCTCTCACTGTCCGCCATTTTGCTATTTTTATATAAAAATTTATATCTCAAGTTCGTATAGAGGAATCACATTATTAGTTGGTAAGCGTCTTTGCAAAAAAGTTTTTTAATTAGAAAAAAATCAGGACTTTTAAATACCTTCGAAAATTACAAAATGGCGGCCAGTTTAGTTGCAAATGATTGTGTGAATCTGTTATATCCATAACTATTAATATTAAGTTGTTTTTGTGGATAAAAGGCAGCAAATACAATGGGCCGATGTAAATGTTAAATTAATTAAATATTTAAAAATTTTAATAAATAAATTGGTATGAAATATTTACCGTAAAGTTTGTTTATTTTGTTTTTACAACCGAAAATGTTTGATTACTCAAGGTTGGTTGAGCTGAATTAATTTACTGTTAAAATTCCTAAAGTACTGTACATTTGTCATTTTTGTATATAACAATGAATGAACAACGTCTTAGCCGATCGGATTGGTATAAACTTTTCTGCAGTTTTAAGGTTGTTAATGTAGTTTTATGGTTTGTTCTACAGATTTAGTGAATTAAAATTTAATTCAGAGAAAGAAAATGTGGTATTAAAAAGATTGGGCAGAAATTAAAAAATAATTATAAGATTACGAATTTTTTCTTTGTAATAAAACATCTGTTCAGATGTCGATTTACATATTTATATAAAGCAAGCAACATATTTGTATTTCTGTAGTATTCCTATTAAAATAATGCACGATGGAGGCATGCGAGCTCAAGCACCGGCTAAAAATTGTATTTTTTCCCTGTTCGCTGAGGAACGTAGAAATTGTTCCTGAAAAATTTATTTTGTTATAAGTATTACAGTTTACATTAGAAGATTGAATGTAGATATGTTGTGTAAAGCCAGAATTTATTTTCCGATCGAAGTTTAAAATATTGCTTTTAAAAATTGTCTTTTCAACCGGACGTTATATAATATTTGACGGCATTTTTTCCCCCGTTAACGATTAATCTTACTGCGACGAAATTGCGTGGTCCAGAAATAGGTTTTTAAATTGATTTTATTTTCCCGTTTATTATAAGTAAAAATATTTTAGTGGATCATTAAACCAGTTTTTTATACCATTACTCATGTGTTTTGATGTCTCCTGATAAAAGAGTAGGATATCTCTGTATATATTTTTCTTTCGTATATCTGGAAACTGATGTAATCATAAAATTTGGTATGCTAATTTCAGTAAATGTGCATTTATAAACATTATGAAATTCGGGGAAGAGGTTGGGATATTTCCCCCTTTTCATATGGAAAAGTTAAGCGGTCTAGAAAGTTCCGGAACCGGTTTATTTATTTATGGATATAATGCCAGCTGGCTTTTTTTAAATAGTTATTTGGAAAGAAATATATTGTAATGAGCCGGTTTTTTAGAATCGTAGAATTAGGTAATATATTCGAAGTTTTATTTCCTATTCCGTTTATGCACCTACAGTAATTCTTATCCCAGTAATTAGGCTGGGGGCAGATGTATTATTCCGTTCAATTATTGGATATGGCGAAGAACAAGGTCAAACCGATCATTATTAGGTCTATTTGGGGTTGTTCTAAATTTTTTATTCGGTTAAGAGTTTTGTGTCTGTTCTATGTTTCTTCGTCCTCTTCTGTTAGTCGTCGATATTCTAGTCGCTGTTAAAAATTTATCCGCTTATAAGTTATTCACTTCTAAGGATTGTGTTAAATCGATAACATCGTACGTCATATAGAAACTTTGTTAGTATTTTACTTGCAGTAAGTGGTTTTAGATAAAGCGCATAGTTTGCGCTATAACTATTGTACTAGTATATTCATGTATATTATCCGCTTAGTCTTTTCACAAACATTACGGTCAGGGATATTGCCTTTATGAATTCATGTTTTAATTTCATTATCAGTATGCAAATGTATTTTGTAATTTATTTAAACCCGCACCGGAATCTGTTTATTTTGTCGTGAGAAAACGCCAGAGTTATTTCCGACATAAGATTTGATTTTCTAACGTATTCTCGGTTTTGTTGGTGTTGATTTTCGTTGATGGTTGTTACCTACCGTGCGTATTTCTATTTCATATCGAGGGTATGTTTTTTCTATCGAATATGTTACTAACAGCCAAAGATCTAGAATCGATTGTAAACGGTGTTTTCAAACAGCTGGAAAATATTACCGTGACAATTAAATCTATTCAAAAGCCAGCCGATAATAATCAATATACTTTCAACCCTATTTCGTGCTCGTTCTCATAGCTGTCGTTTTTGTTTTAGCGTGTTCATTTAACAGTATTTTCTTATTAAACGTTGATGTAGTGAAACGTCCATTAAGATTGGTTTTTTGTTGGAGGCTTTCTATAATTTTGTATAGACGCTACTCGTAGACAAAATAGAAACTTTTGTTACTTGCAATAAGTTGTATTAGAAAAGTGGATAATATATTCACTTTGGAATAAGCAAAATATTTTTTTAGTAGCTACATATCTCGTGAATAATCTGAATGCCAATATCTAACCGAATATTATTTTTAATAACAGATGTACCAAATTTACATAAAATTGTAGAATTTCTGCAATAGTACCCAAGTACATTCATGGATGTTATAAGACGATTGATTTTTTTTTTCATTCATTTTAGGGATTTTTTTAGAAATTTGTTTTAATTGAATTTTTTAGATATTTTTATACACTTTAATTCTTATGTAAGTTTATTACAATTTAATTCCTATGTAATAGATGCAAGGTAACACGTATTAACTAATTAGAATATACGATTTATTATTAACATGGATTGTGAAATTTTTTTCGGATAATAAATGTGATGTTAGTAATTTTTTTTTACTTTTATTAAGTGAAATTGGATTGTATAATCGAAAATTAACACGTTGCAGACGGCCTAGATAAATGTTTACTGTGTTTTTAAGGGAGGAAGAGAACTTGATGTAGGGATGATTGATATAGATGGATTGCCGTCATATCGAATTTCTACACATTTTTGTCGGTTAGGTACGATGTTTATTTTTTTCTCTCTTATAAAATAAAGTTAAGGTAGGATTTTTTTCTATGATGTCGCTTCGACAGAATAAAAACGCCTTTTGGAACTAAATCATTTTGTCTATGTAACGTGTGGTGATAGGATCATTAATTCTTCTTTCAAATGTTTAATTTACAGTTTTGTTTAGTGAAAAAAAAAAAAAACGGCTGGAGGGTTGTTTTTTTACGAGGAATATGTTAAAAATTGCCTTATTATTATTATTTTATAATAGTCATATCTTTGCTGATGAGTTTGAAGTTAATAATTCGATTAATATTAACAGTAAAAATAAATCAATGCTACCCTTATTTTATTTCCATGTACTTTATATCCTGTAAAAATATAATATAAATTGCAGTGTAAACTTTGGTAGTAGCTCTACTTTACGTCCGTCTAAAAGGGTAAAATAAAGTAAAAATACGAGTTGTGGTCAACTGTGCCTAAACTATTCAGTTTTCATCATGCTTTCTGTAAAGAGGGATTTTTGAGCTATTATTATCGACCCTTGTTCAAATAATTCGGTCAGGAATGATTTTTTTTAAATTAATTCTTTTTGATATAATAGAATGAAATTTTAATTGTAATGAAAATGTTATTAAATGTTTTGCGCCTGGTACGGTGAATATACAGTTAATTCTGTTAATAGATAATTAGCCAGCTCCGTGTCTTAATGAGCAATACCAATTTTGTAGTTTAATGTAATTTTTTTTTTTACAATAATTTTCTCGACATAACAATTAAATGTAATTTTATTTATTTATACGAGTATAATTATTTCAAGATTTACACCATACCGTTCAAAATTGAGATTAATTATAATTGCTGAGCATGTTTTCTCTTACTTGATTTATTATTAAAACTAACATACCTGATTTTTTTTTTTGTTTTAATTAAAATAATACCCATAAACATAGCTGTCAATGAAAATAGACCGATAACTGAAAAGAACTTAGTAGTCAATTTGACGTGGTTAAATGAGTTAAGAACAGTATTCGGAAAGGGTAAATATTCTTTTTCAGCGTTTGAAGTGAAATTTCATTAGATGAGATTGCGAGGGTTTAATAAAAACAAGAAGGGAAATAAATCAATTTCGGTTTTTTACCGTATTATTAAGTGTTAAAGCATCGGCAAAAATATAACGCGATTATAAGGTGAAAGAATTTAAAAAATATTATTTGATTAATAGATGTAGTGTTACATCAACGTATTTATATAGTTTTTAATGTAAATATTGGCACACCTTATCTATTACTGATTACTGAGCAAGTTTGCCTTGCTTGTTTGTTTACGAGTTTATAGTTTTTAATTTAAGGTATAAAAATGTAGTTCGGGATTTTTTTTTATTTATATATTAATATAAATAATATTTTCGTTATATTTACAGTTTCCACTTATTTAATTGTACTAAAATGAACCGTGTTAATTTATAATTCCTTAATTACAAATAAACTGTCCGGTTTTGTTTTTACAAAGATTTTTCAGTTTAATTTTTTTTTTAATGTAATTGGAAGGAAGAATATTTTTTTCTACGAACAAATAAAATGAAATAGAAGTTTCGTTTTTGCTGCTGGTATTGGCGTGCAGTGTGATAAATCGGTGTCATTGGAGAATGAAAGCTTTTGGCTAGAGGAAAAAATCTTGCTTTTTTTTGAGGTGGTTGTTTTGTGTAGAACAAAACTTGGCAACGCTATGGTGGGGTATTACTTTTTTTTTACTGTTCTTAACGTTCGTTTCTTGATTATTTTAATATTTATATTATTGTTCGGTTTACGTCGCTTTGTTATTTATTTTTTATTTGTTCTTAAAGACGCAGCTATACAGTAATTGTATTGAAACGGAAATGTTTAAAAAAATAAAAAATGCTATTGTATCATGTGGTATTGTAATTATTATTAACCTGCTGATTTCTTTGCCAAAAATTGAACAATAATTTTGCTTTTAAATAAACGGCAATTTCATCTTTATACTGACCTGTCAAATCGATTTAAGTAAAAACGGGCAACAGTCGTTTTGCAATTACGTACACATCGATCTAGAATTCTAAAACGAGTAGTTTAATACTTGTTTTATAACAGATACAATTAGGTTGAAATGTAAAACGTATTCAATCGCTTTAATAGTTATGTTCTAATAACATACAGATGCGTAATAGAGATATAGGCTATTTATTTACGTTTTATGATTTTTTTTGTTACTACTGATTTTTCTTGGACGGGATATTATCGTATACCCTCAGTAGATAATAACGGAAGAAGTATTTGATAAATATGTACATCACATGTGTGACAGGAAACATGTTCATAGTTGAATGATCTTTAGCCATGCGTTGTAATATGTTAAGTTTTAATAAATAAAATTGGCAATCAATAAATTTTATCAGAAATATGCTATTTAGCTAGCCAACGCTGTGAGAACAATAGACATTTTGTTAAAACAATTTTAATTTATAAACAAATTTTAATAAGCATTTTGGAATTGTTATTAAAACCTACGATCTCTCCGTCGAATTACCGTTTCGTCACTGTGGAGGAAGAAGCCGTTAAAATTGTTGCTTCAGAATATTTAGTCCTCTTTTACAGAATTATTTTTCTTGTCGATAATTGGATGGTAAGAATGGAAAAATAAATTTCAGCACGTTCATTCTTGAAAGGGTCCGTTGATTGGTTTTAACCTTTTGTTTTTACACAACTTATAAATCATACGGGGTCTTCATCCGATTTGTAATATTAAGTATTTAAAAGTTACTCGTTCTGATAAATTATATCATATAATTTTTTCTTTCGTGGACGTGCGCCTGTGAAACAATAGTTAGTGGTTATTTAATAATTTGTTGTTAGCGTGAGATTTTTACATGAAAACTGTTGCGTTACTATCATATTTATTGTTTTCGATACATTTATATAGATTCACGAAGGAAATATTTTTATTAAAGTGAGTGACGTAAAAGTTTTTTCATCTCGAAAACCATGACACATAACGTCACGAGTGAACTCTTTGATCACGTACATACTTTATCTTATCTTTTATTTTCTTCTCGTGAATAGAATACAATATCGGTGCATTTTGTCTGTTTTGATCCTGTTTAATTCCTTTTAAAGATTTAAAATATTTTTTAATGTAAAGTCAACGTATTTATTCGAATGTTCAAATACAATCAGAACTCGCATAACGCATGAAATCCATCTGTAATATTATTTTAAGAAACTACGCCTTACAATTTCAAAAATAATATTAAAAAATTAGGATTTTATGTTGCATAACTGTTGTATTCGCATGAACCCATCGCATCCACCTCTTCATTTTGAATGAACGGTTCGAAAGAAGGAAAGAAACGACGGATCAAGGCTTCTAAATCTAAGGCCTATTATCATTTACAGAGGAGAAGATAGCTCAAATGATTCCCTTGCGATACGTACATCGTAACTCCCTTTGTGAACGCTATAAAATTTCGTTTTCTTAATATAAATCGTATACTTAAATGTCTTATCGTTGGTCTTTCGTATTAAATGCTTTATGCAGATACATTTGTAAATGGATGCAGCCGTTAGCGCGTCCACGAATGAATCATACTAGTAAAGATAAGTACGAAAAGCTTTGTGGATGTAATATAAGGTATGAGATAACCTGTCAATTACGAAAACTGTTAATGAAACTATTTTAGTAACAAAATTAACTCCTATTCACGAATTCATGTCGTCGCTCCTAAAATCGGAATGGGATTTTAGTACTGTGCGGGATAGATCTGTTGCGGACGATACGAAAATGCCATTAAATGTTAACGAGATCCTGTCCGTACTTTTTTCTGTAGGAGACGCAAATAATTTTTTTCCTCACAACCCTGCATTCTCGATATACTTTAATAACCAATTTTTAAAATAAAAAGTAAATAACAGTTTAAAGACTGGAAAAATAGATTACGCTCAAAAATAGTTTACAAATATTTTTATATTATAATTTTTTTCTTAGAACACTTTAAAAATGGTGGGGGGAGACGTGCATAGAAGTAAAGCAGTGGAAATAGTCTTATAAAAACTGTAACGGTGAAAGAGATTTGTTGGAACAATAAATAATCTAATATGTAATTTTCATCATTGCTTATAATTAAAGATTATTGTTTACTTAGTCCTCAGAAGATAATGCGGAAAAAACACTTTAGTTGGATTATATTGTAATATTATTTTTGTATTTTTTTTTTTTTTTTAGTTAAAAAATAGGTATGGTATTTAACGTTAGCTAGCGACCCGGTTTTATTTTAATATTAAAAAATCATTGCACCTTAATATTTTCATAGAATCGATAACAGACTTGACATTAAATAATCAACCTCTTCTTTTAAAATAACTTTTTTATTAGTCTATAATTTATTTTAAAAAAAAAGAAAAAAAAATGTTTGGGAACTGTATTCCGCTATAAAAATATAGGCTAGTGACTTTTACAAGTCTGTCGAATTATTCAAGAGTATTGTTGATAACATAGATCGTTTTACATTCTTTTATTGATAGTAAGAATATTTTCTTTTTATCGAATAAATATTTCCTTTATATTTCAATACGATAAAGAGGATATGTTCTGATATGTTATATATCGAAACATTAATTTTTTTTCAAAATCTCGACTGTTCTCTTATAAATTTTTAACGTAGGATATTTTTAGAAGTCCAAATTTTTTATTCGATTGTCATGAAAAGAGTATAAAACCTATTACATTTCATTTTATATTGTGACTATTAAAATTATATTTTCACCATAACATAAAAGAAATTCTTTGTACAACGCATGTTTCTGACGAGTGTATTAAACAGTTATGCTTTGGTAGAGGTAAATCAGAGAAAGAGAGAGAGATTGAGTGGATGAGAGCGCTTTCTACCTCTATTACGCTTTATGTTTGTTAATATTAGAATAGTCTTTTGAAATAGCAGTTGTATGCGAATGGATATTAATATCGATTAGCTGTAAATATATATATATATATATATATATTACGTTTATTCATTAATTCGACGTTAACATTATGTACATAAAACCGTTTGCTAAGATAAAATAAATGGAGTTTTAGTTTTATGCAGAAATAACGCAGTTAAGAAATTTTATTGTTAAAAAAAAGTAATTTAATATATTCAGGATTTTATTTTATTTATTGATTTTTTAATGCATATTAATATAATATTGCTTAAACGTTGACAGCGAATGTTAAGAGTAATGTAGCATTGTATTCGGAAGACTTGTGTTTAGACTTAGCTTTACACGATAAGCGCTTCGGTCGAAACGAGACGAACAGTGCCACCCGGAGGAGTACCCAGACCCCTCTTGGGACTGAGTATCCAACCCGCCCGCAGTCCTTTGGGAAATCGGGGTATCTGTACGTAAGATGGAAGCAACACATTAAATATATGAGCGTCTTAAATCTAGAACATTTAATAAATCGTCATTAATAAACTGCGCAACAGATTGCTTTTACTTTCCGTAATCATTTCTTATAACCGGGCTAGGGTTTTTCTTTAGGAAAGCCTTCATCCGTCCCAAAACTTATTTGGAAATATTCAGCAGACTACGTTAACCATTTAGCCAAAAACGGTTGGTTTTTGTTTGGCCAAAACGAGTAAGGTTAAATCAATTATCTTTTTAGCTACATTTAATAGTTTGTGATAAAATAACAAAAAAATATTTTATTCATTTATAAATTGTGTTTTATCTAAAAATTGATTTCTTTCACGACTCTCTATCGTCCTTAAGGTCTTCGTGTTAAAAATTTGGTATTTCACAGGGAATTTTCTTTACATGTTAAAAGTGGGATATTGCGTATTAAAATAACGTTTAACTCCAAGCTTAAACATGAAAGTCTAAAAAATCAATATATATTATCAAAGGTGTGTGTGTGTGAGATTGTTTTTTATGTACTTCATACATATATATTATATATATATATATATATATATATAATGTATAAATCTTGTGATCTGATCGTATGTTACATCATACGTCGGTGTAACATCCTGGTTTTTGTTTAATTTTACGTGAGAATGTTTGGCTTAGTTTCGGAATTTATCTAAAAACATGATAGTGTAAAAATTCCGTAATGAATCAAATTGTAAATATTTTTTTCAGACAGTAACTGCGACTGATTAAAATATGTAACTTATTTTCTCAATTTTTATACTGAATATTGCTTAGTTATATGTCCACTATAGATTGTAAAGGTGCAGTAACTGGTTTTTGTTTCTTTTTATGAGTTAAAACCGATTTTTTTTTTCAGGCCGGAGACAAATGACAAAATGAATCATGTTCTGCTTTTCACCGTTGTCAACCCGGTGTATCCTATCACAGTCGTAAGTATTACCTTATTTACTTATATTTTAAGTAATTTATAACATTAGGGAATATATAAAATCGTGTTAGAATTTCTTTTGTTTTAGTTTATATATTACTAAAGCCAAATCAAAAAGCATCTTCGTTACAGTGAACTTTTTTTTTTTTTTAATTATTAGTTTCCTTTTCTTTTTGTATTGTTTACGACATCTCCTACAGTATCGGTAAAGACTTAAAACCCTCGTTCGGATTTCTCATAAAATTCGACTATTCACGTTATACTGTACTTTGATAATGTGTTACAGCTGGGATATTACTTCGGGCTAGAAGACAACCGCTATAAACATTATATTATACTGCTTTCTGGGGCAAACTCATGCTGTGTTAGATACTGTAGTTACGTTGCAACCTTGCCGCGTACGTCTATAAACGTTGATGTAATTTTATATCTAAATCCGATCAGCCACTTTTCACTTTTCCTCTTACCTTTTCAGCACGCTAATGTGCCAGCCATTTCTGTCATTGATACTTTCATCCGTATAAGTATATATATATTTTTTTTTTTTAGTTCTTAAAATAAATAGTATTTTAATGAGAGTAGTAGTAGTCATCCTTCTAAATACTTATTTATATGTCTAAATATGTATTTCGATTTCAATGATAAGAAAAACAAATTATAGAAATGCCAGTTAATATGCTTGATCAGTGCGTAATTTTATTACCATCATTAGAATTTAATCGAATAGATTTATATCTAAAGATCTTCTTTCTGCACTGTAAGAATATACTTTACTTTTTACTAATTCATTTATAAACTGTCGACCATTTTTTTTTCTATTTAGCCGTTTAAACCACATTCATACGTTCCTGTGGGGGTTAGAGACTTAAATTATCCATTAAATTAATCCGGTATTAAGTTTGTTAGTATTTATATTGGTAAGAGAAAACGCCTTGCGTGTAACGTGTATTAAAATTGTGAAAAGACGGAAAAAAATAAATGCAGTTGAAAATTTTAAACCGGAACTCTTTCATTATTGTCTTGGGATCTTAACCGTTTAAATTTAAAAAGAACACAAGTGCCGCGCGTGTAACACACGCGCAATCTTCCGTATTGTGAAAAGTATATTTTGGGCATTTGTTTTGTGTCGAAAATAATTTTATAATTTATAAAAAAAATATATATATAGAAAGGCCTGTTTTTATGTTCTAAATTTGTATTTGCTAGATTATAGTGTTTTTAATTTAATTTAGCAGAAATTGAAAGCTGTGTTTAAAAAGCAAAATTTATTTGTATTATTAATACTGATAATGGTTTACTGGTATTATTAATATCGGTATTAATAGTCATTTTAAATCATCAATTAATTACGTTGAGCGCCTTCTTTTAGAACTGCATTTTTGTAGTGTTTAAAAAATTATATAACTCTTATCTTTTTGTTACCTGTCATAACCGAGCGTTTGAGGAAACACGATACAAGAATCGAATTTCCACTTAAAAGTGGCTCGGCTATTTATAAAAATAACAAATGGCTTAATAACAAAAGAGAGTAGGAGTAAAGTGAAAGCAATGCTTTTTCAGCTAAGTACACCTTCACTCATTGTCTTGATTGTCTCATCTTAAATCTCAGCCATAAGATCTGAGGTAAATGGTGTAAAGCAGCTGACTAATGTTAGTTACAGTTTTCCGTCTAAAAGCAGTGCGTATTATTATTTTTTCCAAAATGTCCGAATATTTTCATATTTTACGGCCGAATGCCTAAACGTAGAACTTAATCTAATTTCTCATTCAATGTAGATTTTTGTATTTTCATACTCTCATCGCACGCTTCTAGATAATCATATTAATAAGTAATATGATATAATACGTTATATTATATAAGTAATATATTTTTCCGGCAGGTCACTAGAAGAAATAAAAATGTGTTGCCATGTTCTCTTAACGCCCGTTTATTAATTTGTTTTAAACAGATTCGGTTCTTAGTTCCACATGTTGAATCGCATCATCGTGGTCTTAATTGTTCTGTGCTACGAACTCGAAACTATTATATTCACTTTTTATATTTAGCTCCCTTTATTTTCCTGGGTTTTAAATTATCTTTTAATCATCATCTCTGAAACTTATTTTAATCCCTTTATCCGGTTGTACATTTTAGTCTAAGGTCTGGTTTTAACCGGCTATACTGTTGTTATATTTGCCTGGATTTTTTTTTTACTACGACTAAACGAGATGTATAGCTACGACAGAAATAGCTCTTTTCATTAACACTGTGAGTGTAAATCAGATGTTTTCGATAATTTTAGATAGTTGCTTCAGCGGTCTGGTTTTACGACAGAAACGATAAAACTAGTTTTAATTGTGTTCATTTTTCTTAGTGAATGTGAAGATAAACTAATTCTAGAAAAAGTAGTCATCAGAATTCCCAGTTACAGTTTCTACTCAGCCCACGGCTGTCATTTTACCAGCTGATGAAATGTAACTAACAACTACACCTGCGTTTAAATTGTTCCATTTAAGGAACTCTCCGACGACTATTTTTTTTGTCGAACAATGTCGAGATTCATACATTATTGCGCGTACATGCGCATCCGTGAGCGTCAAAAAATTATCATCTTACATTACGTAGAAAACTTTTGGATATATTTTTTTTCCCGTGAGATTAATATTATGTTGGATTTATTTTTTCTATAGATTCGTCGTGATTATCAGTCGTGCAAAATTGTACATTAAGTTATACAAATTATTTAATTATATACGAAGCTTTATAGCGAATTTTTTCATTTAACTGTTACGGTTCTAGTTCTATTAATCCTTATATAATAATGAAATTATTTTACAGCGGTGAATATTGTTTAATTACGTTTGAATATTCGATCGTTTGTTCGTTTTAAATTGCGGAGTAATTAACTTTGTTTATAAACGAAAAAAGAAGAATTGTAAAGGTACATTTGCATTACTGTTGTTTAATAAATAATTAGCTCAAAGGGAAGGTTGTTTATTATTTGAATTCATAACCTGGTTCGTATTGTAATTCAAATTAAGTACATGTAACTTTGTTATAACGAATCCTGCGGGACCTCGTGATTTGTTCGTTGTATTCATATTAATATTACGCGTGAAAGTTTACTAATAATATATGTACCCATTAGAAATATAATTTATATTTCTAAGTTTTTTTATTTTTATTTCAGAGAGGGTCGTTAAAATATTAGTGTAAATATACTAATGCACTGTAAAATGTATGTAAAAATTAAAAAACAATATCTGATAAATAACAGATAAATTGTTGAGCTCGATGATTCTTGTATGTGAATCGTTAAAATTTTTAATTTATGTTTACTAATATTTTTGCGTACTATATGTACTCGTGTATACCACTACAGAGTGATTAACGAAGAATGTAGCTCTACTGGTGAAAACCTTCATATTAACATTGGTTCGGAAACGCTTTGTTAGCGAGTATCGGCTGGTGAAAGATTCGCCCTGAATTCTGCGCTTCAAGTAAAATTTAAGCAAGTATAAAATTCTTGAGATCCAAATTAAAGGATCAATTTTATAGTGGTTGTATATGAAATCAGACCTGAAAAATTGAAAAAAATTATCCCAGAATCTAGTGTTTTTTATTAGTTATTTTTATAAGTTGTAATTCTCGACCCCAAACTTTAGTCTTTTACCCCAGATTTCTCCAAAACTACTAAAAATTCAGTTATGGAACCTTTGTGTTAAAATTGTACATTAACAGATTAAACCGGAAAATCTTATCCTAGACAAACGGCTTCGTTCAAATCCTTTTTTCTTTAGCATAAAAAGTAATAATTGAATAAGTAATAATTTTTCTTGTAATTAAATTTAATTTTGTTGATAGAACAATAATAATTCTTACTAGCCCTTTTGTTCTTTTTTACGTCTGAAAATGAATCCGTTATTAACTTTAAAATCTTTCTAAAAAAAATTAACCTCAAAATCTAACACTCGTTAATAGCTATAGCAGAATTTCGATTTGTTTGTCAACGTTATAACAATTTCTAGTTTTAAGGGTGTCTTTTATGAAGGTTTTTTATGAGATTTATTATTGTAGATAACTTGTTAACTGTTTGACTCGTAAAGTTTGCGCTTTTGTTAGCTTTTCAAAGAGGAAATTACTTCTCCGGTTTAGAGTTGATGGTTTAACCTCTCCCCTGTGTACAAATTAGGGAAGATCAAAGAATATCTAGCGCCGCATTGAATCCCAAATAGTGTACTCTTTACACGTTTTTCGTACATTGTTTATTTTAGGTTTCCCTATAAAGTGAACGTTTCAAAGTTTAATAAAAATATCCATTTTGTGTTTTTGGTTTTTTTTTTAGAATGTAAATATGACGATGGTTTCAACCTATGTTCCAGTTCTGAGTATGCGAGAAACTGTAAAAAACGAAATATGGTTACAGTTAAATGTGAAAAGAATTTCCCTTTTATTTCAGTTTATTCGTGATATTCTATATTTATCATTATCTTATTTTCTAACTTTACATTCTTTAAAGAATAAAGGGAAAATTCTAATACGCTCCACTTTCTTTCTCGTATTTATTAAATGTAATTTTTTATCATTCAATTTTATCTTACGTGTTTTTGCTTTATTCTTCACTCAGTATAAATTTATTTTACGAGTGCATCGGAATTGTTTTTTGTTTTCGTTATCAGTTTTTTATTTTTATATTCAGTTCCCTGAATTAACCCACAATGTCCATCCAGAAATACTTTATTAAATTGCATTTGTTAGGCGATACGTATAACCGTTAAGTTTATTTCCGTTTGCTTCGTTCTTTACGATTTGTCAGTAATTTGCTCTGACATTTGTACTTTGTAATTAAATGATAATATACCATTTCAGAAAATTTGTTATTACTTCGAGACTTAATAATAATCAGTCTTGTTATTTTGTTTTTAAATCTAATAGGGTTTTCAGGAATATGTCTTCATCATCACTTCCATAGTTATACAATCGGCTCGTTCAGGACATTTCGATAACTTCTACATTGCACACTTTTCTAATGACTTATGTTGTCTGTGGTAGTGAATTTAACAGTGTTTTCTGAGATCAAATTCCTCGATCGCATTAGTGTAATCGACTTTCAGGGCAAAAGGGGTGACACTATGAGTTTTAGAAAAACTACTCTAATAATGATTATTATTTATGAAATGTAATCCATAATTTGATTTTGTTTTCTGGTAATAAATCTGTTTTTAGTCTGTGTTAAACATTTTTATAATCGAACCGGGGGATAGAGATTCATAAATTTCATTCAATCTTATTATTGCTTGAATTATTTGAATACATTTTTTTGCTTTTCTACTATTTTACGCGAATGAAATTAATTATTTATTCGTGTTGAAATTTGAACGCAGAATTCAGATGTGATAATTATTTTACGCGACACTGGTCTTTCATTGTTTTTCGTGCGGAAAGTATGACTGTAGATTCTGATTTTCTGTCTTCAGTCCATCCATTGAAAAAACGCAGTGTACAGCTTCTCGCACTGAGAACCGGAAAATATTTGCTTGCTGAATTATTTTATTCGTTGTGTGATAAAAACTTTTGTTTAATCAATTGAAACCTTCGCTATAATGACTTATCTCGGTCATGGAGAGCGCACATAAACGATTGAGGTTTGTTGTATTTCGATGTCATTGATATTATCGAATGCATGAATATGTTCGGTATAATTTGATGGAATTGATTAGAGTTATATCAAATATTTTAATTGAACAGTCGGATTCTGTATCGTTCCATATTGCGTAAAAACTGAAACAAAACGTTTCTTCACCGCTGTTGTCCGATTTTAGATTATTAGAAGTGCTGTTATAGGAATCGTTTTTCGAATAATAAGCATCGAACTAATTCTGTTTGATATTTTACCCGTTCTGTTAAAATTTGTTTCTATCTCCGATAGACCCTTTCCAGGAGTTATTTTCTTCGACAATATCGATGTTATTTTCTTCTTTCAAACAGTTGCCCTTTTATTACTTAATTTGAAGTTTAGTATAATAATTTGCTTCCTTTTTTAACTATTTCATTTATTTTCATATCCGTTCCTTTCTGAGATTTTTTTTTTCCGACTGAAAAATGTAAATGAACTGTGCAAATGACACAGTAATGACACAGCCCAGTGTGATATCATAACAGAAATCTTCCAATTTTAAAATGTAAATGTTGAAAGGTAGCCTATATAAGAAATATATTTTTATTCCCGTTGTACAATCTGAATTCATGTGTTTCCATATGGGACGATTGAAGTTACATGTAATGCAAGATCGTTTATTGGAAGAAGGTCGAAGTTTTTGGTTAAGTAGGTAGTACGCATAAACACGATGTAATATTATGACAAGGAAGAACTAACTATTTTCCCTTCACTTTGTGTGACTTGTTAATATTTAAATTAAAAAGGATCTTTAAATCGTAGGTTTAATAATGAATGTATATTGTCATAGTAGATTTTTGCTTATCACATTTTGTAGAGGTATTCAGATTTCTGTTTACGTGTTAAAACAGGTATGTTCTGAATAGTTTTGTAAGATTACAAGTTTACCGTTTTAACGAAAGTTAATTTTTTTCGTAAGCTATGGTATTCAGAATTTAGAATATGTAGTATTTAGTAAGTTTTCGTTATAAATTTACTCTTTATTAAGCCGTCCTCTAATAATTCGTTTTCAAATTGTACGCAGAATAGCGTATTCCTCAGAAGGAAAATTTTAGAATGAAAACATATTCCTCAGACGGTTGGGGTATTTTGTTAGATTTTCGGTAATTTCATAAGATAGCTACCTATTGTAATGGGTACCATGATTTGACTTCCGGAAAATTTCGACATATCTCGCGTTTCACATCCCCCATACCCCAAAACCACCATCAGGTCAGAAGTTTATTTATATATTTCACTTTCTTGTGGACACTATAACTGCCGTAATTTTGCGCCAATCACTTTGAAATTACTTCTTAGAAATAACTCGTCCCATAATCTTGGTCGAGTTAACAGCCAAAATCGAACCATAGGGCTGGCAGTGGTGGTGGGGGGGGGGGGGTTGCTTTTTCGAAAGAAACAAAATATCGCTACAACTTTATTAAGTAAAGTATTGAATTCGTTTAAAGTTCCTACTATTCTTTGGATAAGGGCCTAAAACGTATCTAAGGAAATCTCTATCACCAACCATTGGCCCAGGAGGTTCAAAAAATGGTTTCGAAACAAAAAATAATCATATCTCCCTTCATAGGCGCAGTATTGAATAGGTTTAAGTGGTCGTTAGCCCTCTAAACATTAAGTAATAATACTTTTGTGTGAAACAATTTTTAATACGACCAACCTTTACGGCAAGGGAGATGACCAAAACCAATAAAGAAAAAACAAAATAAGCTAATTTTGTTATTAAGTAAAATATCGAATTCGTTTAAAGGTCTTACTAATCTTTGGATAAGGACCTAAAACGTATCTTAAAGTTTTTTGATTTAACCAACCATTTCCCAAGGGTGGAAAAAAACTGTTTTGAAGACACAAAATCCATACTTAACGCATAGTATCGAATCGGTTTACGGTAGTCGTTAGTCTTCTAAACATTGCCCCAATACTGAGACAATTTTTGATGCAACTCTTACGGGACGGGATGACCAAAATTTTTCTGGAATTGTAAGATTGTGGGGGGGGGGTCGTATGCTAAATGTGAAACTTTTTTTCACATGAAACCTTTGTCGTATTGAGTAAATTTGAAGTTTTTCTTAACTGTAAGGTGGAAATTTTTTTTATCCCCTACTTAGCACCGGTGAAATCTACCTCCGCCTTCCGCCTAAAGGGATTTTTTAAATTACAAAGGATGAACAAAAAAGACTAGTTATTAAATGGATTTATTCTCAAAAAAAAAAAAAAATTCATGCAATTAATGGAAGTTCTTGAAAATATTTGAATGAATTATAGAACGTTTATGGTATTGAACCGATGATTCGGATAGGAAAATATAAAGGCTTTGAAATGTAGTGTTACATATGAGTGTTCAAATTAGGGAGGAGGGGTTATAATAACAATCAAAATTAAGAGGTCTTGAGACGAATATAAGACGAAAGAAATTTGTGGCATATAAAAATTATGGAGCCTGATAAAAATCGGGATACTTGAGCAAAATTGAGAATCACTATGAGGTTAATAGATTAGCGCTGAGCAGAAAGAAATTTAGAATAGCATGAAACCGGTCAACTACTACTACTCATGGACGATTCGTAACGAATCCATGAACTACATATAATCCACACCATGAGTTTTAATTTATTATCGGAGTATTTGCATTGATTTATATGTTAATTTTATTTCATGAAAAATATTTTTAGCAGTTTTTTTTTTAAATGGCTCTGCATCAGGTAGTATTCTTTTAACATAGTCTGACGTAGTGAGCGAGAATATCATGTGACCTTTTGTCTCTTATGCTCCTATTAATAGGGAGCTGCTTTTTGTGTATGAAAACATTAAATGTCATCAGTCTACTTTTGGACGTCTTTCCTAAAACATGATTAGTAACTAATAAAAAAGTTAACGTGACGCTGCGTTTTATCTAGACGAGCTGTTAACTTACTACTCTTATGAAATAAGACCATTAACATTATTTACCTGTAATATCTATAAAATTAAGCTGCACTTCCGATGGCCGGCTAAATAGTTTGTTAATTAAAGTAGTATTTGCGTTGTGTAACGATAACTGTATGAATTTCGCGCTTAAAAATATGACCGGACCAAATCAAAATCTCTTAATATTTCAGAAGGAAGTACGCTTTCCTTCTAAGATAAACGTTTTGGAAAAGAGGCAGGAACTAATTTTTATTGAAATCTCCTCTCTTCCATAAGAATTAAAAAAAAAAAAAAATAGTTAAGCGATTTATTTCTTTTGTTTAATATTTTCTTTGAGGGAACATATTTATTTAATTCGGCCGAGAACTCTTAAACTTCATACAGGAAAACCGATATCAGAAATGGACTATGCTATATCGGTTCAAAAATAAGAAAGTGAAAGTTAGTTGAGGATGATAATGTTAGCCTATACGGCCAAAAACTAGTTACCCGGAAACCGATTGCGGGATAATTTGAAGTACACTTCGTAGATGTAATTTTATGTTGTAAACTCACAACTAGGTGTAACAATTGTTTAAACTATATTCTTATGCAAAAAAAGTTTTGTCGTTTTTTACGTATAAAATTAAAATCGTTGGAGCAATGGCAATACAATCAATATAAAAGTTTTAGAAAATTGAAAAACCTGTAAAATGAGACCTTATGCATTTTAATGAATGCATTTCCAGTTGAGAACATCCGGAAAAACTGATAGGAATGGTTATTTTTGCGAAAATATCCAAATCTGTTATTTTTGGGGTCGTCTTTTAGACCCTCTAACTGATTACATCTCACAGTCATCAGCCAAGCCTCGGTCGGGATGCCACCGATGTAAATGCATCGGCTGACATTTTCATCAGTAAAATACATATCGAATTTCGCCTTCATGTAGGCTTCAAACTGACATCTTCACATCCAACCTAACATGATTCCCTCAAAATAACTGACTGAAACCGCGGAAGCGCGAACCCCGCGCTTAGTAAAGATTTGACAACACCGTTCGTGACTGTGAATGCCTCATAAAACGAACGAGTTTAACGTTAAATCAGTGCAACACTCATACCCATCAAAATTATGTTTTACGCATCAAATTATGTTTTACAAAATTATGTTTGGGCGTAGGTCTGTACAGACCAACGCTCAATTTAGGTCACCTAACAAGGGGAATGCAACCGCATTCCCCTTGTTAGCTTGAGACAAACCCTGCACCCCCACCCGGTCCAATCATGGTGTCTCGCGTGGTACTTCCAAGTCACGATCACGACCGCCACCGTAGGAAGGAAGCTACGCCTCCGGTGGTACGGATTAACATACTCCGCGGCGCGGTCACCCCCACCATCGGAAGCCCCAAAGCAAATCACAAATGATACCAATATAACCGTGGCACGATGCCAATGCGGCCTACCTCCAATCAATCCAATGCCTAAACCGAAACTCTAGCCACCCGGGATCCTACCACTATCAAGTACCTTGATAGACACTCCCTCTGTAGACCTACACACCGCAAGGACGCGAAGAAAACCAGCCACTATAGACCATTTCTCGCGGATCATCCAGTTAATACGGAAATCCAGAAAGGAATGTATTCTCTCAAGTTCCCTAACAGCTCCTGATGAACGTTCGACTTCGTATCTGAGACAGACGTAGAGGACGTGGTCCATTGTATCATCATCCCACAGTCCCGACATTGACTCGAATCCACCAAACGAAACTTAGACAAACTTTTACGAAAGGCACCATGCCGGAGACAAACTGGTGTGATTTACCGATTGGGGGAGACCCGTCCAATCGCACCTAAATCAGACACTATAGGAAATATTCCAGGCGTTTAGCGACCTGGATTCGCTACACCCGATTCCAGGTTTGGTGGGGGATTCGTCCCACCTGACCTGCCAAGACGCAAGGCCCCGATCTTCATTCTTCTGCTTTCTTTCTGACGTCAATAGGTTACTTAACTTGGAAATATAGCGTTCCTTACGCTCATTAGCCAAGATATCTATTGATTTAACTCCGGTTATAACACAGACTGCCTCCCGCGAGACTGTTCTATAACTGCTTATAACAGCCAGCAAGAGGAGTCGCTGGGCCCGCAGAAAATTGTCCGCGCAATACCTAAAAGCCATGCGGTGCTCCCAGACAGGCGCAGCATACAGAATAATAGCTTCGCTGATACCTTTGTAAAGGATACGCACGGTACGGTAATTCAACCCCTAATCGGGATGATTGACTACGGATTCCATAAAAAGCATCAGCGCCCCCTTTTTTGCTACATGCTGTAGGTGTTGTTCCTTGAGCCGAAAATTCTCGTCAAGAATAACACCCAGGTATTTTTGAGTCGTAACGTACCGAATGGGGAGACCAGCCATCCGGACACGTATTCGTCGGGTAGCAGCCAGTCGGCCCTTAAGCAATATCATTGTGGTTTTCTCTGGGCTGAATATCATCTTATGTTGGAGACCCCACAGTCGGAGTGTCTGGCACGAGCAGCTCGGAACTCTACCTCATTACGCGAATCCCTTTCAATTAGTAGCAGCGCGTCATCAGCATAAGCGACGACGCGACAACCACATGGCAACTATTAAACGCAACATCGAATCGAATTCTATGAACGAAAGAAGGGGACTCAGAACACTGCCCTGGGGGCATTCTTTAGTTCGGGTCTTACGAACCTCCGAGCCGCTGTCATGCAGGGAAACGGTCCGATGGCTGAAATAACCTGAGAGCATTTCTAGTTCATTTCGTGTACACTTACGCTTCTGCATCTGAAACAGGGCAGAGGGCCACCATAAGTTGTTAAATGCCCCCCCCCCCCCCCCCGGTTATGTCCAGAGGATGCTATCCTTCGTGCGTAGTAGACATTCTAAATTTTTTATACCTTTTCTTCCAGCATTCATTCTATCTCGAAGGATCGTTTACATAAAAATCTAAGCGATCAGTCGAGGGGAAGTGCAGCACAGCGAAACCGTCAGAATTTTGCGTGATCGTACGAGATATAATGAATGCTCCAAGAAAAGGCGTGAGAATTGTAGAATGTGTCTTTTGCACATAAAGTTCTATAAGACATTTTCTATATTTTCAGCAAAGGCCGACTGATGTTCAAACCCATAAACAACAAAGTTGGAATTTTTCGCAAAAGTAACTACTATCAGTTTTTACAGAAATGCATCAATCACGCCATACGGTCTCATTTTACAAGTTTTGCAATTTTCTACATACAACTTTTGCATAGAATGTATTGTCATTGCTCCAACGGATTTCATTTTGTACGGAAAAACAAAAAACATACTCGTATTTCAAAATATTCTGCACTCTGTTTCCGTGTAACAATTTTGTCACACTAAATCAATTTTGAATTTTAACTGACTAGTTCATTACTTAATATTAAAAAACGTAAAGTAACTCGTTCCACTTTTTATGTCAGACTAATTTTTTAATTGTCGGATTAATTTTACTTATTTGGTCTGTTTACTTTTTAAAAATAAAAAGAGGAAAAAAATAATCATTTTCCACCTAAACAAATTCAATGTGTATTATAAGTTTATTTTTTTTTATTTTTCACTTTTCGACGGATTTTCCATTCGACGTGAATATTATTCCTTTGATTTGGATTTATCGTGAATAATAGTGATGGTTCGTCGATTAATTATTTTCCGTTTTATGAACGACGTGCTACGTTATGAAAAGAAGCAGATTTTATATGTTTGAAAATATTTTGAAAGAACGAGTAATTTATTCTCGTGTTTTACAGGTGATGGATTGCCTTTACTTAATTTCAAGTGATGGTGGTCCGACCGCGAGCAGTCGATCGAGAAGGGCCGCCTTACTGTTGTTAGAAGTAGCAGTAAAGAATTATATAAATTCGTCATGTTTGTCGCGGTAATAAATCTTAATTGAAGAAGATTTATTTGAAGTTCAAGTTTCTTGGTTTTCATCCAGCTTCTGTTAGCTGGGAGTGTTATTCGATTGAAACGTTTTATGGAATTGTACTTTTGAAGCCTGATGATAGTTAAAAACTGTTTTGGCCGTCACACATCGCAAGAATACACTATTTTAAGGAAGGCATGTTTTTTTGGGCCCTTTGATCAATGTTTAAAAATATGGGTAACACTCGTACGAGAGAGTTAAAATTTAATTTATTTTTCTAATTTCAGCCGAAAAAAATTATCGCTTTAAAGAGGTAGGCAAATCGTGTGTGTGTGTGTCTAAATCAAAATTTATAGTTCTTTTAACGATTTTTTTCCTTTAATTAATTGTTTTCTTGGTCTTGAACGATGTTTCTCTTTCTGGTATTTTGGCTCCGGTATCTCTTCATTTTCTCTTCTTTCGAAAACTTTTGTTATTAGTCTCTTTGTTGTGCGTAAGATGCCTTTTTCTTTTTTAATTTTTTAAATATCCGTCTGGTTGCTTGTATTCCCAAAAATTTTACGAGTTTTCTTAATCGTATATTCTTGTGCAAGTGCCCCGATGAACTTTTGAAATTGTACGAAATTATACGCTACTGCTTCGATATAATCAATTATGAGATAGAGAATCCGATCGCGGTCAATACAATTGAGATTATAATCGATTTCTGCTTAATTATTCCAGTATTATTTATTTAATCTATTTCTTCTGATTTTTGGTAGATTATGAATTCGTCTATTTAACATTGCTTGGGTAAAATATTGATTATTTATTTCCAGATTTTTTTTTTTTAGATGTCGTGTGTGCGTGATATAGAATCACGCACACACATACATTTACATACAATATACATTTTCGAGTAGCTGTGTTTAGACTGGATGATAGTAATTGTAGCTAACTTTTTTTTAACGGATTAGATAGAAAAAGTAGATTTAAATCCCCATGAGAATTAGTTTTATTGACAACGTAAAATACAGACGTTCTTATGTTTAATAATTGTCTGTTCGAACAATTAAAAATTATTCAGAACTCCACCTCCGTTCCTCTTCATAGTTTTTCTGTCCTTAAAAATTTGCTAGTACAAACGGTCTGAGACCGCGTTACCAAACTTACTTATGAATATTTAAATCTGTTTGTCAAGTCTTTAGAGCGTTTTATATGAGACTTTTTTTTAAGTTTCAAAAATGTGTAATAGTGTTGAATTCGGCAGTTATTTTCATTCGGTTAATGTAAACCAGTCAACATTATTACACGATCCAGTCGCTTTTTTATATCACACAACTGTTATTTTGTGGCAGATTTATTTTGTTTTATTTAATTTATTTTTATTCATTTTCCACAGAGATATAAACTACGATAAGATAAAAAGTATTTTTTCTTTGATTCGAAGGAAAATATTCATGTTCGCTTGTATTTTTTTAATATCTAAATATTTCTTTTGTTGAGCAGTTGTACCTTTCCGAAATTTGTTGTAATTATTTATTAATGGATTTTAGCAGTTAATTTATTTATTTCAGACAAATTCATTGTTTAATTCATCGATTACTATAATTCAAAACTAATGGTGCAATTTAAGTTTTATTTTTTTTCACATTTTTTCTTTCCCAAAAGGGATGTTTTTATTTATTCTTTTTATAATCTGTGTATGATTGTGTTAGTCTATTTCAGATTCGAAATGTAACAACCGTTGTAGTATATTTATTACTAGTTTGCTACACACTATTTTGTTTTGGAATCGAGCCCAGTAATTGTCTTGAATTCCGTGGCTACAGAAGCGTTTCAGGCGTAAATTGGCTGAACGTTTTAATGCTATAGTATAACGATTTATTAGTACCCAGTATTCTTATTTAGTGGGTTTTTTTTTATTATTAAAATTGTACTGCTTTTTATTGTAGCAGTTTACTTAGTGCCGTTTGCTTATTTTTAATTAATGCTCCGCCTTTCTAGTGCGTTTTACTTAAGAAATGAGATGACAGTACTCGTTCTGGTTTGACATTATGCTAATGTCTGATCATTTTTATTAGGGTTTAAAAACGTTTATTTTCGTTCTTTAAAAATAAGAGCATAAGTAACTTAACATAATCGGATAAAATGTTTTTCACCTTAATATAGCACAAAATGAACGGTTTTATTTAGAATAAATGCTTTTAAAAGATCCAGGCACGGTTTTGTAAATAAAGCATTACGTAATTTAAAAGTAAAATAGAAAACTAATCCTCCGTTACTTAGCAGAGGCAGTAGATACAATACGCTTTTGTAAGATATAAGGTGAACAACAATTTATTGTTTAAACCGTCTGCTCTAGTTTTTCTACCTATGGCCTTTGTGATACGAGCACATAGAAAGCGACTGCGACCTCTTGTTCCACAGATGCTTTGTGTCACAGCTGTACGAAAGTCTGGGATTGCAGAACAAAATAATGTTGGCTGCGATATGGTTCAGTATATATCCGGTCACTGTTTGCATCACAGGGTACATCGATTTGATAAAGACATAAAATTACAGTTCTGTTGATTTTTTTGTGCTTTCATATAAAATATTTTAGAAGACAGATAGTTTGTTCAGGGAAAGTTAGCAGAAGTTAATAGAATAATATATCTTCTGCGGTGAGTTTTTATACGCCACTCAAAAAGATTTTTTGCAAATAGAACGGAATCCGTTACTACCCTTTGTGGTAAATCCAGTACCTTGGTGCGGCGCATTTGATGGCCACAGTCGATTGCGTTGTGCGTATGGTGCAATGGTTATTGTGAATTACCAGAGTATAGCGTCTTCATTTCGGTGTGCGTGCTCGGTATTACAACACCACAGGAACCACTTTACTCCTTATTTCCTTTTTAACAGCTCATTAAAAGGAAATAAGAGTAAAATTTCTAGGTTGCTCTAGAATGTTAGCAAGATGAGTCGATGATGCTGTTACTTGTGTAATAAGTTGTCGCTGACCCTCATGTCTAGTCCACTAAGGTTGTCACGTTATATACGAAAAAAATGGTTGACAGTCCTGTAATTACATTTTATTAACTATAAATTTTAATTCGATGACGTACAATGTACATTTTATTTCATATCAGCAACAGTTTGTAATTTTGACTTGTACGTCCTTCTGTACTCAGAATGATAATACTATACTTATTGATCTATCTCAGGTTATGACGGTTATTAATATAATAATATTTAAATAGCGACATTGTCAAAGTTGAGTTATAGCGTGATATTACGAAGCGTCATGCGCAATTATTTCGATCCCGCTTCATGTATTTATAGAACGGTAGATCGGAGAATGGAAGAACTTTTGTAACAGAAATACTGACCTGCTTTTAGCTCGTTATCTACTCGCAAATCGATCGGGATGAACGGAAATGGAGAGGACTCAAAAAACTGTTTTCGTTATCGTTAAATATCATTCCAGTTAATTTTTACATCTAGATGTTTACCATCATTAAATTTATTTTCTAAAAAACCCCAACAAATTATTGGGGTTCGTGAATTATGTTACACATTGTTTTAATTCGAATCCTTTGATATATAGTTTTTTATATGTTAATAATACGATCTCTAGGTTTATTAAAACAGCCTGAATTTGGTTGCCAAATTATTATAATACTGTTGCAAGATACATCCAGAATGGTCTCGTCACTAATTGAAATTACTTTATATATATTCTTTATTAGACACAAAAGTAGTATGGTTGTTCATTAATTTTCTGCTTCTTCGGAAGTACAGCTGCGCACAGCTTATTTATTCATAAATTGATTAATGTTAAAATATTGATATATCGATATATTTATTTGTCATATTAGTAATTTTTCAATCGAGAAGTGACATTAGTAACATTTTTTTACGACAGAGTAAGCTTCTGTTGGATCTCATTTCAGTCTGTTTGTTTTTACCTGTAGTATAGTAGAAAATTAATTACATGCCATCAATGGGAATGAATTCATTTATATATCTATATATGTGTACTGTATATACATACATACATATATAAAACACTCCCTTTGAAATCCCTTCTGTCTCATTTCTCTTCTCTTTTATTCATTACGTTTCTTCTCCGCTATTCTTTCGGTTCGTAGCATTTTTAATTATTATTATTTTCTTTTAGTGTATAAAATAAATTCATTGTACTTTCCCGTTACTGTTATAAAGTGAAGTTGTTTTAATATTTAATGATATTCCATTGTATTTTCATTCATTTACATCGCTGTATTTTTGTTCATTTACTCAGAGAATAGCTCCTTAAAACACTACTGTAAGGCTTATTTTATTTTAGTATGCATTTGTCGATAAATATTTAAATTTTGGTCGTTCTTTGTGCGCGCGCGTGTGTGTGGGTGAGCTATATTGATATTTTTCTTGTTATGTTTTGTTAGCTGGTGTAAATAAACGTACCGCAGTATTATCATCTAAGGATTTGTATTTTATCAGGAAAGATTTACCTGGAATTAGCCGTTAAGCCCCAAGAGGTAATTAACTAAAGAAGAGTCTTTAAACTCTTTTAACACAGATCCAGTTAGCGGACAAATGAATTGAAACCACCGGAAAGAAAAGTATCTAGAATAATTAAACGGAATAGGTGTTAATATAAGGCAATTTACCCTCACAGAGGTCCGCCAAAAAAAAAAACTGCCCCTTAAAGAAGTATTTCATCCTCCGAGTAATGGTCTTGTATCTCGCCCACATCCCTCGGAAAATTAAGAATGTGTATCAGGAATGGGAGGAACCTATATCGATCAGTGATTTCTTTCTTGACAGAGATTATTAAAGTGGAATCGCTTGCTTATTTTTCAGATAGTACAGTCACCGGAAGCTGCTATGGCTTCTGCTCTTAAGAAAAGTTCCTCCGATCCTCAGAACTTTGAAGCTTGCGGAAATATCCGTATGAGCTATATAAACCATTAAAACAGATCCCTACCCGAGAATTTCTTATCACTAAATCCATCAGTATTTAAGTCGTTTACAGGCCGTAGGAAATTCATTACGGTTAGGAAAGATGATTGCTGGCGATAATTCATGCAGTTTATATGTACGGAGCTTGTGAATTTTGATGCCTGACATGCTAGTTTGATTTGCACGAAGGTGAAGGATTTACGGAGATTATTGCGTATCATTCGCCCACAAAGAACGTTTATTTTATAACGCAAGTTTCTATAACATATTAGTACGTTCGAAAATTTTCAGTAATTGTCTTTGTAAGCACACGACTATAAATGTTGGCATTGCAAGTCTTATTTTCAGTTTTTAATTTATTAATGGCTTTCTAAAACAATGTGGTTTGATTTATCTCTGTTAATGCTGTTTAATTTTATATTGTTAAATTTAATGGTTATTTATTTTTCTTCATAAATTTGATTGTTAAATTAGTTTAGGTTATACCGAAGTTTATTTAGCTGAATGTAGTTGATTAAATATATCTTGGTTTATTTAAAATATATCTTGGAACTCTTGGTTTGTTATTATTTTTTATCGAACTTTATTCGGAAAGAGACATTTCTGAGCACGTTCTTTGTTGTAGTCTGCGATTTTGGTGTAAAACTCAGAGCAATCGCACACTGCAGAGAGATGGGATGGATGTGTCGAGTTTATTTTTTCTGTATAAAAAATTAATATTTTGCTTCTTTTATCGTTGAAAATAACGAATATATATATCTATTATGTATTATTCAGTTTAACGATTGCGTTTTAAGGAAATGCTAAAAATTTTTTCTCTTTTCAGGTGTATTTGATATTTCGTTCCTTTTCTTTCTACTTTCTTTAATTTTATCTGTTAAAAGTTTATACAGCGGCAATTTTAGCACACTATGAAGGAGCGAGGGGGTTAGCCTTTCATCCCGATTTTTCCAAAAAGATAGTCAATCTAAGTTGCTATGATGACTGCCTTTTACGTTCATAGATTAGTGCTTATTTTAGCAAAGGTCTTTTGACGTTACAAGTTTCAATCTCTTTCTCTTAACCTGCTGCACTGTCATGCTTTGGGAGGAAGAAAGGAATTATAAACCAGTGTAAGCTCTATGTTAACAGAGATTATTCAATTAGATTACAGAAAAAATTACAAATTTATTAAAAGCCGGGAAAACTGAGCATCGAACTAAATACTGTCTATAATCTTTTTTACATATTATTTTGTAAGACTTTTGGTGGGTTGGTAACACAATTTTTCATGGTATCGGGAATATAGCGGGTCGTAATTCTATTTTAATTTGAAAATTTTTTTAACATAATCCAAATTATACACCATCACCACCACAATTGTTAGAAGTTCATATTTCCTAGTCTTATCTGGTGATTTATCACTCGCTCTTCCGGTGTATCTTTTTGTACCTTTTAGTAGATCGTTTGTCACAACTGTCTGGCGTTCCTTTTTTTGCGGGTTATCGTCCGAATCGCATTTTCTTTCTACAACTTTTTACTGGAATAGTCGTTTTTTATTATAATAACTTAAATGATCAAACAGGTTATTCACTCTTTTTGTTCGTAATTTTTGTTGGTTGTCGATATCGCGAGCTAATATAGTTTTTCTTTACTTGATACGCTGTATATCTGCCGATGAGTTTGAACTTTAATAACTCCCTTTAAATAATGAAATTATAAATTGCACTTCAGTATGATAATCTTTCTTTAAAAATTAACAGAAAAATGTTATCAACGCTCTTATTTTGTCTACTTCTTAATTTAACTCGTGTTTATCCCGTTCAAATGAACAAAATTAAAAAAAAAATTGTCCTCGCCCAATTTGAACAAACTGCTTTTTCCAGTTCGTTTTTTTTATTATTAATCTTTTTTAATTCAGTGTGCTTATTTCATATCATAGCGGGAGAAGTACTGTAAATTTTGCAAGATAATTTATTATAAATCTGCGCACAGTAGCAGGCAGTTATAAAGAAATGCAATTTTATCTCTACAGGAGGAATATTACATTTTTTTCAAATACTATCCCGATTAAGTACGTATAATTAAAATTATATTATTATTGACTTATTAAAATATATATATATATATATATATATATACCGGCGTCTTTCTACTCTTGATTGAAATTGCTGTTACATAAAAATTAATTTTTTTTAGGGGCGGCGAGAAAAATGAGAATGTGATAATTAATAGTCGTAAACATGTTACGGACTTGACGTTTCATTCTTAGTGACATATAATCTTTTATTTCGTGACGGCCATTATGAATATAACAATTTTTAATTTAAATATAATTATACATTTGAATTTTTAATTAATATCTTACACGAAATCCCTGATGAAGGAGTAACGGCCCCGATAATACTTGGAAATATATTTTGAAAATTGTTGGTAAGTGGAACTTAATTTATACAAAATGAGAAAGATTGTTATCCAGTCAAAAGGGCATTTTTTGCGCGTTTCGTATGAACTAGTTCTTAATTTAACTCGGATTTAAGGTGCCTAAGACAGCTCTTTTTTTAGCTTTTGAAGAAAAATTTCATTTGTGAAATTAAGTTCTACAGATTTATAGATAAGTGTTAGTTTAGTATTACCTTCTATTTGTTTTTTACCATTATAAAGCGAATTATTAACGTTCAAACTCATCGGAAAAGGCGCGCCAGTTAGAACGAATGAAATACTGCGTTTAAGTTTTATATACTCGTCTATATATTTTTCTCTTATCTCACCATAAGTGTCGGATTATATCTCATCAGATGAATATTTAACTTTTCTTGATTATTCGTGTGCAAAATTATATATTAGTAAGTGGATTTTTGTGTCAAAATCGAGAGAATACTGTATTCGATGTTGACTTCATGCTTTTTCTTTTAAGACATTACGTGTGATGTTTAAATTGTTGTTCGTTGTTTTAACAAATTAGGCGTAAAATTATATTGCGGTAATATTTTACTACGTCCCCGTGAATTACTTTTCTGAACGTGTTTCTTTTATTATCTTTTTTTTTACCGGCTGATATATGAGTATATCCATCTTGCAACCGTTTCGGACGGTTTATTTATTTAAATTACATCATGATTTGTTTCGCTTCAGTTTGCTTTTTAACCGCAATCATTGTATTGCGTGTTCTGTTTAATAGTTGAACGTGTGACTGTGCTGAATTAGCGCGCCATCCTCGTCGCTTTTCGTTTTGTTGTTAGCCCCTGAAACTACGCGCATATCCTCGGATTCTCATCGTTCACTCGTAGTCCTGTTTTCGGCTTCCTCTTCGTATTTCCTTCTCTAGTTTTATTTCCTGTTCTCATGATGAGAATGCAACGGTTAGAGGGAATGGAGCGGGATACGGCCGGCTGGATGTAAGCGTCATAATGTTCCTGTGCGGAGGCATTGTCTGTATTCTTGTAACGTTGCCAAACGACGAGGCCGCCGTTTCTGTTACGGTAATCTACTTCTTGTAGGGCTCCCTGTTTTTTTGCCAAAATGTTAAGATTCCCATCGTTGCAGCCTGCGTTTTACTTCTTTTTTTATCGGTTTATTACGTCTTGATCTCGTTTCTGAGTTCTTAAGTTTCTGTCTTTGCCGTTTCTAAAGATTAGTAAGAGCTTTTTTAAGAAACTAGTACAATTTGGGTCGTAATTTGAGATTATATAATTAAAATATTACATTACACTACAAGGTTTCTATATAGAAATTATAATTAGTACAGATCATTCACTACCAAGGTTTTTTTTTTGTTACTATGATTACCAAGGGGAATTCCTAGAACCCGCAGCAGAGTCAGGCTTCGTTAGTACCGATAAAATATAAACTAATCTAGTTATGACACTAATTTATTAAAATTAATACAGTTTAATCTAAATATTAACTAAAACACGCCTTTTTAGGGCTTACAAGAGTTATTTTAAAACACGCCTTTTTAGGGCTTACAAGTGTTTACTTTAAAAAAGGTTTTTACTTTGTGTATTTATTTTTGAAGACATTGCTTTGTAAATTGAAACACGTTTATTCCAAGTCACTTAAGCGAACACATTGGGTGCACTTTACTACTGCTTTACTGAATGCTTCTTGCACACATGTCTGTTGCAAGAATGATAATATTAACAGTTAATAACATACGATGTAACAGTGTTCAAATATTATCTCGATTAATGACGATTCACTTCTTTTTTTTTTAAGATTAAAAGGGAATTTAAAAATGGCGGTTGTTCCTTCGTATCATGTTTCCATAAATCTCGGAAATTTCACCTTGGGTTTAACTAGGTGAATTGTCTAAATCGCGTAAATAATTATGTTGCAAGGGGATAAACTGTATGCAGTTTAAAAAATATGATTTTTTTCCAATTTTATTTTTTCTCTTTCATTGTATTGCAATTTACTTGTGCATTGTTGAAATATACTTACATAACCACAGAAATTACATCAATTGGATAAAAAAAGTTGCGTGGTTTGTGTTAAGATCAAATACGATGTATTGTGTTAACTCAAATATGATGTTTTATATAAAAAGTAAGTTTATATATAATAGATTTAGTTTCTAGTACAGTATTTTCTATCTAGTACAACATCATTAGTAGACTTTAATTTCTGCATAGTACGGTACGTGCTTAATTATTAAATTTATGTTTCAGGAAAATAATCGTAACTAAAAATCGCTTAGACTGAGCAATACTTAACGAGTTACGTATTTTTTCCGTCTGAAGATTTTCCCGGAAAAAGATGCGTAATCTGTTCCTGTGCTTGAAATATTAGATTTTTAAATTATTTATTTTTATAGAAAAATAATTTCTTTACTCGTCTAAGGCATTGCATAAGATATTTTCATCTATTTAAACATTTAACAAATAAATCTAATTTATGAGAGGCCGTAACAATAAAGACGTGAAGCTTTTTTTATACGAGTTTGGAAGTCGATTGAAATCGGAAAGCGTTTTAAAAATGCCAAGTATCCCGTGAAAGAGTTACTAAAGATAAGTGAGGAGAGAAATGGTTTCTCCTTATTCATAAAGTGGTTAAACTCATCAGTAGTAGGGAATTTTTTAATTGACTGATTTAAAAAAATAATAATTTATTACATGAATAATGTATGTAATCACATAATATTTACGGGTGGGTTACTTTGTGTATGAATCTCCCATTTTTTGTTAATCTTTGTCTCGCCATAATTTTTATGTTAAAAGTAGGTTACTCTTAGACGATCTGTTCTTCGTTTTCCCGTTTCTTACTTTAGGTTCCACAGTAATTTTTAAGAGCTTTATTATTTATTCATTTTCAGTTTGTTTTTGCCGGGATGCGTTTTGTCTCAGTACTGCGGTAATCTATCTTTTTTTTTGCACCGTAATGTGGCAGTAAGGGATTTTGTACGATGTCTTTGATCCGACTTTCTGTTGGTGAGTCTTGCCTTTGATGTTCGATGTATTCACCGCATCTACCTCTCCTGTCTTCGTCCGCACATCCTTTTACTCTTCCTTTTAAACTTTTCTTTGGCGCTTCACGCAGCTAGCATCCTGATCCGATATCGACAAATTGTTTTTCCTTATAGAACTCAATTTTTTTCTTTCGTTACGTCTTGAATCCGTAGTTTCAAAGAGCGGTCGTCAGGTCTTTACTATCGGCAAGTTCTTCGTACTTAAGAGCATGCGACTTTGTAGCAATTGCTGTCTGTAGTCTAGCTTATTCTTTTGATATATTTAACTAAAAACATAGATTTTCTATTTGACATCCTCTGTTGGTAGGAGGAAAAGTTTTTTACTATTTTCTTCCCGAAGAAAAACTTCACTCTATGTTAAAAAAGCAAGGTTTTTACTCCTTGTTACTCAAAAATTATAATAATAAATTTATACAAATATTGACCGATACCAATTTTTCCCTAGTATTGTAAAACGTGATCTACAAAACTTTTATTTTTTTAGAATTTTATTTTCTTCTACTTACTATTACTTGTACAGGTTTTTTTTAAAATGAATAATATGTTACATTTAAATTAATATGTGACTATTTCTCCTGCTATTTTTTATTATTAACTTATTAAAAATTCATTCTAGTAGTTTTATTACCCGTTGGAAACTATACGGGCTGAACGTTGGTATTCCTCGCAGATTCTAGTAGCGTCAGCCAATAATGTTCTTCAGTTACCATAGACAACATTTTCAGTTTATTTAAATATTTTTATGCATAGCTGTTTTTTTTTTATATTTCCTTTACGTGGCATTTGAGCAAAACCAAATCTCTCATATAGGTATTCGCTCAAACCCGATATCTACGAATTTACATGACCGTTGTTGCAAATAAATAGGTAAAAGCCTTTTTTAGATACAGTGAATATAATCGGGGTTAGTTACGAGGTCCGGGTACGTTCCTTTTGCTGTTAGTAGTTACACATAGCACGCCACCCCACCGGGTTGGTCTAATGGTGAACTCGTCGTCACGCAAATCAGCCGATTTCAAAGTCGAGAGTTCTAAGGTTCAGGTCCTAGTAAAGACGGTTACTTTTATATGGATGTGATTACTAAATCGAGGATACCGGTGTTCTTTGGTGGTTGGGTTTCAATTAACCACACATCTTAGGAATGGTCGACCTGAGACTGTACAAGACTACTACACTTCATTTAGATTCATACATAAAATCCTCATTTATCCTCTGAAGTAATACCTTACGGTGGTTCCGGAGGCAAAACAGAAAAAAAAACTCATAGCAGTAAAGTTACACATAGCAATATTAAATGAAGTAACTTGTTACCGGTCTTGTTATACGTCCAGCGGCTGTCTACTTCCAGTTATTAACAAGGGTTTTTGAATAGACGTATCTTATGTGTTATTTTTATTAGTACGGCGTGTCAATTGTCTCTTCGAAAACAGTTTTTCTAAACGATTAATTTATAGCTTCTATGTTAGGCTTTCATTACTACCTATCTCTTTTTATATAAATTTTCTTTCCTCATTGTCATTTTATTTTATCCCCCCCCCCCCTAGTTTTCCCCTGGCTTTATGTGTTTCTATTCGGATAAATTCGATACGAATGCTTCTATTTGCATTGATTTATTGTTCGGGGTGTTGTCAATCTTTCTGTTTACTCACTCCATCCTCATTGTAATGTGTTTTTGAACACTCTTAATAACAGTTATATGAATATGTTATTATTAATTGTACATCTGTATTTAAAAGAATACAAAAATTAAAATGTTTCTTTTGGTTTTCCTTAATTTTTTGTTGCGAATTTTAATAATGAAAGGAATAGATATTATGTATTGGCCGGTAAACTGAGAAATTAGAGAATAAATAAACGTACTTTATTTTTGACCGTTAGTATGAAACGAGTGTTTCATTCTGTTTCAAACTAATCTATAAAGGTATAACGCGACTAGTTGTAATTAAATGTTTTAAGTAACTTGGCAACTTACGTCTTACACGTAATTATTTTTTATATTAAGAATAGAATTATTTCATAATAGACTTTGTCCTTGCCGGTCATTAAGTTGGATTACTTGTCGTGGTGTGTACAGTATTCCCACTTTTAGTTTGGAAAATGACTTATCTTTTATTTTTATTAAATATTTTGTTAGGTATAGCGTAATTGTTTGAAGAAGCGGCTAACTGATAATACGTTCGTGTTAAGGTATTATTGACAAATTCTTTTTTTTACCTTCTTAGTGGAACGATATTGTTAATTTATACAGTAGTAGCTTACTACAAGAACTAAAATATTAGGGTGAAAAACAAGTTTTTTTTTTTATTATGAAAGGTTTCCGAGGTTATAAGGGAACTTTTGGAACAGTGATTCTGATGGATTTTAACTCGTTAATCATGATTTGATGTTAAAAAATGGAAAACTCAAATAAGAAGCATGAATTCCTTATTGAATAATTTCTAATTAGCGAATGCGCGCTCCATTTTACTATTATTATAATATTTTTTTATTGATTTTAGGGTGTCAGACACCCTAGAAATTAAAATATAAGCATATGATTTATTATTTTAAAAGCAGGAAAAAATAAAGTTAATCTTTAAAATGTTTGTTTGCGGTAATTAAACGCTAATGTGACTAAAAAATGTTTACGTTGTGCGTTGTCACTCAAGATCTATTTATTTGCACGTTCATTGAAGATTCTATATATTTGGCAACTTGAATGTTGTCAAAGCACCGCTATATTAGAATCTTTTTTAAAAATTTTATTATTTCTAATCTAAAAATCAAGAAAGCTGATTTGCTGTCAGGAATAGTTGAGATAGCAAGAGAAAGACGAAGTTATAATAGCAGAAGAAAAACTGCTAAAATTTTATTTTTGACTTTACAGTCGTAAGTCTCTTATGTTTTATTCCTTTATAAATGTTTTCTTTTATTGCGTTTGTTTAAAATGAAAATGTTAATTGTGATTGTGAATTATCAAAAGGAGTATTCGCTTTGTGACTACAGTGTACACAGTATCGTTATAAAGAGTTATTAATGTATGAACCTTATGACAAAGAACTAAAGTTTCATTTATTTACTTGTTTCGTTTAGACTAAAGGAATGTTTTCATTGCAATTTCATGACAATAATTTTAATTAGAGTATATAATACTTTTTACTGAGAATAAAAAGGTATTCACTAAGAGAATAGAGTTCGAAAATTTGATGTCAGTATATCTTAAAAGAATGTAGCATATACCAAAAATTTTATGTTTGTTTTTTTTTTAACCGTCAAGAAAACTTATTTGATTTGGTTAAATTGTGAAACTATTTTCTTCGTTATTAATCTGAAAAATGAAAATTACTTTATTAATTTCGGGCAATTTTTCGCATCCTTTTTTTTTTATTAAGTTTGCTCGCCCGCGTCTATCATATACGTACAACGATAACAAAAGCGATGGAACGAAAACTATTTGGTTTTACTTTTAAATTGGAAAGATTTTAAGCCGTATGTTTCGCGGAGCAATGTTTTTAGTGATTATATGGTAATAATTCTATTCTACTAGTTTCTATTGAGTAGTATTTAGCTGTTAATAATCATTAGTAGGTTGATAATTCGTCGTAATGAGGTACGTAGTTAAATAAGCTCGTTAATGTGTGTGTAAACTCAAGATTTCTCTTGACAGTCTGGTTATATTGTAATCTTGAATATACCTAATTGTGATCAATAACTCTGAAACGCGAAATTTTTTCCATTATCCAGTTATTAATATCTTCTTGGATTGATTTACCTGCAAGAGTAGTTTTACAGTTAGGTACATATGCAATACTTATCACCCAAAGGAATAGAGAAAAAAGGAACGTATAAAAAACTATAATTCTGGAAAGAGTTAGAGAAAACTCTTTCCAGAATAATAGTTTTTTGAGAAATTACTCGTTTTTGATTATTTAAAGTGACGTAATCAGTTTTGAATCTTTGATTCCATTTTATTTTTAATTTGTTTCTCTAAATCAAATCTTTCATGTGAATTCTTGTAAATTTTGAATTAAAACTAAAATTTAATAATGTTACGCTAATTTACTTTATGGGAGTGGTCCAGGTGATTCAAAGGTTTTATCTTGGAAGTAATCAAAACAGAATATCTGTACTTATGTCATTAGGCTGCGATTCAAGTAGTGTTATCGCTATTAAGTATTTATTTCTTTTCTTTTTTTGATCATGTTCAGTAAAGGTTTAGGTAATGAGAGAGAGAGAGAGAGGATGACGAACAGCAACCTTTTGATTTTATAATGCATTTCTTGCACTGATTCATCAATTAGATACTAAATTCTTTAAAATTCAATAAAAATTCGTGGAGTTTTGGGGTACACTAGGCTTAACTAACGGATTCCTCATGCCATTATGTTTTCTGTTTCATATTATCGTGCATAATATTGGTGAGGGGGCGTCCATTGGTGACGCAATCGAGTGAATGCGTCACATACCCCTTGATTTTGTATATTACACGATGTTTCGTTGTAGAAGTAATTTGGCATACAGACTTTGGTTTTGCTTTGGATGACAAAGTGGGCGAATTGTATTTTTTTTTTTTTTTGAGGGGGGCCTTGTAACACTCCATTCTTTTATGTCGCCGAGACACATCATTGTTTAATTCATTTATCTTTTTACCATAGTACCGAATTTTATGGAATTGTTTTTTGAGGGATGGATTTTCACTTCATTTAGCTTAACAAAGTTTTTTTTTTTAATGGGCGTCTCTTTAAATCACCATTCTCATTTGCAGTTTTTGCACGCATTACTATTCAGTGTACTTGAATAGTTCTTTCATTACTCCTTGTATTTTTAAAGATGTATGTTATTTTTGTGTGCTGTATTTTGCAAGTTTTGTTTTATTATTATTATTATTATTATTATTTGTACTTTTTATTTGTCGAACTGTGGTTGCCGTTTAAATAAGTCTCCTATACTGCGAATCAGTTCTTCAGATACTTTGATTTTGGAGCTACAAAACTTTTTCTGATTCCCCCTTTAAAATTTCACAAAATTTCTGCTGCTAGAAGCGTGTTTCAATTAACCAAGACCAAAACGGGGTACGGGGTTATATATCAGCCAGAGTTGGGGTTTTAAGGGTTTTTCATCGAAATTCGCTGTAGAGAGAGAAAGATAATCTAAATTTATCTCTTTCTCTTTCATTATATTTTTATTTGCACCGTACGATTAGCTTTTAATATTAAATTGCAGCCGATTAATTTTCAAATTACTTCAGGAATCGTTTCAGAAGTAAGAATGTACAGACAAACATTTCAGTTTGTTGCATGTACGTTTCCGTGTCGTTATTTTTGTTAGTTTGTCTTTGTTCTAATTTCTTTGTTTTTACGGTCTACACCCGTTGTTTATAAAAATTACCGTGACGTGATTTAAACTGCCTCCTATCGAAACAACTAAAATTGTAAGTTTACAATTTTGTAAAATATGTTTTTAATATTCGATTTCTTCTACTTGTAGATCGGTGGTAAGTTTTAAAATCGCTACATTCTCATTTCGTTCTTTAATGTAAAATTTAAATTGAAGTTAAAATATAAATTGCAGCTTATTTAAGTACTAGTTTTATCGCGTGAGAGTTATAATAGAAGTAATTTAAATCGCGTCAGTGAATGACGTGTAAAACCCCCCAAAAATAAATATATTTAAAAAATAGTATTCTATGATCTACTTTCGCATACGTGTGTAAATTTCATACATTGTTTTAAATGGTAACACTGTATTTGAATTGTACAAAAAATGACAACCGTATGAATGATGGAGACCCATGACATGTCATTTCATTTCACCGAAAATTATATTTTTAGTTTCTGGATTGTTAGATTACAGCGATTATTTATTGACAACCGAATCTGATGTAGGCCTAGCATGAGTTTCCAGGACCTTTAGTGTGCGAAGACTAGTCTGCCTTTTCCTTTCTAGTTAACGGGTTCGATTTGTTTTCACACGACATCCGTGAGAACTCATCGAGGGTTTAAAAATTATATTTCCTGTGTTTGATAATTATTTATTCGCGTTTGTTTCGTTATTAAATCTTGTATTTACTATTTGCTGTATAAGTGCATCTGATTATTTTTTTTTATAAATTTACACGGATTGTTTTTGTTTGTTGTACTACATTTTATAGTTATCCAACCAAATTTTATTAAACTTTGTCATTGTCTGAACCATATTTTCATAGTATTATATTAAATGTTTCCCAGGCGTTAATAATTTCTTTGTTATTTCTCATTTAAAAATAAAAAAAATAGAGTAATCATCACATCACATTGGCAGTAACAGATAGCAGTGAAAAATGTTTTGTTTGTTCTAATTGTAAAATTAAAACTATTTTATTGTTCAGTTACCTAATGACGTGAACGATTACTAATATTTCCGTACTATTTGCTAGTAAGTATTTCTCTTCGCTTTATTTATTACATTTTAAAATTCATGTTTTCAAGTATATAGTTGTGTACGCAAATGCGCTATAATAAATTATTGTAATAAAACATAATTGATTTAAATTACGTGCATTAATGTTATAAAATGTTACTTTATAATTTTTTATCGTTTGTTATACATAGTTAATTTTTTATACCAAAAAAAAAATTGGTTAACACTTTTTAATTCGGTTTATTTCATTTAAAATAGCTATCGGTAATAGAAGTTATTCTCTTGTCGATATAAATGTTTTATATAAAAACTGTGTACGCTTCGCTGCTCTGCGATAGTTACGCGTAATATATCTCATTCCGCTAGAGAGTAGAATAAAGAGATTGCTTGCTTTTTTGTATTTTTTTTGGTGCATGCGCTCTGAATACTAGATTTATATTAACTTCGTTTAATTGTTTTTGGTTATTGCTGTAATTTCAACTTGATTGCGTAAATGAATAATTCGTAGATGCAACCGTTTTTAAATACCATTACTTTTAACATTAAAGATAAAGTTTTATTGCGCGTGGAAAATTTTAAATTTATTATATTTAAAGTAATCACGATATTTTTTTTACAAATTTTTTTTTCATTTTTATGCTATTACTTATTGTTTGGCTCGTATTATGTCAGATATGTTAGTTTACCCCTGACATATATGATATGTATGGCCTGAAGAAATTTTTTTTTATTAGAGTACGCGCGTAACATAGTTTTGAAGTATACAATAAAACGTTAAGTTAATAAGTTATTGTCACTGATGTAATATGAATTTTTACGTTGTGTTACGTCATCATATTGTTATAAGAAAATGACTGGGAGACTTTCACCGTCTTTAAACTGTACATTTTTATTTATTATACCTTATTTTTCCGTGTCGAACATCTCGAGTATTGAAGGTTGACACATGTGAACGTTAAATTTATTATCGAAAAGATTCTCTATGAAATATGTTTGTATGGAAAATATTACGTAATATACTGTTATACATTTCATTATTCGTGATAGTGATAGTTACACGCGACTTTTAACCGTGAAAAAATTTCTATGGTGTTTAACATCTTTCAATTAATGTAAATTTCTCGTCGTTTAAAGTGAAACCGGACAAGATAATTGTGAAATTTTATCAGAATTATTTTTATTAATAATGTTGAAAATGAACCTATTTTTGTATTATAATACTTTAGAAGCTATAACATTGGTTTGCTTGAAAATTCATGTAATAATTTGATTGTTGTGTTAAAGTTTTCTGAGTACCTAGTCACATTTTCATACAGTTTGTAATTGACTTAGTGGAATTTATTAACCTGGGTCTATTTTTCACCCTCAACTATATAACGTTATATGGTTTGTTTTCACAATACAAATTTATTTACATATTTTAAATAAAATTACGTTTATTCGAACCGAAGCTTTGGAGTAGGTAACACTGTTTTTACCACGTGTAAAAGATGTTTTGTTTAATGATCTTTTCTGACATTATATATATATATATATATATATACACACACACACACACACACACACACACACACACACACACACACACTGTGAAACAAGCCGGTGTATGTGCTGCATGTAAAAGCTATTACTGTTGTCAAAACTTCAAAATTTCTTCTCTTAACACTTTCAAAGAAACTAATTTTTAACGTTTGTTTTCGTGACTGTATTTAATTGCACTGCTACATTTTTAACCAGTATTTAAAAGCCCATCAGAAAAATGGTCATTAAAGTACATTACTATACTGCTGCTCAAAATGTTTTTTTGTCGTATTTTTTTTTTTTTTTTGAACGTCTTAATTGTTGTGTATTGTGCATGTCATGAATTGTAAGAAGTGAATAAATTGTAATAAAATTCACTTAAAAAACTGGAGATTTACTATATAAATTAAAAGTTAATGCCTTTTTAACTTTCAGTATTCGATAAACTAAAAGTTCACAGTATTAAATAGAAGAATAAGTTAATACATTTTTGCTAATTCCTGAACCATTACCAAATTTACTATTGCTAAAAAAAATACTTCCGAAGTAATTATTGCTAATTTATTGCCAAATTAACGCATTCGATTTTGATTATTTTAGATCGCTACTGGTTTATAGGTAATATTTTACGGACAAAAAACCCATTATTGTCCATTATATACTTCTTTTTAAATACGGTCTATATTAAATTACTGAATGAAAATAAGTGTATCAGCCAGAAACTGCATTTTTTCAGACCCGGATTAGAAGTAAAAACCTGATTTCGAATTCATATTCCGACAGAAAGTATATTATTAAGAAACTGATGATGATGGAAGTAATACTCGCCTGCATTTCTTTCGCCCGCTCGCAAAAAGTCTTGAAAAATCTTGACTGGTTAAAACGCCCTTATTGTAATATACGATGGGTGTATTCAATACATCCAGACTAGCATAGCTGTAATAAAACGACTGATGTTAGAGTCTGTAGAACACAAACTAGTATATCGACAACAAAATCTTTGATCACGGTTATAGGGACGGGGCTGTGATGAGATTTTCATAATTCAGGTTTCCAAAAGTTTCTATTCTGATGTTTTATGGGAGGATGTCTTAGCGTCATCCGTTCCTTGATGTAATGATTACTAAGAAAGCGCGTTAGGGTTCTTCAGGAGGGTCGCATAATATGTGTAGATCGTAGAGCGACATCTGAAAGTTTCGCAATTTACCTTAATGAAACAGTTTTTCGTCGAACATTCCAGGAATCAAAACTTTTGTCTCGAGGAAGGTACGTTTATCTATCAGGATCTGAGCTGTTCCCTCCGTCGCCTGGAAGGAAGTAAAGTCTGTTTTCGCTCCGATTCTTAAAACGGCACAACTTTTTCGAGTGAAGTACCCAATATTTTGGAACAGTTTTGTTAGTTCACAGCACCAGCTCCTACAATCCACATCCTCAGACTACAATTCCGCAATGAACTAAGTCGAATCTGAGTCTAGTCCTTAGAACGTTCCAGTCAAGTTACGAGAAATAAGATAACGCCGTAAACACTTGAATGCCGCGTCTGAAAGCTGTGTCATTGTTATCTCGCTCATCGTATGTAGTGTCGTTACTCTGTGCTACCCTTCATCCAAATTCTATACAATTTTCTGTAATAAAATCCTTGAACACAGGAACATTACAACGATTCATGTAATAAAATTCAGTTATTGTACATATGAATAGGAATTATTATAGGTTTAGTTTTTCTTTAACTATTGTTAGAATCCTTTTTAAAATTTTTTGTGTAAATTACTTATCCTTCTATTTACGGTGAGAATCTTATTTTCCCTCCCATCATTCTGTTGTAAATTTGGACAGTTTTTTACAACTTGCTGCTTTTATGAGTTTTTTTTTGTCTTCAGTCATTTGACTGGTTTGATGCAGCTCTCCAAGATTCCCTATCTAGTGCTAGTCGTTTCATTTCAGTATACCCTCTACATCCTACATCCCTAACAATTTGTTTTACATATTCCAAACGTGGCCTGCCTACACAATTTTTCCCTTCTACCTGTCCTTCCATTATTAAAGCGACTATTCCAGGATGCCTTAGTATGTGGCCTATAAGTCTGTCTCTTCTTTTAACTATATTTTTCCAAATGTTTCTTTCTTCATCTATTTGCCGCAGTACCTCTTCATTTGTCACTGATTTTTAACATTCTCCTATAGCACCACATTTCAAAAGCTTCTAATCTTTTCTTCTCAGATACTCCGATTGTCCAAGTTTCACTTCCATATAAAGCGACTCTCCAAAAATACACTTTAAAAAATCTTTTCCTGACATTTAAATTAATTTTTGATGTAAACAAATTATATTTCTTACTGAAGGCTCGTTTAGCTTGTGCTTTTATGATATTACATTACAATATTTACTGTGTTACAGCCGATAATCATCCTTCATCGGTTTTCGCCTTAACTTTTTTTTTAATTCTGAGACTTTCTTCATTTAATTTCAGAATTTTTTACCCGATTGAAATTCTACATCCGTGTCTTCCAGATTGCAACCGTTACTAGAACTTATATAATTTCTGTTTTAGATAACAAAGGTTAAAGAAAAAGGTTAACTAAAATGAACAACTAAGGCTGTTAAAAAAAAAAAAAAAAACAAAAAAAAACGTAATCCTACCACTACTCTGTAGCGATTTTTAAAAAAAGTGACAATGACGTATGAAATTGTCTACTGTGGAATGAGTAATTGCGCAATGGCGCTTTTTGTTTAGGTCTGTTTTTATTTAACCTGCGATAACAACAATAATAATAATAGTGACAGTTCATTAATAGGAAAAGTACTGTTTTAAATTACCGATATTTGGATTCTTATCACCAAACTGTTGTAAGGATTTACTTTTCGTAAAAATTAATTATAATACTTCTGACAACAATACTGCACTTTATTGAAAAGAAAGAGACTTCGATATCGTATAGAAAATATGTGCGGGGAAATACATAATGCATGAAATATACATTCTGCCTGTTTACTTTTTGAACGGTTGAAAAGTTTTTCACAATACGAGGACGCTTAGATATAGGTCACTACTGTTATTTGCCGTATTCAGTTAGGATTCGTTGAATATTCTATGGCGCTTCGTGAACTGTTCAAGTTAAAATTAATCCATTGATTTACCACGAAACCATATCGTTATTTTCTACCCGACTAAATAAATATTTTAATTACGTATTATCATTTAATCGTTGATTTGTCATTTCATTAAGTTATTTTAATTTAAAAACATTTTTTTATTTATTTACATCCATAATAAAAATAATAATCCTGTTTAAAAATTTTACCGATCGTTAAAATTAATGGCACTCTTATTTTTATCCAGTTTGTACTAATCGGATCTTACTTTTTGGATTTAACGCGAAGTAACGATTCATCATCTCCCTTCACAAGTTTAGAAAGTGATAATTGACATGAAAAAGGGCAGTGGATTTGTTTTCTTTAAATAAGATTTGAAGCACCTATTTCGGCTTCAAACTTACAAGTGAACGTAGTCGTTATTAGAAGAGCGGGTCAGCTCTCATCTTTTTTTTGTCTCGTTCTGCTTCATTACGACTCACGCTTTTTTTTATTAATGAATGCAAGTTCTTATGAAGGGGCTTTTGAATGAAACATTATTCAAGTTTACCTTTTATTTTATTTTTTTTAATCGTATCGTGTTTGCCAAAGTATTAATCTTCCTTCTTAGGCGTAGTCTGATATATCTGTGCGCAAACTATGATCGTTTGCGTTATTTCCATGCCGTTTTGAAATTATGCATTCATTATTTGTTAGGCTGAAAGTTACAACATCGCTGTAAGTGAGGAATGAAAAAAATTTTCTCGTTCAGAATTCTGGAAGGTAAAGTAGAAGTTAAAGTGAAATAATTTTTAAATGTAAAAAGCCACACTTCTCATTTTCATTTTTATCTACGCTTTTATTTAGGGCATTAAGTGATCTACCTCATCGAACTACTTTATCGAACTGAAAATTCAACTACAAAACAAAACTTTTACGAATTTTGATACTTCAGTCGGGATGAAATATCACGCAAATGATTTAAATATTTGTTATCGTTATATTACTTAAAAGAGCAATGCGTGCATTATTCTAGTTTAAAACATTTTGATAATAATGTCGATTTTAATTTTATTTTAGTGTAACATTTTACACGTAACATATTTTACTTTATTTATGTTTAATTTGCTAGCAACCTGCTGGTACGAGTAATTTTACACTAACAATCTAATGTTATTACGTTATCGTCAGCTAAAATAACCACAACGGTCCTTGTAGAACGACGAGTGTGCGACCATAACGGGTCACATTGACGCTTAAAAATGATTACATTTAACTTTGGAAACGATTTCAAAAATGTTTGACATTTTTAATTAATTTACTAAAATCATTCGTTTCATACCGACCTCAGTTTTTAGAAATTCGGTAAAAATAACCGAAAAGTTTTTGTCATTTGGTTAATATGCTGATTATATGTATTTATTTAAAACTATTACGTAAAATCATGAATACAATACACATCTACTTCGTATATGTAGAGAAAAATATATGTGTACGTGTTAGTGCAAGAACAAGAAAAATTATAAATACGAGTCATCCAGTTCCATATACTTTATGTAAACGAATAATGTAGCCAATTAGCAGAGTTATCACTAGAAGTGGCAAAAATAACTTATATCGAGAATCTTAAATTGCAGTGATAATCAATCTTATAAGCAACTATTTGTTTACCAAAGGGACTGAACATTTTTACTGCTAGAAATAACTCTTTGACTAGAGACTAGTGTTCTTAGAAAATTACAGTCGTAAGAAAACCAGGACAAATTGTATAAAGCAATAAATTCGTTTTACTGTGGAATTAGCACGTTATTTATATTATATCTACACCGTAAGGTGGTTTATTTCAACATTTTTCTGCCTTTAATAAATTACATTATTCAAAATTGAGTGAATTCAATTGTTTTATTTTACAGTTCCTAGTGGATGCGTTGAAATAACTCAGTTGTAAAATCTTGCAAATCGACGCAGCGGAGCTTGTGTATCTTACAACAAGCAACTACACTGTCAATCAACTTGACAGACTAAAACTCCCAACCACGTACCTACCAACGCTTTTACGCTCCAGTTAACAGTTAAATCAATACAACAAATATTAAAATATCTTTATTATACAATATCATTTGGTGTTGACTTTTATTTACTCGTGATCACTTTCGAATTTACGGTGTGAACGCCAAGCCCTGTTTTATAGGATTTAAAAAAAACCTTTTGTGTGTTTGTTCGTACACAGATTTTTGTGTTAAACCATTCTTTTCTTCATTACTACAAAAAAATATTAGTATTTTTTTGTTCTGATTTTTAAAAAAATTGCCATATAATTTTAAAAAAGATTTTTTTTTAATACTTTACAGTTATATTCTATTCCTTTCTTAATAAAGCAAAATTCTGTAAAACTTTAATAATTTGATTTTTAATCACCTAAATTTTGATGTTTACTTTTTTATAATTAGTTGCACGATTAGATTTAAAAAAAAAAAATGGCTTCATCAGACTTTTCAAGATATTTGTGATGTCAGCTTTTGCTAGTCGGCTGTAATATATTGTATTTAGATGTAAAAAATATAAGAGATCCTTAGTAATTGTTCCTCTGATTATTTATTAAAGAATTGTCGTAAAGCATTCCATACGGGAAATACGATTAATATTGTTTGCGTTACGTTATCTAGATATACCTACACGATTGTTTCACGTGTGTTTGAATGTCCATGCCGGATCGTTAAGGTCAACGCGCTTTCTTTAGCGGAGTGAGCGAGCTAGTGAAGAAGCCGTCGTGGTTATACATTGTTCGCTTTGCTTTCTGTTGCTCGCATGACGTATGTATCTCCTGTTGCATTCTTGGCACGTCACATTGAGGCTTCCTCACCTGTCCGACAAACATCCTCTCATCTTCCTGTCTTGTAATATACCGACTGAATTTGACGGTTTTATCTTTGGTGGTTGAAAATATTTATAATTTTTTTAAAATAATTATTTTTATATGATGTTTTATCGACGTATTAATTTAAAATGTATTTCTCATCATAACTGACTTCCTAGTCGCTAAAGTCGATTAATAAAAAAGTGGCCATTACGACGTCATGTAATACTATTAAGAATATTTTGGACGGTTTTCATACCTGACTGAATTTATAAGTGATTCCAGGTTTTTGCATTCATTAACACGTATGAATTTATTATTTAATAACAATTTAACAGACCGGATGCGACTAATTACAACCCTTAGGACCCTTGGTATACATCAGTATACTAGTATGTATGCTAATGAAATATGTAAATGTTTTGTAAGTTTTCCTTTATATTTATCCTTAAGAAGTACAATATTATTTATTCTTTCGTTTGGCTTAGTAAATTAGTTAGGAATATATGTTAATAAAATTCCCCTACCGTCATTGTCTGCGGGTCTAATTCTGACCGATTCATACGTTTCCATATATTTTATTTAACGGGTCGCTTAAAATAATATTAGACGAAGCGGCACTGAATACATCTCCAGAACGTAAATTAAATTTATTCTGCGCCATTATTTCGTGTACCTGTAGACTTGTAAATTTTATCTGTCCAAAACATTCATATTGTTGGTTTATATTGAAAATCTACGTTATCAAAACACACTCTGTAGTAAGTTTAGTTTCGTTAAGCCTGGTCGTGTTGAAGTTTACTAAGTTCATTTAAACTTTTCAACACAATTGAATTTGTAGAGGAGCCCTCGATCCTTCTGCCTTAACGTTGCCAGACAAAACTTGGTGAAAATTTATTTACTTTTCCCTTAACTATATTTTCCGCAATTTTTATTTTATTTTTATTCCGTTGAAATAGTGATTTTAATTTTTGTAATATTGTATATTTTTGTTCATTTAGATTTAAATAACAATAAATATGCAACTTCCCATGAGCATTAAATTTTAATAGATTTTTTTTTTATTAAATTTTTTTAAGCGAAAACTACTAGTCTCTTTTACCGTTAGTAATGTTATTGTTTTTTTTATACATTTTTTCTGCAGAATTTTGGGAAAAAATAAGCGAAATATTTTCGTAAGACAAAGAAGAAATAACGTTAAGTTTACTGGTATTTTTTTTTTTTAAAAGTGAATACATAGGTGTGCATTACAAGTTTCTGTCATCCCTGAACTTCTGTGTCGCTTACATCTTTATGAATACGAGAACGGTTATGAGATTTGAAATGGCGGTCGATTAAATTAAGAATTTCAATCTACAGCCATTAACAATGTTAAGCTGTAAACAATTCAAAACAAGTAATGCAAGTTATTTATTTAATACTTAACAAACTTTCTTTATTTTTCAATACGATCGCCATTTATATATAAATTAATTATTTTATTGTGTCACTAATTATTCTCAATCAAGAAAAATCCACCTCCGGTTGTATTAGCCGTTCGATGGTTGTAACTCATCACTTTGGAAGCGACTGCTTCCTTTTTTTTTTTTTATTTTTTTTATAGGAAATAAATGAAAATTAGCGGGTAACATATCAACTCTTATTTGATGGATGGGGGAACGTTATTGGGAATAATACATTGAAACTTGACAGCGGGGGCTGTTCAGTTTGTTATGCTTACATATTGGAGCTTAGTAAATTTCGAAGTAAACCCTTCATTTGTTATTCCGCTCGCTATGAAATTAACAATTACGCAGCCCTTCCGATGGCAGTAAAAAAATTACCAGGTAATCATTCTGCTTGTGCTCGGATTTCGTAGATTTTGAAGGATTTTTTAATTATGACATTCCATTGATCGACGTTTGCATTTTAGGCAGTTTATAATGACAGATCGATTACAGTATTATACCTCATCCTTCCTTAATTTGCTTACCTATTTTTAACTGGGCCAACTTTTAATACATTAAACTGTCTTTCACACTTAAGATATTACATTTTGAGGGATATTCTATATATATTTTTTTTGTTAAATATTTTATCGCTTAGTAAAAAAAATTGACATTTCAGTCATGAAATTCGTCTCGGGGTGACTTTATACAACAGGGAAACTAAATGATAATGCATCGATTCCGGTCTGTAACAAATAAAGCCTTGTCCAACATTACCACCGGATTAAAAGCTACCCCGATTTGGTGTTTAGCAATAGAGGAACACATGAATTCTAATTATAGTAAGCTAAACCCCTATTTTTGTTGAAGGAAATGTGATTTCTTTTAATATTGTGAAAATTCATTGAATTGTAAACTAATATTACTAGCTCGATCTCATTCGACGTTTTTGTGCTCTTCGTGAAATTTGTACATAGATAAAAAAACCGTTGTAAACAGTTCGATAGGAGGTTTAAATACTCCTATAACGCGAGTGCTTTTAGGAGTTTAACGATCCGAATAATTTAGATATTATTGTTTTTATATTATTTTATCGTGATAGAAATCATTAACAAGTTTTCAAGGTTTTCGAAATCATTAGATATAGTAAGATGAAAGGCCGTAAACCACTAGTTTTAAACAACATATATATATTTGCGTATTCTATATTAAATGTAATTTGAAATCGCTGGATAAAACACAAACTCTTCATCGATTTGTCGGTTGCATGCTATAGGCCGAGGTTTATAAACTTCACATCTTCAGTTTAGTTTTTGTAGCTATTTCCTCGGAACCTACAGAACTTACGATAAAGATACGTTTATCGTTCGGTTTATAGTTGTTACTAGTATACGAAGAAATATTTTGATGTTTAAATGGTTATTTGTGTAATACTGATGTTATTAAAGTATATTAGAAATTTGATTTGTTGTTTTTCGTTTTATAATTTATGTTCTTAGTTACCCACTGCCGTAGTATTTTGTGTAAACAGGTAAAAATATTCATCAGTTTTGAATTGTATTCTTATTAGTTGGCCTATTACATTTTATATATATATATTTTTTTTTTTTTTAATCGTAAATCTACGTCCGATGAAAATATACTTGAACATGAATTTTTTGCCGGTTATAGTTCAAGAAATAGCTTTTTGTAGTTTTTTCTTTGTGGTATAAACCATTATTATTGGAAAACGTTTTACCTTTAAAGATATCATCCGTATTCGATACGTTTTTAAAATTCTAAACTTCGTTTATCAAGTTAAGTTAGCATTTTAAAATTTTGAATATTGTAATATAAGATTTTTTTATAATCTAGTTAATTCTATGTACTATCCGATCGTGAGTAGGCTAGGTAGCTTTTCCATTTAGGAATCTTGTACCTCTTGTAAGTTTTTAATTTTAATATATGAAGTAAACAAAATTTTCAAGCCGCATATATTTTGCGACAAAAATAATCAATAATGCTCCTGTTATGATGTAGGTATCGCCAAAGAATTTGACGCTTCCTGCGCGATACCTGTTACGCTGTTTATCAACCGTTCTGCAGTCATTTCCTCGTACTAGTTTTGACAAAACAGAATCCATTTTACAGTCCTTCGCAGAAATCGCGTGTAATGTTGATTACAATACAACCATTGGAACTGTAATTTTAACTTCTTGGAAATATATTAGTAAAATTAATTTTTGTGAGTATTTATTACCTGGTATTTAAAAATAACAAACGATGCAAATTAGAAAAAAAATCCATAATTTGAAAAAATAATAAACCAACACAGACAGATAATGACGCATTATTTGTGAATGTCTGTCAAGTTAAATCAATTAGTCAAAGCAAATGAATCCTGTCACCCTCTCCTTAAAGAACTGACATGGTACGCGTATATCATCGATAGCGAAGCATCCTATACAAAATAAATAAAAATTATCTTTGACTAAATATAAGTTGACAGCTGCAAAATAATTACTTTTCACTCGTCGCTCGTTCGCAGAGTGCGACGCTTGTTAGCAGAGTGCGATTCCCCCGGTGCCGTTTATGCTTTTCTCGATTCATAATCGTGTTTATAACGTGTATAAGTTATAATTAGTTATTTTCTTATTCTTTTTACATTAATTCTGTTCACCATGAATGAACTTAAATCCAAGATGAAACATAAAAAATCAAATCGCAAACTAGGGAGATAATCAGTTGTAAGATTCATGAAAAAAGAAGCGGATAGATTTCGAAAATAAAATCTGTATATTATTTTAATATAAGAGGGTGAAGAAAGAACACAAACCGAGAATAAAGTTTCTCGATCGCGAGTTCAGTAAATAAAGAAACAAAAAAAAAAATTATTAAAGAAATTACATCAAAACCCGTCGGAGGCTTCTTTTTTTTTCAGTACACCAGATTGTACAGGAATCGTTAAAAACCTGACACAAGGTTAGAACGATTAAACATTAGCGTGGTGAGAAGGAATCTTAAATCAATTTTAAAACAAATTTAAGGAGTTTACCCTTAAAAAAGAGCGGTTATGTCTGGAAGATTCAATGAAAATTCTCCATTTAAAACCTAATTGTTTTATTATTCTTTGTAAAATGGAATAAATTAGAAAACAGTTGGAAACTTTGTATTGAAAAGCATCTCATAAATACGAAAAACGATCAAAAATTTCAGAACCGATAACGGACAGAATTATTTTTTTTATGATTTGTCAAGCCATATTTCTAATAAATCATGGGCTGATGCACGTCTGAGGAAAAATGGGATTTTTCCGAACGATTTATTTACCTGGAAAATAAGAGCAAAAGTGGTGATCACACTACTCTATGGGTTCAGAAAATTAGTTAAAATTTGTTGAAGAAAAATCTTCCCAAAGATTCTGTAATAATCACAAACAACCCATCGTATTTCGTACAATACATTACAAGATAAAATTCATTCGATTCAAGAAATGCAGAAACTACGTAAACGCGCTATTTCATTGTCGTCCTCTGCTGAAACCTCAACTATTAAGGGAAATTAAGAAAAATATAAGTTAATTTTGATGTACTCTCAAGAAAAACGGACATTGATTTTAACGATTGCTTTTTTATTATCTAACAGCCGTAGTTGTATCCCCATTGAAATTGTGTGGTCTTGAAATAAAAGGTAGCCGGCAATATACATTGGCAGCCGGAATGTCACTTTGTCATTGAAAACTTAAAACAGATAATTTGAAAATATATTTTCTAAAATAGACGCAACACATCGGAAGTTTTATTGCGAAAAAGTGAAGAAAGTAAAGTAGTTACCAGTAGTTTTATTCTCTAAAAATATATATTATCGATTGGTATTATTAATATATTAAGGATCAGTCTATTGGCAAATTAAACGAATGCATTTGAAAATATGCCTTCGTTATGTTGTGATCAGGGAATGCAGTCACAATGAGGTTCACGACCGGAAATCATTTTTACAATATTTGTCGGATATAATAAACGGCGCAATTTCACCCCTAGTTAGTCGTGTTTGCATCAAGGCTTCATATTCGTGATCCATGTATACTTATATTATTTGTTTATTCATTCTAGGATCTTTGCATTAGTCCCCCGCTAGTGATTTTGCATTGCATATTCTGAAGCAATAAATTTACTTATTGTAAGCGACCTCTTATTGAAATTAATTAAAAAATTTATTTTGTAAAATTTTATAATTTAAATACTACACGATTTCTCTAGTACAAGAGATTACAGTAAAAAATAAAAGTTTTGCATAAAAAAATACATGCATGTGTTTCGGCCCAACAACTTGGGCCAAGTTTGGTTTTATATGTAACGATAATCGCCTCGCATAAATTCGTCTTCGATTTCGTTTCGAAAGTTCAAGTGCGAATAGATTGGAATCTATGCGCGATTCTCTTTTGGTCTGCACCCGTTTTCGATGCTTTGCTGCCGCTCACATCGACTCCCGTTTCTGTGTGTTCACCCTATTGTGGATTTACAAAATTCTAACGGTCTACACTCATAGATCTGAGCGTAATGGGGAAGTATCGTCGTAACGACTACATCATATCGCTCCCTTTTATTTATGTAATCACAATCATAATCATCTGATATTCTACCTGGCGGCATGTCCCTTACACCTATAAATAAATTGAATGCAATAGATCTGTAGCGGGAGACTAATGCGAAAGATCTCATCCGTTGTAGTAAAAGTACAGCATTCATTTCACGTTATAGCGGGCGGCGTATAGCTATGCACATTCCGTGCGAGAGAGATAGAATAGGACGGGTAGAACAGTTAGTCATTCCTTTACGAAAACATCTCGTTTAGCTCCGTATACTTACATAGCATGCAGTACATTTTCAAGAGTTGCTACAACTTATATCTTCTATTTTTTTTCTTAATCCTAATTATAAATTCTTTATTTTTAAAAACTACTACTGTACGTAGTCTAAACATATCCTAATTACTTAAATATTTCAAAACAATAAAATGAGATCATCTTACATATGAAAAATTTTACGTATTATTTGATAACAGTATGAATCAGTTATTAATATTATTTATAGGGCGATTAGTCATGACAAATGTTATATGCGACATGCTGAATATTCATATATTAAACGATATAAAGATTGTTAAAATTTGGTTGTTTAGTTTAAATTTAAATATTTTTAAATTAAATTACGATATTTGTTATCGTCCAATAGTCATGGATGGAGGATAAAATTCATAACGTTCAAAACTTGGAGGTAAAGTCAAAATAGGAAAATCGTTTGGAGAGTATATAACTTCATGAAAAAAGAGGCGTCAACGAATACCCCAGCCAACCCACTAACAAAAGCTCGAGATCGGGCTGTTGAAGTCACTGGCGTTTCGACCCGACTGATTACTAAAATTAAACATGAATTTGAAGAAATGACAAGTTTCCAATTCCGTTTCTAAAAGTGTTTCATATTACATTTTCTCAGTCGCTCGTTCGTAACTCCTGACGAGCGCCGGTAAAAATCAAGGCCAATAACTGGACCGGATGATTTTGATAAATGCGTTGTTCGAAGACTGGGTATATCACATAACAGAAAATCGTCTTTCGACAGCAGAGTTATTACGTGCAGCACTAAAAGACACGATTGACTTTAACTGTAGTGAAAAGAGCATTCGAATTATATTAAAACATGTCGGTTTTAAGGGGCGAAAGACTCAAGATAATAGTTTTTATTGGTGGAAAGGAGTGATATACGGGATCAAAGGAATAAAGTAATTGCGGGCCATAAAATATAACGGAGAATCCGGCCTTAACATTATTTATACGGACGAATTTAGTCCTTAGTAATGAAGTTTCTGGCAAGTCCTGGGAAGACTGCTCAGGAAAAGTCCTTCGACAACCGATCTCTAAGGGAGAGCGTTTGATCGTTTTCCATGCCGGAGGAGAAAGATGATTTGTTCCTAATGTTCTCACATGTGACAGGCTAGTCGCAGTTCAGGAGATACCACAACGAAATGAACTTGAGTAATTATATAAAATGGATCGGTGAAAAAGTATTGCCTAACCTTCCTACAGAACTAAAAAGTGTTCTCGTAATTGATTATGCCTCTTACCTCAACGTTTTAACTGAAAAGAGCACAGACATTCCAGCAGTACCAAAAATGAAATGATATTTTGACTTAAACAAAAAGGAATAGGATTTTGGGAGAGCTTCCTTAAACCGCAATTATATGAAATTAAAGTCAAACAGATTCGCACGCTGCCTTTTGGATGACATGTTAAAAAAGGTCATAATGTATTAACGTCTGTTTCCATATCATCCAGATTTAAAACCAATAGAATTAATATGGGCAGAAATAAAAAAAATACATTCGCAATCGAAATACGGAATTTAATATTGAAAGAATGAAAACTCTGAGAAACAAACCAATTTAATGGGACCAGAAGACTGAATACTGAAATGTGATCACGAGATAGACATCGAAAATGAATATCGTTCACGAGAGCCTTTAATAGACAATGCTTCAGAATCCTTTATAATTAGAGATAGTGATAGTGACATTTATACGTCTAGTAGTGACGAATCATTAAAGTGGTTTTGAAGAAATCTGACTATGTGCTCAACAATACGCCGCCCGCTATATTCATTGTGTTGTGCGATGTTTACTGCGTTCAGTCTGTTTACTCATAAAAGTAATATTAATTACACTCACTTCTTACGTCTAATTGTAAGCCCTTGCAATACGTAATGCACCTTTATTTGTTAGTGGTTTTTAATTAGTTGAATAAAATGGGGTTATTCTAATAAAATCCGAATTAGTTCAAAATACTTATTTTTATGAAAATTTTAAACGTTTTTAAAAGAAAAATGCTTATTTTTGAAGGCTTGGATAGAAATTTATCTAGGAAGTACAATGCTTGGTCATATATTAATGTTCGCATGGTAAACGTTTAAACGTTGCATTAAAAAAAAATGAGAATTTAATTTTTTTTTACATTTATTATTTTTTATCTGTTTAGGTTTCTCTCTTTTGTCTGTTGTGTAATATGCGTGATTAAATTATTTTAAGAGAATTAAGATTTATTAATTTTTATTGTGTAACTATAGATAATGAAATGAAGTAAGCTCTGTTTCCATAATTGTAGTTCTAATCAGTATTTTTACATTTAGAGCAATTTAAGCGAGATAATATTTACGTAAAAATAACTTTTTTCTTTTGTTAATAATCTAATGATAGAATGTTAAATTAAGCTTTTAATTTAAGCTAATAATTTTACTGTTAAATCAATTTTATTTTTTCCTTTTCTTTGTTTTGATGTTGCTCGGTCGTCTAAAATAAAAGAAGGTTCGCATTCGTTTATTTTTATACATTGATAGCTAAATTCTTCATACAAATTGATTTTATTTAGTGGCGCGTTTTAACTCAATTTGATTTAAAATTCTCGAGATATTTTGATTCTGATTTATTTGAGAGGAAGAAGCACAGCCTATTTAAAACAAGATTAATGTTTTATTTTTATAAGTGTTTGTATTACAATAATAATAATAATAATTACTAGTTAAAGTATTAGTTACATAATCGAATAAATCCGCCGAATAACTTAAACCAGTCCACTTAACATGACGTACAGTTTTCCTTTTACCGATCGATTTCACTACACATAGTGAAATATATATGTATAAAATGAATTCCATGTGGTGTATAACTTTATTTCTTTACGTTATTTTTCCTAGAACTGTTAGAAACTTCGAGGTTGATTTCTCTAGTACTTGTTGTTTTCATCATAACTGCTCTCTGATGTTAACCTAACGATGGTGTGACGTTTGCATGGCGTGAAAATTATCACCTTTATTTCAACGGGGTTGCAATAGTTATGTGTTTATTTTTGGATATGAAAGAGTTTGCTTTTCACACCTCTTTGTGTATCAGACAAAGCAATCTGATTTTTCTTGAAAGTGACTTTTGTGAAGATGTATTGTGTTTACACTTGCTGTAACTGTAATTGTGGTGGGTGTCGGAAGTCGTTAATCGTTACCGAAAATAGTAAATCCTGTATAATAAGCCTCTCATACCTGGCTTACTATAAAAAGTAAGGTGTAAAAAAAAAATAACGTGGAAAAAAGAAATCTATGTTCAGAGGTAAAATTAAACTAAAAAAAAAAATAATAAAATAAAAATCCTCCGGGTAGCATGATCAACATCAGATCAATACTTAAATGAACAATGGATGAGATGAATAAATTCAGCATGTGCAACCCTGTAATTTTATTCCGTTACTTTTTTTGCTTCATTGAGCGTGTTTTATTATCTAATACCTTTGTTGATGTTTTTATCTTTTTTTAACTAAAATATTCGTATACTGCGGATAGAATTATGCTGAAGTATATTTTCTGTAGCGTTTTGTAATTTTGTGAACATACTAATGGAATTATCTTGTATTTCATTCAGTTAATTTAAAGGCCGTTGTCTATTCGTATTTGTATTTTAATAACGTGTGTGCCGCGTAATATCCCATTCTAATGTTATAATTTTGTCGATCGATATGTTTCTATTTGTCTCATGCGATTACGTTTATCATGTTTTGTCAGCTACTGACAGACGCTTGGGGTTCATAGTCTGCCGCTAAGGTGTTTGCATACATTATAATTGACAGGGGATGGTAGGCGGGTTATAGATCGTTTTATGTGTGTATAAAACACACACACACGCTCGTACGTCTGTGAACATTCTTGTTCGTCTCGACTCGTTATATCGTCAAGATGGGCGTGTTCCATTGTATCAGATTTTCCCACCTTACTTTATTACGTCTGTCTTATGTTTCCTCTTCCTTTTCCTTGGCGAGCGATCCAGTACCTTTCATAAATGTTCTTTTTCAGTCTTTTTATTGAGTGGTCTTCGTACGAATAGCCCGGCCGAGACGATCCGTTACTCAGTTTCCTGCTTCTTTTCACATAATTCATATTGTAAACGCCTCATAATTCACCTCTCGTTTTCGCCGAGCCGTACTACCATGCATAGTGTCGTGTCGGTCTTCGTGTTGATTTTTACTTTCCCGTAGCGCCGTATAAACTACTATTGAATTTTTATTCATAGCATCGCGTAAACACGTTTTTATTCTACTCTGGAACGTTGTGTTAAGAGTACCTCCTCCATTCTTTTTTACGGAACGATTTGTGTATTCAGCTTTTATTTCATTTATTTATGCAGATAATATTCTAGTGCCTTTTTTATAGTTTTCTTACGAGTCGATCTGATTGAATTTTTTATTGCCCCGATAACTTTTTCCTATTATAAAAATATATACTTAACATACGTTCATCGTATATAAAAGTAAGAAAGAGTAGATAATGTAGTTAAAACAATATATTTTAATTTTGTAGTGATTTTATTTGCATTAAGTTCATTTATGGATCATTTATTATAAAAATTATTTGTTTTTCTTTATACCTTTGTTTTTTCCGTGTACTACTTTTTTTTGTTTAATTATTAAAATATTTTTCTTCACTAATTTGTATTTAATTGTAATTGTATCAGCCCTTATTTTGTAATTAAACGAGGTACAATTTTATTGGAATTCATTTTTTCACTCGTACATCTGTTCATCCAGTAAAATAATTCAACAGTTTATTACTGTAAATTAATCAAATTTGGGTTTTACAACATATAACGTCCTGTTTTGTAAGGTAATTATTTTTTTCCACATTTCTGGGTGTTTACTTAGTAATTATACATTATGTAATATTATCCATCGTATGATGTAATTTCATCATATATTGATTGTAATTATAGTATATGTTGCAAGTCTATTTAAACAATGAAAGAGAGAGGGGTCTTATACTCTTTCCCTCTCAATCTCTCTCTTTCTCTTTGTATATTGAGAGTATTTAATTATTATAGTTTCATTCCTGTTTTGAATTATTAAACAGTATCGCGTTACCGATCCGTTTAATGTATCATGATATTCAGTTTTAATTGCCCATTGAAAACTCGTATTATTTTAATGATTATTTATCTATTCCTTTTTTTATTATACTTGCAAGTTTAATCGTATTAACATATATTTGCTCGTGAAATTTGAACGTTTCGTTTATAAAGACTATGAAATATCGGTAAAAGGCGTTTCAGTTGTTGAATTTTAAAAATTGTTTCTTAAATAACGTTAAGTTCTGCTATTATTTTGTTATAATAGTTATCTAAACATTTAATAAGAAGGCGGTTGTTAATTAGTAACGCATGTAAAGTTTAGCGTGTTTGCGCGCGCTTGTGGGAATCGTTAAAACGCTACTATTTAAATTTTTATCATTTATTAACATTCATTCTTGGTTTTGTTACGTTTCTACTTTGTAATGCACAGACTATTATTTTATTACCTGGGTTATTGCACTATAACAACAATACAACGAAGTTAAATTTAATATTTTGATTCTTTTAGAAATTGTAATTATGTAACAAGTTTTCTCATTATTTGAAGTGTTAGTTTACGAACGGAATTTTGTATTCTATTTTCAAACTAGATCGTGATCCGTGAATATTATTTCTATTCGACATACAGCTTGTTCGTTTTGGGACGTGGAGATTTTTTCTCCACGCTTTTCGTTTTTTCTCTCGTTTTGCCTTCGGTAGTGTTATTATTCGACATGTAGTATAAAATATAAATACGAAGAAGTGGTTTTACATTAGTTAGTTTTGAAGTTCTGTCGGTCGACCGTTTAAAGTGTTAAACTAACATTTAGTGGTCGTTAATTAAATTGATCCTCGAGGTCAGTTTGTATTATGGTTAATTAAATTACTGCTTTGCTAGCTGTTGTGACTCCCCTGTTGTACGTTGTAAATTGTTGAAGTAGGTATTACAATTTAGTCTTCACCGACCTGAGAGTTAACCGTTATAGTTCTGCCCGTACTCGCTTTTAAGTCCACTTTATCGAATCGTTTTATGTTTTTTCTTTCTTTAATGTAATTGAAATACCATTCGTTTTTCATTTTCTGTTAAAAGTTAATCGGGGGATTCACACTTAACGCTAATCACGTTGTTAACGGATGAAATTATGTTTAAAAGTAATTTTTGTTCTATGGTAATTTATCAGTGAGCTGCATAGTATTGATATTTAGGAATTAGATTGGTTTTTATCTTTTTTGTTAAAAAAATGCATGTTTTTTTTTAATTTATCGTTATAAAATGGGGTTATATCATTTATGAAATAATTTTTTTCTTGGTTGTTAATTTTCTGAAAAATATTTTATTTTTATGAACTGCTTTCAAACTATGATGAAAATGGCTTAATAATATTAATAAATAAATTAAACCAAAATTAACATTGGGATGCATCGCTATAAATACTGAGCCAAAATTAGTTTTATCACATAATTGATGTAGAGCAGCAAGGTAATTCACAGTGAAGGCGTGAATTCGTTTTGCATTGAGATCAGTAAAAGATGTATGTTTCTAAGTTATGTAATAACCGTGTTTATTTATTATCATTGCAGAAAAAGTGTATAAAGTTTTCCCCCCTAAGTATGCTAATTATTAATTAATTTGTTGACATTTCTTTTAAATACAGAGAGCTGGCTGAACGGTTATTGAAATAAGTTGGAAAATAAGACGTTAATAAAAAATTAAAATATAAAACTGTAACTGGCCATTTTAATTTATTTATTTATTTATCTAGTTATATAATTTGCTCTGCTGATGATGGTTGTTTTAACAGACGAAATGACTATCGAGTTTTATATTTTTAGTGGAATTTTTAAGAGCTTTATTCTTGCCAGTTTAAGAGTCGTATTATTTATTTATTCTTAATTTATATTGTACGAGACCGACCTCCATTTTGTTTAAAGGATTATGGTTTTTGAGATTATCGTATGAATAACAAGACAATTATTTTAAGTAAATTATCTGCTTTTACAAAGAATTATACTTTGAACTAAATTGTAAATTAGTAATTTTTTTTATTACCAATGCTATGGAATGTTATCTTTTCTGTTTTTTGTTGACAAATTTTGTATCATTTAACTGTAAGAAATTTATAAACGTATGTGCGAATCAAGTACAGATATCATCGATTGTTTTTGACGGTACCAATAGTTGACCTCAACATTTCACTTGTCAAGGACTTTATCCGGTATTCTACCCCGTGTTATTTGAATTTTTTAATTTTATGCCTTATCCATCTTATGAAGTAGTTTGTCTATTAATTGTATCTTGGAAGATTAATTTTATGTGTTGCGGGAAGAGGAGTTAACAAGGGTGTTTCATGTTGCCGACCCTTTTTAACATTTATGGAGACTAACTAATTGGGGAAGCTTTGAAAGATTTAATGAATGGAATTATGTGACAGCAGGCGAAGAAAAAATAAAGACAGTTTTGTGTTTATTTTTTTGGATAGAATAAGCAGGGAAGGAGAAAAATACGGAATGAAAATAAACAGTGATAAATCCAAACTAAGGAGAGTATCGAGGGAATTCGGTGCAACAAAGATTACTGATGAGAAGAAACAATTAGAACAGGTCGGTCATTTTAAATACCTTGGTAGCACAATAAAGTTTGATTGGTGTTGCACTGAGGAAATTAGAAGCAGAATGGTGAAATGGCATTCAGAAAGGTCAGAAATCTGCATACAAGAAAAAAGTATACTTTAATTGAGATAGAGATTTGCAAGATATTTTATTTGGAGTGTGGTGTTATACGGTGCAGAAACATGTACTATAAAGGAAATAGAAACTCGATATTTGGAAAGTTATGATGCAAGTATGTGGCTATGGAGGAAAACTATAGTTATTGACTGGAAGGAGAGAGTAACTAGGTCTTGACAAATATGAATGAGAGGAGTACGATTAATACAATACAAAAAAGAATAGCTAATCGGACAGGCCACATCCAAACATGATGTATTCCTAAAGTAATAATTGAAGAAAAGATTACGGATGTGAGAGGAAGAGGAAGAAGGACAGGAATGTTGGATGATTTGGAAAGGGAGACAAGGATACCGTAGTTTTAAAGAAAAAGCTCAGGACAGACCACATGGAGTGGTATTTCTTGATACCTATCAATAGATAGTTCTACTAAAGTAAAAGAATAGTAGTGTGAGGCGGCGTCTCTTAACGAACATGGTAACGTCATCATAAATTTTCATGATCATTTACTTCTACATTCCTGTCAATACATGTATAAGGTAACCGGGTATTGCATTATGTTGCCCGTTCGTGTGTGTTTGTGTTATCGTTTGCTTATATTTTAACGTGATAAAGTTTTCAATTTTTTTAACATTCTTTTTAATGCTAAATTTTTTCAACTTTTCCCAGTTTTATGAACAAGTTGTTTTTTTTTCATATTTACTTTTTTCTTAGGATCATTTATGTATTTTTACTTTCTCATCTTAAGTTTCCATATGTTTCTGTCGTTTTAATGATATCCTAACTTTTTTAATAAGCATAATTTTATAAAATCTAATCCGTATTTGTACCTTTATCATCTTACCTTGTAAATTGGTTAATGAATATTTTATTAAATCAATTTGTTGTTTGGAATACATTTATTTAAAAAAAAATAACAGCATTAAACTGTTAAGAAATAAAAATTAAGCGAGTCATTAATTAAATAATAAAATGTCCCTTCATTTTTAAGAGATTATTTTCAGGAAATAAAGGTACTTATTTTTTTACTTTATTTTAACTCGCAAAAAGCTTATACCCCAGTTATTGATTCTTTTTTCATAAGAGATGCTAATAAGTTCTGTAAATTGCCAAAATTAATCGGAAGTTTTGGGTTTTTCTACGATCGTAAATGATGTCCAGGTAATTTTCTTCCTTCTAGTGTGCGATCAAGTCTTCTTCTCGTTGGACGAATTTATTTTTGTGTTTCGGATTTCTTGGAAATCCGTTTTATCATTGAAAATACGTTACCTGTCAGATACGCCTGAAATCATTTGTTATAAATTTACTCTCCGTGTGGAATATATTCTGTCGAAATATGCTGCTCGTATAAACATATGTTTATCGTTAACAAATTTTTCATTTTTATTCATTAAAAATAAAAATGAAATAAAATAATAAATTTAAAAAAAAAATCTAAGAAGTACGGCAAAATCAATAAATTGTTTATTTGTTCTTAGGATCGATTCATTAAGGAAGTACTTTGTGTTATTATTTCCGCTGTTGGGAAAAAATGTTTGTTTTTCCACAGAAACTTTTAACTTAGAACTAAACATTTTCTAATACTAAAAACACTACGATTATTAATTCTGCTTTCTGCTTGAAACAGAAATATTCTAGTTAGTGAATATGGAAGGTATTGAAGTTATACGGATATGTTTATCTAGAAAAATTTACTTAATTTAAAAATTTCGGTACAATAAATAACTTTTTCCTTAAGCGATCCTCTTATTCCCGATTAACTACTAATAGTTAGTTACTGCTGGAATGCTACAGATAGTCCGCATTCTTTATCAGTACCGCCCTCGTAAGAAAAGCACATGTTTTTAGACCGTTCAGTTTCATCGCTACCGGTCGTTTGCAATCGACCTTGGCTTCGCTAATTATAAACATTTTAGTGTTTAAAATATTCTAGCGCTTGATTTATGTTCTATAGTAGAAAAATAATGAAAGGAATGCTATACCTCCAGTAGTAAATGTTGATTTTTAACTGATCATAAATAATTCCTTCGGTAGGTTTCTAACTTTATAATAAAAGTGTATTTTTAGTAGTCTGTATGTTTTTTAAATATTTTTTTGACATAAAACTTTTAAAAATCAGATTTTTTTTCAGCTTAATCCTCCATGTTTGCATTTCACTGTATTAGTAGGCTATGAAGTGTTGTAAGTACATCATTTCGTTTCATCGATGAAATATTACTTCTGATTATATTATAAATTGCTGTTATTTTTGTTTTATTTTGTTTCTTTCCCCTTCTCTAATTCCTTCCGTGATAAGTTGTTTGTTTTATTAAAGGAAAAAAACACGCTTTTGATCTTAAAGGTATTTTTAGGATAAGAAGTGTTCTGAAGTTCTAAAATTAATGTTCGTAGTGTATATAAGCTTGTTGAATCCGAGCTTGGTAGCAGTATTTTTTGAAACTGAGCCTGGTGGTTTGCGATTTAACTTAAAACCCTTATGCATTCCAATCCCGTATTTTTCTTGTAAGTACAAGATGCATATAAGTCTTTAAATTTAAAATGACGTTTAATATTAAGATTAAAATGACAACTAGAGTAGTCATTCAGATTCAGGTGTGTGTGTATATATATATATATATAGGATAGGATGGTTTTATTTTCTACCATGCTATTGTACAATACCAAGCAGGTTTATTGCGTTAGAATAATAGAGAAGTCTACTAACCGATTTAATACGTGCAGTTAAGTATTTCTTTAAATAATTGACACTTATTTTTTAATCGGCCGCAAGTTTTTTTATGGCATTCATGAGGGATTGTTTCAAAATTTAAAACTTATTAGAGTATTCGAAATTTATTTTCCGAAGCTCAAATTACTTTCAGATTTCTCCCACGTGCCATGCTTAAGATAATATTATACGTATCTTGGCAATAGCAACTCGCAGAGGTATGTGACACACCGCATTCATTCGCTATTGATCTGAAGTTTTGTTGAGAATTTTTTCTTCTAATTTATAATTATCCTTTGGGCTTGAACCGGGACAACATTGGTTTCTTTCCCATTCCCACTGTAAAAAAAAATATACTCGTTACTCAATATCTGGCCTATAAGACCTGATTCATACCAAAGCCAACTTATGGGGTCCCATACCTCTTCGACCTCAATAAAAGTAGAAAATAAAAAATTAGCAATTTGAAAATTGTCAGATTGTACTGAAATCTGATAGGTGTAACAGGTCATTTTCAGATTTACTTCCGGAAAATCTCTCAAAACGATTTCTAAACGGTCACTTAATTAAAATAGGAGCGGTTAGATTTTTATGTTCAATTCATGAAAATATAACGATCTATTTGTGAGATATTGTCAAATATCTCACATAAATTTGACAGCATATGTAGTATTCAATCGGGCTGTGTGAGTCCCTCATTTGAAAGTATGTACTCTTTAGTTGGAAGTATTTATTATTTTAACTAATGGTAATCAGTACAACACACGATTACACAAGCCTTCGATTGTTGTTTTTTTAGTTTTTGATATTTGATTATGTATTTTTTAGCGCCGAATCTGAAAATAACCTTAATTTTTTTTCACTACATCAGGATTTTTCGCAAATCGAAAATTACAAAAATTGTAAAAAGTTAAAATTAGAAAATGTGTTAAAATAGATAAAAACCCCGTTTTTTTATTTTGTAATAAATTAATATATTCACTTTTTTGCCTTACACTATACATTGTTATAGATAAAACTAAATAGTTTTAGCTATAAAACTAGGACGAGGGGTCAATTGACTCCTTAATTTCTAATGAGAATTACCACAAAAAAAGCCTAATTTCTACTATAGTGCATTTTTAAAATAATTTGTTTTTTAATTTTTATGAGGTATTATGCCTTTGGAAACCACCTCCATTTTTCACCGACCCTTAATGACGAAGTATGTAAAATACTTAAATTTTATTTCGAAGATTCTTTGGACGGCTTATACTTATATTCGCGCTTTTCCTTCCGTGTTCTCTATAAATAGACGCATCTATGCGCATCAATTTAGGTGCATCTATGTACAACATCCAGTAATTGCCATCATCGTAGCAGTCCATTTTCCTTGATATACCTCCTTACCGTTTCTTTCACGTCCTGATGAAATGTCTCGCGCCCATCTCTTCGCTAACAGCGCCCAGAATTTCAGGAAAATAGTCCACATATGAATTTACGAAGTAACCTTCAAACTAATGGAACAGCCTAAATTTTTGAACTTTGCAGCATGTTCTCAAGGATAGATTTGAAGTTCGAATTCTTCTTGTTGCCCAGAAATTTGTTACTACGTCTTTAAAGGCTCCCCAGGCTTCTTTTTCTGCAACTTCCATTTGTTTCTCAAAATTACCATTGTTGAGACGTTTTCTGTTGTCATGACCAGTAAAGACACCCTCTTTTATTTTGGCGGTTATTCGGATCTGTGAGAACTTTTTGGAGCACATTTTTGATTCCAGGTTCTAATGAAGCTCTATTTGGCCATTGTACTGTTTCCTTATCCAATAATTTCGTCTGTCTCTGCTATCCCATTCATACAAAAAACGAGGAAACTTGTTTGTCTTCCGCCGCTCGTAATCCACTTATGATTGTCGTATTTAATTTTATCGAGAACGAATTCCAAAATACCGCAATCCTCTTTTAAATGAACAGAATGTCCGACGGGTATTGATAACTTTCAGGCTTCTTTAGGACGAATCTATGAACAGTCTCCAGTCGTTACTTTCGTACGGAATGTTAAATTGAGTCAAAAGTCCACGTAAATCAGTGCAGAAGACTAATTCTCCTTCTTCCGAAAAATATGGAAGAAAATCCTTTCCTTTGTACTTGAACCAGGAAAATGAGGCTCTTTAAGCCTCGGAACTAAACGATTCTGAATTTTCTTCGGTCAGATGTAAGTATCGAACGGAATCTTGTAGTTCATACTGTGAATAAAGCTCTGGTGCACAGCTACCACCGGGTTCGTATCCTCGATGTTATCTTCATTTAAATCATTTGTGGAACCGTCTATTTCAGGTTCATTTTCTGGTGGAATTTGTACTGGTACGTTTGGACCATGAGAAATGGGGCGTAAAGCGGATGGCATATTTGGATAGTCTTTTTTATTCTTCTAATTGAAACCGTGAACACCAGTCGACCAAAGTAACATCGTTGGCGTGATTTCGTTTCTCTCGCCAGATAATGAAATTATCTTAACTTATCACAGATAACGAAAAACTCAATTTACTTTCCCAATTTATTTTCCGCGCTACTCGTGCTGCGTGGATGAGTAGCACGGATAGCTGCCAGTAAACATGTTAACAATTTGTTAAGTCTAGTCCACAAATTGTCGGCCAAGCTCTTCCACAGTCTAGTCATCTTCAAACCCCCCCCAACCCCCCATCATCAATCCGCCCAACTGTTTAGCTATAAGAATGCGTAGCAAGCCAAAAAAGCGAATAAATTATATTAAAAAAAGATTTGTCTTTTACAAACTTTTTACAAATTTTGAAATTTGCGATTTGCGAAAACAACTGACGTGATGGGAAAAAATAAAGGTAATTTTCGAATTCAGCGGTAAAAATATATAAGAATACACAACGCAAATTTTTGCAGGCGTGTTATTAAAATTTATTTCATTAAGTTAAAATAGTAGCGTTTGTACTATAATTGTTGTTCTTTTTGTGTCGATTCCTTAATTTTTGGTTAATATTTTATAATATATGTTATTTTTGTAGGAAATTTCAGCCCACGTATTTTAATAAGATAGTTTGGGCTGCATCTATTAAAATATATGTCAGCCGGTCTTATGAAGGGGCAATTCCTGGGGCTGCGTTTTATCTTATTTGTGAATGTGTTTAGTATTTACCTCAAGAACTTTCCTCTTTCTTTCGTAGTCAGTTTTGTTTAATAGATGCAAAATATTATTTTTGTTTTACTTATTCATGTTTGCTTGGCACGTCATTGAAGTTACCACCTCATTTTTACAGATAATAGTTCTTATTATACTAATGACGATATTCGCGTATATATTGCTGTTTAATAATGGCATAGAGTATAGTACCCGCACTACATTATGTTCTCTTAGTTTAGGTTATTATAGTGATTATGTTATTATAGCATTTTAATTTGATGATTCCTCGCGTAAGGTGTGGATTATGCTGGACTTTTGCCAGTTTTACTCACCGTACGTTCCGATCCACTCCTATGTTTCCCGTTCCTCTCGTACAGTGATATTTTCATAATTTGTCTTCAGCTAGCTGTCTTATAAATTACTTTTAAAAAAATATTAAAAATGAATTATTTTTAATAGCTCTTTTTTCATTTTATAAAGCAGAGAGAAAACTGCTTGTAAGAAGGTATTACATTTTCTAATTGCAAATAGATGATACATCGTGTCTGTTTTTTTGCCAAATTATCTACATCTATTTGTGCTTTACTTAATATCTGTTGAATAGTTTTTTTATGTTGTTAATTCTCAAGTTGCTACCGCATTTCTAAAGCCAATTTTACGTTTTTTTTGTTTTCTTTTTTTTCATTTGTTTAGAATGCCGGTATTGTAAGTATTAATATATTAAGTTTACATAAATTTTACATTTGCATTTTGAATAAAGTGGGTCTTAGGTAACGGTGGGAGAAGTTTAGTAAACAAATTTTATGTCGTATAGTATTTTATATTATAATTTTGTGTTTTATTACCGGATACGGATACTTGTACCGTTACGAGGCCAAAAACGGCTTGAAGGTCAATGAAAACTTGTTTTCGTGTCCTAACTTAGGATGAGTTTACTTGGAGCACTGGGACTTTGCGGTACATGGCAGAGAAACTAAATGATTTATACGGACAATTTACAAACAGTGAGATGTTATTAAGGAATACTTTAGTCTAAAATGGAACGTTATTTCTGGTCGTTAGAAACATTACGCTAACGTAATTCATTTCCAAGTTTAAGAGATCAAGTAACAAACACTGATGAATCATTCTGTTAATTTCACAGATGAAATTACCGGGCGCATACAAATAACGATTGAAAGTTTGTGGGAGGCTACGAGGAGAAGTTACGAAAAATAATATGCTACATCTACAGTCGTGCTGAATTCATATATTTATGTGGTATCACAGAAATTAAGATTTGGGATCTGTTAGCAGCAAATTTTTCTGTATATTAATCATAAAGTAGGTAATATTAATATATATTTTCAGGAAACTTGTCCAATTCTGTAGAAGACTCATTTCTCTTGATTTTTGCGATGTTCTTGTTTTTTCGATGTTTAATTCTTAAATAAAATGTATTACTTGCATTATTGCAAGAGTTATTTGACTTTTTCAAGAATCTTTTGATTATTGTTTTTTTTTTTTTAATTACACTGATAGACAAAAAATAATTAAGTGTGATTTCTTGAACTGCAATTTTGCGTACATTACAGATCTGTAAATATAATTTTTCTATCACCCTTAGTTTTAAATAAATAACTCATAAAAAAAATTAAGTTGAAATTTAGTTAAAATCTGTAAAACTTATAATTTTGCACGGTCATCCCTGTGTTAGAATCATTACGCCGATGCTTTTTTTTTTATAAATAACCTCGGGCACATCCCGAGTTAATGTCATCGGCTAGCATGTTAGTATTCCATTTCCCATTATAGCGGCTTTACATCACCGAAATGCCTTGATAGAAACGTTCACAGTGTTCGTAACTTACATCTCCGAGGTTGTCCGGGAAAAAATCCAGATGTGCGTGGTGGAAATGTATTTTCAAAGACATAGTATATCCTTAGCTCTGTATGAAGTAAGAAATTGATTAACAACAGCGTGGTAATTGTCGGATTTTTGTTTACCGAGAAAATTTTTGCTAACGTCTTTAAATGAAGCCCAAGCTGCGTTTTCTACCTTATTTAACATAGAGTTAAATACATCATCTTTGACCAACTCTCTTATTTGAGGACCAACAAATATTCCTTCTTTAATTTTTCCTTCACTTACATTCGGAAATTTTTACCTGATGTACAAAAATCCGGGACTATGCTTCTTCTTTGCTTTTACAAAAATTTTTATTAGTCCTACTTTGTTATGGAGAGGAGGTAAAAATATTTTTTTGGGTTCAACTAAGGACTCATAAATAATATTTTTCCTATTTGGAGTTAAGTTGTCTCGTTTCTTCCACTCTTTGGTAACATAATGTTTAATCTCTAGCTCGGCTGTACCATTCGCAAAGAAAACACATGTACTTTTAGCATGTACTATATATTTTAGCATGTTAACATGTACTATATTATTATAGCCTACTACATGCCTACCAATACACTATAACTTTCCAATCGCCACAAATGTTTTTTATAATTTATTTTTTTCAAGAACGTCTTTCATCACATCGTATGTCTCTTTCAAATTAATACCAAAAGCGATTGGTGTCGAAAGATGTTTGTTACTGTTTTGTAGTAGAACCACTATGTAAACTGTACTTGGACGAATCGATGAAAAGGCGCCAGTTCTGGTAAATGAACTTGTCCTAAGCTCATAAATATGTGTGCAATCAACCAAATTATTTTCATCATTAAAATACAGAGAAAGTTCTTTTTGTCGGTTTTGAAAGCCTGAGATTTTTGTATTTTTTTTTTAAAGTAAATTCCATCCAACCTTGCAGTCTTGATCCTAACAGTCCAACTTGATTTTTTGATAAATTTAAATCCCTAAGCGATTTCACATTGTATCACCTTGTGATATAAGATGTGGCTTATCGGATAATTCAAAATCAAAATCATTGTTGTCTTCTTCAGTACTGCCCGATTCTTTATCGTTGCTTTCGAAACATATATTCACAGGTGGCTCAGGAACTGGAATAATTTCATCGTGAAGTACAGGCCTGATTGTAGATTACAATGATGGACACTTTACAGTATGTTTAGATTTTTTTTAGAAATTCATCTGTTACATGATCCTTTGGTTCACGCCAAACCATGAGTACACCAATTGACAAAGCCTTTCGTGTACCTTTCAGCCATTCTCTTAAATGTACAGAACAATTAGTGCATACTGTATGAGTAGTCCCCGTGTTATCCTGATCACCAATTTTACACTGGAAGTACAAATGTGTTTTTTTAATTAAAGGTGTAATGTTTTTTCTGTTTGATTTTACGGTAAACTCACCACATACAAAACAAAAGGCATCCACATCATTACACAATTTCGAGGCATCATGACACTGCATGTTAACAAACTTAAGACAACAATAAGACGAACAAAATTAAAACATTCCTAAATCCAGTGCTTAATACAAATAACACAGCTGTGTTATTGGGCTGCACAGACATGATCAATCTTGTCCATATAGACTCTGTCTTCAGTATTAGATATGATGTCATAATATGTGACCGAATTTTCATTTATAGCTTACAAATTACGTTAACAAAGTATAACAATAAAATATGAGCTAACAAAATACATTATAGGAACTTAAAATGCTTACTATACGTTGAAAAATGAAAAAAAATCCTTTAATTAAAATTTAAACGTTTTTCAAAAATGGTTGGTGATACAAAGATTATTCTGCGTTCATATTTGTTTTCGGCATCCAAAAACAGATTAAAATCATGTGTATCGCATGTTAGGAAAGAAAAATTATGTTTTTCAGTGTTATTAATAGTACTTAATTAACTGTATACACTGTGGATTAAAATGACTGGCAGATTTCTACTTTGATTATGAATTTCGGTTTGTTTGTAATTGTTTGTAAGTTGCTACGATATTACCTTTCTTAGTGGAGACAGTGTATCTAAAATGAATTTTTGTTACCGAATGGAATACATTACTTCAGAACTTCTACATATTTGTTTCAATCTGATTGCTGTGAAAGATCTGATTTGCTCGTGAAAGATTCACGAGCCGCTATTCTGAGTTGCTTTCTGCGAGATTATGTTCATTATACAGTCAGCCCTCTTGATGAATAGTAGATTTGTGGCGCTGCATATCACTTCCATTTCGGTTGACGAAGGGAAAGGAAAACCGCTTCACTTTTCCTGGTGAGATCGTTAAGCAGTAATGTTTATACTGTGAGAAAGACAGTCATTTTTCTAAATGATTTTTGTTACTAATTTCGTGAGGTTATGGCATCCGATTTACAATTACCGTTTCACCTGAAGTCTTATCATATCTTTAATGATTTTTTTTTAGATACCTCGTAGTGAATTACTACCAATAAATGCTCATTTCTGGGATTGCATAATTTTTAATAATTTTAAAAAAGTAAGATTATTGTAAGATTTTAATTTCTTATTATTTATTTAATTTTTAATTCAAATTATCTGAATGTGAATTAATATTAATTAAGCAGCTCATCTCAATAAGAGAGAAGAGCTGCTCGTTTACGAAAGATGGCACCCGTTCAGTTCTGATATTATCTTCCTTCCACGGTTGAAGATAAGTAAAGTGCTTTACTGACTGCTTCTGCGCTCCTGTCTTCGTAATTTGTTTCCGTGCTTTTTCATTTGTTTCATAAAAGTAACTTGATAAATGGGCGTAGCATTTGCCTTCATCTTGCGCTTTGTCTTTTGCCCCTTTTCTTTCTTATTTTTATTTGTTTATCTATATCAAGATTTTTTTATAAAAAAGTTTTATTCACATTTTATTTTTACTGTTTGTGTCGAGCCAACATTTATTTATTTTTTTTTTAAATTTAGATCATTCTATCTCTGGTTTACCAGAAATACAATGGTTGTTTGTTTTATTTATATTATATATATATATATATAGCTCATTTTTTTCTGTTAATAACCTTTTATAGTATTTAACTAGAATAAGAGTACATTTATTTCTGTTTGGAATATTTCTTGTTGTATTTATTTATTTTTTTAATGTACTTTGGGTGGTTTTTTATTTCATTAAAAAAGATAAATAAATAACGATTAAGTTGTGATTTGTAATAGTAAAATAGACTATTAAATACAAAATAATCTGTGTTTACACGTATCAACAAACAATTATCGTTCAGCATTCTTTATTCATTTTCTAAAAAATTTCTGATTTTTTTGTCATATTTCGGTTTTGTTTGAATTTTAATACAATTTTAATACAAAGTGTAGACATTGTGTAATCTTCTTTTCGGATTATCAGACCCTAGCCTTAGTTAAAAGTTTTTGTTAGGTTTGATGTCTCCGGGTTTTTTCACGTATACTTAGATTTTGTAGGAAACAGCAAATGATTTGTTGTTTCATAAGAAGCTAAGTAGGTATTTTACAAGTAAACATTCATTCTATGTAGAACCCTCGAGCGTAACAATATCTCTGTAAAAATGTTTTTTCATTGCAAGAAGGGTTTTTGTGATTAATGATTGCATGTATGTTAATGTTCTTAAACAGAATTTATTTTGTATTTAATGATTTCAAATATTTGTCTTATTCAAATTTCATGTTTCATGCTTAATTTTGATCCGTATTAGAGAAATTTATAACATTTTTCTTCAATTATTAAGAAATAAGTAAGGGTTTGACGATTGCTTATACGAATTTGTCGTCATAAATCATTATTATTTTTAAAACGTGTACACTGGATACATATATTAAATTATGAATAATTAAATTAACGAAATTATGAATTTTTTTGTTATCTTCTTTTTATGATTCTATCTTTATTCATTAAGCATTTTACTTGTGTTTTTTAATATTTAATATTCGTATTAGCTATTCGTTTTTTTTATCTGTTTATCGCGCAAATTAAATAAATCAAAGTATTTCTTAAATGTTTCAGGAAACAATTCAAAAGTTTTTATAAATTCTTACATAAAGTCTTTCACATATAATTTAGAAATAATAATGTATAAAAATGTTCTCTGGTCGTCTTATAAGTTAATTTGTAATATTCTGTAGATCGATTATAGTCAAGTCATTATAAATAATATTCTGTGATGAAAGAGGTTATTAAATATCCTTTAATACTTTGCTTCATAATCTGATTTCTGTGTCTTATTGATAATTTTTTTATATACATCATATACTAATACGTGTTGCAATACTTTTCTGTTAAAGTAGATAGACATGTAAATGTCAATCAGCGTCATTTCTTTCATTTTCATTATAGTAGATGGTGTAAGATGTGACGCTCTTCTTTTTATATAGCAGATCTGCCGAGTAGGTGGTGGGTCGTGAAAAAAGGTGTGTCGGTTGTTGTGTTGATGTGATTGCGTGGTTCTTGGCAATCTTGTGCGAGAACCAACAAAAGCGGTACCCGGTCTCTTAGCTCGTGTTCTGACGGCTTTTTCCTTATATACCGTCATCTTAGTGATGCTTTGAGCTCGCTTTTCCGCACACTAAACACATCTCATCGAGGACGCCATCTATTTTTATCGTATTTTACCTCGCGGACAAGAAAAACTTAATATTTTTTCTTCACGTACATTCTTATATCGTTAAAATTTTTGGATAACGTGAATTAGTGGAACAATATAGTGTTGACGTAAAACTGAAGAAACATTTCGTCTATTTTATTATCTGCTATTAAATTTTTGTTTTTGCGTTTTAAGTATAGTAATTTCTTTTTAATATTGTTATTGGTTATCATAATTTAATAAAATCGATCGATATTTACCTTGTTAATCTCCCGCTATTCTTCTGCCTTCCAAGCACACTTGACTTGTATTTTACAAGATACTTTGAATATTAACGTTCCGATAACAACTCTTTAAAATGGAACCTTGTTTTCGTAAGGTTCCGGGTTTGCATCTCCGTCAGACCTGACAGTTTGGAAAAGAATTCCGTTAGGCTTCTGAATTATATCATCGGTAAAAGTAAAATTCGAGAAATATGAATTTTTTGGAGGTTTGTGTTATTTATTTCTTTTTACGCATCCAAAAGCGTAATTTACAATAGATTAATCTTGTACCCAGATTTTTAGCGCTTTATTATTTTTTAAAATTATGTGTTCAAAATGCATGGCGGGTGAGAAAATTTCGTTATATTTTAGAAAGCCAAAAAATAGTTTATTTCAAAACACGCTGATAAGTTTCGTTCCATAATCAAACGGTTGTAGGCAACCATATATGAGAAGTCTGACGTTATCGAAAATAGCTTGCCTACTCCAAGAATAACAAGGCTCCCGTATAAGCGTTTTTTAGAAAAAGTGAATATATAGATGATTTTCCGTGGCCTACACGAAACGATTGAAGTTTAAAACTCGTAAAAATGTTGGTGATATTCGGCTTCAAAAGCGGCACTCTTATTGCCTATCATTGGAATCGGATGTGTAATAGCAATCGATTTTCTTTTTTGGAATTTTTCAGAAAAAGCTGCCGTCAAGTGCCGATCGTATCTCAGTCGGTTTGCATGCCTCCAAAGATTGGACAAAAATCATGTTACCGAATCACCGTTACGTGTGGTAACAAAGTGTGCGTATACAGTTTCCATTCAGCAGGAATAATCTCATGCTACGATTAAAAGGAAGGCAAAATCTTCCTATATATTTCACTAAAATTAATTTTCTTTATTTCAGTTATGTATTTTTTATTTTTAGGATGACTAATTTTTAGCATATCGTTAATTTCTTTGTTTCCGTGGTCAATGTATATATATTATGCGTACATAATAATATAATTGTTATATACAGTATATATATTATTCCTACATCCACTTAAATGTCTTAAAAAATTTACTTTTATATGTAGTAAAGGTTAACTGAAGTAAATAGACGCTAAACGTTAATTTAATTAGCTAATGTTAGTAAGCCCTAAATGCATTCTCTGGAGATTAAATCCGATTAGTTGAAGTAATCTAACCAATATCACCTTCTGCTCTTGCGTTTTCCTTGTGTGTACGTACGTGCTTGTTGGTTTACCGAATTTCAAGGCGAGTTATTGGTCGGAATAGTTTTTATTTTTCGTTAAAATCCTGTTTTAAACGGATCTTTTTCACTATTAACCGCTTCGCATTTAACTTCGGTAAAAAAATAGTGCATTCAGTAACGAGTGACCAATACTATTCGTAATGTTACCCCTTTAGGACCGATTAAAATTAGTCGCCTACATTCATCCGTTTTCTAGAAGCAATTTATTTATTCTTCGTCGAAAGACGTTTTTTAGTATTTTAATTTTCATTGGTTCTTCTTTTCCGTATTGTCAATTTGTACTAGTGCTTTTGATGAATTAATATTGAATAAATTAAAATTTAAACGATTCCTTTGTTCATTTCGCAGGATTAGTAGTTTTTGTTTATTTCGTATTATACATTGACGTTTTTCGGACGTCAGATTTTCAGTAAAACGGTAAATACGTTTGCAGATTATATTCATTAAGTTTTAACAATTTGTTATTCTGTCGACTTGCATTGTAGGTAAGACAGCGATTTATTATAATTCTTAATAGGTTTATGTCACTAATAACGGTTATTTTTCAAAACTGTGCTTAAATCGTTTAAATATATCGTAACGTTATTTGTTTCTCGGTCTCGTTTGCCAGTCGTCTTGTCTAAAGATTGATAAATGATGATGTGTCTTTTGGTCGATTTGCTTTACTCTTCCATTTATTCATATTCTTTTTCCTTTTTCTCTTTAAATTTAATTGTATTTTTACAAATTTGCACAGTTATCTATAATTACGATGTTATTAAATGTAAAATAAATTATTTGTTACAGAAGTTTATTATTTCACTTTAGTTATGTTAACAACACATTAATCGAATCACGTATGGCATTTGGCAGTAAACGCTTAAATAAATTCATTTCGTAGATTAATTAATGTCCTTATGAGTACAACTCAGACATTTTTCAAATAATTAGAAATAAGGAGTTAATTGTTAAAAATTTTGCGTGGGTGGGTGGTTGGTTCCACTGTTTTATATCGATAATATTGCATTATTAAAATCGTCCTTGATTTTTCTGTTTATACCTTGTGCGCCTCATATTAGCTATATAATTGCCTATCTATCTTCGCCTAATATTTGATATTTATACGAATCCTTATATATATATATATATATATATTTAAATTCTAGTTTTAGATTCTTTAGTTTGCCGATTCTAACTACCCGTTTTTAAATAATCATTAATTATAATTGCATGACATTTTATAATTTCTTCCTTTTTACTATGTATTTATATAGTTCTATTCCCATTCTATTATTAGAGTAATCCATAATTTTTATTTTTTGACAAGAGAATTTAGCGTTTATTTAACCTTATTAATTCTGATTGTTTAATTTTATTCAGCATTACGTATTTCGTTATTCACATCGGATGGGTTTGAAGAGAAATGTCAATATTTTTTAATAGGCAAATTTAGTAAGAGGTCTCCTTAGTAAGCGGTAGCAGGATGAAAATACTTAGGTAGAATATTTTAATCGGTTGATAGTTTGTAGGGTAAATTTAAAAGATTGTTGAGGAAATCTTTATTTCATCGGACTGTATGTAAATCAGGGGTGGTTGTTTAAAATCCCATCATATTATATTAAAAAAAATTGTATAAATAAAATTAGTGCAATTTATGTATAACGAAACCAAGAATAACACTACCCGCACTTAACTGTAGCGAGCAAATTTCTGTAATATTTATTATAATTTTAGTTATCTCTGGTGTGTACATAAATGTTGTACTACTTCATATGATATTAAATGGTTTTGAGGTGAAAAACGGGGTTAAAACTGTGCACGTTAATTTAGTCCGGTACATTATCGTTGAAATATGACTGGTACAGGTCGTGGGCTTATATGGATTCAGAGCTGAGACCGACCGGGTCGTTAAGATGGATCGTCTGTCGGCGTATCGCGGTTACATACCCTCCCGTTCTATATTTACCGTCTCATTTTCTCTGCTCGTTGCTCGGTTATCAGTAGCGGATGAGACCGGTGTCGCGCGTTATCGGTCTTTATTTTTTTTTGTTAGTTTAACCCCGTGTAGCTAGAGGTTCATCAAGCAGCTTGCGGTTATCGGTGAAACGTTTTATAAGGGGAGGATCAACTATATCTGGCTTATAACCGTCCCATCACCAAATCTTCCTGTAAATCCCCCTTTTTTCCGTTATATCGTGTTATGTCAGTTTTTCTATTGATGACTCGTGAAGCGGGTTTCCTCGTCGAAAATTCTGTAAAAATATATATCCACCCTTCCTTCTCTTCTTAATTTTGATGTTACAGAATACTAATGAAAAACTATAAAGTTTGCGTCGAAGAAAAGTTGTTCTTTCAGTTGTACAAAGTTAAAAAGAAATAACTCCAGTTCGGTGAAATCATTTTCTTTTGTAATGTTTTTTTTTTTTTTTTTTTTTTTTTAATAACCTTTTGATTAATTGAAAGATAATTAACCGTTGAATTTCCTATCGGGATTTTTATTTGTGTAAAACGCATAGTTTATTATGCTTAGGAATTTTCTGCTGCAAATCGATCATAAGAAACTTTTTTATCCGTATCAAGGATAGTAAACAAAATAAGCAAAAATAAAGTTTTAGTTAGTCATAACAATCTCTCGATCACAAACTACTTGCATGACTAAGCTACAATTAAGGATATTACAATAAAAGATCGATTAATGTACGTAATTGGTGAATGATGTTGATTTAAAATAATTAACCGTTATTAAATTAAACGATTTAGTTATTTTATTACATAATATGTTGTAACATATAAAATTAAGTAAAAAGTAACTTTAATTTAAATAGCGTTGTCAATGGTATTAGTGAACAATAAATTGATAAATTCAGTATTTATTACATATCTTTTTTTTTAACGGTGTTAGTAACTTTTAGCATAGAAGGTTTAATTTTCATGATCCGCGTAATCTAAAAATTGTATTCTTCACGTTTGTGCTGTAAATACAAATTTCTTTCGGCCATAGTATTTAACGAATGTTAAAATTCAAAAAATTCATATAATGTTTTAAGTTTTGAGTATTCGTGGGATACCCAAAAATAACGACAATTATATTATGGTGAGGGTGTGGCCGAAGTTGGCGTTTCTGCCACTGGAATAGTCTCAGCGGAACCATTTAGAGTCAGTATAAAAGGAGACCACCCCCCGTTTCGAGAATTTTAACGCAGAGTAATTTTCCGATTTCGGCGAAAACTTGGTGACCGGTCTACCTTTGTTTGCTTTTAGGATAAAACTTCCTTAATCATAGAATCTGCTACAAAGAATCTGCGAAGAAAAAACAGTTATTTACGAGTGATTTTCGCGCTTCAAATAAGGAGAAATGTTGTCGATATAAGATAATCAGAGATGTGAGCGTCCTACAAAGGTTCGAATCGATGAAAATGTCGAAAAAATCAAGGAAGATCGTCGACAAACCAACAGTTTTTACCTTTTTTTTTTTTTTTACCTCCAGGACTACCGTTAGGTATTGCTGCAGAGGATGAGATGAATGATTTTGTAGCGTATGAAAACGCCATGCCTGACCGGGATTCGAACCCGGGACCTCCGGATGAAAGGCCGAGACGCTACCACTCGCGCCACGGAGGCCGGCAACAGTTTTTACCTAGAAGTTCTGAAAGGATTGACTGTTTTTGTACGGAAAAAATATCGGAATTGTGGCGAACAGGTAACAGATTGTTTTTTCTTCGCTACAACGTCCCCGTCCACACCGCGTCTCGCTGTGCGGCATTTTTTTACTTGACCTCCGCCACCCTTCTGCGTATTCGTCCCATCTTGCCCTTTGCGACTTGTTTGTATTTCTAAGGAACCTCAAGGGAAAGCGACTTGGCACGGTAGAAGAAATGAAACAAAAATCAGCAGATCTCATGAAAGACATATCAAGAAGAGTTCAAGAATTGTTTTGGGCAATGGAAAAAACGTTTGACAAGTATATTGAATGTAATGCCGAGTACTTTGAAGAAGATAGAATTTTCAAAATCTAAAAATAGATGCAAGATTTAAAAAGTAATAATTCTTGTCATTTTGGATTCGTCTGGTACATTTCAATGGTATTTGAATATGTACTTTATAAATGTAAAACTTATTAGTTGCTAACAATACGTCTTATCAAAATCTGTTGCATTTCCATGGAAGTCGTCGGACGACACAATCGCCGTGAAGTTGTATTTTTTCGTCTTTCGTTCATAATACATCAAGTTAATTAATGCACAGATTATTCTTTCATCCAGTGATATTTAAATATCTTTTCTTTCTTTTACTGGGAACCCCATTTTTTCCCCGCATTACGATGCATATTTGCAGTTTTTTATTCACTTTTTTTTTAAGACTACAGAGTTTTAATTTATTTTCCTAACCATGAAATTTAAGGTCTGTTTTGAAAAAAATTCTCTTTGCAATTTTTTTGTTGGGAACTGGTCTGTATTACTTTATTTATTCATATTTTTATATTACCTTGCCGGGTAGTACGTGTATTATTACACTATACGAGGATAGCAGAATGAGTCCTCATTTTATATTATTTAAAAAGATTTATTTTGTTTTTCAACAGCTCGTTCATTCATTGCTCGTATTATTTCTCCGACGATAATTACCTGTCTGGTTGTGTTCGCTTTAATAGTACTTTCATTTAATTACTTGAAGAATTAGCGTTAAATTCTGCGAAACATATATATATATATATATGAAAGCTGTTAATATCTCTCATTCTCTATACTTTATCATTAGTATGATATTGCTTTTCGTGCATGTGTAGTGTAGCTCTTTTTATTTTATACCTTATGTCAGTGAACTCTATTAAGATAATATATAAATAAATATATATATTTAAATTGCCATATTGTTCCTTTAATATACTAACTTATTCAATTAAGTACTGTAATAATAGTTAAGATATAGGGGATGAACGAAGTTTCTAGTTAATTTTATTAACCGTTTATAACAATAGCCAAACTAATTTAATTAAAATGTATGAGATGATTTATTGAGGGAAGGTTAACTTGTTTTTAAATCGCTGAGTAACGTGCTGTCTCGAAAATGTGCAAATATAATCACGTTTCTGGTTAGGCTGTGCATTGGAGTGGGCGCTTAAAATTCAACTTGATACTAGTAAACCTTAATTATAAATGGCAGTTTAAGTTATCATACATAAATCCCATTTACCCTCCGACCGATAATGATGCTGGCCGGTTACTAAATTACTGTATTTCGTAATAAACATAGAAGATACTTCACTATTATCTTAAGTAGTGTAATTATTTGCTTTAAAAATTTTTATTAAAATTTTATCGATTTCCTGAGGAAAAGATACTTTTTATATGAGGGTCGATCAGTAATTATGAGAGTCGAATAGCAACAGCCATTCATTAATTTAAACTGGACGCTTGAAACGTGTAACGCGAAAGATCATCGTGCTGTGACAAAAGTTCTAGTTTTCTTAAGGTATAACCGGCCGAATTTCGCTTGCGGATGTTAAAACGGTTTGTAAAAAGTGCATTAACCTTGCATATTATTATAAAACTGATTGAACAGTTTAATTCGTAGCGGGAAGACCGGTGGAAGTTTTGACTAACGGTTTAAAAAATCGCATTAATCTTTTTTGGAAGGATAAACGCATAACATTGGGAAATCCTATTCAAAGTATTGGCATTGTCCATTCCATTAGTTCCCCATAAATTTCATTACTGCTAAACGTGTTGAACGTGTGGGTTCCGTGATAGTCGACACAAAATAAAAAAAACACCGAATTCACATTTATAGGAACTTAACGGCTTTGAGCAGTTTTAATACCTTTTTAGATCACATAATAGCTCGTGATGAAACTCTGATTATCATTTTGATCGGGAATCGTTGTCAGAGTACGGAAAAAAGTGTGGAAAAATATTCCATCAGTTCTCTAATTTATTTTTTTTAACTACGTTAATTTAAAACGCAGGTTTGAGTGGTTAATCTAAAATTTTTATTTTTGAAATATAGAAAGCGAGTTAAGCGAGATGTGCATTTATTTAGACATTGTATTTACTAGTTGCTGCATTATAAAATAGTTATAAGGTAATAAATAACTATAACTGCTTTGCTAATCGCATACTTTATGGATGTATTCAGTAATGCCCTAACATCTCCGTATTAAATTTACAGACTCCTGTATATGTGGCACACTATATCTTTAGTGATGAATTTAGAGTTGTATTAATATGCTCCATAGTAATTGTAGAAAATTAAAGTGTTAATTTATTTCCCAAAACGTGTATGTGTGCAATTCCATTCCTTAAATGAAGTTTTAAAGAGTTTTTCAGACTGAAAATTAATTTTAAAAAAAATTATATACCATTTTCTGATTATTTAACCTAACTTGAATTTACGCCGAAGTTAACGTGAAATACGCAAAAAAATGTTCTTTTAACTGCTTAATTAATTAAAAATCTATCTTTATCGTTCATTACCCGCGAACATTCTGAAGATACGTATACTAACGGTATTCTAGTTTATATTTTAACCCCACAGTTTTTTTTTATTCAGCCGTATAAGAAAATGTTAACGGTATTCGATGTTTCCTTTTTCAGAAAAAGTAACTTTTAACCTTCTATAATGATATATATTTTATTATGACTATGTGCCACAATTTATTCTTGTGAGTAATATATTGCCCGTTCTGGTGGGAAATACTAAATAAAATCCTTATTTATAAATATTAATTCGTTAGAAATGCCATAATGATAGTATTTCTTCAATGTTTGCAGTGATTATCAAAACGTACGCATCACGTTTTTTGAAGAAAACCGTTAATTGTGAAAAACAATTCGCCGAAGACAATTAAAATAGTTTTAAACAAATTGACCATATTTTTAGAATATTTTAAATTAGAAAGTAGTCATAGGTAAACCGTTTGCTTCGGTTTATTTAAGATATTACTAAGATTATGTGATTTCGTTATCTTGAAGGATTTTTAAGGGTCTTAAATCATGTGCGAATATATTGTGACCCTAGTATAAATTTGTTTTCGTATTCATTGTTAATCCATTAAAGGCAATGAGATTTTAGATTTTTTTTTAATATTATCTTGTATCAATCAGCGTTCAACGTGATTTTATGTAAGAAAAACAATATCTATGTTTTCTTTCCTTCGTTAATTCGTTCAAAAAGAGTCGTAGAATTGGAGTATGGATTATTCGTGAAGTAACTCTTGATAGGAATTCAGATATTAATTTGCATTTACTTTGTTGCGTGTTTTAATAATAAATAACCAATGAAAATAAGTACCACTTGTGATATATGTCGTTGAAAAGCTCTCAGTGAGGGCTTATTACTGCAATTAAGAAAAAGTCCTAAATCCAAATTCTTTGGATTTTGGGCTGTTTTGGACACCTTGGTCCAGTCGATTGCAATCAAAAGAAAGGGGAGGTGCACAACTAGATTTTACAAGAGTCCTAAATCCAAAATTTCAACATCCTATATGGCTACTAGTTTTTGAGTTATGCGAATACGTACGTACGTACAGACATCATGCCGGAACTAGTCAAAATGGATTCAGGGTGGTTAAATTGGATATTTCCGTCGAAATTTTTCGCGATATTTCCTTTACTTCGTACAAGGAAGTAAAATTGAACGCATTTATGTTTAATATTAAATTATAACAATACGAAGACCTAAATACAATGATTTCACTTACAAAATTAAACATTCAGATTTAAGTCATACCATTAAAATCGTTGCTTATTAAAATACCCCCAAACATTTCACCTACTGGCAGTGTGCCCATTTCATGATATTTACTTAATTTGTTTTTTTAGTCATTTCCACGTCAGGCTCAGTTGCCTTATTAAATCGAAAATAAGAGTTAGGTACTTCAGAACTTCCAAAATTGGTAAACCAAATACTCTTCGCTTTTCGCAGTTTAGGATTTAAATTTAAACGCGTTTTGGTAGGTTTTAAGTTTATCGGGCAAGATGCAAATTGCTGAGGATATATAACACCTATTTACTATTATAAACAAAGTAAATACTGTGAAAATTATTAATATTTTTCTGGTAATAACGGGCTAATTACCACGGAGGCCGCTATTTGTGGTATTCTTTATAGATGCATCCAGCTGGTAAAAAGGGACTAAGCGTGTCCGAAATTCGTAAATACACATTTTAAAATGTAGTAATATTTGGCTACTGTGATTGCTTAAATTTTGATATGTTGGTGCTTATAAAGAGTAGTTACCTACAGTAATTAATAATTTCAATCATTGTTTCTAATGGTTTTCCTGTATTAAAATAATTATTTGCGCTGATATTTTTTTTTTTTTTTTAATATTTTTTTGTTTGAATTTTATTGTCTTTTTTGCAATCATATCCTTACTAGTGTTCTAATTTTAATACTCTAAATGAAATGTGTAATTCCTGTTCGATAGAATTATCTCCTATGTAGGAAATATGTCTGTGAAAATATGTTTAGACTGTAATAATGTTTTAAAATAAATGGTATTTTGCGGAATTTGCATTAATTTTTATTTTGTAAATACTGTCGAATAATTTTATTCTAAATCTGTATTTTACGACAGTTATTTTGTTTTAGAAAAATAATTTTTTTTATTTGTGAAAGAAAGAATAAAAATGGAGAGATGATTATTTTAGTTATAAAAAATAACAAAGAAAATCCGTATTTACTGTGACAAATATTATTACATATGTGTGGCTGAGCGATATTTCAAATACCTAACCGTATTGTTGTCCGGATGCCCGGAGCACAGCGACGTCTGGGGGGATTTATTGTGCAATAAACTAGGGATACCAGTGACCAAACCGCAGTCCTCCATATATACCTGATTCTGTTGTATTACATATGAAGAATGAGACCGATTTTTCTCTCCTTTTTTAATTTTAATTGTAATTAAAACACAGTTGGGAATTTATTACGATTATTAATTTTCATTACCGGTTATTGAATTTTTTCAAAATCCAATTCTTGGGTGTAAATTTCGTTTAAACATAAATCTGTTTTAATTACAACATAAATTTCTGAATTAAAGAAAGTTCTAAATTAAAACAGAATTTTAATATCCATTCGACTTAACCTTCATAGAGCTCTTGCTGTAATTTAAAGTAGCTGTTTTATAGTATTAGCTTATTTTATTTAATTTTTAAAACACCTGTCTTTGCTTCTTGATGTCAATATTCGTAATAATCATTGATAAATTAAATTTTATATATATATATATATATATATATATAGTTGTGCTAACAATGTTGCTCGAGGATGATTTTTCTCAATGTTTTAGTTCAATTTCTACTGTTCACAGATCTTTCATTGATGACAACTTGTGTCTAGGCGTCCAATTTACATTACTGAACTTTGTATATTATATTGCCTTCCTAAATCGTATTTGACACAATCCGGTCAACACCACAAACCATTCTTTTTCGGTCTCATTTTGTAAGCTATTCTCATACCCTGTAGCAATAATTAAACTAGCTGTAGAATACGTAAACCTAACTGTAGAATACAGCATGGTTATTTTATAATTGCATTTAAAATGAGATTACGGAAAAAATTCCGTAGTACTGAAATATCCTATTAATAATATGAGGAATTGTAATTTTGATTTTCAAAATAGATATCTGTACGTAACGTAACGCAAATATTCTGCTGGATTATTAACAACGTGTCTCTCTGGTTTGATAGCAACATGACGTCGAAAGTTAGATGAAACGGAAACTTTATTACCTTACATCTCATCATATCACGTTCTGAAGGCTGTTACGAGATATGATTACGGCATGAAATTTTGTTGACAAAATCCCGATTTATTTATTATTCTACGGATATATTGCTCGATGGGTGAATATTTTTATGTTTTATTTTAATTAATTATGAAAAATGCCGTTTAATAATATAGACGCAACCGATTTGTTGGATCGTCTGCATACAGGAAAAAACAAAGCATCACACAGTCGGTCGGCAATTTGTTGTTTTCTTTGCACATTTACTATGTAAAAAAGTTTTTCTTGCAGTTACTTTATAGTTTGAATCAACCGTTTGTATATTCATTAAAAGTTTTTTTTTTTTTTTGAGATGTATGTAAAAACTAAAACATTTCTTTGCAAAGCGTGATCATTTATTTTGTACCGACTGAAAGATTCTGTAAAGTAAGATATTGTCTGATCAGTCGCGAGCTTTGAATAATTATTATTAGTCTACTCTCTTTAAATTTATACATTACCGAATTGAAAGCTTTGAATTCGTTTAATACAGCACGGTTATATCCATGTATTCGTAAAGTAATTGACGTGATCATTTCAAATTACTGATGGAAAATGTTTTATGATTTTTGTATTGACGTGAATTGATTAACGTGTAAGTGATTAATTCTATCGTTAATAGTAATCGACTTCAATCTTGTAAGAATTTTAAACTGTAGTCGTTAGTTCTCCCAACTGATTCGAGTAGGAGTTTGCATGTACGTTGAATTTATACAATTCTCGGCAATTTCTGGGGTTTTTCCATTACAATCTGTTTTTCTTCATTAAAAATACAGACGAGGAGTATGATATTCGCTTCTTATTAGCATTTTTTCGGTGACAAAGGTGTGTGTGTGTGTGTGTGTGTGTGTGTGTGTGTGTGTGTGTGTGTGTGTATACATGATGTATCTATTCCTTGTAAATTTTGACGCAGTTAAATACTTATTCCCTTATTTAAGAAACTTAAAAAAACCGTTATTGTACATTTTGTTTAATCTTTCTATTTTCTAAGAATTAAAAATTGTTTATAATTTTCAGTACATGATTTATATTTGGTGCAATATGCCTATTTTATACATGCGCACTTAGTTTTAGTACTCTGGTTTTTTTCTTTATTTTTAGTATGTACTACAATTAACCTTGTTATACGTTGTCGTATAAACATAAATTGCTAACCGTAAAATTTTAAATTTATTATGGTGGTATAATGAGTAAAAATGTAACTATTTCCGTCGTTCAACAGCGAGGTACCTATTTGCAGCTGAACCTCATCCGTTTAACATAAAATCTACCGTGAAACTTTGTATATTACTTTTGACTATTACTTGAATAAATTTCTTGAATGGATTCTGTTTTAAAAATATTATAGCTTGAAAAATTGCTTTCATTTTTACTTAATAATTTCAGCTTATTAAAGCGTTATTTTATCGGTATTATTTCATCAATGTATTCAGATGAAAATTTTGTTGCGCAACGTAATAAATTTCGTAACGGTTCCTACGGTACGTGTATGAATGTTTTGAACAGTTGTATCGTGCAAACCGCTTGTTTTATTTCTGCGAAATTGAGTTTGGCTGTTATATTCATACTCTAGGTCATTTGTTGTTAAAATACCCGTCTCGCATGAAATTCATTGTTAATACAAAATGAAGTAAAGGTGTATTTTTATAAACAAAGCGCTTTACGACTAGGGTCGTTTAAGAGATAAATATTTTTTATTCAAAATTTTTATTGTACGTAAACTTATTTCTTAAAAGTTAAGACAAATATATACATACGTTAACGTAACGTTTTTTTTTACCTTTGTGAGTCGATTACACACATTACTACTGTATAGCATTTACTGTGCTCTATATTCTACTTTTGTACCCCTATTATTCTAACTAAGGTGATCGGTCGCAGTGGCTTTATTTTAAAATTAATAAATATCTTTCCTCGCTAATTAACGGTTTTCTTTCAATTGGATGTTTCAATTTCAGTTTAGATAAGATTTTATCTGTTGCTAAGGTTAGCTTATCGAAGATGTTTTTAGGTCTGATAGGTGGTTTGAAATCGTCTTTAATTTATATTCTAGACATTCATACCTCAATAAAAAGTTTAGTCATTAAAGATGTTCTAACTGTAAAATAAAAATTTAGTTTGATTATTGGAAATTTCCATGCGATTAGTTGTTGAAGCTTTTCAAGCTTTGAATTGCTGTTTCAACATTTAGAATAATGAAACGTACTTCTTTCATACTATACTAATTTGATTTCTAATTGTATTAGATGTGAGGTATTGCATTTACAGGACAACTTTTTTAAAGTAAGTTATTTCTCTTGTTAAACCAAACCTTAATTAAACCAAATTTTTTTTTTAATCTCTTCTAATTTATTGTATTAAACAAGCAGTGTTGTCATATATTTCATATATTCTTCTGCTACTAGTTATATTTGTAACTACCAAAGTAGATATCTCTGATCTATTCTTAAATTGTTTTATTTTCTATGACGTCTAATCTTGATGTGCGCCGTATTATAATCGAGTATGCAACTATGGATACAGTGACTCATACGTGTAGTTGACTTTCGGTTGAATAAAACTCATTAAATTAAAAATTTGTTCTCATTCGATTAATGTTCGTTTTTGTAATGATTTCTTAGTTCGGTTTTTTAGGTAAATTTCATAAGAAAGCTACCTATTGTAATTGGTACCATGATTCAACTTCCGGAAAATTTCGATATATCTCGCGTTTCACAACCCCCATACCCCAAAAACACCGTCAGCTCAAAAGTTTATATATAATAATTTATATATTTCTCTTTCTTGTGAACACTATAACTGCTGTAATTTTGAGCCAATCACTTTAAAATTGTTTCTTAAAAATAACTCGTCCCAAAATCTCGGTCGAGTTCGTTAATGGCCAAAATCGGACCATGGGTGTGGAAATGGGGGAGGGCTTTTTTGAAAAAAACAAAATATCGCTACAACTTTCTTATTAAGTAAAATATAGAATTCGTGTAAAGTTCCTATTTTTCTTTGGATGAGTGTCTAAAACGTATCTAAATTTTTTTATATCGCAAACCATTTGCCTAGCAGGTTGAAAAAATGGGGTTTTTAAGACAAAGAATCATACCTACCTTAATAGGTACAGTATCGAATCTGTTTAAAGTGGTCGTAAGTCCTTTGAATATTACCTAAAACTTTTTTCTGAAACGATTTTTGATATGGCCAACCCTTACGGCAAGGGATGATCAAATTGCTGGAATTGTAAGATTGGGCTTGTCGTATGCTAAATATGTGAAACTTTTTTTCACGTGCAACGATTGTCGTATTGAGTAAATTTGAAGTTTTTCTTAACTTTAAGGTGGAAATCTTTTTTATCCCCCTACTTAGCACCGGTGAAATCTCTACCTGCTTCTTCCGACGTGCCGAAGGAGATTTTTTTATATGGGAATCTCGTTCAATTAAAAAATTCTATTTGCATTTATTTTTATTAAAGAAATAATTTGAGTTTAGTTGTAGTTGGTTTCATCTCATTTTATTTACTTTTTCCTGTACATAAATTTGAATTCTTTAATGATTTTCTTAGGTAAACATTTTAGGATTAATCTGGTTATTAAAGTTTACGCGATTGTATCAGAATCTATTAAATTATATTTTAATGTAAATATAATAAAGATGAGAACCTTGTACTGTAGTTTAAATTAACGTCGTTAAAGTTTTCATTTTTTTGATGTACAAACTTTTGTTTATGAATTTTACTCCGGCAAAGTTTGCTATAGTAAACTTGTAATGATCTTTAGAAAGTCAAGAGTTCATCGGTAAGTTAGCAGAGCGAGTAACCTATTACAACTTTCCTGTACGATTTGCTTTAACGTAGTTGTATTCACTTCTTCTTATTCAGCCGTTACCGTGCTATCTTGTCGAACAACGCGCCGAATGCAATAGCAACGACCGACCTTCGTACCCGTACGTCGAACTAACATCGGTTCAGTACCGCGCTCAGACGAGGACGTTAGCTTGTACGTGGAAAGCAATTATTAAATTAGGACGACGGAAGGAAGAAGTTATAGGAAATTAGAAACTAACTGATCAGTCAGGATAGGAGTATGTTGTTTAGTCGTAAGAACGGTTTGGGGGAAATGGATCGAACTGAGAAAGTTTGTTTGATAAGGCCGCTTTTATGACGGCGTGATAAGACAAGGAAGTGGAGGGAGGTATCATCTGCCTAATGACCGACTACTCTAATGACTCTTATCCTCAGCCGCCGCCTGTAATGATTTCCCTCGTTCTCCTTCGCCCTTTAGAACCGTTATCTTCTACCCTCTTTCTTTTAGGGAACTAAACTAAAACGAACCGCATGGCACTCAATTAAGTATTCAAATACAGTAACTTTTGTACGAGATGGTTGCGTTCCGTGCATATTTCTATTCCCTTTATTCGTCTCATCCTTTTGAATCTGTGTGCACGGCGAGATAGACTAAAATGTAACGTGCTCAAGCAGCCATCATATTGCCGCTCTGTACGACTGCTGTTTCCCTAATCATTTTTTTCATTGTGTGATTTACGTACTCGTCACACACTTATTTTTTTATATTCTCTTTACGTTTGCGAAACAGCCGTTCATCACTGGTACCATTTTTATTACTTTACTTCACGCTGCTGTAATTACAGTCACACTTATTTATTTGATACACATTTATCCTTTTTATCCTATTATTTTAATATTTTACACGACTTTCTTTTACTAATGGGATGCTGTAACTTAAAATTACATGGGCGAATTTTTTTGTATAAGATATCAGATGTATCGTCATAGCTACTGAGCGACACAACACTTTGTCCGTGTCGTAGCACGGACTCATTTTCTTTATATAACATACAAACATTTCTTTATATAACAGACAATGAGATATATAATAATAGTATAGTATACTATAATAAATAATGTGATTCACGGGCTGTTTTGATAAATTTCTGCATCCCTATTCCAGTGTTTCTAGAGTAGTAATTTTCAAAGTGGACGCTATCGCCTGCTAGAAGGCTTAGGGATGACGACGGTTAAGGATTCTGTATTTGAATTGGCAGAAATTTGATGTTTAAATTCAAGTTCCACCAATTTGTATGTATTTTATAGCGTTGCGACCAAATAGATTGATTTCCATGTTTTTGTTGTATAAAATTCTTATGTGAACCCGTAAGTTTTTCCAGGAAGCAATGGAAGATTTTTGTTCGTTATCCTCAACGAACAAAAGCTATGTTAATAAAAAATATATGGAAAGCTATTTAGGTTTGTGTTTTCATATCCAAAGTACTAACGTATTATGAATAAAAAAGAATTTTTTATGTATAGAACATTAAAACGTATTTTAATTTTGGCGATAAGAAACTGAATGTTAGTGGAATCGAATTTGTATTACTTCTTTTGTCAATTGTTATGTTTTCGGGTTTTATTTAGCTAGCTAAATCTGTTAAGATTTTAATTTTTTTTAAATGTTTATTATTTTATTCAACAAATTCATTTTAACAATTAGAGCTGTACCTCTTGAAGCTGTTTTCTTTTCATATGAAAATTTATTTTTAATATTTCCAATTATAAAACTTACAAAATAATTTTTTTGTTTCAATTACGGTGGCTTCAGTAAATATTTGTTCTAAAAGGTGGCATCTGCGAGAAAAAGTTTGCTAATCACTGGTCTAGAAAATGAATTCCACACCCTTTAGAAGCATGTGTTACCCATTTATTACTTTTACAATTACATAATTGGAAAACATTTATTTCAACGCGATTTTTTTTTTTTTTTTTTTTTTTTTTTAATGTAATATTTTTAGAAATAAATACGCTTCCTCTCTTATCAGAAATGCGTGTGATATTTTTTTAATGGATGTCATGTTTTTTTTTTCTTTATCAGTGACTATAATTTAATTTACGCGTAGAATATTTTTATATGTATGTATGGAAGTTGGCTTTGAATCGATTTCGTGAATAGAGATTGTGTTACGAATTAATGAATATGCTGGCATTAATGCAGCATAACAACTTTACTTATAGAATGCTTTTTGAATAAAGCTTCATTTAACGGGATTTAGTTAACGCTTTTAATTCTAGTGATTTAAAATGAATTTTAGATCAATTTTTTGAGTGATTTATGCTTATTTTTACACCTTTCCATTACAACATCTTATTTTCACTAAATTGTTAGCTGCAATCTTTTGACAACCAACAAATACAAATATTCTTGCACCAAAGATAAAAGGTCGTTTCGATTATCAGCAAACTGAGTGTTTTTTATATTATCTATATAAATAAATATGTAAATGTTCGTTTGTTAAAAATCTTAAATCTCCGAAAGTTTTCAACGATTGCTTTGAAATTTTGACATAACTGTGCATTCGAATACGCGCGTGTTTTTTTATATACCTAAGATGTCACGCCTGTGACTGGTAAAAACATGCTTTTTTTTAAAAAAAAAACAGCGCTATCTATTTTACGTAAAAGCAACACACGCTATACTAAATATTTTACGATTCCATTTCAATGTTTCCGAAATGCGTGTTCGCTATAAACTAAAAACACTACTTCGACCGATTTACTCGCGGTAGAAAAGGGAGAAAGGGAACATGGAAAAAGTTAAAAGGGAAGAAGGGAAAAATGGGCAAAAGAAAAAGGGAGAAACGTGAAAAGGAAAAGGAAAGGAGAAAAAGAAAAGGGAAAGAGAAATGGGGGAAGAAAAGCGAAAGGTTAAATTTTGTGAAGTTCCGTAATAATTTTGTTAATGTTTTATCAAACTTTCAATTGTATTCAATTAGGCTATATATATATATATATATATATATACACACACGCTAAAATCCTAGCCATAGCGAAAGCATTGTGTCGGGTCTTCTAGTATATATTTACAGAAAGCATTGTGTCGGGTCTTCTAGTATATATTTACAAAATACAGATGTCTGAAAATGAACTCTAAGGTTTTAAATTGAATTTATTACACGTGTAAAGATTTTTTATTTTTTAAACTCAAGTGAGCACAACCCTGCAGGCGTCAACCCGATAATTCACCTCATTCCACACTCCACTGGTGCTGAAGTCCGGACACATTAACAGTATGATCTGTGCTAAATATATATATATATAAAAAGGATACTACTGACCGTCTTTCCGTGAAAGTAGTAATTGATAAAATATTATAGTTTCGTATAAAGTATTAAAGATTTTTTTGTACGTACTTGATAAATTTTTCATTACACATTTGTGAGAAAATCAAAATACTGACCCGTATGTTTGATACGTTGATGATCATATCTGTCGATTAAAACAAGCTATAAATAATGCGGAACCTGTACCAAACATTCGTAATTTGTGAACCTTATTCACCCGCCATATTCATAAAATAAATCTTAAAACTATTTTTTAAGAATAAAATTTTGTTTTACTAAGCAATTTTCTATTGCAATTTGGTATCCGCCCTTCTATTCTGTTCTTCAGCCTAACATAGATCGAGTTTAGAGTTAACTAGCACCTCTGGTGTTAGTTTTCCGCATATATTCGTTGTTTCCCTGTAATTCCAGACCAATTTTCCTTTAAAGTAATTTCCAATGCTTTAATTTTAATTGTAATAATTTTTTTAAAAATGATTTAAAACATAATCATTTTCTAAACAGTTTTATCTTTAGAACTTAAATTTTGAATCTTCAGTAGTTGTGATAATCTTTTTTCTCCTTTTTTTCTCTTATTTTGTTTCAGTTATCATGAAATTTTTTATTCATCTATGTTATATACCGATCGAGTTGCAGATAGTATGAGTATCATCCCTTAGTTTTAAAATCAACTTTAATTTCGGTACTTATTACCTTTGATTTCACGATTTTATTAAGGTAGAAAGAAATTGCAGCAGTTTTTAAGCCGTTTAAGTTTTATGCATATATAAATTATTTTGCTTTTTTTACTCAGTAAATAGACTTTTTTTACTCAGAAAGTATGTAAAAAATATATGGTTTTTTTAAATTATAAATTATTAATAAATAGATTATATTAAATTTATAAATTATTGTAATTATAAATTAACGTTTTTAACATTAATTAACTTTTTTTTCCAGGACGTTATTCACACCATCTGTACTCCTATTGGGCAAGTTCTACGCATTGTAATCTTCAAGAAGAATGGCGTTCAAGCCATGGTGGAATATCCTTTACTGCCTTAAATTTATTTACTACTTAGCATTTAGTTCAGGTGTAGATAAGAATGTTTTTATTTATTTTTATATTCCACGTCTTAGTTTTACAGCTGTAATTTTGTCAGATTGAATTTCTATATGATTTCGCTTATAGTGACATATAAAGTTGTGACAAAAAATACTTTGGGTAATTTAAACACTTACGATTAAAATATCAATTGTATTACGATTCAGCTACCCAGACAGCTGAATGGATTCTTTATATTTTAGTGTCATTAGAAAACAAGAGTTTTTTGTCATTACAAAAAAACGGTGGAACATACATACACCCTAAATACATTTACACTCCTTTTTAGGCTGTGTAAAAATGTATGTCTTAAAAATAGTAAGTGTGAATTATGTTTAAAAAAAACTGATCCATATGTTTTTCCGCATATCTCCAGATATCTAGCGCAATTTCTTGATTCGGGGCCTTTAGGCAACTTTGATTTTTGTTCACAGAGTGTTTTTATACAGGTGTGCTGCTAAAATCCAATAGTATGGTGGAGCTCGGATTAAGAAAAATCACAACGTTGTACTATAGCAAGTTATTTTTTTAATTCGTTTTTGTCGCGTAGGATCACGCATACATAAACTTACAATTACGATTTTTTCTTCTGATAGCGTTTGTGTTTCCTTTCTTCCCAATATTTTGTCAAGTGCATATGCCTTTTTTGTTCATTCCATATTTAAATTCAGGTTTAATGTTTTTCTCTTCAACATTAGGGGTCCTTTGTTCCTTTTAACCATCTTTTTAATCATTTCTATTTCTAAATCTTCAGTTTAAAAATTTAACTTTATCATGTTTTCCTTAACTCTAAATCATTTTGTTGTCGATTTCTGTTTAAAAAAATATTCCACTAACTTTTTCGCTAATCCGTCTTTAATATGAGTTTAATACGAGTCTTTAATATGATCATAGAACCATCTCTTCTTGAATTGTTGATATTCTTTCAAATTTCTTGTATAGTGTTTTAGTGCTTCTTAATTTATATTCTCCATTTACTTTAATCCGTCCTAGGATCTTCCTTAAAATTTTCCTTTCTTTCTTTTTAATATCATTTGTCAAATTCTTTCTTGGTGGAAAACATTCTATAGCATATAATGCTTCTGGTTTAACACAGTTTCATAATGATTTTATATTTGTATTGAACATTAAACACTAAATCAAGTTATCCAGCGTTACAAATAGAAAAAAGTCATTAGCATACAAGAGCTTCAGATATGTGGGAATCATTGAGAATTATTTTTGAATGATTTTTTTTTAGAAATTATTTATGTTAGGGGTAAGACATCACTATTTCTGTTTGCGTACACACACACAAACAGAATGTAATGTTTCTAAAGGGCTTTTTATAAGTATATTTATTTATTTGTTATTTAAACAAATGCCAATTACGTTTTTGCCGTTTTCATTTGAATTTTAACGTTTGTGTGTGTGCGCGTGCACGCATCCAGTTTTTTACGATCCAGTAAATGCATTTACAAGCGTATTCAATAAAAAGATGATACGAATGAAATGATAGGTATGAAATGGCAGACCCTTGTTGGGAATTGAATCCCATATTTTGTGAATTATTTATTTCCTTTGGTTTTTTTTTTAACCAGGATGAACTGTTGTACGGAATGATTTATTGATAAAAAAATACATGCACAACGAATCAAGGTTGCAATTTTGTATTTCTGCTTGCGTTATGGTGCGTTATTGGATCTGTCTACTTCAGCCTTTATGTGAGCTTTGCTATCCATTCCGAGCCGTTGTTTGTTTGCGTGTACATATAGAATATAGGTAATTGACAATTATTATCGTATATATTTCAGTTTCTAATATTCCAATGAATGTGATTTATTGGTCATGGATTATTCGCTGATAAATAAGAATTTCTCTGCATGGTATTTTCATTTCATTGTATTTATAAACGGCGTAAATTTTAGCGTTATGCTTGAGATAGAAAAAGAGGTTGATTATTGGAATTTGTGTAAGGGCCTTTATCTTTTCTGTGCATGGTGTTTGACTCTTGCTGTCGGTTTCTCCGTGGGTAGATTTTTTTATTCTTCCTCGCACCTTATACGTTGCATTCCCTTCTCAATTAGTACGCCATTCCATTTCTTTCTTCTTAAGCAATAACAATCATTATGATTTTCCCCTTAAATATTTTGGTATAAATATTTCTATTTATCGAATGTAGGCCAGATCTCCAGGTCTGCAGTGATGATGGCGGGACCTGTAAAACGGTAAAGTTGTCTACGCGGTGGCTGCACAACAACCTTATATCCTCCTATATAACAACTTCATATCTGTTCTGTACCTACAGTAAAACGTTTAATCAACGACTAAAATGTTTACGTTTTATAAGAATTCATCTCTTATGATAAGAGTTTCCTTGGTTTCATATATAAAAAAAGGTTTTGTTCTACCCTGTTTTATACGATAAATTCGGACTTCTTGATCGAAGAGACCTCCGGATGGTATTAATTTCTTGCCACATATTCTTGTTTTAAATACGTGGGAAAATTTAAAAAGTGACACAATTTACCTGGAATTTCTTCTTTTTTTTCAAATTTTGAAGCACTGTTTTTAAATATATTAAGTAGATACATCCAGTTACGTACTTTACCGATTTTTTTCTTAAAGCTAGTAATATTATATTTACTAACAAAATTATAACTATATATATATATATAATGTCTTTCCATTATATATTACAGTATCTTTTTAAAAACTGATATAATATGAATTTTTTTTTCGGTTGTTGTGTAAATAAATAACCAATTCAGATTATATTTCGAAATCTGTCTGAATTATTTAGGAAAATTATAAGGCACGTTAAATTTAAGAGATTACAGTAGATCCAAGATAAAAAGCGTTACGAAGATTTATGTATTTGAATAGAAATGAGGTGATTTGGTTTGCCGTTTGATTTGCCTTTGGCGCCGTTGTGTTGCAGTAGCAGTGTGGTATATTCTTTTTTGTTATTGTTCTAGGGAGAATTTGATAAGTATAATCCGATCGCAGTCGAACAGTTTGAAACATTTGAATTTTTGATTACGAACTACGAAGTGGAAATCTTAGATTTATTTTTTGTAAATTTTTAAAATACTTTTGTTATTGGGAAAAAAAATTATAAACCGCTAAATTTCAGCTGTGGTTTAACGATGTCAGATACATATCTTTTTCTTTTAGTTTTTCTGATATACAAAAATTGAGTAAAAAAAATTACATAAAAAATTGCAGTTCATGGTCATTCCATTCCATTGTGCAATTACAAAGACGTTGCGTGTCGTATGTTGCCGTACATAGTTATTATGCTAGGTATGTATTGATTAATCTGACTAAAATGATGTTTTATTTACGAGCGAATTTTTAATTTTTATTGAGATTCTTTACTGTAAATGCTAAGTAAGAATATCAAATTAAAAGTTAACGCCATTTACTTTCTATCATTATATCGCAGTACGGGTTATCTCTTTCATTCGTAATGCGAAGCAATCTTATGCCTAAAAAACAGATTGTGTATTTCGTTATTTACTTTACACGGTATGACGTTTAAATAAGCATTTTAACTACCGAATATTTTAAGTGCAAGGTTATTATAATTATAAAATAGATTACTGATTACAAACAATATAGTACTTACTAAATATAACAGTTAAATCATTGTTTCACAAACAGTGTAACCTTTTAATATTTAAAAGAAATTATAAACATCTATGAAACGATTTAAGGTGATGCAAGTTTTAAGTTATATAGTAAAGAAAATAGGTACAGTCATCTATATCAAATTATCAGAAAATCATTACAATACTATTATTATTATTATATATCATTCAGTTAAAATTTAAAAGTTAAAAATTCGTTAAAGAAATGGTATTAATTGAGTTACAGAATTTTTAATTTCCATTTTATATATTTTTTAAAGGTCAATAATTTAGTATTACGTGGACTGTCATTATAGAATTTATGGCACAAATTGGTGCTATTTTGTTGCGATTAAGTGATTAAATTTCGATCAACCGTTATCACAGCATAGTGTTGAATAAATATTTACTTGATGATTTGTAACGAATTATTCTTTATTTTTACCCAAATGACAAAACCATTGTAGAATTATGTAAAATTATTAAAATAGTGTTCCTACCGCGCTAATTGTAATAAGAATAATATTGAAACGTAGTTCGTTTAATTGTTCCGTGAAATCTAGCATAATGCTGATGCGATTTGACTATTTATTTGAATTGAATTCTACACTGATTGATGATGATAAATGTGTTCGGATTAAAATCTGAACACATTTTCCTAAAGGAAATACGTAAAGGATCTCATTTTGATGAATTGTTGCTCTTGGAAAGATGTATGGTAGATGTATTGTTAAGCATTTTTCTTTTATAGTAGCCTATGTTGTGATTTTTTCCCGTTACTGTAACTGTTGCAGTTTATTTTCTGTAATTTGTCTCGAAAGACGTATTTTATTTGTTGACAACTCTTTCTCCATCGGTAGAGATAAATATCGGTTGATGTACAATAAGTCCCAGGTTCATTTTCGGTTCTAACAATTTTATTTATTTCTCGTTAAGTTTATTCTAGTCCTTACTGAAACAGTACTAAAATTAAATACAATAAATCAAAATCTGAATTTTGATCCCGTTTTGAAACCTTTATTTAGTAGGTTTAAAAGATACCAATAGTTTTAATTAATATCGTTAAGAGAATTTCTGGCATCTGCATCTTTTCTTTTTTACACTATTGTGCGATTTCATAGACCTCACGTGTGTGATTGTTTTTATTTGTATCAAAATTGCACAAACAAAAATTTAATTTTTAAACTTTTTAGATACCTTATTTTATTGTTTTCTTCCCCAAAATATAAGATTTTACTTGATTATAAGGTAAAGTATTTAGTTAGTAATTTGTAGAAAATATTATTTGGTAAAACGTTTTATGGCTTTCATGTAATTTAACCCGATTATCTTTGTTAAAAGTTTCTAATTATGTATTCTGGGGAAGTTTAATTTTATAGTTCTCTTCTTGTTTAATAAAAAAGTACTTTCAGTGCATGTACATACTCTCTCTTTCTCACTCACACACACAAACTCACTTTCCCGGCCATAGTACGTAACTGCTGCTGCAGCAGCTTTGATAGTCAAAATTGTGGGTCTAGGCCTTTTTCTTTTACTTATCTCGATGTTTGATGACCTTCTCGTACAGAAATGCCCATGCAATGTTGTGAAAGGGTGTATCGATCTACCTGTATATTGATAAATACCTGAAAACAATTTATAACAACTTAGTGTGGGACATCGTAGGAACTTGAATCTTTGTGCAATGATAGTGCTGTATGAGTTTACTGAAATTTTAAGTCGATCGATGTTACCGGTGGTATTAATTAGCTTATATTTTTAAAGATTGTTTGTTATATGAAACAAAATATTTTTTGATCATGAAGCTTTGTAAAAATATTCTTCCAGATATATACGTTCTTGAATGTCTGTTAAAGTTTAATTCTTGTCCTGCGAGGAGGGTACGGCTGACCCAAAGTTTTTAGATTTTGCTGTATGTTCTAAACCGGCTTAACCACTAAGCAGCAAATAAGTCCAAAATATTTCTGTGCATAAGATCTTTACTGTATAAAATTTTGGGTTTATACAGAAAGTGGATAAGTGGCACTCAAATTTCACATCTTACAAATTTTTGATTAAAACATGAATTTAATTAAATTGTTTACTAATTAGGGATCATTTCTGGAGCACCATGATGAAACCCAGATTTTTTATTCATGTCTAAAAAATGTATTCTATACCAATATTATTAATATTACTGCTGTTTAGTATATAATATTGTATATCATTCGACCAATTTCATTAGCTGTACGACTAACAGCAAATATAATTGCAGGACACCTATTAATAACACTATTACGAAATACTTCATCAACTAATATATTAATTACACTACATAAGTTATATTTTTAATGCTGTTACTGCTATTTGTTATTATTAACCGGACCCAAATGTTTTTGTTCAGAAACAAGAAATGAAAATAATAGTACATTTGGCGCCCTCTATCGCTTATAAAATATCACCAGAACCTTCAAAAACACCCTTATAGAAATCAATTTCTAAAATCGTTTTTATTTTATGTTTTCCAGTTGATTTGGTCGAATAATTGAAAACACTAATGTTGAAAATAAATTTAATTTTATGACTTATTTCAAATAAAAATCTGTCAAGGGTGAAACATATAGGGTTTTTTTTTAAACTATGAACAATATTTCTTGAATTGTGTTCAAAATCAGTTAAATTGTTTTTTTTTTTCGATGTGACCAGTGAGAGATTCTGTAAGATACACCCTTGCTAACGTTTTTGCGAAATTACTTACAGGTCGGATATGCTAAAAATAATTATTTAATTAAAATATAGAAATAAAAATAGCTGACTTCGTAGGGAGAAAGTTATTAAAATGTATTAATTTGCCAATATTTTCAAATGTCCTGAACTTTCGAGTAGTTCTTAAATTATTCCACCAGTTTAATCTAAATCCACGTTTATTTAGTACGTTACGCCGGATCTGTTTTGTTTGATTATTCCGTTTGATTTGTGGTTTATGCGAGCGTACGTACTAAATATGAACAGTTACATCATGAGAATATGCATTTTGCTATATTTAAATCGTTGGAACTATTTGTCCGTGTTTAATATTAATATGCCTGTTATTAATATTAACGTGCATTACGTTGTTAATAATTTTCACGAGTTTTTAACTGTGCTGTGCCAAATGACTGTGTTTCATTTGTAATAAAATCCTTGTTAAAGTAATTTAATTATATTTATCTTGTCATTTTTGTTTCTAGTTTCATTGTAGATATGAATTTACTGTAAAATTTATTATATGCTGTCCGGTAAAGGTTACATTTATGATTATGTAGTCTATTTTAATTAGTAACTTAGCTCGCTTGCTTTGAGTGAAGTGCGTGTTCCAAAACTCATAAAATATTATTTAAGAACATTACATCTTTCATGTAGAGTTTTTTAATATCATTATTTTGCTTTTCTTTGCCAATTGTTTTATAATATGATATTTTGAATCTGTATCTGTTGTTTATGGGGCTGAGTAAGTCGGACTGAACGACTTAAGTTGTCAGAGTACAGTTTATTCATCCAATTGTTTAAATTTTTAATATAGGCTTTACGTTAAATTCTACTCTTTTGCTCATTGATTATTTTTTGTATATTCAAAAAATGTATAAACAAGAGAACATTTATGTCTGGGCTTAAAAGAAACATAAAATACGATAAAGTAAGTCGTATCAACTAATAAATTAACAAATAAATTAAGGCGATAATGAGTATTAACTAATATTATTTAAATAATAAATACTTATTGTTTTAAACATTAAAGTGTTACACTAACTACTGTCACGTAATATAAGCTTTTATAGAGACAAAATAACGGCAATCGAAAAAAAATCACGTGGAAGTATTTTTCATCACACCGTTTTCGTGAATTCAGTCATGTACGATTTAAGTACAGAGTGAGGATTGGTGGGGAATATTCTCCCCCTCCAAAAGAATGAGTATTTATAAAATTGTGACAATTATTTAATAAAAATTCCGATTTATATTTTCATCCTAATTTAGGAGATTTAGTTTTTGTTTCGGTTGAATTTTCAAAAAAGAAAAATCACCGTGAAAGAAATATGAATGTGTATATGTGTAATATATCTGTTGTGAAATTTCACACCCGAGTACGCTTTATTTATTTATTTAAGAACTACTCGAAACAATTTTTCTTGGTCGACTTCAAAGATCTGAAATTCTTGGTACAAGGGAGTAAATTCCTAAAGGTAAAAAGGTTCTCCTAATGTAGTAGTTGTACCTCGGCATTCAGATGTGTATGAAATTTAGCCGCGCACGTAATCTTTTTTTAAATTATTTTTCTTAACGACTTTTATAATTGTATTAAAAATACGTAATTATTATTTTTTAATTCATTTATTTTTTATATATTTTCTATTGCTGAATCTATTTTATTTATTGTAAATATAGTTAGAATTAATAATGTTCATATTATACACATACAATATGGTATTAAAAAGTGATAAAACAATTGAAACTATTTTCATGCAAATATGAATGGCCTACTTAATCAAGACAAAATCTATGATTTATAAAATATGGGTGAGTAAGGCGTAAAATTGTGGAACTGATTGAAATACAAAAAGATATCGTGCGCGCGCGTGTGTGTGTAAGTAATTATCGTAAGAAAAATACAGAGAAATAATATCCTGAATTGTTTTCTACAACTTTTGTTAGAAGAAATGATTACCACGTCCCGATAACATACTTGTGTTGCCCAGAAATAGAGGCTGCCACTGAGTGAATCGTTAAATGTAAGCGTAATATATTTTTAATATCCGTTCCTGATTGTTGTTTATTCCTTAACGAAACGTTTTGTTAATCGGCTTATCTGTACCTCTTATCCTATAAATGTGTACGTAAGTCTTTCTTTTTTGTTATTTTATATGTGCTTGATAAAAATAAAAAAAATCGTTTAAGCAGTTTTTTGAAGAGAATTTAATGTTTTAAATCGTGATATACAGTAATTTCATTTTCATATTACCCGTATGTTACTGGTACGGTTATATATTTAAATCTGTTTTATTAAATTTACATCGTTTACTTCTTTTCATGGTAATATATTCCTACAATGACATTTCTCTTCATTTCTACAGTATTACATTAAAAGTGCGTTCTCTAGATTTTTCCATTTGTATTTCTACGTATGTGCGCACATTTTAATATATTTTGACAGGATTACCCTTTTTCAAAGAAGATAAGCATTTATTAAAAATTTAATTTACCGTCAAAAAGTTGTGGATTTTTCTTCTATAAGTACGGATTGAATAGTGTTTATTTTCGTTTTAAGTTATCGTCATTTGTATCGCATATGAGTAGTATCTTCTCATCGCAGGCTACAATATGGTACTAAGCAGTTTCATCAACCTCTAGAACTTTCTATTATTTAGCTGTAATAAAATGCTGTGTACCATCTACGAATATTAGCGATTACAACTTGGCCCAAAATAATGATTAAACAAAATTACGCACGGTATTTTTCATACGTCCATAGTTCACTTTTGACGGTTAAATAACTTATATTTTTACCGTAATTTTTTTCGAGCAATCTTCGATTTATAAAGTTTTTGTACGCCTTTTTATTTGTCATAAGAGAAAAATTAATATGTTGAAGGAAGTTGCTTAATATATTAGATTAAGTGTGAAAAAGTTCTAAAGACCTCGTAAATGTTTAATTCATATCAATTAAATACATTAGCGACGTTTTCGGAAAACGTTTTAAGGAATATAGCTTATATCAATGAGAAACAATCCGCTTTTAATTTTGCTTCATGAACAGTAATTTTCAGGAATAAAAGGGGTCATTTTTATTTAAAAATATGATTTCATTAAAAAAAATCTTTTAATATCCTTTGTTTCCCCGATTTTACTTAAAAAAAAAAATTGCTTGAATTTATTGAGTAAATAATTAATTGAAATTAACTTGTATCATTTTACTATGTTTTCTGATTTTTGTGTAATATTTTGTTATTGGCGTATAACTTCTTTCGTTAGGCCTAAATGAAACCGGATGTATCCAATTACATGAAAATTGGGATAACCCAGAAATGTTCATAATCCCCTATTAAGATCACAATAATTATAATAAAGTGTATAGGTAGAAAGGATATTTGAAATAGTTTCAAAAATAGTAAAATTGTAATTTAGCATTACAGAGGTCTACAATATAATTATTAGAACTCGCGCGTTTCAACGAGATATGGATGAATTCCTATTGCGGCTAACAAAACCTTACGTTTGTATGTGAAAAACATACCTGTAACCATTTTAACTTAAGAAATCAACTGAGTTTTCCGATTTGAAATAATTATATGTAATTCATTCCATAATACAGTACAGATTTGAAATAAAAAAGTTTAACTAAAGTTACGAAAGAAAAATGGGGTTCTGAGGTTTCGGTGGTGCCTAATAGTCGTGTTTACGTAAGAGTATTTACTGTTAGTAAATACCAATGCCAGTCGACAGAATTGATAAACGTCAAACTGTTGACTCTTTGTCAACAGAATTCAGATAATCGGGTAAACTCTTTTACCCGTAATAATTTTTGGAATATTGTGTAGAAAAAAATGTCTAACTTGTAGAATCTAGAGTTAGCGATCCGTTTGTAGCTTACAAATCGTAGAAATGCGAACCGATCGTTACATCGCTGATAATTGGATGTACTGTACTGTGCGAATTAATATTGCAGGCAGTAGTTATACGGGTTATTGATTAGTTACAATGTTGTGCCGTAAGCAGCTGTTGCGGCTGATAACGCTTCAGTTGGCGTTCGTTATTACTGCTACTCTTATATGAGGTACAGTAGTTCGCTTTCAATTCACGCTTTCGTTTTGACCGAGTGTAATTAAAACTGCTTAACATTTTGTCCTCCCGTTTTCGATTTTCCTAGTATTACCATCGTATTTGTGTGGAGAGAAACTAATAGAAATCAGTTGCTCAATTAAGGTTCGTAGAGGTGGTGTCTTTTTATTAAATAAAGACGCTTAATTTTTTGCTTCGCATCGTACAATTAATAAGTGTCCCTTTGAGCAGAGAAAGCGATATTTTATTTTTTTAATCTTTTGTTCATCTATTGACAACTCGGTCAAAATAAATCCAGAATGTGTCGTCGTTATAATTAATGGCCATTTGAATCTATTTTTGGTACATATATTTATTAGTAAAAAAACGGTTTAGAGAAACTTGTCTTTATCTCTTAAAGATAGTAAAGTTTTTCGAAAAGAAAAATATTTCTTGTACATCACGCTTCTTCAATTGTATTCTGTCATTGTCAGACACTTTTCAGCAAGAAAAACTTCTATCCTCATTGCACAATATGTATTATCTGAAAGAATTGAAATAAATTACCTTTAAATTGGAAAATGGAAAAAGAACACCGTTATAATGTTTTATAAGATTTCGTCTTTCGCAACTAAAGTAATTGTATAACAATGCAACAAATTGAATGGATCTATCGGAATCTATAGAAAAAATATAAATCTCCGTTTAGCAAAAAATGTAATTATGAATCGGTGTTAGCAGGATGATATTTCAAATTCGTGGCTCGTATTGTTTTGTATGTTTTGAGACATATATAATAGTTTTCAAAAAACTGTTTAAATATTTTACTTATTGTTATAATAATAATAATAATAATAATAATTGCGGCCGGTTATTGATTCTTACAATCGTAATTCAATATTAATGATTCTTTTGTACAGCGGTAAATCTTGTCATGTAATTCGTTTTTTATCCGCAGCGGTACAAAAAGGTAGAAAAGAGTATTCTGTCATAGAATGATATATTCCCGTCATCTTAGCGATTCAGAACCTTGCCGGGAATGAATTTGGTTTTGAATCATCGTTATTAATGTTTTCCACGTTCTTTTAGGGATGAAAACGATATTTGTATCTTGTTGATTGATGTTTTTTTTTCCACCAAGATCTCTAGTTATGAATAAAACCCGGCTTAAAAAAGAGTTACTATAAGGCAAATTAGAAGTAAGAATTTTTATCGTTTCATGTAATACTTGTAAACTGTTTTCTTATTAATTTGTAATATTTTATCAGAAATGTTATGTATTTTTTTTTTAATTCCTATTAGATTTACTTGTAGTTGTAGATTTTTCTTATCGGTTGCAATTTTTTTTGTCCATGAAAAACTAAAAAAAAAACCGCAACTAATTACATGCCTATGAAACCTCTGTACAGTTGTTTAAACAATATGGTGAAATTGCAAAAATCGTTTAAAATAAAAATATCTTACGCCGTAAAAATGGCGTATTCGGTATCAGCTTTAAAACTTTTTCATATCGGTTATTCTCATTCTGACATATCGGTCAATTAGCCTCATTGAAATTACATTCCCATTATTATTATTATTATTATTGTAATTAACAATTTATTAATAATAATATGTCTCAACATCTTACTTAAAATGAGCAACACGAGCAATCCACAAACTTGCAGCAAAGTGGATTGAAGTTAATGGAAACATTTTCGAAAATCTATTGTAATTTTTTACGTTTAAAAATAATTTCCCAGTAAAATTTAGCTTAATATTGCTCAAAATAAAAGTACATTTTATTTTAACTGCTATTCGCTTTCTTTTTAGAATTAAATTTCGTACAAGTTTAATCTGTTTATTGGCAGTTTAACAATGTTATTACAAGTTAGACGTAAAAGAGTTCGTTTTTTGCGTTTATCGCCCGCCCCGGTTTTCTAAAAAAACTACTGAAGTTGCAGTTCTCGGATTCATTTTTTTTCAGTTTTTCACATCGAATTTCAAATGAAAACATCAAATTAGCTTAAATTGTTGGGTCCGAAGAATTTCTGTACGGCTTCATTTCACTGGAGCAGATGAAATCTGGGCGAAATTTTTCGCTAGCCGTAACTCATTAACGAAGCCATTTCCTCACCTATGTTTATTTACTATTTTTTTTTATTTTTCATATAGAATGAGCTTCCAAAATCGTCTGTATATCCTGGTAAATCAGCTTGTATAACATTTTTGGATAGTCCAGAAATTATTGGAATATTCCAGAATATTCGTCGAACCACGATTTCTTATTTCCCTCGTATCGAGTAAGACTTTTCGATGGCGTTTGTCGTCTGAAAAGAGACTTAAAGTATCCGTGTGATGATAAAAACGGCATTTGAATTTTATTGCATAGTTAGTTGAAGATGAAGCACAAAATGCTCTTTATTTGCCGTGTTTGTTTTTTTTACTTTTTTTCCTGCTGCGTATATTTATTCATTATTTCTTCAGAGAATTTATATATAGAAAAACATATGACTTGGGACTCATAAAAGACGTTAAGGTGATAAATAGTCTTTACAAACAAATTTTGTTTCAATGCTTTAAACATACATACCGTACATAAACATCTTTAATTTTTATATATCAAATGTTTATAATATCAAACATAGGTAAAGAGGTATGGACACGAACAATCGGTTATAGAAGTTACACACAATAATTGATAAACAAAATGATAAAATGCATCGCCTGAAATTTCCGACACGAACGGAGTCCTGTCTAAATTTGCTATCGACATACAGTGGACATTTCTAGGCTTTATAAACATCTTAAGTTGTATTTTTCTTTAATAAAAAACTTTAATACTTCAAAAGAACATAATGTACTTAGCTAATGTAACAATAATGTCTTCACATTATAAAATTTACATATTATAGCTTAATTAATGTGGAATTGTTTTCTAGAATAAATTTTCTTCCATATTTTGTATCCATAAAGATCCAAGATTGATTATCTTATATATTATGCTGTTTTTATTCATTTATTTTATTATTTTTAAAATTATAATTAATCAGTGTAAAGGTTTTTAAAATATTGTCTGTACAGAGAAAAATATTATTTTATTATTAATACTCTGCGATTACAACTTTCAGAGAATTTTACTTGGATTCGTTTTAAATTAGCTTAAATAAACAAAATTTTACGCTTGGAGATCGTTTTGTTATCTTGTGTGTATCTTATACAGGTAAGTGTTATTGTATGTTTACGTCTGTTGTGTTTTTTATATTTGTTCTATATTTACGCTTCACGCACCGGTGGGTTATTAACCTAATATAATTTAAAGTCGAGTAATACTAGTACTATAGCGATATGAAGACGCTCCCGTCTCGCACCTCGTCTAAGAGTGTATCGGCAAGAACTCTTTATTTTTTTTTATTTTAGTTGTTTAGTTTCCAGACTGTACTTACGGTCTTGATCTCGTAACCTCTTTGCTATTTTCTTTTCCATATGGCTTCCATTAGATGCCGAGCTACTTTAACCCTCCTTTCTGTGTTGTATTTTTAACTTTGTACGGTATCGGCTAACGATATTTCTTCGATATTTATGTGTAAATATCTTTCTCTGTTTTATTCAGCTATAGAAATAGCAATTTCTTTTTTTTTTTTTAATTTGCTTTAAGACGTAATTCGTTGAGTAAAGGTTTTTAGGAGCACAAATCTTTTTATTTCTATTTTACTAATGTTAGTATGTAATTACAAGAAAAATCAACGTATGCGATTTGTTTTGATCAGCAGTATGGTTTTGACGGAATTTTAATTCTATTTTAATTTTTCTTTAACTTGGACCAACATTTTACAGGGGAAAATAAATTTGACTGAAAAATGTAAATAAATTTTTGAATCAAATATGTATTATAATTTTTATTAATATTGGATTTCGGTAAATCTTTTTTTTTTTTTGATAGCTTTTTACCTTGTCAAAATGATAGTAAAATTATGTAGTATGAAATTAAAAACAGGTTGGTTATTTTGGCCTACTATACGTATTTATTTCATATTAATTTTTCTTATATTCTTCTTGTACTAAGGACGGATCGTAATAGAAGATCCATATGGTGGTGTCGTGAAATAGCCGCCCACGCTTGCAACATAATATTTTTCTAATACTGTGTACCGCTTGTTTTTTTTTTTATGTAATGCAATGATAACAAATAATTTAACGATTTCATATCTACATATATTACTAATTTTTATTACTTTATCTCATTTATTAGGTCGTTATTTATCTCGTTTTTCTGGTTTTTAACATAAAAATTGCTTTTCATTTTTTAATTTCGCTTATAAAAAATTAAATATTATAAAAGTCACGTTACTTAGTAGTTTTTTTATTTACAGTAACGAATGAAAAATTCGATAGAGGGAATATCATTTCATGTAAATCGTGTGCGCTCGTTTGTCCGCATACGCCTTTAGTATAATACATGTAGAACGAATGCCGGAGTATAAGTAACCTAATGTATCCAGACAAGATGGATGGATGGATTTATGTTTGCGGTTTTACATTTAATGAACTACCACACATATTGTTGACACTGAATCGCTTCTATGTAAATTTTGTCTGTTCGCTTTGAGCTCTAAGGGAGATGAAAAACGAACGAGTACAAGTGCTCCAGTTACACAAGCTTTATTCTGACATTTCTTTCTTTCTGGCTACGTTGTTACCCTGTTAATCGACTTAAATGTATTTTATGTACGTACCCCCTATTTATAATTAATTACGATGTTTCGTGGAATATGTGGAACAATAAAATTTATCGTAATTTTTTTTACGATGTTATTTTTCTTACTAATTAAGACTTTGTAAACAAAATTTTTCGTTGAAATTTAATTTTTTCACATCCACGTGTTTATTTCCGCGTTAAATTTTATTCGCGTTCTTCGTAAGTTACGGTCGCTAATAGTTAAAGCAAAGCTTATGTCTATGTCAATACACCATTTTGTTTTGGTAAAAGAATGGCGCGAAAATTAAACGCCTAGTAAGTGAATGGAGGACTATCGTTAGCGGTTACTCGCTACCGATAATTCGGTTCTTTTTCCCGGCTACCGTTTGGTTTTCTAATTCATTCCGGCTCGATAAATCTAGGACATATCAGGGCTAATCGGTACTCTGTTACTGTAGGAGCAAGTGATACAGTTAGCTTACTAAATTTGCCATGCCACGTATCCGAAGACTCGCTGGTTATCTATACAGGTGCACTCGCATCGCATCGAATCTTGCTTGACGTAATGTAGTATATCCATTATTATTCGGTTCACGGGATCGAACAGAGTAACTACGGGTCGAAGGTAATATCATATTATGACTATTTCTTAATCACCGATTAGAACCAAATTTGGTACGGTTCAATATAAAGCTTAGTACGATTTCTGATTGTGATATTACGGACTGGTTACTAGTTTTATAAACTTTTACGTAATTCGAACACGTTTTTCAAAGCGATCCATTACGTGAATTAACCGGTTATAACGATCAACAAGTTGTACAGTGAACATCATTACTCTTATTAAAAGCGTCTGTTGCATTCTTGTAAACCCTAGATGTGTGACATAGTTGAGAAGCGCAAAAGAGATTAGGGGCAGATAACGTAAAACCATTAAAACGTCTTTTAACCAACGACGTATACGCATCCTCTACAAAGAGGAGACATTTTCAGTGTAATAAGGTAACTTTGGTAGATGACCGTAAGAATTTTAAGACTAAAATTCTCTGTTTACGGTAGTTTGTAAATTTATTTTATGTTTTTTGATTTAATGAATATTATTTTTATAGTTCTATCAAAACACTTGGGAACGTATTAAGTCCATCGTACGGGACACGAGTTTGAAGTTCGGATGGTACAGCGTATTAAATTCCTTGTTTTTCTGCAAATTTGATTGGAACTGACATATTTTATTACACTCCTCAGTTCATCGAAGGTAATATAGAGCTACTTTAATTTGTTTATGGCCGATTAGTTTAACTTTATGCTTCTACTGGCTCATGTGTTCTCTTAGTTTCATTTTAAATGATTCTGGCCAGCTGCCAAATGTTCTATTAATTATTAACAGTGTACTCTCTTAAACAGATTTTTAAATTGCAAATTTTTTTATGTACTGTGTTTTATTTGATATTTTGACGTAGTTTTTTTACGATGGAAATAAATTTTCTTTAGCTTTTTTTTTGTGATATTGTAATTTTAATTAAACTAATTGTTTGTTGCCGTTTGTATTGAATTTTGCCGACGAAAGTTTATAATTTTCAAGATTCTTGGATAATGAATCTATTTATTTCTCCTTCCAAAATATTTTGAAATGAAATTGACATACTTATTTCTTTCGACAACGGTATTGGGTTTCGAAAGTAAATGGTTATTTTTGGTAACTATAGAGTATCATTATTTCAAATCTATTACGTTTGATCATCTCCTTTTTCTATCTGAAACTCTCTTAGGCGTCACGTAATTTTGTATGTGGAGCCGATCTGAACTACGGTAAAAAAAATCAAAACGCTACGCTAGTGTAATTTTGCTGACATAATTGCCCGTTTTTTATTCAGTAGCATACGTTTGGTGGTGGGGGGTGGAGATGAGATCTTGTGTTTGCCGGGTGACAGATGTTTATTATAAAATCCATTACACTTAGATCGCTAATGCCGTACTGATTACCATATGTTTGTCGGTTTTGATCTCTACCTAATGAAAATAGAAATTATTTATGTTGAGTATACAAGAAGAATTTTAAAAACTGCGTTTTGTGTTCATTATAATAAATAACACAGTTCACTAGGCAGATTCCCATAAATGTTTATGAGAACAGTGCAATGTTTATGAGAGAAGTCAGTGCTATACAGTACGATTACTTAATTATATTATTCCACGGTTCTTTCTTTTTCAGAAATTTTCCATAAATAACAGGTCGACGTCAAATTACAGTTTCTTGATATTAGACAAACACGAGCATATGAAAATAGCAAGCCCCTATCGGTATTCGAACCCAGAACCTGCGGGATATAAGGCAGACGCGCTACTATTCCGCCACGGAGGTTAGCGAAGTGCTGACCTCTGTCTATGTTAATAATATAAAACAAACTTCCGCCCGTGTCGGTTTTGCAACGGGAAGTCTGAGCCAAATTAAAAACAAACCACCAAAGACTTAATTTATGCTACCAATTACTAACAGTTAATTTGTCGTCTCCTACAAAATTGTAGTTTTTTTTTTAGTTTTATGGAATTAATTTTATTATTTTCTCAGTGTAATATACATTCACGTTGAATGTACAAAGATTCCGTAATCGGTTTTTAGATATTTTTAAAATCTACAAATGGCGAACAGAAGGGGAATGAAAGAAAAATCGCTATTTTTTGTACGCTTTGAATACGTATAATTAAAAAATTTATACCTTTGTAATACTTTCCGTTTAGAAGCCGATGTACAAAATTTCAAATGCCTTATGTTCAAATTCGTTACGCAGTTCAATTTGAAATGTTACTAATATGAGTCTCTTTACACTCGTCACTTATTTTGAAAAGTGTGTTATAATGAGATTAAAGTATTCCTAAAACATATTTGTTAATCTTTGTACCGATTGATATTCTTAAGTTTAAAAATTTAGGGGAAGGGGAGGTTTTAAAAAAAAGAAGATTTTACTGATATTTAAGGTTAAAAAAGTTTTCCTTTAGACATTTTTTATCGAGGTACAACTTTATCCACCCAACTTGACAGATTTTTTAAGAATGTTATTAGAATCAATTTTCCATGTATAAGGGGTCCTAGCAAGTACTTTAACCTGTTTCTGAGATATCCGAGATAGACGTCACAACCACATTCAGATTATATTTCATATCTAGATTAGGTGATTTTGACGCAATAACAGGAGTAAACGCCATATATTATTCTATTATTGTTAGAGTAAATAAAAGAAATTGATGGAACTCGTTAACCGGTGGCATTATTTTCTAGGAAACTCGTTTTGTTGCTTTTTTATTCTTCAAATTTTTAAAATGGTTGTTAAAAAATGATGATCGGTTTGAAACGTACGCCTTTCTCATTAAATTAACGAACTTTTAAGTATTTTTTTAACGGCGTTTCTTAATGTTTTGCATCTTTAATTTTTTTTATGTTGAAGCAGAATAATATCTGAGTCGGCTATAAGTTAGGATACAATATCGATATCCTAATATCGGGTGAATGATCGCTTTCGAATAGGTAATGTCTATTTTACTAGATGATATTAAAATCAGAATTATAAAAAGAAAATATCGATTATCCTGGTCGCTCATGTTTTCATTTTATATTGACATATACTCTGCCTGCTTTTGTCAGCCTGTTGTCACCGTGTAGTCTACTCGTTCGTATTTTATTTCTCATGTTAAAATATTATACTGTTTTTAATGTACGTTGAATTGGTAGTTCGGTTATAATTAATTGAACTTCATTATAGAGCGGGTGGCGAGCGTACATTCTTACTAAGTTTGTTTCTTTTGTGCAATTTTTAGTTTGGTTATGAATCATTTAAAAATTTGTAATATTTATCCTTTTTTTTTTGTTGGAGACCCCTAATACGTCTTCGAATGTTGATTATGTTTTATAGTAGATCTGAACAATTTTATTAAAAATATATATATATATATATATACATAACTTCATAAAATCACTATTCTAATGACAATGACGGCTGAGCTGTCCTAGCTTGCATGTCCATTGTTAATACTAGGGCGGAATTGAATGTACCGATAATTAATATATGAGCCATTGAACATGCTTCGGTAATGAATACGGTGTTCGATTATATTCTCTAACTGTTCACAAGTTTGTCGGTGAAATCCTTCATTGCATTAAGATGAATATTATGACGCATTAATTTCATGTTATTTTTAAAAATCTGAAGAGGTTAAATTTTAAATGTTAAAGATTCTCTCTTTTAGTGCGATATTTAAAAAAAAACAAACTGTGTGATTAAAACGTTCGATTAATTCGAATCTACAGACCGTGCGTGCTCGTTTATTACATACGTTATTATTACAGCTGCTTTTAGCTCGGATCGAAGTACTTTGATGTAAGGCGATGGGAATTTGTAATCGCATCTGAAATATTATCGCAAAGGCCTTTAAATAAAGGTGAATTATCGGATTAGGTTTTGAAAATGGTGTTTGTACAACCTAATCGGTACTGCCTGAGATGAGACGGAATTGTTTCGAGAGAGGCTATATTAGCGGTAATCGTATAATTAGGATTACATTTCGGATCGCTGGTTATTTTACCCGTGCTTAATCAGCAGTAAGGTCATTTACATCGAAACCAAAGGCAATTAAAGTCCAAATGGCTATGTTTCCATCCGTAAAATTATCGCTCGATCTGTATAATCGATACGTATAATGTTTTGTAGTAGGATTTAAATGCGTTTTTCTCTGTATTACGATTTAACCGTCTAAACATATAAGCGGAATACATTTTGCATTTTATTTTCATATTTCAAATATTTACTTCTCATCTCGAAATTTCAGATACCATTTTACGTTTTTCTAATTAATTAGTACTAACACTAGTAGAATGATTTTTTCTGAATTTTTAATCGGTCATTAAAAACAATTATGTGCATTATTATAAGATTTTCAAACGATTTGTTAATAAGTTTTTTTATACAATTAATTTTGATACCTAAACCCTCTCGTATTTAATCCTTATGGTTTTATACACTCATGTGTTAAAAAACGATAAAATAAAAATTTATTGTCCATGCCTCTTGTATGTAAACTTGTATATCCACCGTAAGGTTGATTTTGCCTTGGATCTGTTTTTTTATTTTTTCTTCAGAAAGTAAAAAGTGTAGTAGAATTTGTTGTGTGACCCGTGTTAAATGTTAATTACCCTTTTTCTGGTTACCGAAAATATGACGGAATTCTTTTTTTATATATACCAGACTTAAAATATTCTTTTCTGAAGAATAATTTAAAGTAAGAATGTTGAAAACATGAAAACTCGTTTGCAGTTGAAAAAATTATCTGCTTTAAATGATGTTTAATTTTAAATTATAAAAAAGTGACTTTTTGTTGATTTTAATAGAAGCCCTTTGATATCTCATCTTTTGTATTTGTGAAAATTATTATCCCTGACATCTTACGGCACCACCTAGTTTACCGGTTAATTCTCAACATTGTCGCTTTTTGGTTCAGTTATTTTATAAAGTCGATATCTAACAAATAATACCTTGTTCTTAATTCAGTTTTTTATTATAAAATTATGATTAAACCGGTTTCCCTTGAATTTTAAATTAAATTAGTTTTCTGTCTTAAAAATCATTTCTCGTTCCTTCTCTTCAACATTTCAAAACGTTCTCTCCAAACTCACGTTTGTGATATTCGTCGGTGTACATTTTTTCTTTTAAGTAAATTTTCATAGAATATTGTATAAGCGTTTCACTAGTATTTTCTTTAACTGTGTCATTCAGGTCTCAAAATTTGTATTCTTTAAAAATTATTAATTCGTAAAAACAGTTTTAACTAGTTTACTATTTACTTTCTCTTTTAATCTCAACTCTTCAGTCGTTCAGATATTTAAACTTAACGTTAAAATCATAGATTTCTGTTATCGTGAAATTTAAATTAAAATTTGCTTTTTTAAACTTTTAAAAGGACTTAGAATTTTTTTATTTGTTAATTTGTCTGCGTATTTTACTCCAGGTTCACTATAACACGATAGATGTTTGTTCTGTTATGCTGCGGCCTGTTTTCTTTCGTTTTTTACGCGTCTGTATTTTGCATAAAACTTATCATGTTTATAATTTAGTCTGAATGTTTTGTAAACTATTTCTTATTAACAGCGTGTCGGGTTTAATCTCGGTCTATTTCTGAATAAGACCATGCCTTGAATTAACATTCTTGTTTTTTTATTATTATTAGCAGTAGTAATGGTAAATAATGATGTACCAATTAAAAAAAAGCCAAGTGGTTTAGTTCAGTCTATTATAAGTATACGCGAACGTATTTATATTATATATACACTGGTATTAGCGCCATCAACATTGGGTATCGGTCGTTAATATTATACCGGCGTGTACAGTACATTTTCTGTATCCCGGTCTCTCCAGTTTTGAAGTATTTATAGAGAACAACCCGTCTGCATCATGTCATATATCATCACACTCGTGATGCTTTCGCCTTCTTGCCCGCACCACTTGAGCTAACAATATTCTATTAATGTTAACGATCATATTTATTTATAACACGAAAATAATTACCCGATCGTACCGCTCTGTTTCCTGTATATTATGTTACGCAAACCGGTCATTATACTAAGCGAGTTTACGTTAAGCCGTCGACTCCTTTTGTTGCAGGTAAATAGGTGCTCTGTTCTTATAACGCAACTACTTGTTTTCTTTCCCGCTATAAGTCCTTCGTACGTCACTGTACAACGACATTTCTAGGTTATTGATTTATTTCGGATTTTTTTCGATATTCTTTTATATGAGTATATTTATGCTAAGTGCATGACCGTAAAAATGACGCTTATTTTCACGAATACGTACATCCAATGCCGGGTTTACCAGGGAATGAGAGGAGTGTTTGTGTTTTTACATCCTTGTACGAAATAAAGGAACTATTGTAATCGCGAAAAATTTCAGATTTCAACAGAAATATCAATTTTTACTAGTTTCGGCGTGACTTCTGTACGTACATATAGCCGTAGAATGTTGAAATTTTGGATTTAGGACTGTTGTAATATCTAGTTGTGCACCACCTCCCCTTACGATTGTAATTGAGTTGACCAAAAGTGTCCTAAAAAGCCCATAATCCAAAAAAATTGAATTTGTTCTTTTCTTAACTGTTGTAATAAGCTTTCATTAAGAGTTTTACATAAGTGGAATTTTCATTGGTTTCTGTGTTATAGCCAAATAAAATTTTAATTAATGAAATATTTGAATCTTACAAGGGTAGGCACATCGGTTCGAATCCGACTTTATATACATATTTTTCTTTTAACTTTTTTTTATATTTTAAATGTAATTATATTGATTTATTAATAATAATTATTAACCTCTGATTGTAAAATAGTTTTTACAATAAATAATTCCATAATAAAAAAAAGAAAAAGAATCAGAAGTTGTAAGTGAAGATAAGATTTTATGTACTTTTCATTTTAATTAAACAATTTTTAAGAGGTTAATAATTATTAATATATCAATATATTTATATTAAAAAAAAAAAATTAAAAAATATGTATATGAAGTCGAATTCGAAAAGATATGTTCATGGTTACGAAAATGACAATCTCACTTACACCACCACTACTTGAGCGACGTGAAACAAAATTAATATAAAATGCTGATACGGACACCACAAAAAAAGTGATTCAATGTGGTATCCACCACAATGCAATTGTGTAACTGTTCACTTTCATAAAAAATTGGAGGATCGTATCTCATTCTCAAGTGAAATAAGTTTGAAGTGCAGCAAAAAATATGTATATGTAATTTAATAGGCGTTCAAGGATTGTGGTATCCACATCACATTTTTTTAGTCGCCTTGTGCACCGATCCGAATGTACTGACGCGTTCACCATGCCGAGTCCACCGAAATGCAGTTGATAATTTGTTTTAAAAATGACGCGTTCACCGTAGTGATTCGTTGTTTTGCGAACATTATTCAGAGAAAGTAATCGATCGATTCTTCTTTAACTTCGGGTAATTTACAAGGGGTCACAGTTTTAAGAAAAACGGAAGCAGATAATGCAAAGCGTTAAATTAATTTAAAAACCTTTTTGCTATGAGACAATGCGTTATGTGCACCGCATTAACTATCTAGAGGGGATTAGAGTACTTGATTAAGCAAAAGAACTATTTTAACGTTTTCGAACTTTAATAAATTAGGTTGAAGATATTTATAGTCGCCGGAATTCTGTGTACTGTATGTTTAGGTAATTTGCATATTATTTATTATATTAATATTAAAAGAAAATTTATGTAAAACGTATGCATTTTATTTGAAATTGACGTACAGTAGTTATAAAATCAGGAATATTAAATCTCCGCATTAAATACGGAGAATTCCTTACAGTATAAAAAAAGGGCAGAAAACTAAAGCAACAATAATTTATATTTTTATGTATATATTTTTTTAATAGTCGATCGATTAAGTGCATTTTCATGCGGTATTAAGAAATGTCCACGCGTAAGTTGTACTCCGTCTTAGGATAGTAATATTAAACTGTAAATTTTCTGAAAATCATATGTTTTGTGAAAAATACGTTTTATATTTAAAGCTTTTTTTCTATAATGTTATGTCAACAAAAAAAAAACTCCTAATTTAGCGAAAGTTAACTTTATTTTTATTTTAGCATCAATAATATTGTTTGCCTGCGCCCTTTCTCCGTCCAAGGATTATTTGTTGATGTTGACTCTGGTAACTGAAATTTATTTTCACAGATTGAAGATGAAGATAGTAATTTCTGTATCGATTCATAATCAGTAATTTGATTTTTTTCATTTCACAGTTTATAGATCGTTGAGGATGTACGCAGCTTATCCCGTTCTCGTTTTTAATCTCATTTTTTTTAAAATCACCATTCATTCTGGTGTAGGCAAAAAATAACCGATCCATTCGGTATCGAACTTTTTTTAATTATCGTTCAAAATTGTAGAATTTATAAAAATAGTGTTTATTTCTCTGAACTGAGTTGCTATCGTTAAAAAATATATTTTATATAGTTTAACTTATTTATTTATTGATAACTTTGGTTATTGCGAGTATGCTACTCGTTATTTTGAGATTATTGAGTTAGCGCAAAAAAATAATTTTTTTTAACGATCGATGCCTTGGATGTACAACTCAGATGAAGTTATCTTCGGTTTAGCGATAAAGGGTAGTAAGGCCTTAATTACACGTTACTATGGACCCTGTTTTTCTCCCCTTGTCACTCACTCTCTCTCACTCTGTCTCTCTCACTACCCCTCCCCCGCCCCTTCCATAAAAATATATTAACAGCGATTTTGTTATTTATCCTTATAAAGAATTAATTCAAAATATCTTATAATCAAAATATCTTCGTTGTCTACAAACTTTTTTTTATCAATTAGTCTTAAAGTTGGTAGGAGTCGTTCTTAAATTAAAAGTTTTATTTATTTTTAATTGATGCAGGGTTAACCTTGTTTAAGATGCTATGTTTTATTTTTCATTATTTGTTTCTGTGTAGAGGTTGATATTATCTTTTAGATTAGATGTAAATAAACAAATTAAACATAATAACTCAAATATTTGGCATCTTTTGTTCCAGTCTTAAAGACTGTTAACGACGATCGTTGTAAATATCTCATCATTCCTCACACTCATTTCTTGTGACCTCATTAGCAGCCTATTTTTGTTATTTTCAACCGTATTAAAAATCAGTGTCTTCCTTCACGTTATTATTTTCTTATATTAAAGGTTAACTCTACGTTAATGATGTTTTCTTACATTAATTTGCCACTAATAAACGTCAAACACAACGCTGAGAAATTGTACTCTGCTTTCTTTTGCTTCGATTGTCGGCGGAACGATTTATGGTGAAATGTAGCCTCGCCTGTTGTCTATAATCCTTACTTTTCCGGTTTTAATTCTAGGAAAATTAATTTTAATTGGAAGTTCGATTTTGAAATATCATTGACTGTACCTAGTGTAGAACGTAGGCAAAGTTAATCCGATGAAAGTGCTTTTCATTATTATTGTGTATTATTATTTTTGGAAGGACATAAATAGAAGCGATCGTTTTATGTTTACGTATTTATGTAAGCCGAATTTACCCCTTATTGTTCTGGGTTTCAGTTTTATTACCAGTTAGATAATTCGGTCAAAATCAGAGAAAATTAAGAATTTGTTTTTTGTTTTAATTATACTGTACCTGAAATCGTTTACCGATGTACAGCCCTAGCGAGTCGATCACAGAAAATCGTTACGCTACGAGGAGAAGAAGCTTCCGCATGAAATTTCCAGTGGTTTGCTAATTGTTTTTTATTTTTATGTATTTAAATCCGGTTAAATTTACATTCCTTACTTAAAAATGTTCACATAAAGGATTCCTCGGCTAGTAAATACATAATGGTTTGCTAAAAGGAAAATAAAAAAATCTCCCTCCTTTTGTACCTTCGGAAATAGCAGATTTAAATGAATGGTTTTTCAGATTCTACATTTAGTTTTTAGGAAAAGTTCCTACTAATTTATTTGGACAGTCTGTTTGCAAACATTCACTGTAACATGAATAAATATATTTGGTCGGACTAGATAAGTGTCATCTCTTTATGGCCTACCTTTTTTTTCAGTTGCTGTTTGTACTATGTAGTGCCTTGGCCGTTGCGTTTGTGCGCTTAGCATTTATTGCGGTCGAATCACGTGATATTGCATGATCCATTCATTATGAAAACTCAACAAAATATTATATTGCTTCGCTATTTTCCTAATAACATCGTCTATCTGTTATCTCCTTCTACGTTCGTTTTTAGCGTCTTTGTTTCCAACTTGAAACCTGTAAATTACTTAATTTCGCTTAATATTATTGTTAAACAAAATAATTATTTGTCATCTCTTTATTTTTATTTGTAATTATTTTTTATTTTCCTTTTTCACGTTTATAATTTCATCGCGTGTTGTTTTTCATCTTTTTTTTTACATTAATCTACATAATAATCATGTTAATCTTCCCACAAAAGTTGAATATTTATTTATAATCCCTCTTTTTTTTTTAATCCTATATCTGAAAGTATAATTTTAAATACGTGAAGGGTGACTTGGTTTTTTGTTATTTTTACTATGATTTGTATACTGAAGTGTTCAGAAAACAGTAGAAGAGAATTCATATACTACTATTCCAATTTTACAATTGGGTGCAATTCTTTTCGTTATATACAGTTTCTTCTTTTATTGTAAATATTTAGTTATTTTTCATCTTATCACAAGTAACTATAGTTCATATTAGATGTGTGGTAGTAGAAAATCTTTCTTTTCCTTCCTCTTCATTTTTGTTTTCCATCTTTCTATTAAGTCAAAGGTTCTTTGAGACAGTATTAATTTTAATACTGTAAACGATATCGAACAAAACGTGGGTTATTAGTAAGCCAATAAAATATTATCTACTGGATTTTATTACTATGATCTATTGCTGTAGGTGGCTTATTATTAGTTATAATATCCTGCTGTCCTTTCTAAAGATGTCGTTAATTTCATTTGTATAAAAGTGATCTTTTCCATTTTTCAGACTTTAACCTTTTAAACTTGATCTTTAAAATTTGAAATTTCTTTAGTAAGCTACTTTAAATAAGAAGTATTGTAATCCAAATATAATTGGAATTTATTCATTCCGATAAACTAAAAACAATCGTGCCTTTAGAGAAACGTTATGCGCTCTTAATTCCGGTGTTCTTTGGTGGTTGGGTTTCAATTAACCACACATCTCAGGAATGGTCAAACTGAGAATGTACAACACTACACTTCATTTACACTCATACATATCATCCTCATTCATCCTCTGAAGAATTACCTAAACGGTAGTTACCGGAGGCTAAACAGGAAAAAGAAAGTATATAAATAAAACGCTAATATTAATTACTTTTTTCAATCAATGCAAAGAAATACGCGTTGGCGTAATATTGTTTTTGTATCGACCGGAAGAAATTGCTGTGCATACGCTTGCTAGATAATATCGTGTACGTTGCCATATAGTAATGTTAATTTTCCGAGGTCACTCTAGGGACCTTACCTTTGTATCTTGATGAACTACAATTGAGAAATTGTAGAATCACATAAGGTTAAAATGAAGTCGGTTTTAATAAAATACCACTGCGAACTAAAAACGAAACGTTGTAGGCTTATTTACGTGTGATTAAACTCGTTGGTTAAAGAGTGTTAACATTTCAGGTATTAGTTATTTTATGCTTGTCTGAAGGAAATTAGTGAGTAAAGATAACTTTAATGTTACGAATGACTTTTTAAATATTTTTTACGGTTTACTTACATGTTTACCTTAACTATGAGCGATAACGAAAGGTATTTGTTAAATTTCATCGTATTATTGATTCCTTGCTAAGTTAACATAATTTTAGTCAACTTGAGTTCGCATATGTAAAAAGAGGGGGGAAATCAGTGATAACGCATTATACCGTATATAAATTTATTTTTACGACACCGTTTGATATTCCTCTCCGAATTTAATGTAAAATTGAATCGTCGATATAGATAGTATCTCATCGAAAAGTACGATTTTTCTGCATTAAATTGTTTACGATTTGTAACATTAAGAGATTCATAAAATTGGCAGACCCACTTTGTAGGTCAGTTTTTTAAAGAAGTTATTAAACGGTCTTCAAGTTTATTACGACGTATATAAATTGTAAACTCGGGGTTAAGTACGAACAGTAGCATCGTGAAACTGAGTTTACAGCGAACTAAGTTGGAATTTTTATTTTATTTTTCATTTTAATTTAAAAAAAAGGTAATGTTATGTTTCAGTAGTATATTAATCTGTTAAGTCGGGCTTTGTTTCGCTGTTTTTATGGCATAGGATTTCCTTTTGCAGTCACCAGGACTCTACTGTTACTTCAGATTTATTACTGTTGGGACGTTGTGTGCTGTGTGTACTCCGTTCCCATTGTTCGTCGTACACGGCTCTCGTACCGTTTATTCAATTTCTCTTGGCTCATTTTCCAACATGCTGACTCCGACTGTAAAATTATACCCGGAATATTTAATACAAAAACTCAGAAATAGTTAATTGTATAATTTTAATTTATATTTTACTTCTTTTTTTGGCCGGTTTACGCGATACTATTAAATGTTTTATTTTATAAAATTTATCGGTATAGTTGATGTTTAGTCGACATTTATTGTTAAATTAATAAATTGAAATTCGTTTAGTTTCATCTTGTTATAAAATATTCACCTTTGTAACTTGGAATGTCCGTTCTGTATGTATCATGTTAATTATACTTTAACTTTCGGCCGGTAAATTTATTGCTCGAGTGTTCTAAAATAGATAAATTACTTACCTTTTATGTGACGTGTTTTAAATTTTCGCAGAAATTTTCTGAAGATTCTACATAGTATACCAAATATCTTACCAAATACCATTATGTCAAAACCGGCTGATCTTTTTTTTTGACGGGAGTTTAATATTGCTGCATGTCATCTTTGTACGAAAGACAGACAGCACGCGCAGCGACTATCGTACTTTACGATTACGTGCGTCAAATGGTATGGTCATTAGCCCTTTTCCCAAACAAAAAAAGAAAATGTTATTTCGCTTCCTAGTAAAATGCCTAGCGACCAAGTCAGAAGACTAGTTAATCTTTTCAAAACAGAACATCCAAAAATATCTTGTAATAGATTGAAATCATAATAGATTGAAACTCCAAGAAGACGAAATGACAACTGTGACCCTTGACAGTCTTTTGTTTGGAGACATCTAGAGTCGGAATGAATGGATAAACATCCAGTGTATGAAAGACCATTATTGTTTCGACATACTTGGGTTTGGTCGCATCAAGACATGCGACGCGGAGGATCAACTTCTCGAACTTTTTGTATTCAGTTGTTGACTTGCAAGTACTTCTTGTCCATAGAGTTTCTTTGCAATTTCGCCTTCTGTGCAGTTCTGCAAATTCCTGCACACAAGTACTCCGTTGGAGGAATTTAGCGTACCATGTGGTACAACCTCAATATCTATTAGTCCTATCTTCTTGGCTTTGAGTAGCCGAACGATTGTAGGTAGTTGACAGTTCCAACAAACGTCCCATAGCAGCCTTCCTTGTTTGCTTAACAGATTCTCCTGCAGCTTCTGTGATTCCTTGAGCAATCAGAAAAGAACAGGTCGTGGTAAAATCTCTTTTTCCTCTATCACCAAATATTTTGGCAACGCTTCACTACCCTTCGGTCGAAACTTAATTCAACCTTTTTTTTCCCAGTATCATCAAACTCTCTTGATATTCCTATGCCTGTGAAGACAAGACTCTACTGCACGAGGGTTTCTATGTGGACCCTCTGCTGCCACAGAATTGGGAAGTTAAAGTTTCCATGAAGTAGTGACAATCAATTTGTCGAAAGGTGAGGGCAGTTCAATGCCGGGGAATCAGTCAATGCCTGATCCGCTTTACCATTTACCCCAGGGCTCGCACGTAGCAATAAAAGCTCGCTCTCATCCATGGGCAATCCTTGCCAAGAACTGAAGCGATCGACCAACACATCGTCAGTGCAGGTTGTGTCATCAGCTTGCCCCCAATCCGGTTTTCATCACTGGGAAGGGAGATTAGAACTCCCCGCGCAATACATCGGCAGAGCTATCTCTCATTAACTCGTCCCTAATCCGGTTTCCACCACTGGGAAGGCGAATTAGCACTCCCTGTCTGTACTCCTCCCAATATCGTCGGCAAAAGCAGACTACGGTCATACCTTCCGCACGTGCTATTAGCAGTAAAAGGGAGAAGCACGACCGAACCAGCTCGGACTGCTCCGGACCGCCAATCCCGTCCTCCACAGTGAACTCTAAGTAATACCATTGCTCCATTGGGTGACATAAATGAAAATACCGAAATGCTATGTTGTTGCCACACGTCGGACTTGTGGGCTTAAAAATTGTTAAAAATGTAAAACCTCTCTCGCAGTAAGTACAAAAGAAGTGCGGATTTCTGGTATTAGTTAACGTTGAAAACCTACCCAAAAACCCATTTTTTTTGCCACAGGAACTCCAATTACTGTGAACCGATTCGCTTGAAAGTCCAATAGCTTTTTTATTTCTGTTAGCTTAAGTTTTCATCAATATCGCTTAAAAGTTTACCACATGGTAGAACGAAAAAACTGAAATTAACCAAAAATCTTGTTTTTTGGCTCTTAAATCCGGTTTCTATGAAGAGATTAGCTTGAAAATTAATAGGGCTTTATTCCCAATCAGTTTACATCACCCAACCAAGTTTCGACAAAATCTGTTAAAGATTTGCGTCCGGTAGAGCGGAGAAAAAATCTTATACATACATACTTACCTGCATATGTATGTATAAACATTTGCGGGCGCAAATTCTATGGAAAAAAGTCGTAATTGAGATACGGTTCATTATTAAAGTTTACAGCAGAATTTAATAGTTGTTTTAGTATGTTGGCCATAAAATGAAGTTAAAGTTAATAAGATTGTAAATCTATTATCACATTCAATGTTTTTTTCTGTAAAATTTCCGGGAATTAATTTCAGGAAAAACCCGTACGTTTACAGTAGATAAGTTGAGCTTATCATAATCTCTGAACCATACTTTCTAAGAAAGTATGTAGGATTATAAATTTATTTTAATGATTTCTACTGTAATGCAGAACGTATAAGATATAAATTCAGGAGGTTATAATGACAGATTTTCATAATTATATACTGGGACGTGACCATTTCATATTTTCTTTAGTGTTCCTAAGGAAACCCCTTAAACATGATCCTGCAACCCGTTTAATAATTAATTTTCAACATCCGTTAAAAATCTATTATTTAGAAAAAGAAAAATGAGCGTAAAGTTTTCACCAAAACGCCTGATACCTACGATAAAAATCAAGTATATGATGTATCGCGGAACGTTCTCCTCCAAAAATATCGGTTTTATTTAATTTGTTTATACCTTTGATAAAGTGAATTACATCCCGCATACGAGTCTTATAATAGTCGTAACGAATTCACGTACCGATTATAAAAGATAAATTTAAAGCGTGTATATATAGTTTGTTTTCAGTATCGATAATTTATTATAGAAAGTGTTAAGCATGTATTTAAAAATGCGAGAACGTATGTAAAATAGCGAACGGTTAGTTTACGGTCTATAAATATATTAAATAGGTTAGAATAATGGTGCTACTAAGTTAATAGATTCAGCAATATATTACATATCGCTAGTTTTGGGATTGTCAGTCTAAGCTCGGAGATTTTGTTCATATTATGTTCCCTTATGGAACACATTAGGGGGATTAAATGTTGTGGAAGTTAGGATAATGTAGTTCGCAAATATTAGTTAGTCCCGGTACTGGATATTATTTTACTTAGGACAGTAATAACGTGTTCGTAAGTTAAACAAATTATGATGGGATGTTGTTTTTATATTCTCATTTATAATCATTATTATTCCTTTGTTCAATATTTATTTCAGATCTATAATTAGATCTGATAATTCTATTTAAGGAATTATTTCATCACAAATCGTCAAAAACCTTAACATATAAAAGAATTTTTTCATTCTTATAAATTTATGAAGTAAATTTTATTGTAGATTTATATGTGGTAGTTTTATCTTTTTTGAAAATTAAATTGATAAAAGACTTAAATTTAACTTTGTTATAAAAACAGTTACGTACTAGACTTTTATAATATTTCATTATAAAACGCTGCACTATTAAATTTTAAAAGAGAATATTATTTAGTTTATTTGTATTGCTGTTGCATAAGAATTTTAATTGCAAACAGATGTGTGCTTTAATTTGTTGAACATTTGTTATTTCATTAAATCTGTATTAATTTAGTATTGTTTACACACAACATCCTGATTATAAGTATCTCGCTTCGTTAAATATTATTAATTTCTCCTGTTTTATGCAATTCTCATTTACAAATGCATTTCTTGTCATAACAGTTAAGTAATAATGGTTTTGTTCATAATGAAATTAATTTGATTTTTTTTTTTTTTTTAATAAAAGTTAGTTTAAATCTAAATTTTCCTTTGAATATTGAGTATCGTCCTATCGGCAAAATCCAACCTTCTCACGCCTGCTATATTTATCTAATCTACAATAATTTTAGCTCTTTCACTTTTTACTTCCTTGTACGAAGTAAAGGAAGTATTGTGATCGCGAAAAATTTCGGTTTTCAGATTTCAACGGAAATATCCATTTTGACCATCCCTGAATCCATTTTGATTACTCTAGGCGTGACGTTTGTACGTACGTAAGTATGTATCTCGCATAACTCAAAAACGATTAGCCGTAGGATATTGAAATTTTGGATTTTCCTTGGTTCCAGAGTTTATAGCCAAGTAAAATTTTAATTAATAAAATATTTGGTCTTTCAAGGGAAGAAGGCACATCGTTTCGAATCAGATTTCATCTCCTTTTTTTAAAATTTAAATATATTCATTTATTAATAGTTATTAACCCGTGATTGTAAAAAAAATATGCAATAAATAATAAATTCAATAATAATAAAAAAAATGTAGTTAATAAAATTTTGTGTGCTTTTAAAAATGTATATATGTAATTTAATAGGCATTATTACATATGTATATATGTAATAGATTTGGCGAAACATCTGATTATTTAATATTAATTGAAAATTATAATTTAGAATCGTCTTTTTTTGGATTTTCTAGTTTAATTTTATCTACGTTAAAGTTAACTACAGATTGACTAAAAAATAGACCCTCACAGAAACAACGTGTACACTGACGCATGCATGCCCGATCTTTAGTAAATTGCAAAAAGTTCTTATCTTTTAGTTCATTACTCCTGTGATATTGTCGGTCAATATTCTCCCTAAGTCGGAGTTTTATCATCATTTCGTTTGTTTATTTTTTGTTGCTAATCATTTAATCGCTCTTTGTTTTGATATAATTCTTCTATCTTAATTTGTGTATACGTTATGTAGTTTCAGCAATTGTGTAACTATCCACTTTAGTTGAGGATCGTATCTCACTTTTAAAAGAATTAAGTTTAAATGAAGTGCAGAAAAAATTTATGTGATTTAATAGGCGTACAAGGAAGTCATGTGGTGCCCATATCAGATTTTTGATTATTTTATGATTGGAAATTGTGATTTTACGCTTATTATTTCCAAGTGGTACGTTTTGTAAAGGCGACCCGACTTTGAACATAATTTTAGTTTTAAATTTACGGTGAAAGAAGTTTGCGTGAAAAGTTACAGTGTAATAACATGTAATCTTTACATTCGTAGCCCAATTTAACACACAAAAACTCATGTCCGGATCAAACAGGTTTTAATTAAGTTAAAAATAAATCATAAAATTTCACCGAAGCTTCTCGCTTAAGCAACCTTTATTATTTCTTAAGAAATAATTAAAATTAGTTTATTTTTAGTTACTAGCAAATGCGTATGGTTTTGCCGATTATATTTTTAGTATTTTATTACATCCCGTTTTTTATTATTTAAATAAAACAAAAATTGTGAATTAAATAGGATGAATAGAGAGAGAATAATAAATAAAACTAATGGTAATTTTTAAAAAATCGTTCACCCATACACTCATAAGCTTTGAGTTTATACTTTGATCATTCTGTCTCCTTACTAGCGGCGTCGCGTGCTCATCGTTTAGTGCTGTCGTAAAACGGTATCCGGGTTTAGCATTAAACTACAAAATCCACTCGTATTACTCCGGTTTACTGGCTTGCATATAAAGAAAAATGGTTTTATACCATTTAAGTAGTCCCGTATACCACTCGTATGTGTGTGTTTTGTGTTGAAAGTTGAAGTCTAATGTATTACACAATATTTTTTATGATACTTAAGTTGTGTAACTTCTTATATTGTAATAAAGTATCATTATCTAACGGCTTAAACTTATTATATTTTATGTTTTTGCCGGTCCAGTTTTATTTTATTTTTTATTACCATTTTTAAAGATTAAATTTTCTGCTGGGATTGTAAACATTAAACAATTACTTAAATTTTAAAGTGTTATGCTCGAGGCGTTCGGTTCTGGAGGTTTTCCATTGTTCGATAAACTCACACCGGCCTTCTTGTTAATATTCGGTCCACGAAGTAATCTAGTTTTTATCATTTGATGATGCAGATACCGATGACTTGTCATCAGACCTACGTAAAACGTTACAAATTGTGGTTATTTCTACACCTTAATTTTCATATTAAAAAATATATATCAAATCCGTTTAAAATCGAACCTTGCCTTGTTTGTTGGCCTTGAAGCGCTTTGTTGATTTTTAGTGCTATTTTTATTTTTTTCCATTTCAGAAGATTTAACGAAGCAAGTATAATTTACATAAAACAAATTTTAAATTCCCTTCTGCCTTCAGTTTTGATTTTAAAATTTAATATTTAATTGAAAGTTTGTTTTGATACTGAGCTGGTCTTAATCGATTGTAATTTTTATTGTAAGAGTATTTTTATGAATACAATAAAGTTTGAATTTGATTGTAGCTTTGTAATATTTAAAACTGGTAATATTAAAAACTATCTAAAATCCAGCGCAAAACTTATTAGAAAATGTACATTCCGATCGGTCTATTTGTACTGCATTTTAGATCGGCTTTAATCCATTGTCCTATTTTACTATGACTTTTGTTTTTACAATAGTCAATCGGCGTATTTGTGAATTCTTACACCAGCTTTATTAAAATACTAGACGCGATATATATTTGCGAACGGGTTTGAAGGTTAGAATTTTACTTTTTAATAACAAAAAATCGTTGGTGATAAACATTTTATTCTGGAATGTTTTCCTGTTATCCCATAAAATTTCATTTTATTACTGAAATGTTTAGGAAAAACCCGATCGAAACTAAAGAAATTAGTCCTATTTTTAAACTGCTTTTTAACATAATCCATTTTATGTTTGTATGAAACACGGAAGAAAATTTTGTGTTCCTGCTCAATAATTTTCATTGTGCTTGCTCCCCAGTTTACTTGTTTTTGGACTGCTGATTTTTTCTATGAAAATCATTTTTTCAGTTGTAATAAAATGGCTGTAATTTATAAACAGCTGCACGTAGAGCTATTAAATTAAGCGACAATAAAAAGAAAATATCATTTGTCTAACAGTTCCATTTTTTTATCATTTTTACGCCGACGTAAAGTCGAGTTAGGATAAAAATTTGAAAACCAGAATATTTTTAATCGTCAAAATTTACGATAGCACAATTACTGGTGCGCATTAGTTCTACCTGGGCTGTCCGAAGTAGCGTTGCCCTGCTAATAATACACTGCGGAGACTGTGTACAGAGACAACATGTGGTAGGCAACAAGAAGCCTGTCGCCGATACAGTGATCTTACACCTTGTTCGTCAACTGACCTTTCAAACTTTAACAAGTAAAACTCTTTTATAATTTTGCTTGCGGTTTATTTGAAAAAAAAAAAAAGAAATTATAGATTTAAAATTGCTTAGGTTAACAGTATTTGTACAACAAAATTAAAATCCTCCCTTAATTTTTTATACTGTTATCATGCGCGAGAATTTTTCTGCTCTTACGCAAAGATATAACGCCGTTAATATGGACCAAATTATCCATTGTTTGTGCTAGTAAATCCATATTTTTGTAGGCTAGCCGGCCGTTTAAGGCTTAATATAACTATACCCTCGAGTATTATCTTGATTACCTCTGAATATTTTCCATTCGTTTTTAGTAAAATCTATTTAAATAATTATTAATGTTTAACGTCGAACCGATAATTATTAATTAACATTCCTTTTGCATTATTAATTAACTGAATTATCGGCGTAACAAATAAAATTACCGGCTCTAGTATTAAGAAATTTTCAACGTACGCGTGCAATTAGCCTATATTTTGAAAGGTTATACTCCAGAGAGAGAGAGAGAGAAATAGAACTGAATTTATTATGCAGATCTTGGGTTTAATAATTATTCACTGTGTTGATGTTTATAATAATGCAAGCCACAAATTCACATTTATACTAATTCGTAATAAGAGTTAAAAATCGTATATATACACAATTATAAATAGAAATGATGTGTCTTGTGTCTGTTTTATTTATTAAATCCTTTTTTAACGATAATCACCTCGAAAACAACTTATTATATTCGACCAAAATCCTACGCGTTTAAATTAATATCCAGGAATTTTACGTCATTTAACTTAGATGTTATTTTCTTGGACGCCTCCATTTTATGTTATTTTATCCATCATTTTCAGTTTTGTGAATCGCGCTTGTTTATTTTTTTAGCGGAATAGAATTAAATCTAAAGAAAAGATGTGCATAAAATATTTGAATTCCTGCGGCCGATTTAGTTGCTACTTTTGATTAAGATTGCTAAGCGATTCCACAGTCTTAAGTACGCTAGCCTGTTTCAAGATGTAATTTAATTAATTCTCGTAACCCTTTTTTTATATTTCAGTTAATTTTACTTGGGTATTCTTTTTTGAAATCCGATATTAGTCAGCGTTGTTTATATCCTGCACGCATGGTACTGTGTGTGTTATTTATAATATATATGCGAGTGAAATTGTGATGAATTCTTTTTTTTTAGCGATAGAAATATTTAAATAAATTTAACAATTAATAATTTTTTTTCACTATTTATAAGAGGATTAAATCTATTTCAGAACTTGCATTAATTTTCCAAAGTCGCCTAATCTCTGTATGTTATATTAATAAAATTTTTAGAATTAGAAAAATGCTGTGGTATATTTATCATTCAGCAAAAAAACGTTTCTTTATTGTACATGACATTAATAGATCATAATTATAATTTTATGGTTAATTGAAGTCGTGTGTGAATGTTATAATAATTCTTGTTTCTTTAAAAAAAAAAGTGTTGTTTAGTTTATTCAAAATATAATATTGTTTAATCTCTAGATTTTTTTAAAATTTATTACTGACCGGTGGATTTAAAATATTATTATCGCTGTTATGAATTAATTTTATGTATAAAGAGTTCTTTTAGTTCTCGGGTGAAATTATTATACTCATAAGAATTTGTTTTATTTACTCACAGTTATTTGGGCTACAAATGTAAAAGATTTAAATCCGAACAAAACTGTGTTAACGATCTTAATAAGCATTGACGTTTAAATTTTTTTCACGATTATAATGTGTTACGAGGGATGCATTTTTCGTTTCGAAATATGGAAACGTTAATAATTTTGATAATTTATTGATGTTTGTATATAATGTATCAACGTTTGTTAATTCTTTATAATAAAAAAATTTTAATTCCGTACGATATGACGTGATGTGATTTGATGTGTCGACTTGTGCCAGCCCTCCTCCGTTTAATTTTGTTTGCTACCAGATTCACTGAAATAGCGACAGAGAAAGAGGAAGGACCTAGTTTTATAAATAGTAGGTAAGGCACGGTATGCCGATGTTTATACCCGACAGTAGTCTCTCTTGTCAAACCGCGAAATTGTCTGTAACCGGTAGTGAATTGAAGCCAAGAAATCGGCTTTCTTGGAGGGCGGTAGACGCAGCTTTTTTTTAAATTTGAAATATTGTTTCGTTTTTATCTTTTTTCTGTCTTTTTATAAAATGTTCATTTAAAAAAATAATAAAGTTTGAATATTTACCAATTCGTTATCAAAGCATAATTTAAAATATAATTTATGAAATTGTCACGTAGCGTAAAATATCGAATCATTTACTTTGATCTAATTTCATTGTACGCGTTTTGTGGTTCGTGATTATTTCCTGTAACTCGGTCGATATACATTTTAAAAAATTAAAATTTTATTTAAAAAATGATTGCATAAATTGTTATGATGAGCTCCATCCATCGGTCTGAAAACACCCGTGTAACTCCGCCGAATTCAGTAGTGGAACTTGCATCTCTTTCATCCGATAGGTACTGGGTTCGATTCCTGATCGGGTTTGGCTTTTTCTTTCTTTATAAAAACTCATTTCAAATCGTTAACTGTAACTAATCGGAAGGGGAAGTAACCTGAAATTATTTGAATAAATTTATATTCGGACTGCACCTTTGCAAGAAAACTTTCCTTCGGTATCCACTGAATGACTTTGAAATCTAAAATAATTACGGTAATTTTTTTAGCATTCTATTTGAGAAATGTTACGTATTCTCAATGTGCCTTTCAATAAACGTTTTAGCCTCTCCGCTCGACTTAAATTTTTAAGTTTAGCTTGTTAGAAAAATTGCTTGGCACGTATGTACCAAAAACAATTTTAGATTTCTTAAGATATATGTATAAAATTTTTGGGTATGAAATTTTTGAAGAAAATATATGGTTTATTAAAAGTAAACGTACGGTAATATCCAAAGACGGGAGTACATTTATCGATTTTACTTCACGTGTAATTATTTGCGACATTTTTTCAGTGCTTTTAAAGACGAAAATGCTTTAAATAATACATTTAGGCTCGGTTTCAATTTTCCACGTCATCAGCTGTAATAATTTATAAACCAGCTTTCCGTTACTAAAACATATAATTCAACTAAAAGGTTATAAAGAATAGCTTACATGTATTAGAGAATGTTTGCCACCTACTGTAATCCACCAGTTGTCTGATTAAATGTAAAGTAAATGTTTGAATGCTTAAAAGCAAAAGATGAATGCAGAGATGTTAATTCATGATTAACATGATCTAGATAATAGTAGCAAACATCTTACGAACAAGACGTTACGGTTTTATTGACGTACAATTTAATTTTATTTCTTTACGACCGACTATTATGAACGTAAAAATTTTAATTTAAATACAATTATGCATTTGAATTAAAATCTCTTGGGAAATCCCTGAGGATGGAGTAATGGCTCCATCATCTTATACTTTTAAAATTGTTGGTAAGTGGAACTTTATCTTATACAATTGGTATATGAGGTGCGACAATAAAGTAATGAGACTGATTTTTCTTTGCAAGATGTGGCAACCCTGCAGCTTGCGTAGGCACACCATCTTTGACCTTGGTCTATAAGCTACTTCTAGTCAAAGCGGCACATTGATGCAACTGCTCGGTCGTGAGTTGTGCTGTAATAAGTGAGCACGTGTTTGTGTCTCTCGTCACAGAAATGAAACCGCAAAATATTGCGCAACGGTATGCCATTTCTTTTTGCGTTAAATTGGGTGAAAACGCGACGACAACTTATGGTAAGCTTCAGAAGGCTTTTGGAGAGGAGGTTATGTCAAGAGCTCAGGTTTTTCGATGGCGTAAAATTTTTAGTGAAGGCAGAACGAATGTTGAAGATGAAGACCGCAGTGGACGACCATCAACCTCACGGGACAGATGATCTGTCCCGTTAGGTTGATGGTCGCACCCTGGTCAACTTGACCAGGGTGCGTGAAATCGTACGATCTGATCGAAGATTATCAGTGAAAATGATTGCAGAATAACTCAACATCAATCGAAAAACGGTTCGTCTAATATTAACTGAAGATCTTGGTATGAGAAAGATTTGTGCAAAAATGGTCCCCAAAAATCTCGCACAACGACAGCGAGAAACACGGAAAAATGTGACAGCCGATCTGTTAGAGCAAACTGAAATCAAACCAGATTTGTTGAGTCGTGTTATCACTGGTGATGAAGGTTGGTTTTTTCAATACGATCCAGAGAAAACGCCAAAGTTCGCAATAGTGCTGAAAGGGATCACCCAGACCAAAAAAAGTCGCATGTCAAAGTCAAAAGTGAAATGCATGCTTGTGTGCTGCTTCGATTCCAAGGGAATTGTTCATAAAGATTGGGTGCCTCCTGGACAAACAACAGTTAACCAACATTTCTAAAAATAAATTTTAGAAAGACTTCGTAAACGAGTTCTTAGTGTCCGTGCCCACATTGCTGATAATTGGATTCTGCATCACGATAATGCGGCACCCCATACTGCTCTGTCAGTACAGCAATTTTTAACCTCAAAACAAATTTCAGTACTACCACCTTATTCATCAGATATCGCTCCGTGCAACTTTTTTCTATTTCCAAGAGTCAAAATGGCGGTCAAGGGACACCATTTTCAAACATCACAAGATGTCCAAAAAGCTGTGACGAGGGTCCTTGAGGATATTACAGAAGATGAGTTCCAGAAATGTTACCATCAATGGCAGAAGCGCTGGAATAAGTGTGTGCAATCAGAGGGGAACTACTTTGAAGGAGACAACACTAAACATGACTAAAACGGTAAGCAACATTTTTTTTCACATCGGTCTCATTACTTTATTGTCGCACCTCGTATAATCTATCGGTTCGGTTGAGTCGTAGTTCTTCAAAATCCTTGTAATATTTTCATGCTGTTCCTAAATAAACAGATTCAAATAGTGTTCGTTTTGATCTAATTATAAATTCTATAGTACGCAGTTTTATTGGTTTTTAACCTTATGATATTTATATCTGGAATAAATTTATTTAATTCATCATAACTCCGTACACGTTATATATCGGTTATTTAAGTCGACTTAAAAATTATATAAGTACTCGTTATATTATATTTTTAAATAAATTTCTGTGTTTATCTCTAGAGAAGAAATAGTTTTGTGGTTCATTAATTTTATTTATTGCTAAAAAAATATTTTTTGCGCATCAGTTTCATCTGACTAAAATAAAATTTGGTTGCAATGAAATGCGGCCTAATTTATATTATACTGAAAGAAATGTTTAAATTTTTTATTTTAATTAATATTTTTTATTTTTTAGCGATTTAATCTCATAATTTTGTTTTAACGGCGGTAATTGAGTGATAATTTGATAAAAGTTATCTAATTGGGTTGTCCGGTTTGAAGTTTACTTTGCAACGTAATTGACCCGTGCAGTCGTCAGTTGATTTTAACACTTTCTTCTCTTTCAACAAAAATCTTTTTTTCTATTCTACTCAGTTGATGAGGTTCTTTATATTGAAAAGGTGCCAGAGAAGAAAATTAGCGTTACAATTTTTAATTAAGCAAAGATAATTACAGTTTTTTTTCTTATCTCAGTCCGAATATTTTATTCATAGAAAGGTAAAAAGCATTTCATTTCGGAAGAACGAGTGAAGAATATTTCTAATGAATTTTTTCATATAATTACATCTTTGTTAGAGAAAGATTGTTTACGATTACTATTTTATTTCTTACTACACTCTGTAATCAAATGTTTAAAAATATACGCGTATATTGCCAAATATAAAAAATATTTTAGACAAATTCTTATATCGAACAGTTACATTTTTCTTTTTTAATTTTAGCACCTTAATATTTTTTTTTAATCCGTATTCTTTAGTGTACTATTAAACGTATTATAAATTCGTTATTTCCCTAATTGCTTTTATTTGTGTAAAATTCATACATTATTTCAATTGTGATTTTCCGCCCGCAAAAATCTGACGACAAAAAACGACGCAACAACAACCCGCTCCATCATTTCATTCGTGTTTACCAATTCTGCAAACGCCTTGTGTGTAGCCGAATTTTTTTGATAAATACTCGTAAATTCATTTTAATTAGTATAAACCTTTGTAGATTTAGACATAGTGTTACACACGCCCAAAATTCGCTAGTTGAGAATTATTTTTAAAGCTTATTGAAGTTTAAATAAATAAAAATATATTTATGTACTATTCAAACGGTCCATGTGACCGATACAGTTGCTCAAGCATTAGACATATTGTTGCCAAATTTTGCATTCACCACTGTTATATCAGGACCTTGATCTTTGAAATTACCCGATAGAAATTCATCTTTTGGCAAGTCTTGTAAATATTTTTTGCTTATTAGAGATTTCATCTTGATTTCCGCATTTATTTATTCACTAATTAATTGTAAAATTGATACGTCGTTAAAATCAGATATTTCCATGGAAAAATAAAAACAGATTTCTTTTGACATAACTTGTGATTATCTGGAACGATTGAAGTTAGTGGAGATAAATTTCCGTTATTGTTCTAGTAGTCCCTAGCTTTAGATTTGCACCTGTAGTAATGTGGGATCGCTTCGCTTGGACGTTCAGATTGAGATAAATATGTCGCAGGCAAACCTCCATCACGGAGTTCTTCATACAGGTTCTTGTATTGTGCTTAAGTGCATGATACGTAAATTGTTCTATCATAAGTGCACTGTCCTTCACGACTGACTAAATATTTTCATTTCAAAAACGTTGAACGTCTTTTTATCATATTAGGTTAGCATTGCCATCTTTCCTTACAATTACTTGTATCACTAAGGAAACGTTGTCTCCTTGATAGTACGTTGAAGAATTTATTGTTATTTCGGTGTATTTTTCAGTTATATTGGGAAATCGTTTGTAAATGAGTTTTGATTTTTTAACTAGAGGTAAATGTAAGAATTAATTAACCTGAATTATTTATTAATTATGGAGTTAATTGATTAGAGCACAAGATATTGAGGGCCATGTCAAACATAGAAATCTATGCTATTTACAATACGTTAAAAAATAGTTTCCCAAAATTACGATTACTTTAAGAACATTTATAACTTCGACCGAACAAATAATCGCGCTCATTCTGATTAATTTAGACACTGAAAATAAACTTAAAGTAAATTAAACTATATTTAAGCACCTACATTCGTTTGCGCGAGTAAAATTAATAGTTAACGAAATGCACGTTATATTTCATAACGCACTAAGATTTATCTGGTAAATGGTCAGGAAAATCGAATATAGCCTATATAAGTAACGGTTTTACCTTATTATTGCCGTACTAACCAAAACCTTTTGCCTGTGCTAAGAAGTTTAAAGGAAATTACTTGTTTGTAGAATGTATAAGGCGATCACCTTTTTTCATTGCACGTAATCTTGTGTTTAGTCGTTTTATAAAATTGTTGGTTACATCATACATTTTATGATCATTAATTTAATCGTGAGATGATGAAATTAATTTAGTTTTTAAGATCAAACTATTTTCTTAAGTTTTGAAACTATCTTAATCTTTACTAAGTAAGCTCATTATTAAATATTTAGTTTGCCTACGAACACTCCTAAAGTAAAATATTACATCTTGGGCTGTATACAAAAATTTATAAATGGACTTATTTGATAAAAAACAAAAATGGGCCGTCATTGCGAATTGTGTATAATGAGAGGAATATACTATACTTTTTAATTAAAAAATTTATGTTTATTACAAAATTACAATATTTACTTATATTATGTGACTTTTTATTGCGTTACATAGCATACTCGGTTTACGAAAAAGCATCTAATTTGTACTACTTTAGATGCAGTTTCAATAATTTCTGAATTAACTGTTAAGTAATAGATTTCTTTTAAGAAAAACCATTTTTTAGACCGTTGCGTTGTATCTGCTTATACAGCTGTTTAGAAGGTACACTTTTAATACTCTGTTGAAGTGTAGGCAACATAATGCACGATTATGCAAACATAATGTACATATTTGTATAAAGCATTCCTTTATATAAACATATACTCGTGCTCTATTATTGTCGGAATTTTTCATTTTTACAGTTTGCGATTGTTTTGCCCTAATATGTTATTATATTTTTATTTTTCATAAAAGGTTACAGTAGAGTTTCTTAGTTCACAGATTTATCTAAAATGTTACGTAGCTTTATTGTTATTGGTAATAGTTACGCCGTCGGTGGTATTAATTTTCTGTTCTTTACTTTTGGGCGATAGTAACATCTTCAGTTTTGGCTCGCATGATGGAACATTTTAAATAGTATTAAATCTTAAAATTGTAATTACATAAACCAAAATTCTCTACTCGTTCAATACGATACTCGATATTTATATCGAGTTATACTACTCGATATTTTTTCTGAAGAGATTTGTTGATTTAAATTATTGTCATGCAGACATGACAATTAGTTTTTATCTGTTGAGATACTTTGTTATTCTATAGTGATCAAGGTATTAATTTTCCTTGTTCCTCCAGAGCGAGTGCTGGAACAATATTTTGCTATTAGACGTGGAGTAGCGCACTAGTTCGTGATGTGTGGCATATACAATTTATGAGAAATGCCATTCGTTTAATTATGATCAGGATGAAACATTAAGGGTGTACGATTGTATATAATTCGGCTTAGAAATATTTTCGGGGAGAAAGCAAAATATACATTTTTATTTTTCACTTTGTTTCGGGCCTCGTCATTTTTTCTCAATGGAACGTCGGTTAATATTTTATAAGCTTTTTCTTTTGACTGAAGATCGTGCGAGCCTTTTAATTTTTTATCATGAAAAGATACGATAACCCCGACGTATTTTAGTTAAGTCTGTAGATGAATAATTTCATTAATTATATTTGGAACGAGTGAACCCTCGCTCGCCTTTTTATCTTTTTATTTTTAGCATATACGGTGTCTGCATTGCTTATAACTATCGGAAAGGACCAGGATTTCAGTTTCTGTTTAAAGCGGCAGTCTCTGTTTTTACATATATAAAGTAATGTTATTTGCATTTTGTATTCGACTTTACATATTACGTTCTCTAGGTTTCTTTGGAGATTTTAATTCGGTTTACGTTTACAGACTTTGCTTTCTTTATTTAATTTTATGAATAGCTTTACTGGATGTAATGTCGTTATAAATTTCATGTTTAGTTTTATGCGGAATGATTATAAAAATTGGTGAGGGCGTAGAAAATGTTTGTATGTGGTTATTGAATTTTATGCTTCTCCTCCCTCAGAAAATTTCACTGTTTTTTTAAAGTTATTGTCAAATCGTACCCGTTCCTTAGAAGTAGTGTTTGCGAACGATTGCATAAATTAAGCTTATGCGACTTATATATTGATAAAAACTGTTAATTTATTGAATAGTTAACAGAATTCATTTTTAAGCAAAGTAGAACACATTGTGTATGTTCACTTTGTTACGTATTGAATTTTTTTTCGGTAGTGCGAAAGACAAGGATATATATATAAAAAAATAAAAATAAGTTCGGTGGTGTCGCAGTTTTCATACGGATAGAGATATTGAGATAACCCGGCGGAAAAACCAATTTAACACCTCTCTGAACCTTTAACAAAATTTTGCATACTTACACGAGACATATTTTCAAACCCGGAGTTTATTTAGCTATGAAGATTCTATACCAAAGAAATGCGAAAATTCCGCCAGTATTCTAAGAGTATAAAGTAAAATTTCAATAACAAATGTTCTTGCAAATTCAGTAAGCCTATATTCTGACGAATTTAGTAATTTTTTTGTAGATTGTATGTAAAAAATAAAAGATTACTAAATTGTATTAGAAAGCACATTTTTTACGATAGGCACCGCTAATACCTGGGTGGAGATTTTTTTTTACAGCTACGTATAGGGAAACTTTGTTGTGCCCTTGCACAAGTCTGGTAGATATAGATGCATCAAATTTAATTACCAACAAGAGGTAGCTTAAGAGAGATTCCCACTTCCTTAATGCGGATTTAATGTGTCTTGCAAAAACCACAGGGAAGGTTACGATCAAGAATTGAGAGATTACGATTTGATATCCTCCGTATAAAGGTGGTGTGAAATGATACATAAGTCCCATCCAGGTAATGTATGAGGGTAAGTCAATTATCCGCAGTGTAGTTATAAATTTTATTGCAATACAAATAGGAAACTTACGTGTATATCATTTTTCAACATAGTCCCCTTGCATTTCAACGCACGTGATCCATCGTTGCACAAGGTTCCTGATGGCCTCATTTTGGGTTGTGCTGCAAACTAGGAATGCACCGCTTCTTTCACTGTTTCGTCCGAGGAAAATCGAAGACCTTTAATGCCTGAGTTGACCAAACAAGTGGTAGTCAGAAGGGGCAACATCAGGACTATACGGAGGATGAGCCGGCACTTCAAAGTTGAGTTTCTTCAGCGTTTCAGCAGTGTGGGCAACAGTATGTGGGCGGACATTGTCGTGCAACAACACAACACCTTTCGACAGCAGTCCTCGGCGTTTGCTTCGAATTGCAGGCTTCAGTTTGGTAGTAAACATATCACTGTAACGCGCACTTTTTATTGTCATGGCCCTTTCCTCATAATGTACTGGGACTTGAGTCTCAAAAAACAGTAAGCATCGGTTTTCCTGCGAACGGTTGATTCTTGAACTTTTTTTTGCAGGGCGAATTCGGATGTTTCCATTTCATACTATACTCTGCCGTTTACTCTCCAGCTCGTAATGATGAATTCATGTTTCATCACCAGTGATGATTCTGTCTAAGAAGATGTCCCGTTCGCTACCATAGCGATCCAAATGTTTTTGGCAGTTGTCCAAGCGCGTTTGTTTTATGCAACTGTGTGAGTTGTTTTGGGACCCATCTTGAACAGACTTTATGAAATCCATGTCTGTTGTGGATGATTTCGTAAGCAGAACCGTGACTAATTTGCAGACGATGTGCCACTTCATCGATAGATACTCGTCTGTCTAAGAAAACTATGTCACGTGCACCGCTCAATGTTTTCCTCATTTGTGGCGGTAAACGATCGTCCAGCTCCTTGGTCGTGCGTAACACTTATGCGACCGTTTTTGAATTTTTCAATCCATTCGTAGACACTCATTGTGTTGCGGCAACAGACTGTTCTCGTACTGTACCGAAAGTCTTCGATGAATTACGGCCCCTGATACACCTTCCGACCACATGAAATGGATCGGTGAACGTTGCTCTTGTTTGTTGCAAACAGAAAGCGGAGCAGCCATGGTTAACGGCAGGGCAGCGAACTAACCTAGCAGCATGAAACCTGCACAAACATAACAATTAAACCACGCATGCGTCATCTATACAACACGACAGTACTACCAACATAAACAAAAGTATAACTAAATTGCGGATAATAATTGACTTACCCTCGTACATTCATCTCGACCACATACCCCCGGAGATCGGTGTAAAACTATATCCGGGATAAGAGCGGCACACTTTACTGTTTGACGATTTGTATATCCTGGCTTTTAATTTATTATAGAGCAAATTACCTTCCTCCGGCTAGACTAAGTTTACGTTAACAAATGGAATGTTAACGGGGGGAAATGTTCATCTCACAGTATATATCATATAGAGTGTAATACACTATGTATACAGTTCCGTAGAGTTATTTTTTGTGTGTATATATTATTTTTCAACATATTTTCTCGGTAAACAGTTTTACTTAACTGAAATTCAGTCTGTTAATGGATATATTTTATAATTAATCTGATTTTCTGCCAATAAAATGAAGGCGCGGTTCATACTTCTTGGCTAAGCCTACGCGCATTATATGATAATTTTATATTACTTGACAGCGTCTGGTAAAGTATTTTTAGAATAGGTGTGTTGTTTTATTATTAATTTTTAAATATTTTTCTAACTTATGAACGAAGTTGTTGAAAGATTCACTTATAACGGTATACATTGTACTATTTATACTGCGGAGCACGTCACCCACCGTGTTTGCTTTAAAAATGTTTTCCAATAAGCAAGTCGCTAGTTTTCCTTTAATAATAAAGTCTCATGTAAATTTCAATAATCCGCATGCCACCTATTTTTATAAATCGTATTTTATTTATTGAAAATGCCAAATAATGTTTAATGTTTGTTCCATCATCGACATTCTATTTTCTGCTGTAGCTCACCTTCATATATTACACTTCATAAATTACAACGTAATAACTTGCGGGAGATAATATCTCTCGAATTAATTCAATAATTTCCTTGCGAGGATTTTATCTTTAGAAAATACGTTTCGAGGAAGATTTAAAGTTTCACAAAAGCTATTAATTTGGAAATTACAGAAATTTAAGTTATTATTTGCATTAATTAAGCGACGTGTTTCCGTCGGCGGTTGTTGTTATTTTCTCTCTCTACTTGAGTTTCACTGTTGCTGTTTTTGCTTCGTATTTGTGCCGCTGTTGTGAAATTAGATTATTTCCTTCTTTACTTAGTTTTTTATTATTTCCATTTTCTTAATAAAAACATATGAGCTCTTACGTTTTCATTTTTACATTTAAATAAAACACTTAAAACAGCATCTGCTCATTTAGGTTTCCGTAATGGAAACCTGCTTTTAATATGATATTTCCGAAGGTATTTTTAGCGGTTAAAAGTTTTAATTAATTAAAACCGTACATTTTCTTCATAAAAATCTTCTTATATTTTCAGCCGGCAGTAAATATAGTCTATATTATTGTTTGTTAATTGTCCGGACTTAGTCTAGATAAACATATTCCGCAGCAGGGTACGTATTTAACGTATATCGGTTTAATCTATTTAAGTCCAGTTATCGCATCGCTAATTAAATTTGGACGCTTCCGGTTCAGTGAAACAACCGGGAGTCTTATAATATCTTAATATTTATTTGGCTTCGGTGTCACCAGACAAAAAAGGAATGGTTTGTAGAGGCAAAAACTTATTTCAATTTTATTTTCATTAAAGTAAATATTTGGCCGGGTCGTTTTTATAATGGAAATTTATACCGTGTGAAAAATACGGAGAATGGCGTATTTTGTTTGATGGAGATATTGTTGACTTAATAAAAATATATAATACCTCGGCTTCTATTTTGTTGATTTACTGGAGTATAAAACATGATAACTGAGAGGGCTTTATAAATATTTTGCATTAGTTATGTGATGAAAGAGATTTAAGATAAAATTGGCATCATTTTGTTGTAGTTACGAGTAAAATGCGGAAGATAATATTATTAAACTTATTGTAATTAATTTAGTAGATTTATTTGAATTTGTCTTTCTTAGTTAATGATGTGATTATAAAAATTTCCTCATTTTTTATAACAAAAAATTATAAAAAATGTGGAAAAATAAAAATAACATAATATATAAAAATAATAATAAAAATAATATATAAAAACGGATTCGTCCTAGTGTTTGCAGGGTTCAGCAAAGCGGCACTTAAAAGTTCGTTCGTTATCTTATTTCTTGGGGTTATCGTTGTGACGATGTCACTGATAGGTTTGAATATCATCCATATTTTGAAAGTACTGGCATATTGATTTGACTATTTGTACGACTTCGGTTTTCACATGGCTTTATTCTAAAGTTTCCTCCCCGTATATCGTATTAAATTAAGCATGGGATTGTTATGCGTAAAAATGACTATACTCTACTGATTATCTTGTATATTGTGTTAGACCGCCTACAACAGTTATGGAACTCTCTCTCTCTCTCTATATGTTGTGTATATATATATATATATATACACAACAACAAACTTATTATATTAATTAAATTACAATTTTGAATATTTTATGTAGTGACAAAAAAAACAATTTGATTTGTTTCGGATCTGATATACCGTACTTGTAATCGCACAACCTTTATTACAGATACATTTTTTGCCCTATCCCTGAGACTTACGTTTTAGCTCTAACTTAGCTTTCCATGACCTATCGGTTTTGTATTTGTATATCGTCGTTTGGAATAACTTAAATTTTAGTTGTGCTGTGGGTGAATGTGTCTTCGTATTAAAATACTGGCGTATCGAGAAAGAATTCGACGATCTTTTTTAGACTTGGCGGGGTTTCTTATTCGTAAACTTTTTTATTAAGAAATCCGTGAATATCCAATAATGAAATATGACGTAATTGAAGTTTGATACTTAACATTAAAAAAAATAGCTTTCCTAGAATATCTTGTCGATGTATTTATCGTTAAATTCTGCTATAGGTATCCCGTATTTTGTTTGTATGTATAAAAGAATGGTAGAATCGATTATAATAAAATTTTCTGGATTAAACTTTTGAATTTTTTTTAAATTCAGTTTATTTTCTAGACATCGACGGGCTTTAGAAAAAAATCAAACGAAAAAGAATCAACATTAGAATAAAGAAAATTAATTAAATTAAAAGAGTATTATTTAACTAAAGTTCATAATATTTGCTCTATATTTTATAGTAAAACTGTTGGAATTTTAATTCAAAGTTCAGTTCCAAATTCCAAATATAGTTTCTCAGGTGTAACCGAATTTTTTGGTTTGAAGGTTAATTTTTATACCTAAAAGATAAACAGATATTTTGAAACAAAATTTCAAGAAAAATAGAAACAAAAAAAGTTAGCCCAGGCACAAAACTAGGCAGAGCAAATTTTTATTCGGTTTTATCTTGTCGTTGTTGATTCGGAAATTGGTGGAATGCATTTATTACGGCCAGTTGTTGTGTTTATCACAGTTACGGGTAAACTCGACTTCCGATTTTTATGAAATGTTGATGTTAATTCTTTAATATACGGAGGATAGATATATTTTTTAACGTTTTTTATAAATTTTAATTTTTAAATGGCTGCTGCTAATCTATATTTCATTAACGGGCTATGATGAAATGCGTGAAGTTATCGTCGTCACTTCGTAGTTGAATACATCATCCTTCCCGACTCTTGTCAGATAAATCACTTCGTGGCTATATCTAAGATGCTTATCCCTAAGACGTTTTACTCGAAGTACGTACCTATCGTGGAAAACGTTTTAATACCGGAGTTTATAAGACATTTATAAGACATTTTTCGTAATTCTTATATTGATTTCTTCAAATAAATTTTAACTCCTCAACAAGAATCTCTGTATAGTTTTTTTAATATAATTACCAAATTTTTTCCCGTGAAGTGGTTCTTAACAAACTTCATAAAGATCAGTTATTTTTTAGTTATAATTCAGAAGAAGCTGAAGTATTTTTCAGTTGGATTATTGTGTCATGTTCGATTATTCCATTATCAACCAATAAAAAAAGCAATTTAGAATTTTTGTGGATTAAACAAGGCTAACAGTTATCCAGATAGCGCCCAATGTTTTTGTTTAGCTTGTCTGTTAACATTTTTGGTTTTTTATTTTTTGTTTTAATGTTAACTAGAATAATTGCTTTATTCGGTGATAAAAAGAAGAGATATTTATTTTAAATTAAGGAAGCTGAATAATATTAGTCCTTTTTCAACCGGTAGTTAAGTTTATTTTTGGGTAATAAAAAATCAATTTATGTTAAAAGATTTCGTATTAATGTAGGTTATTATTCGATTATAGTGTACTTTTAATTAGTTCTCATTTTAATAACAATAATCTTTCCTAAGATCTTTTTTGTTCGGGGCTGTTATTAATAAGATTACACATCTTGAATACTATGTCGATTTTTTTGAATTAACAAAAAAAAATCTAATTAAAAAAGTTTCCTTCAAACTTCCTTATCGTATTCTCCAGTAAAAAAGAAAAGTTTAGTAGTTAAATTCCGAAGTTGTGTGGACATTTGTAAAGTGTTTTAACAGCTTTTCTGGATAAAAAAGTTTTCGATTTATTATTTTTTTTCTAGAACGCGTTAATTGTAAATTAACACTGACGAACTAAATAAAAAATTGTTTTAAACCGTAATTCTAGTCTCTTTAAACACTTTTTAACAGTCAATATTTCTTTTTACATACCCTATTTGTGCTCTTTTTAATTTATTACGTATTTTACAGCCTTCAAAACCCTTCCTTATACGTGATAGATTACGATTTCATTAATGATTAATATTTTTGTTGAATCTGGTATTAGTTAAAAATTATTCGATTTGTAGAAAGCTTTATACGTAACCGTAAAGATTCTGTGGTCGACTTAATGACATTAGAAAAAATGTTTCTTAAACCTTATCGTTGATATGGAATAATTTATTATGAAAGTTAATTTTTATTGACTTTTAATCTAGTAATAATATCAGAGTAATTTTATGAAAAATTGAACGTACTTCATATTTTTTTTAATGTTTATAAAACATATAAGCTTTAAAAAATTAAATTAAATTTAATTATTTAAACCATCTAAGAGATGGAAATTATTTTTTTTAAATTGTAAAGTTAATTAAAATGTGTAGAGTAGTGAAAAAGTTGTAAGCATTTCTCTCGCCTTTACGATGTGGAAGTTTTTCCTTGGTGATAAACCAATTTTCTTTAACTTGTAGCTAAACATTCCTGAACTAAGATGGGTAATCGAAGTGATTATAACTTACTGGTGGACTGTAAGCGAAGTGAATAGTAATTTGAAAGCATTTTTATTTTATTTAATTTTATGTATGATTGTTTATATTTAGAAACATAGTTAATAAGAATAATACATAAAAATTATTCTTTTAACAGACTACAAAATGTAGAAGACGAGGTTATTAATTAAAATTTAGTGCTGGCTTTCCTAAAATTAGCTATAATTTTTAAACGAATCTTTTGTGGTTTTTTAATCTGGGTATTTTCTCTATATTTAAAAAATCGATTTCAAATTCTTTAGATTCAGAGGTTTTGAAGTGTGTGCAAAAATAAGTATATTTTTAATTAATATTAGTTTATGCTTTTTCGTGACTTTTGTAAAAATTAATTTTTTTCAATTATTTTAGGATCCATAACACGGTAGTTGGTTTATGCTGTAATGAATGGTGGTTATCTATCCTTTACATGAAGAATAAACTTAAAAAAAAAAACATCTCTGTATAAACACGTCCTCTCCTACTTAGTTGTCGGTCATAAATTTTTTAGATGTTTCATTTGGAAAAAGCTGTTAACGATTATAAACTAGTGTATGTATGCTATTTAAAGGTAACTGCCAAATGAATGAATTCGGTACCTAAGCTAGGATTATCCTCCGATAATTTATTAAGTTTGGTTCAAAACGTTCTCAGACAGGTAATAAAACATCTTTTGTATTGATGTTAAATGAAAAGTTTTTTTACATTAAAAAAAAAATGTAAAATTGTATCTCTCTCTCTCTCTCTCTCTCTCTCTCTCTCTCTCGCAGTGTGTGTGTGTAGCCTGTAAATCATTTAGAGGTGTCTTTTTTTTAATAAATTATATTTTTCTGTTTGTTTGCAGATCGTCCAGAATGTCTAGTCTTAGTGTAATCAGGTAGCCGTGTTATCTGTTAATTTATAGCATTTTTTGTCATATATTACCCGTTGTGGTTTCGCGTACGTCATTCGTTTGCTTTCTCTATTTATCTTCCTTTTTTTTAATTTCATATTCTCTTACTCTTATAAAGTTATTAATATTTTTGTGGTATTTTTTTTTATTGCTGGTAATTTAAAGTAGGGGTTTTAAAAATATTAAATCCTACTTTGGTATTACTAATGTAATGTTAACATATTCTCAATATTCATTCCCAAATAATGAAGTTATTAAAATAGGATTATTGATAATTTCGATACATTTCTATTAGAATTGTTTTTCGAAAATGATATCCGTCAACATCCAAACATACATAACGCGATTTTTTTCGCCCTTAAAAACTTGTTACTTTATGGTAACGTGAAATACCTGGAGAGTGTGGGTCGTTGTTTACTTAGTAAATTAATTTTTGTTATTCCCTAAAGTAAAGGTCAGATGAGCTATTATCGAAGAAACAACCCACCGGTGGTTTGGTCTAGTGGTGAATGCGTCTTCCCAAATCAGCTGATTTGGAAGGTAAGAGTTCTAGCGTTCAAGCCCTAGTAAAGGCAGTTACTTTAATTCGGATTTGAATACTAGATAGTGGATACCGATGTTCTTTGGTGGTTGGGTTTCAATTACCACACATCTCAGGAATGGTCGAACTGAGACAAGACTACACTTTACAATCATACATATCGTCCTCTGAAGTAATACCTGAACGGTAATTCCCGGAGGCCATCAGAAAAAACAAAAAAAGTATCGAAGAACTAGAACAGGCTACAAATTTCTTTGAAGCCATCGTTTATTAATTTCACATCGGTAAGTTTACCTTGAACGTGTAAACGTATGAGGTCGAATTATCGTTTATCGTATTTTGATATTTTCACGTGGAGGTTTTTTGTGTACAGCATGTGGTTTTTGAAAGCGTAAATTAGTATTAGTGAATTTACGTATCGTTTCTCAACTACAGAATATTTTGTTAACCATCGTTATTAATGTCTGCTGAAATCCATTATAATTGCGCGGCTCGCTTTTCACGATCACTTGCTGCTAATTGTTGGACATCAGTCAAACTTTGTAAGGAAAATATATACAGTAGCAAGCATAATTTGTTTTTGTATGCTAATTTTTTTCGTAGCTTTGTTGTGAGATTTTAAAATAACTTATTTTTGGGAGCTTAAGCTTTATGTACTGCATTCGTTCTCGAAGTGGGCGATAACGCCCCCTTGTGGGCGCTGGAGGCCTTCAGGGAGGGTGGTAGAGGCCCACAGAAATTTGGGGCGTTCAGGCGGTTCTAGGAAAGCGATGGCTGATTAAAAAAAGGAAAAAATGATGTTTTCCTGATATTTCAAAATAAAATTAAATACCTACTATACTAGTAGTGACACCTACATTTTATGATAAAAAATTATTGTATTCAAACTATTTTAACTTTGCAACCGAGAGGCTTAGAGAAACGAATAAAAAAAAAGTTTAAATACTTCAGATTTCAAAAATCATTAAATTTAAAATTAAAAAAAAAAATCATATTTAAAACCGATATAAATTGTTTCAAGTTGTCGCCTCCGGCTTCGAGGCGAAAACTTTATTTTTGAGCAGTTTGGCTATCAAAGCAGCAACGACATTTTTTGTTACAAACTGCTATTACACAAGCGAAATATTGGCAGACGTGAATTTAATTACTTCCTTAATTTATCAGCAGTATCCTTCAACAACGACGAGTTGCTTGCTTACTGCCAACACTTGAAAAACCTCCACGGTGATTCAAAGAATGATTCCGGGTCATTTAAAATATGGCCATACCAGACTGGGTTTTGGATCATTTTTCAAATGTAAACAGCAGGATCATCCCAGTGAAAGAACAACTTATAGAACTAACAACAAACGAAGAAATGAAAATAAAATTAAAGAATGGGTACCATGAATTTTAGTTGCAAAAGCCAATCCCGCAACTGTACCGTGGATTTAAGTCGATTATTCAACGATTAGAGATAGCATTCACATCGTGGTAAATGTCTGAACGTGGATTTTGTGGTGTAGCAACTTTGCTAAACAAAAAGAAAAATCGGCTGAGTGTTCCCGAACGCGGCGACTTACTACGGCTGTTTTTAAGTAAATTCGAGCCTGATATTAACAAACTCATTAAATCACATCAGGTTCATCTTTCACATTACTGTAGTGAAATTTTTCAATTGAAAGCTTTATTTTAAATTGTTGTTATATTGAATATGCTATCATTATTGTTGTGTTATATAACTATATAAATGCAATTGTAATTTTTTGCAAGCAATTTTAATAAAAATACTTCCAATTATGATTAAATACGCGTTTTAATTGCTCTCATTTTAAAAGTACGTTTTAATTCGGAAATAGTGTATGCCACGAAATTGCAATTGCCGTTTTTAAGAGTACATCTTAAAAAACAGCGACTGCAATTATTATTTTTAACAGACTGTAAATTTAAAATTTTTGGGGGCTTATAGAATTATTGTGGGCGGTGGGCGAAAAAGTTTGGGATTCAATGATGTTATTTAATCCATGTAATTTAATGTGAACGAAGAAATTGAAATTGTCACTTCGTCGGCGAATAAATAATTTTACCTACGATGATCATTGTGACGTCACTTGTAATATTAGATGATTACTTTTTATTAAAAAATTTGCTCTCATTTCGACCCGTTATCTTTTTTCTTTACGTTTGTAAAAACGGCGATTTTAAAATCGTATCGGATTCTAGAAACATAAATGAGTTTATAGTGTGATGTTCTAATATTTATCTGGCAACCCTTTTGTATCAATGCGAATATTGAAGAGATTTTCATTCAGTAAACATAGGTTTGTTTTTAACTACTTAAAAGTCAATTAGTACTCCGTTTACTTGTATTTCTACGCAATTTTTATCTTTATCAAGAAGCAGATTTATGTTTGTATTTCTTTAGAAATCACATATATATTCTACGACCCTTTAAGAAGGACTGTCCAAATTTTAAATAAAATAAAAATTTATAGTGTAAAAAGAATTCACAAATTAAAAAAAAAACTCCAAAAATTAAAAAATTATTTTTCATTAAATTTTCAGCTAGTTGCCAAATTAAAAATCTGAAGTGGACACCACATGACTTCCTTATACGTCTTATTATACACATTTTTTTTTTTAAATTAAAGGTACATACAATTTTATTTCATTAATAACTTCTTATATTTTTTCATTTTTTTTTTTGTTATTCAATTATTATTTATTGTAATTATTAATAAATCAATATGGAAATCTCATTTCCCTCTATGTAGATTAAACACTTATCCATATATCGTTGAAGAGGGCTTATTACTGCAGTTAAGAAACAGTCCAAAATCTTTTCTGGACACTTTTGGTACAGTCGATTGCATCAAAAAGGAAGATATACAACTAGAGTTACAACAGCCCTTAATCCAAAATTTCAACATCCTCCGGTTAATAGTTTTTCAATTATGCGAGATACATATATATGTACGTACAGACGTCATGCCGAAACTAGTCAAGTTGGATTCAGGGATGGTCAAAATTGGTTTTTCCGTTGAAATCTGAAAACCTACATTTTTCACAATACTTCCTTTACTTCGTACAAGGAAGTAAAAATCGGTAAAATGTTTGACCTTTTAATTTTTGTAAATGAGTTCAAAAATTTGAAATTTAATTAAAAGTTGAAACAGTATATTTTTTGTTGTGACCAATTAAAACTTAATTAAGTTTTCGATATGGTTATTAAAAGAATTCATTATGGAAAAGTTTGACCTATTGAAGAAAAATGAGAAAGTTTAGTGGATTAGATTTTCTCTTTTTAATAAAAATAGAGAAAAAAAAGATTGTTCCTTGTATTTCAGTCTTAATTGATAATTTCTTGTTGCGGAGAAGTTATTTTTTGGAATTATTAGAGCGGTGGAAAACTCATTTCCTTTTATGTAGATTAAAATTTTAATATTCTTAAAGTATTTCCTTGCTGTAACAAAAGTTTTTTATTTACAGAGTTTTTTTCCACTTTTTCTGTAATTTTTTACGACATAAATATCTTTAAATTTCTGAAAAGGTAGAAAAAATCATTTAACTCGTTTTACCGTACATTGCAGAATTATTATTTGTTAAATTATGTTTGCGTTTAAATTACACTAGCACCGGGTTTTACCTCTTTAGTTGTCACTGTAGCTTTTTGTTACTCATGATAAACCTTGTGTCCGTCTCGCATCTCCCTAGTTCGTTGAAGTGGTTGGCAAGCAAGTAGGATTGCAGGCGGCGGCAGGCAACCCCGCCGTTTCCCGAGCGATTCATTTGTCAGAGAATTCATTCCGGATGTCACGGCTCTTGTCTCGTGTCGTTCGTCTCTCGTTTCTTGTTTTCATCTTTTTCTATCGCATCTCATGAGGCTCGTTCGTATATCTATTTTTTTTTGTATTTTTTTCTGACATTCATTCTAAAGTTTTATGGAACCAGGTGTTTTAAAAGTTTAGTTTGATTTATTGTAGCGTAAAAATTCAACTTCGTTGTTAGGTAAAGTATTTAACTTGATGTTCGATTTCGTTTTTATTAATTAAACAGATGTTTAATTTGTTAAACTAATCGACTGTATAAACTTCGTTGTTAATATTTTATAATGTTTTATACTGTAACTTTGCGTTACAGTGATTTAAAATTATTAAACGAAGATTTCTGGCTACACTTTTGACATTAAAAAAACTATACATTAATGAATTCCGACACTTAAAATATATCAATGTGTCATACTTTAAACTGCACACGGCAGTAATTATGAATCGTAATAGTTTTTATTATTGAAGTGTCTGGCAAGCGTGTAGTGTTATTACATTTGAACACTATGTATATAATTTTAAAATGTGTGACAGTTTCTAGTAATAATGTGTTTAGATTTACAGAATAGTATAATACTTTTCAAGATAAATTTTAATATTCTCAATTTTATATATATATATATATATATATATATATATATATAAATATATATATATATATATATATATATATATATAAATATATATATATATATATATATTTACAGAGATAATAGGTTGAACTAAATTTTAATTAAAAATCGTTTTAAAACATTTTTGGAATACTTATCTGTTTCAAATAAATAAAATTTATATTAAGATGATCCAGATTCCAGAGATTAAATTTTGTAGTTCTTTTGAAAGGATGTAAATTGAAAAATTTACAACAAAATTATTGTATCAGATAGCGCTCATTTGGTATAGCATCAGGTTGGTGTATAAAATGTCTTCTTGTTTGATTTTAGGAGTTTGGCATTTTTTCATTACAAATTTGATTTCGCAATTTAACGCCTGGCAGTATCGGAACCTACGGTTTAAGTTATCTAAGATATAAAATCACTGTTAAAAAATCCCGACAACGGATGAGATTACCTTATTAAAGACTACTAAATCTTACTAAATGTTATCGACACATAATTTTTTAGAGTAAATAGAATAATAAGATTACAGAACGTTGAAATGTGGTGTGGTTAAAATTTCCTATAAACAACGAGATGGATTTCGGTCTAATCCGATCTTAAGATTAGACCGAAATTATGACAGAAATTGTTTTAAGATAACTAGATCTCGGAACAAATACAGATTAATACATAAATTGATCGGCTTTAGTCGATTAGGTGAGAGAACAATTGTACGATCCGCCATTTCTTCATAGATGCCATTTAACGTATGTCAGTTTCGAGATCGAAAAAGACGACTTCGATTTTAGTGAAAATTAGTTCTGACGTTGCAGTCGTTAAATAATCGTTCATAGAACAAACAAGACTACGTTCATGCAATATTTTCAATTAATGAAATTTTAGTAAATAAAAAGCAAAATCTTGTTTCATTTATAACAGAATATCGAGATAAAATTACAGTAAATGAAACGTCATAATTTTAGTTTCAGTACTTTAAATAGAAATTCTAATAATATTTAGGAAGAATTCACTGGAAACTTAGTTAAATTTTGAATGTACACACACTAAATAAAGGATATGGTATTGATGAAACGTAGATTTCATAAATTTAAGTACAAAAATAAAGTAGCTCGTCAGCATTTTGGTCTTATTAAGATGTCATTCTTAGAATCCTTTGTATATTTTTTTAACATTTATTATGAATTCATCGAATATTTTTACGAATATTAACAAAAAAATTTTAAATAATGTGCTGGTTTTGGTTTTAGATATATTTTTTTAAGTGCTCCTGCAATTTTAAAGTATAAGGTTGAATTACGTTCAATGTCACATACTCGTAGCCATGTTTGATAAAATATTTACGGTTTTCTCCCTGAAATTTTTTAACACCGCCCTTTTTTTTGTTACAGATGCATACGATAATGATAAATTATATATGATGAAAGATGGCAAAACACCTGGCACTATTCTGGTAATAGAACAGTTGAGGTCTTTGCTTATATGTTATGGTCGAATTTTTGCATACGAAATATTTTTAATACTTTTATTTTCGAACGCGGTTGATGTTTAGGTAGGTCATTTCTTAGTAATGTTCGTAAGTATTTTTATACTTGTACAGCAGTAATAAAATTCTTGTAGTATTTTACCATAAATTTAATAACGGTAACTCAGTTGTCGATTTGCGAGTAGATTGTGGTGAGTTTCGGAAAGATGTTTGAAATTCACTTAGGAATTGTGAATCCTCGTCTTGACGGGGGCCTTGACATCTCAACTGAATCGCTATTACCTCTCGCGGGAATAGATTAATATTTATTTACACACGGTGTATACTAAAAGGAGATTACATTTTCCATCTTTTGATTATATTTACTCTAGTGAATTCGGCTAACAAGTATAAAATAAAATATACGTAAACGAAATTGAAATACTTCTATATTTGTATTGTATTAAAAGTGTGTATGTTACTCAAAACTGAATGCGAGTTCAGAGAAAAGTAGAGAGAGTGAGCAAGAGAAAGACTTTATATACTGTAGGGTTTCTATTCTTGCTAGATAAATATAACATTTTCCTTAAACATTTTATTTCTATACAGTTTGTTTTATTAATGGACATTAAAATTTTTGGAATAATCGTTTTTGTGTCGCGTATAATTGTTGTACTTACGTATTATTTATTATACACTGCATTTTTTATAGGTTTCTCCTTACGGTATGATGCATCTTTTTTTCGCCTTTTTATATTTACAATTTTTTATGCGTGTACATACTGATCATTTAATTTTGTTAGCGAGGTTGTAAATATTTTTATTTTTTTCAACGTAACATTTTATTTTTTTTTTTTTAACCGTTGATGTATAGGGTTAATATATATTACAGACTTTACTCTTATTTAATATATTTCTTTTTTACAATATTTTATTTCCCGTTCTTTGACCGCAATTATATAAATAAGAATATTTTGTTTTATACTTTTTATTCTTGCCGAGCGATATCTGCCTCTAAAATATGATATTTTAAATCTTTCACATGTATAGCCTGAATCGCTAATATTTTACAGCTTTTTTAAATTATTATCGGTTATCTTGTAATGCCGTGAAATTATGCGGAGATATGTCAATGCAATGTTGAGTCGGTTGAAGTGCTAGAAACGTTTCTGATTGTTATTCGGGTTTATTTATTTTTTAAAGATAATTTAAAGTATATATAATATTATCAAAATATTATCTTATAAAACAATGGAAACGTTTAAAGTTTTACTTTTTTTTATGATCGTTTTGATTCTTTTTATTGTTAGTCTATTGTATTCCCTTTTGAAATATTCTTGCTGAAGGTTTTTTTTTAATATAAATTTGTTTACTTGAACAGCACACCGTACTTTTTCTGCCGTACGATTTATTGTTTTTTTTTTCGTCAGGTTTAATCATTCTGTCATCTTAAAAATGTAAAACAATTTTATTATTTAATTCGATTTTTTATTTTTTGGTCGTCTAAACTAACGTTACTGTGATCTTTATTGTTATGTAGCCGCTTCAGTTAAACCGAAAATGCTGATTACCGGTGAAACAGCTCTAACCCTGTTTATGTGCTTATTTAATAATATTATTACTAATAATCCTTGCATTAACAAAATTTCGGTCTTTTCCCTTAATTTGCATATTCTGTAATAGAAATTATAAGTACGCCTTTATTAGGTTAGAAACATTAGCATTAGTCGTCGGATCCAACAGTGCGATCGCCAGTCGAGTTACTGTGGAAATAATTAACAATTTGTAATTTCATTTATATTTTTTATCTTATTGACATTAATTTTTTGAGATTATTTTAAGCGTATCGCTTTTTTACTTTTTATTATAATTATATTCTATCGTAATGTATAAAATATTACATTCCGAAATGCATAAATTCAACGTGCAGACATGAATTCTACAATATTATCTGTTATTTATCAAACATAGAATTATTGTATCATTGTCGCCACATAATTCAGCCGGCAAGAATAGTCATTTGTCGTCGGCCTGTCCTATTGCACTATTATTTGGTAAAACAATTTGTGATTAAAGAGTGGGAACGAACAGATTAACTGCATATTGGTGAGAGGGGAGTGCGGAAGCTGACGATTTGGCGGTCAAACAGGCGGTTTGTGTGCACGTTTTATGTAGTTAAAAATGTTCCCGTTACCAGAAAAGATACAAAAAAAGTAAACCGATTAGAAGTAGAGGATCGGATTTATAAGATATAATTATAATTACAAATATTTTATTACATAAGTCTTCGGTTACTATTTAGTAAATTTATTATCTGAATAAACCAATTCTAAATTGGTAATTTAGAGCTCTGTACCATTGTTATTTAAAATAATCAAACAATTTTAAATTCTAGGATTTTGTATTTAAGAACTCACAATCTCTATACTTGGAGCTTGTAAATAATTTATTTTATTGTTTTTAGTTAACTTGTTTAAAATGGATTTGTTTATCGATTGAAAATTACTATTAAGTTACCGGTTGCCGTCTGTTCTTACGACATAAATCGTTGCACGATTGTTTTCTAACTATTGTTCTGAAATTTTACGATCTGAATTTTGTTGTAAACACCAGAGGCGCCACCCGTGGCGAGCAATACATCACCCGACGTTCCTGAACTCGCATGTCCTAGCGGCGGTAGGAACGGGGTGGAAAGTTCGCTATGTATAACGAGTGTATTTGACCTTCCCGACCCTCTTGCTTACGCCACTGTTCCTGTCCTAACTCTGGTCGTGTGTATGTGTACTCGGTGCCACTTGCTACTGATTAAAATGCTAATATCTCCCTTGTTTCACACGTGTAGAACGTATATGACCCTTATTGGAATATGTAAAATTTATTACCTTACCTCACCGCTTCCTCCCGATCTAACTAAAACAACTGTAGTTGTATGCAAAACGTGCTAGGTTGACTGTCAACTATGTTTCAGTAATTTATGTATTGTTATACTAAATATGAAACACGAATGAAAAAGTTAACTTGGTTGCTTTTCACTTAATTATGTTTTAATAACTTCGTTTATACTAGTCGTGATGTAAGCTTTATTTAAAACCTTTAACGAATGTCTCGTTTTTGGATTTGATTTTCCATGAATACTTAACAATTAAAAAGTTATCGTTTCTTACGGATCTCTGTTTTGTGTTTCCCCTGATTCCGTTTCCTGCTGTCGTGAAATAAAAAGCCTATTACTACTTAAGAAAAATCACCCAAAGTAAAAGTAAAAGATAAGGAAAAGGGATATTCAACTATCAAATAGTTCGAGAAATGCATTGTGTAACAATTGTGGATGGTTTCGCTTTTGCGTTTCTTTGTATTCCTTTTAAATTAGAATATTTTTTCTGTAATATAATCATTAATTTTATTTTGGTTCTTGTATCCTTTGACATTCTTTTTCCGCTGTCACAAGATAACCAAAAAACAAATTACCTTCCTTCCTGTTAATCATTCTGATTTCTTTTTTCTTAACGTTTTCTTATTTAAGGAAGGTCGGTTTCAGTCCATCACCCGCTGAGAGTGGGCGGTCACAAACAAGTATTCCGGGTAATACGGGTTTTTACCTTGTAATCCGTTTTATCCCTAATTTTCTGTGTGATAAATTTGAAATGAATGTATATATCACTGCGTACTGATATTTACAAAATTCTAAATTTCTCAAAGGAGATCTGTTTTCCTCTTACCACGCCACCCGCAAATAAGTGCGTTTGTGCTTCCTGGATTTAAAAATGATTCAAAACCTTAACTCTTCGCAGTTGTGCTACTTTTTAGAATGAATTTAATGTTACAACGGCGGTGCCTTTTATTTTTAAGCCATGAAATTTGTTGTCATTTTGTTAGATTCAATATTGACAATTAAGTTATAATGTGCATCATATGCGGGTGAATGTATGTCAACTGCTTACACTCTATCGAACGTACAAAATGTGCACTTAATATCAGCTGCCTCGTTTTCTGTAAAACTCTGTTTTGTTACAAACGATAGATCATTATTAAATAATTTCAAGCGATTAAAACGAACGATTACACGTTGCCCGTAATGTCGATCCGTTATCGTTCACTCGGTTTCATCAACTTTGTTCAGATTTTGAACATTAATTTTGTCATAGTAGCCAAACCGTAACGTATAAATTGTGAATTCTTCTGTGTTTGAACTATTCATTTTCCCGTTGTCCGTAACCGAATGATCTGAATCGAATGGAAATAAGTTGCATTTCAGATTGATCGACTGGTGTATGGAAATCTTCGGCAAATGTTATTTTGTCAGGGTGTGAGTTTGACTGCATGTTTATCAATAGTACTTAAAGAACATACTCGATGAACTTTATAGCACTTACATCATCCCCGTGTAACCAAAAATTACCGTGTATCTTTTGAAATCGTTTACGAAGATAATCGTCATACATTATATTCCTACCCTTATTGAAGTCTTTGGGCTCATCAACTAGATAAACTTAGCGTAAATGTCGTTTATACCGTAGATCTTGTATTTGACGTATTCATGGGGCCAAGGGATTCGTATACATAGATATTGTTGAATTAATATAGCATAGTGAAATTAATGTATTAGTCACGATGGGGGCGTCGTCCTCGCTCTTGATTAATGAATATGAACAACCGTACTAATACCGGTTGCGGACATGAAAACATTAATTTATTACCGTGCTTTATTTGTATTACGCGCACTATTTTGCTTATAATAGAGACTAGACGCTGTACATCTCATTACATTATGCTATATGATCAAGTCGTAAATCATTTTCAAGCAATCTGCGTAATCGGTCGGTCATAATAAACCATATTATTTTCGAATGCATTATTTAGTCGTCTTTCATATACAACTTTATTTCTTTCGCACGCTAATCATAATTCTCAGGATGAGAAATAAAAATCTACTTTTACTTTTCCGCTGAAGATAACGATT